>NC_087372.1:26562560-27190060 GCF_031761385.1 Necator americanus | reverse complement strand
TTCTAGGGACTGCGCACAAATTCTACGCCGTCGGATCCGTCTCTGTCCCTTTCCGCCTTCTGTCGTCCATAACAATTCCTTACTTTTTGAGTTCTGCAAGAAAAAGGTTCTCTACCTTGACAGAATTCAGAAAAAAGTGTTTTGAAGAAGAACGCAGTAAGTTTATTATTTGTGGATGCACTTAACAAGAACATTCAATCTATTTGTATAATCTAAGGGCTAATCAATTTTACTGAATTGTAAAACTGGGATTGGATATGCTCATTGAGCTTTTCCTAGTGTAGTAAAAGTAGCCTATTCTATCAGGTGTTTTAGATGTATTGCTTCCACTCTTGATAGTTGTGAATGGTAGAAGCCGCGGGCGAGGTTGCGCTGGTTCGGTTCTCACTTCTGGAAAGTTTTGCATATTTGTGGGTACACACACACGGACTGAGCGCGTTATTATATAACACGATTTTATATCATATCATATATATATATATATATATATATATATATATATATATATATATATATATATTCCACCTCCTATCTTGAAAGTTTTCGAGAACAAAATTTGAGCTTATATTGCTATCTTAGTGCTTGTCCTCGTGTAAAACGGTTATGAGAGGTACCACTTTGTAAGTCCGAGCGGCTCGATACCGCCTGAGACCAACTACGCCTTTAAATTCTCATTAGTCGATTACTTAATGCCGGTCGATTACTTTGTCAACAAAGGTAGTGAGGCCCCTTTGAGACACATCGGTTAGCCCACGAAATTAATTGCATATGTAGTTCACATGCATGTTTATAAACCTACTTTCAATCGTTCCGTAAAAATAGAAGCAACTAGAGAATTGTATACATATCAAGCACCCTATCCCTTCTAAAGAGTCTTTGAGTTTAATTGCAGCTAGAAACATCTGGCTTGACATATGCTCTCGTGAGTTTTGTTTCATTCTCGACCGCCGCCGGGAAGAACTATTTCACTGTTGAATAAAGGCGATTCTCTTCGTAAATCAGATCGGCACCATAGAAAAGGAATCACTCACGTAGAAGAAAATCTCAGAGATGAAAACAACTGTTATGGTGGGCGCACAAACTCCATCTGGAACAGCTCGAGATTTTTATAATTACGAGGCTCCCGCTCCACTATGAGTAGTTTAAAGGCATCACCCCACGAATTTGAGGTGGTGCAGATTTCAGGTGGAGTATTCGTATACGGGGTAGTAGATTATGGAGAGGGGAGTGATTCCGTCCATCTCTTCCTAATTGCCGTAAAAACGGCCCGGAAGATGCGGCGCGTGCACAAAGCTGGCGCGCTCCAATCGAACTCCTTGTGGAAAATAGTGCGCCGGAACGCTCGAAGCTCGTTCCGGGTCGTTTTCTACGGCAGTTAGGAAGAAATGGACGGAATCATCCTTCTCTCAATAATCTACGATCCCGTATACGAATACTCCACCGGAAATCCGTACCACTCCAGATTCGTTGGGTGATGCCTTTAATGGACGTTTTACAAATTACGCAGAAAATATGCATCGGTACGTGCATAGAACGTATGAAACGGGAAGAGTTTACAATCAATATGTGGTCAGAAGCAACGTTGAATTTTCGACATGGGGTTGGACATTCTTGACATAAGGTGGAGAACAGAAGCGCCAAATCGGTCAATTTACCTGGCGGAGCAACTCCGTACACCTGTAGGGTTGACTTTGAAACATCGTAAAGTGAATAAGAAGTGGAATTAGGTGTCTGCTCATTACGAGTGGACGATTGAGAAGAGGAACTTTTCACACTCGTCCGAGTAAAGGAATCCACTTTACACGATCGTCGCGTGAGCTGATCAATCCGCTTCTGCTTGGTTCATCCGTCCCGTCGATTTGTAAGAGAACATTTCCGTTTTTGCTGTGCTAGTTGCGAATTACTATCGCTACTGGAGAGAACCTCACATCGAAAACTTCCGTAGATAATGTCCTTCACAACATTGTAGGCTCAACTTTTCAATATGTTTACTTGGTATTCATTCCATGCAAATGTGTGACAACTGATACGAACCCGCTATTATTTCTTCTCTTAAGCGTGAACTACGTCCGAGATTCAATAGGTGAACATTGATATCTATGATTCAATCTTTCGGGGCAGTGTGTTTTAATTTTCGATCACATGATTCATTAGTGACTTTCTGTAATTTGAAAGCAACAGCCCTTAACACGAGGATCGCAGAGACCTAAATTCATCTATCATGCGAACTAAAGGGCAAATCAAATGATTCAAAGGAAAGTTTTGCTCTCGCAGCACTTAGTTCCCTTGTCACCCTGAAATCTGCATCCGTGAAAATCTGAACGCTTTTAGCAGGTCCGACTTGATTTGTTGAAGGATGAGTGTTAAGAGAAAAAGGTTCGACACGTCATTAAACAGCTGACGTTCGAAAGAAGCAAATCGTTGCTGAAACCACCTACCAAATGTACTAGCATATACCAAATGTACTGGACGGATGCTCACAACGGGTTAGCTCATACGGAGGCGGCAGCGCCTCGAGGAGAGATCGATTCACGGCAGGTCAGAGAGAGCGCGAGGTTCTCGGAGCGTTCGGACGCTGCATCTGGCATCGCTCCAGGACATTTTCTATTTCTCCCACTTTTGACAAAAAAAACACATCTATGTACTTTCAATTTTATTAGTAGCGAGAACTTTATCCAGCCCTACTCTCATTTTCTCGTTGCGGCTGACATCCGTATTTGTTTTCCCAATCATAGTGAAGTTTGTGTTTCCATTGTTTATCAGTGATTTTGTCATCTGACCCTTCGTCAGAAACCACGTGCAAGCAGAGTTGTTAGTTTTACCATGCTGCCACCCTCTTCGTTTCCCCTACTTTCTGAACAAGTGGTTCGTAATGAAGTTCGTTAGGCTGTCGAGATCACTATTTTATTCGTTTCAGCTTAATTTCTGGTATATTTTACGTCCTCAACTTTCTTATACGATAGTTTGAAACGGTCATTCATGGACGTTTTGCCGATGTGTTCGAAATTTGGACCAAATCATGTTAAATTAATCATCACGTTAGACATGGGAACCACTTCTCATTTATATAAGCTCTGTTATCTGAAACTACCACTTATTCGTTCGTAGCACTATTTCTTTTTCTTTTGAGTGTACAATTAGGTCAACTACTTATCCTTCATAGCTTGCAGAACTAGGTAGTAGGCCTGCCTCCTCTCACCGGATCAGCTGAGTTCTGAGTGGAACTTCTCTTTGAAATTTAAAATAGTTCTCTTGGAAAAATAATGTTAACCTTGTACTGTTTTAAGTGTATTTGAGTTTGTCCACTGATTCATAGGACAATGCGCTGTGCTGCGCTTCACATTGAGTTCAGAATGCTTGATGCCCTTTGTCTTTTTGAGACAAATGCTTTGCAAAAGTGCAACGCATTACTACGAACAGTTTCAGTTTTATGGAAAGTTTTGCGTCACGAATTTCAAGATGTTTCCTATTTCCATTGAATTATTGCCAGGACGATTATCGGTATTCAGTTACGAAAAAATCCTAATGACCGCTATTTTAGTCGATTTTCCATGTGGTATGTGTTTCGTTTTGAGAAAGACTATAGGAAAATAATCGTGCAAAAGTGGATATATAAATTTACAGTTATAGGAATGTTACTGACAAGGTTTTTTTTCATTTACTGTAAATTTTGCGCCATGTTGATTTGTAAATGTTCGGTCATCTCGAATCTTGCAGATGTCGGGACGAACAGTAGTATTATTGGAGCCTCTTTAAAGACGCATACCACGAATCTGAGGTGATACGGGTTAACCAGGGGGAAAGCTTGAGATGTGTTGTAGATTCCAAGATCCAGGTCGGTTCCGCTCATCTCTTCGTAATCGTCGTAAAAAAAATGGCATCGGAACCGCTTTACTGTGAAGTACGCTAGAACACTCCTCAACACGTCCCCTCAGCAGCTTGCTCACTGGTTTTACTTGAGTAGGCTGCTGAGAAGATCTCATCAATCTTCGACCGCTCTCTGGTAGACGCGGTGTGTGCTCAGATGTGTCGCGATGCAACTGAAATCGCGTATAATATGTAGCGTTTTCCAGGCCGTTTTTTACGACGGCTAGGAATAGCGGAACCAACCCGGATATTGCAATCTACAACTCCATCTTTGGTTTTCTCTGTGGATTTCCTTACCTCGTCAGATTCGTGGTATGCTGCCTTTAAGCAGTGTGAAAATAACGATGGTGCTGTGATACAGGTTCGTTCCATGGATAATGCGAGCCCTGGGGGAGTATTGCTCATCACGCTCGACTGAATCCTGAAAGGGGCGTTGAAAATCTGCCAGAATGACGGATTAGGACTGCAAAAAATAGAGAAAAGCATATTTCAGACTCAAGAATTCTGTTTTTTCCTTCCTTTGAATATTTAAAAAGAAAAGGAGCGTAGAATACCGCAATAATTTGATTTGTTGTTCTGTTTTGTTTTGTTTTGTTCTATGTCATTATTATTTAACATTTCATATTTACGACATTATTCTCATTGTGATATGATGAAACTAATTTTTTTTTGTAGTAAGCATTGTCACCTCTTTTTTCATTCTTGTAGTTGATAGTAGCGTCGCTTCCGATCCGCTGCTTACGTAACCGAGCCGAGGGAAACGAGGCTACTCACTCTTTTTCATCACACGAATAACAGTCATGGGACGGTGGGTCATTTGGTGGGTGAAATATGACGGGGAGTGAAAACGAGAGGCAATCATTGTCATCTGCACATAATGGATACACCATTCCATCCCTTTTTCCTGCTTTCTGTGTTACTCTGCCCATGTGAAATTTTAAGATCCTTCTTCATTGGATTACCCCACAAAGAATGTAGTGTTCTATACTTCCTTAATTTTCCAAGATTTAAATTCACCTATGATATACATTAATATAATGTGCTGTATAATATACTTCTGAAAACCATTTCCATTTTTTGGTAGGCGTCCGATGTGTATCTCTCTAATTTCACTTGATATTGACGGAGTATACTCCTACAGTACCGTTGAAAAACCGTTTTATTTATGGAATGATCCAACAGTGTTTCTAGCAAATTTATTTAAAGTTATAAACTTCTTCTACAATAGTTTTCATATATTATACATACTTAAGTAGACTTCGATCATCCGCCTAGCGAAGCGTCTGGATTTCAATCAGAGACAAAAAACTCACTCACCTTACGCCCCACTACAAGGAGTTGAAGAAGGAAGCTGGTCTTTTTTAGTACGCCATCAAGCATTTTCAGCCTCAGAGACAAAAATTCTCTCACTTTTTTTGCTTACTTCAATCCAGCATTGATGTAGGGTCCATATTATTGAGTTTCTTTCTTCCTCTTTGTTTTCACTCTGTCGATTTCATGAGTCAGAAGTAGAACTCATGTAAGAACATTACATCGATTAGCTTGTTGCATGTCTGTTTCTCGGATTACCCTACTTAACATAAGGTTATGGCAGGGCTTTCTTGATGAGTTGTGTGAGAAGAAGGTATCCGACCGTCTCTTACCACGGTTTGGTAGGAGTTGGCTGACGGCAGAAAGTCCGTCCATGCTGAGATGTGCGAAATTTTTGCACCGCTAATTTTCGTTAGGATCGACTGTGTGCTGAGAACAAAATTCAGCTGATTCTCGAAGCCAGTGCCAGCTCCACTCCACGGCATCTACCTTGGTGCTGCACTACCTGAGCAGAATCGCTTGTCTTTTCTGCGGTGCTTCTCCTGTCGCAAACGTTTAGGTAGCTAACCATTGCGGGTGATCCATGCCATCCTTTTACGTCCGTCAATCAGCAAGCGCTGTCAATGTGGATAGAAGACAAAGTCTCTGGTATTAATCCATTCGCTTGCGGTGGGTCGTTACGTTCACGTCAATTCAGAGTCGTTTGAGATTTGGGAACGCGTATCCAGCCTATACATTCGCTCGAGGGGACTAGGCGATGAATATAGTCAGTGATTACCATAGTATTAATCTACATACTCCACTTCACCTCAGAACTTGCTAAAATTTTGCTTTAGAAATAAAATTCAGAAAAAAAGAATTTTATGTGGAAGGTGGGAATTGGAAGAATGAAAGTTAGTTTTTCGTCGCTTCGTTTTTATTCGGCATACCGGTTTCCTAGTGCCAGGATCTCCTTATGATCTTTAGAAATAAAATTCAGAAAATGTATGCATGTATGTATGTATGTATGTATGTATGTATGTATGTACGCATGTACATATGTATGTATGTATGCATGTATGTATGTATGTAGAGGGCGGGTGTAGTGTAGCGGTTAGAGGTTCCGCTTACTGCACAATCGAGCGGAGGTTCGAATCCGCCCTAGTGCTCACCAGGCCTTTTATCCCTCCGGGGTCGATAAATTGGTACCAGACTTGTCTGGGAGGATAAAAACACTGACTTGACCCATCGGCTAGCCACCGCAAGTCATTGTATAGGCCAGTTACACGTTCGTAAACCTCAAACGATTCTGAATTGAAGTGAACGTGGGGGCGCATCCCAAACGGATTGATTAACGCCAGAAACTTTCTTATTTCTTCTTCTTTTATCCTTTGATATGCGTGGTCCTTTCTTCGCCGATTTGCTCAAGCGAGCACCAGTAATACTTCCATTTGGCCCGATCGCGCGCAAGTGTTGCCTAGTAGCTTCTCTTCCAGCGAGGAACTCGAAGAGCATCATATCTTTCCTTGAAGGACTTCGTGAAGAGGTCTGATACATCGGGTCGGCAGCCTTCTTCCAGTTCGTTTGATTTCACGCGGCATCCAGTTGCTCACAGCTCTTGTCCAACGACGGTTGTTTCGACATCGGATTGTTAATTTGATCTGAATTTCTAAAAAATAGAAATGTTTACATATAACTCACTCAATAAGATAATCAATAAAATGTCATTAAGAATAGCAGAAAGTAGGATATAAAAGTACACGAGAACACGAGTTACCACCGTCAAAAATTCCGATATATTCACGGCAGGTCAACAAATGACAGAATTTTAATCGCGAAGGATCGGCGAAAGTTAGCGCCTATCATGGTTCTTCTTGAAAATTTCACTATTTGCTGACTTAAAGATTCTATATTGTTTGTACTATCAATGTTATTTCAGTGTTTCTATCTTTTCCCATATCTTCAAAGGACTGGAAATTTTGCGAATTACATCGGATTTTATGCCTGCTCTGCCAAGATTATTCCCTCTTCGGCATGCAATTTCGTAGCAGATGAGCTGCATAAGGAGCTCTCATGAAGTAGACAATGCTTGAATAATAATAATAATAATAATAATAATAATAATAATAATTCGATGTTTGCTAACTGTACAAGACATCAACCGTTTATGCATTATCAGTGAGAGCATATCAATAGCATAAATGCTGGATTACGAAGAATTAAGGAGGGTCGTAGGGGAGAATGTAGTTGGCTGAGGGTGAAGTCTGCGCAGTCAATGGCGCCCTTTATTTCTGGACACTCTAACATACTTTTTCTCTTAGTAACTTTTGCTTACATGTCACAGACCCTGTAGAACTAATGCTTAGGTCTTAGGGCCCCGATTAAATTAGCTATTTACTTCCTGAAATAAGGGCTGCACTGAGTGACACCCTCCCCCTTACTCCCAATATTTTACCCGGGACGTATACAATAATGTAGATAGTTTTCATCCGGGCGGGTGCGACGCGTGCTATTTGCTTGTTTGATTCACACTCCTTCTCTCTGCCATGTCCCAATCGATAGCTCTTTACAGACAGTCGATGTCCATAATATATATGTAATAAGTAACAAATTAAATTGTTTTCTTTCTCTCCTAATAATTAGCGAGTGTAACCTAGCGAGTTCCTTATTTTAGACAGTCAATAAGGTTTGTTTTCACTTGTTTGTTGTTCGCTACCACCTACTGCAAGTACACAAAGCAGATACAACCCTATTGTTCAGTGTAAATATGATCCTTTTCCTTTTTGCGGCTACATGCTTCCTAAGATTTTAATGTATTAACAAAAACCTGGACAGATCCATGCCATAAACTATCTTGTCTTGTCCTTGAAGTCTCGTAGACTACAAAGTAAACGACAGCATTTAATTCCTTGTATCATCGAGGAGATGATGTTCGTGTTTTTTTTCTGAATCTCTCAGCACTTCTCTAGCTCACAATCTTAGCTGAGTTTCGCTTTCCATGCTTTTTTCATTACTCGCAACCCACGTGTAAACAAACGCAGCCAACGTGGAAATAATAGAAAGTAAAAGACTTAAAAGTTAATTAATACTGTCAACTGGTATTTAATAGACTTCTTTTAAGAATAATATACCTAACCAATCTAAGTTGCTTGTACGAGGAATCCTTTATTTGCGAGAAACAATACGGGCAATATGTGTTCTTCTATCCAGCTTACAAGTGTTTAGATTACATTTAGTTGTTTGATTTAGCACTAGGCGAAGAATGCTGCATATACTTCCACCACTGTTCACAGCTTTTCGTACAGATTTGCATTGCGCCAATATCGTATCATTGGTGACGACATTTACAAATGCAAAAGATCGCATGTTTTGTGTCATCAATGAATTCCTGCCGATCCGAAGTGGACATTAGGAACGATACACGCATTCGCAGTACTTTTATGATATTTTCTTCGTATTATATTTATCTTTGGAGGATTTGGTTTGTTCTCGTAAGGAAGTGAGGTGTAGTGGAATTCTATCAGTCCTTTTTGCGTGTCCTGCAATTATATGGATTTATGTGCCTCATTTTACCGATGCTAAGCCTCTCTCTTGTTAGTCATTTTGCCAATTTTTGAAAAGTTAAAAGGTTTTCGAAAAGTGACTTATTTTTACATTCATAATATATACAATTGTGAAGTTTCTACCTGTAAACCATAATCTATTTGAATAAAGGAAGGGGTCATTATTATTCCTCTCATATTCTTCCTCCTATGACGGAGGAAACAATAGGTTCTTAATGTTTAGAACTTCTGAAAGCACCAGCATTATGATGCCATATTTTCTTTTCTTCTTTTTCTTCATTTTCTTTTGGTTCTTTAATGTAGTTAAT
Organism: Necator americanus; assembly: GCF_031761385.1. NCBI lineage: Eukaryota > Metazoa > Nematoda > Chromadorea > Rhabditida > Ancylostomatidae > Necator > Necator americanus. Next base: position 27,181,032 of record NC_087372.1, on the reverse strand, counting down.
GAATTGAGCGCAATCACGCTCAATTTCGTCGCACCTTTACCGCCTACCAGGCACCTTATCACGGCCCGCGTCTTCGAAAGCAGGCGTACGCGCCGAGTGTGCTAGCGTGCAGACATTCAGAGCGCCTCTGCCTCTCCCCCTCACTGGCAGCGTTAAAAGGTGCCTTGTAGGGGGAAAAAATGAGATTGCACCGCTTCCAAGGTCGTCGTTCTGGATAGCTAAAGATAATCGTGCGCGAATGTACTCATATTCGTGAACTATGCACAATAAAGACACTATTTATTCATGAAGAGTCCCAAATACCCTCAACGTGGCGGCTTTAATCACTCAGAGGGTAGTATCCGTGATAAACTGAGGTGTTTGTGTGCTCCCAAGACCTCTGACTCCTGGATTTGTAGAGGTTATTTCGCGCTTTCGTTGTCATTCTTGAAAATTCCGTAGGCCCTCAATTCTATCTGCTAAACAATGGAGACTAGATGATAAAAGAAGCTATAACTAATATTGCACTATTCGACATAAGAAAAATGAACCTCTGGTTGCTTGCACGAGGAATCCAGCGTCAAAGACTCCCCTCCACCCAACATTTTAGGTTACAGAAAAGAAATTGAATTATCCATTCTAATTATAATTTAAATTTTGATTCGCTTCATTGCTGTTACACTGCTAAAGGTTTTAGAGCACCTTATTTCACAAAATGAACACATTCGCTAATGCCTGCCAATACTCGCTGCCATACTGCTTTGAAAGACATTGACAGGCATGAATGTACCTATGTTGTCAAAGTCGCAGATGATCGACGATAAACAAGGGCACGTTTCTTTCTGTGCGTATTGTTTGTTATGCCACGTAATGACAACATAGCAGCTGCAAATTTCTTTGTAGTCGAGAGAAAGAAATCAAAAGCCCTGTGAAGGAATGATTTCCCGAGCTATTCCTGAGATGCAAAAAAATCGTTGCAAAAAAGGAGTTAGGAGGGAGGCGGGAGAGGGGCATCCCGAAAAGTGTTCTAATCGCTACTACCTAGTCGCTAATTTTTGTGATCTGAGCCACAAAACAGAGTGATTTGGTAATTACTTCTATTGGTATAATCACCTTAGCTGACCAATCATTCTCTTTTTTATTGGCAAATTTCGTCGTAATGGCTTCCTAAGCTTATGTTTGTAAGCTCAACAGCATAAGTAATCTTTCAAAATTCTTTATGGATTGTTTTGGCTTGGAAGTTGATCAAAATGCTATAGAAATAGGAATATCAAATATTTCCAAAAATTCTCGCGTATAAAGCCAAATCAACCACCATTCATTGGAATAAGGGCAAAAATGGCTGCTGCTAATTTGCTAACTTTTTAAGATTCCACCTTGATTACTATTCGGCCGAAGTCTCCATTGAAATCGAAGGAAAAATTTGACGAATGGTCAGCTGATTTTGGACTGCTATGGAAGAAGGGCCCTAAAGGTTGAAATTCACGCAAAATCACGAAGCAGGCGAACGCGAACGGTGAAGATGCCCAGTGGAAGTTCGAGAGCTGCAAACACCAGTCTTAGGTACATCCCCCCACCAATTTCCTTTTCCTCCAGTTGGTCGGTCGCTATTAGCACTTCTCATCATCTGCAACCGTAGATGTTGGTCCAGCTGTGCAAATGCACAACACACCGTGAATCTTCGTCTCAACAGTATCTGCTGTTTTCATGTTTCTGTTGCCATAGATACCTCAATCCCCAGTCAACTAGTTGAGCTAAGTGTTCTCCTTCGATTATCTCCGTTTGTGTGTGTGTTTTTTTTTTCGAATGCGTTGTGAAAGGAAGGTAGAAATCTGTTGCTGTCTTACCCTTGGCTGCCTCATAATGACTGAACGTTATCAAATTTAAAATGCGAATTCATCTTCTATGTTGCTATGTTGGAAAAGAAGTGAGAAGGATGTGTAAAGAAATCAAGTTATGATTATGAGAAATAAACAAGACAAAGGAAGGAGTATGAAAAATACTGAAGCTGGCAGGAGAAATGTTCTCGAGCGACCAAAACATACAAAATAAATAGAATTTTCCGAGAAAAATTCTCCATAACTAACCGATAACTCCGATTCAACTAACTCTTAGTTGTCTGATTTGTCGTAAACTTCAAATACTTCTTTTCGTTACTCGCTTTTTTTTGACTACATTGGCCTCAGATTCGGACCCTAATTTCGCCAGATCGCCCACTTTCATGGCTCGCCTTCCAGTGCCTTTTCCTCATACTGCCCATACATACCCAGTCCAGGTGATTCGTCGAATTTGCACATAGACTCCGTGGATTTGTAATACTTCCTTAGGATGTCTGCGAAATCTCTTTGACGTAAAAGATGCCTTAAACAACTCAGAATTAAACAAAATAATTCCGCAAATTAAAATCCTATAACTACGGGACTCGAAAACAACCTTTGTTTAAATAACAAACTTGCCCACTATATGTTGCTTTTGTCTATAAACATCGTACAGTCCCTTTAAAAAAATCCTTTGATAAAGCACCTTGTTTGTGACTAAAATAGACGATCTGTGGATCTATGTACAAAGTACGCCTGTGCCCTATAACGGTAGATCAATTCCGACACATCGGCGTCTGTGCTCTATTCGGTGTGTGGTAGTTTATGCACCAAACCTGCCTGTTATACGAAGCGTTCAGGAGTGGAACTAACGGTGAGGTGACATGCGTGGATTCTTTTGAAGAGAAGCAGGGCCTTTCTCAAGACCCATAGTCAGAATTTTTGGGTACCCTTGCAGAAGTGAGGGTTGCATGAGCTTTGAGAGCATTTCTCTGGAGGACTCCTAATCTAGTTTTACACAGTATATATTTACGTATATATCTGTTATATATATATATATATATATATATATATATATATATATATATATATATATATATATATAAATATATATATATATATACAAAATCTCAGAAAGCTTTGAGACGGGTTCAACGACGTCAAATTGGTGCGAGGATGCGAGAAAGCAATGAAATGAGATGGGACGGTACCCTTGTCTTCGAATTGGTGCCCCGGCGACAGAAAATGGCAAAATTGCTTGGACGGAACCCAAGGCGTCGGATTGATACGTCGCGGTGCAGTAGTGCCGCGCAATAGCTGCAAGTGGATTTGTCAACATTTAAACGAAACGTTGTGATCCATTTTGTGGCGGAGAAAGTTGCTGGGTTGCATTTTACCCCTTTGTACTCCACCACACGTTTGCCCCATCTTTTCTTAAGAAATTCGAAACACGATTACAAACGGCTGCTTAAAGGCATCACTCCACGAATCTGAGGTGGTACGGATTTCAGGTGATGTATTCGTATACGGGATGGGAGACCATGGAGAGGGGGGTGATTCCGTCCATTTCTTCCTAATTGCCGTAAAAAACGGCGCGGAAGATGCGGCGCCGCACAAGGCTGGCGCGCTCCAGTCGAACTCCCTGTAGAAAATAGTGCGCCAAAACACCTGAAGCCGCATCTTCCGGGCCGTTTTTTACGGCAATTAGGAAGAAATGGACGGAATCATCCCCACTCTCCATAGTCCCCCATCCTGTATACGAATACTCCACCCGAAATCTGCACAACCTCAGATTCGTGGGGTGATGCCTTTAAATTGTAGCTAACAGTTCGCATGATCTGGAGTCGTCGATTTTTTCAACGTTCATGCATAGCCGTTGTATGCAGTGATGTTGAAACATGCGTTATTTCCCCCGGATCGGAGTCAGAGAGTACAGAACTGCACCAGGTAGTTGTTTCAAATTCGAGCAGGTCCTTGCAGAACGTCGCTTTATTTCAACTAAATTGAGGATAGAGGTGTTCCAAATTTTGGAAAAAAAAACGGAGTTCTGTTTGTGATGACGCAGCTAACGTTGCATGAATACAAAAGTGCTACAAATACAAAAATGTGGAATGATTTTTATTTCTGTATTATCGTTGTTCGATGTAATTATTTTGGCTAGTAATTACGTTTTTTGTATGTAAGTGAAGGAGGATACGAATCCTGAATGTTTAATGATTTGCAAATACGATCTCTTGAGTTGTTGTAATACAATATTGTTTGGAGGAGTTCCCGTCCGTTTCTTCTAAATTGATATCTAGTGATCTTCATGTAATAAACTTCCAGCAATTATTTCGCGAAATTCGCAACGATTTTGCGATTGATCCCCTGTCTTGGAGGCCCATCCATGACTTAACATTCAGTTCTTAGCGTTTATAGCAAAACCCATGCGAGTCATGATTATAGTAATTTTCCTATCCGACTCAATAACAACTACGTATAGAAGATTGGTCCATTTCGCACAATTTGCAGCACAGTGTAAGTGAAAACACGGATCTTTACTTGTAGAGGGATCCTTGCCGTGAATACATGATCGAACTGCTACCATGGGCTTCTAAAAATAAAATCTGAGATTTTCCAGTTAGTTTATGTTGATGACAAGTTTTCTTTTAGAAGACAGATGATGTTCCCTGCCGGAAGCATGACACACAAAGTCTTTTCCATAAATTTTCGCGATACTGAACGCACGTGATCCGAAATTCTTACTAGGTCTCTTCAGTTTCTTTGTGTTGCATGTTGAGTACTGTCCTCAAACTCGGAGATTTTTCACCATAAAAATCAAAAAAAGAAAGCAACTAAACTTTCACAATCATCCTTAACTCTAAAACATTTGCTGCCTGCCGCTCAGTGCTAGTTTTAATGAGGAGAGGATTAAACACTTGAATCTACGCAGTTTATCTACAAGAAAGTTTCTGGGGGTTTGTATTTACCTTTAGGATAATGTGCTCTGAATTAAGCTTTTAGTGACTGTAGGCATTTCGCAGCTACTAATCGACTTCAACACTTTTTTTGATGAAAATTTTCAAACGATTGCAGATTTTAACGTAGCTACGAGTTCTTCGTTGCACAAAATTTTCGCGTATTCTGATCTTTGCAAAACCAGTGATGGGCGTCACTAAAACGCACTTTCTCCAGGATTATATACGGACAACAAGAAATATGAACAATAAATTTAGTCAGAAATGAACCGTTTCAAGCATTTTTCTTTCTTGTTTGCGAAGACTAGGATTGGCCACGACAGTGTATGATCTCAGAAGGATGGGTTCGCAGTGCAACCCTCATAAAATGCAATTTGAGAATTTACGAAGAAAAACTGTTCATCAATTCTAAGCTGAGATCGTTTCTTTTAGTTTTAATGGTAATTTTGGTCATGTGTGGCCGCAGCCTTGAAACCTTGCTGAGTTTCTCAAAGACTCCAGTGAACATAGTAGTTGCAGCTTTCTTTCAGTAGCGTTTTTTTTTTGCATTAATACTATACTCTGAGGCGGGTGTGGCGCAGTCGGTTAGAGGTTTGCCACACGGTCGATGGTTCGAAACAGCCCTAGTGCCAACCAACCCCTTTTTCCCTCCGGGGTCGATGAATTGGTACTAGACTTGTCTGGGAGGATAAAAACACTGAGTTGAGTGGCCCCGCAAGTCATTGTATAGGCCAACACGCGTTCCAAAACCTCAACGATTACGAATTCCAGTAAAACGCGTTGGCGCATCCCAAGTGGATTGATACGCCAGTAACTTTATCTGACTTTACTTTTGACTATACTCTCATTGTTATGTTTTTGTGTTTTCAAAACTCTCGGTTTCTGTTTTTTTTCCACCAAACGAGCTGCTTCTTTCGAAAGTTACACGTCATGGTCATCTTTCGGATGGGGCCGACTTCACAACATAAATATTATCGGAGTTTTTAAAAGTTGTCATCAGTTGTGGTTACTTGACCAAATGGTTTACGTATTAATTGTAAAGCACTTCTTTAAACTATCGAAAAAATTGGGAAAGAAGTCAAAATCTCGTTATCGGTTGAGCTTCAACTAATCTTAAGGCTTCCTATCAAATTGGAAGATTAGTTTTTTGTGCACTACCTACAGATTTAAAGCATGGAACAGAGATCAGAAGTACGGACATCTTAACTCTACTTGTCCTCAATCAGTTGCAGTAATTCTCTCTTTTATGTAAGAAATGGTTCCATGCTTCCATTAATTATCGGATCTTAAGAGCTTATGATTGTAAAGATATGTAAAAGCGGAAACTGTGTGGCAGATTAAAAAAAGAGGACAGTTCATGAGTAAAAAAGTACAAATCCTAAATTTTTGGAGAATATTTTATTTACATAATTCACCTAAATCGAAGTTCCGAGCTCAATCATCTACCATCTCAATCATGCTTTATATTATGGAATCATTATGGAATGCGGCCTACTCTGTGCGCCTCTGAACTCCTCAACCTCGTTCATGGTGTCATCCTTGCGCTGTTCTTCACATATGGTCACTCTGCTACGAGCAGCGGTTTTTGTCCAACAAAAGTGGCTTGTGCTGAATCAGCGAACTTCTTGTTGTCTGTGTCGATATTCCGCTCTGCTTACTACTACGCTAATATTCATTCCAGTGTTCCCATTCTTAAATGTTAAAATGTGATGAAGACGATAATTTGATTGACGAATTAGAGAATCTCTGCCTCACTGATCTTCAGGTTGTTGTGCTGAGAGGTATCAACACTGGTATCTCTCAATAAATTTTAAAAAAAGTTTAAATTTAGAACTCGTTTGGTTCCAGACAGTTTTAATGATTTCAATAAATTCAGCTGCATTCAACATATGCTATTTCCAATGCGTAATGATGCCACATCTGACCTTATTCGTGCCTCTGTTGATACGCTCAGCAGTGTTGCTTCCTCCACCTGTGTATAGGATCTTTCCATTGGTCGCAACCTTATATTTTTCAAAACTGCAACTCAGCAGTTAAGGAATCAACCATTATCGAGGCATCTATCCAACCATCTTGCCCGTACAATCTTTTATAATTGTTTATTCTCTTCAAGGCAGCATACAACAGAACTGATGATTTTTGGATCTCTCCTAGAAAAGATAGGGTTTGGGGTTAGAGCAGAGATAAACACACGAGGACGCTCCATTCCTTCAATCTTCCTGAGAAACGGCGTGAGAAACGGTTCCACCGTATTTACTGGAAAAAAGTGCTTATGCTGCAATATTTTGCTAGTGCCAAATATCATATTTGTTGCGTTTTTCGTCTTGAAATCTATGAAAAAATCTTTGGAACATCGGGAACAGTTTGTTCTTTTCTATACCGAAGAGAGTCAATGCCTGCCAATTTGCTGATCTTAGATCCATAGGAATGACGCTCAGTCCCTGAATTTTCCTGGAAACTGAGCTGTGTGAAACTTTTGCGCACTGTTTGAAAACTTTTTTCCTTCTGTTTCGATGGCTTAGAGGGAAGCTATGAACATAAACGTTTACGGCAAGCTTAGAGTCTTCGCAAGTAAAATTTCCTTGGCTGTATTTTTTGAACTGAGGCATTATTATGATTATAGCGATGTGTTTACGAATAGTGGAACTTCAGTGCATATAAGAAATAATGGTTTCTCGAGAACTCTGCTTATTAACAAGAACTCTTGTGTTTATTCGAACTTTGACACCTCTTGTAGTCTGCCGTTTACGTAATTTTTTTTCAAAGAAACAAGAAACTCAAATGAATAAAACCAATTTACTTATTTATCTTTCTTTTTCTTAAAAAGGTTGAGAGGTTCAAATGTTACACTGAAGAAGTGCGGAATCTCGTTAAAGATGGAGTAAATGTAGCTATGAAGTAAATTTTGCTTCTTTCTCGAGAACAAAATTTGCTTATTATACATGGATATCCAAAAGAAAGTCTGAGGATTAGCGATTTCTATGACATCTTCGATAGAACAATTTTAACGATTTCACTCAAATTTTCGTCGAATATGTTAACCATACTTAACACATATGGATGCACACACTCTCTTCTTTCTTCTCTACTCCAATCGAAGGGGGAACGGCAAAAAGGGTCCCGGCAGATTCTCCGCGAATGCCTCCGAGACATTACGTGTCGAGTGGATGTGCCATTGGATACGCGAACATGCCTCGGTGAGGTCACGCTCCAATCGCTTATGGGGACGCAGACAACCGTCTTCTGGCCACAGAGACGCAAATAACTACACACTTATAAGGAGAGAATAAATTGAAGAACAATATAGTCAGAAGTACATGCCATTTTCTTAGGTATTCTAATAATAGAACGGTAGCTACTTTTTCTTAGATCTCACCCTTAGGAAGCCTAGAAATCTTATCAAATTAAATCTTTTTCCTATAAGAGGTGAGAGATCAGAGGGTCCTTATGTCCGGAAATAAATTAGGCTACAAAAAAGCTTGGAACTTGAAGATAACCATAAACCCCATTCTCGTTACTTTTCAAAGCTGGAATGTTCCGTTTTTACCGAAAATTTTCATATACGTAATTTTGAGCTATTATACGCACCTTCCTCTCTTATTTTACGCGAGGATTTCTCTTGGTTCTGGTAAAGTTACAAATTTAAGATCAACCCACATCAAAAAATTCCAGTGGATCGGTCTGATTCTTCAGAACAATTTTGTAGCTCGTGAATTAGCGGGTGATGCAGCGTATGATGTCTATTGGTAGTTAGCTATTTAAGTAGCAACGAAGGTAAATCTCTTTCTCGCACCATCGCTAATTGCTCTGCCGAGGGATGGTCGGGGCATGCTCGAAAATCTGCCGGGACCCTCTTTACATGCACCCCATCGAAGTCGCCCTCACTCGGTTTGAACGCTTTTGGTGCCTACCATAAACACACTGATTATTCAATGTAAATTTAGAAATTGAAAAATGCCTTATTGGAAGTGTAAGGAGTGGATAAAACTTTATATTCATCCATCCGTTATTTTCATCTAAAAGTGGCTTTTTTATTGCAAAGACTAAAACTTCCTTTGGAATAGAAATCGCAATAATCGTCAATAGTTTTCCCTAGATAATATAAGTTTTTCGAAGGGCACATTTACTCAACTAACATGCTTTTTTGAGTCGACGGAAAAACTCTGGGTTGTTGATGTTAAGCTGTTAGAGCTCCCATTGTGTTTATGTTAGGTGGTTGGTTTTTATAGTGGGTTTTAGGAGGTTAAGTGACAATTCTTAAGGAGGTATATTAGCAAATTTTCACTAATTCCTTCTGCTACAAGTACGTTTTAAGATATTAAAAGGTCTACAATGAGCTCCCTCGCGAGAACCTGTAAAGGCACCTAAGTACTGATTGCAACTTGCTGAGAGTCATTTAAAGGGAGCGTATCGCGGAACAGACGTAGTGTGGAAACCTGACTGAAAACGTAGAGCTAAGGGTGTAGACTACGCGGATGAGTGTGGCTGAACTCGATTCCTCCTGGTAGTCTTTGAAAAAACGGCACGGAATCTGCTTTAGTTCCTACGAGTTATGTTGGAACGCACCTCTTCATACACTCTTCGGTGTCCTCAGCAATCTATTCATTGGCTTTACTTGAATAGACTGCTGAGAAGACATAACTGATGTTTGGCCGTTCGCTTGTGGATGCGAGGCGTGCACGAACGGAGCATTTTCACTAGCAAAATGGAATATCCTAAAGAATCAATCCCCTTTAAAAGTGAGTTAAGTCAATGCATTGTGTGGTTTTTCGAATATACTGCTACATGGGAAGACGATAGAGCATTGTATACCAAATCCTCTTTTTCACTCAAAAATCTCATTTTCCCGCCTTCCGATGAATTCTGGACATTTCACTCATATTTTTTTTCGGTTTTAAAAACCGTTAAAACCCGTCGTTTACGACTTCTTTATTTTACAAGTGGTTGGTCGGTTGCTGCACCATTGGTTTTATTACTGTGAAACACTCACGGTTAGATTAGTCCAGGAAATCGAAAGTCCAGGGCAATAAAAGTTTGTGCTGTTGTGGTAGAAACTGCTGCCATTATATTGAACAAACAGATCGGAAGATTCATCTCTACTTTGACGTCTTTATACCCAATGCGTCGGCTGTAATCACTTCAATTATTTTTAAATGCGACCTCTATCGAAATACATATTTCCTACTTAACAAAGGACAGAGAAGGTAGTGGATTGAGTAATGCAATATAAAGTGAATAATGGGTTATTTTTTTTTCGGGAAAATGACATAATTAAATTCATAATTTGAAAAAGGTTCCAAATGACATTGTAATCCAATATTGTACTAATTTGAATTCTAATGTCGGCGAAAATGAACTTTTTAGTTTTAATGAAGCACTGGACGGTTAAATATGCAAATTTCGTCCTTCCAATGGATGCACTGCATTTTATATTGCAGACTCATTATTTCGTACAGTTCGTTAGGGAATAGTACGGAAATGCCGAATTTTACATTTTGAATCATTTTGACAATGATGTCGCAGATGTTGTGAATGGCTTTAAATGGCTTAAAGGCATCACGCCACGAATCTGAGGTGGTGCAGATTTCAGGTGGAGTATTCGTGTACGGGATGGGAGACTATGGAGAGGAGGGCGATTCCGTCCATTTCTTCCTAATTGCCGCAAAAAACGGCCCAGAAGATGCGGCGCCACACAAGGCTGGCGCGCTCCAATCGAACTCGCTGTAGAAAATAGCGCACCGGAACGTTCGAAGCCGTATCTTCCGGACCGTTTTTTACGGCAATTAGGAAGAAATGGGCGGAATCACCCTTCTCTCCGTATACGAATACTCCACGTGAAATACGGCAAAAATGAAATACGACATACGGCTTCGAGCGTGCCGGCGCACTATTTTCCACAAGGAGTTCGATTGGAGCGTGCCAGCCCTGTCCGGCGCCACATCTTTCGGGCCGTTTTTTACGGCATTTAGGAAGAAATGGACGGAATCATCCCTTCCCCATAATCCACTATCCCATATAGTCCACCTAAAATCCGTACCACCTCAGATTCGTGGGGTGACGCCTTTAAAGACTGTTTTCCAAGATTAGGTGCTTCATCAAGATTGTGAATGTGAATTCATTGTACAGCTGCTTGTTTCGTGAAAAGTATCAGTAGCTAAAGGAATCGGTAAAGATTTGCAAGTGCGTCTCCATCGGATTTTTTTAAAATTAAACCGTTGAAGGGCATATGAAGGAGCTCTAGATCCTTTATCTCAATAACCGAATGTTTTTCTTCCTAATGGCAAGCTTGCTCTCCGTTTTATTGTTTTCATGCAGAGGTTTTTGCAAGGATATAAGCATAGAGCGGAAACTCATTCAATGTGAGTGGCTGAGAGGTCGAACTGGACCTCCTACTTCATTCTCTGGTTACACACATACCTGTGGTTTCTTTTATATCACATGATTTGCTGGTGGCTCATTCGAATCTGTGATAAACGCTATCTACTCGTGTAGCTCAAGTAATTTTCCTCCTCTAGGTTGCAATGAATTTGTCTGGATACGGTTTTATTGGATTCTTTTATTGGAAAAATCCCTAACATCGTGCATGATAAGCATCACTTACAATTTTCTAGCGAATATCAGAATTTTGAAAATGTTTTTGATATGTGTTTTGCTTTTGATGATTTTCGACAGCTACGTCGCATAATTCAACGACTGAGGTTAAACTTCCAGAAATTCGTACCTCATTAATACGGTTAGCCCTATCATTACTCCTTTCATTCAATCTCTCACGGTATATCACGTCCATTTTTCTCATAGCAGCCATTGATTTCCTTCACTCATCGCAAAGAAATCTGTTTTCTTCTTCAGACTAGAAAAGCGGCAGTATAGGAAAATCTGGAACGTTAGTGGGATTTCCTCGCCTGAATTCCTATCAGTGGGAATTGAATGTTGAAATGATATGAATTAGGGAAAATGTGGTCGCGAGCCAGTGTTTGATTTTTCTTGTTTTATTGAGTGCTTTTAAGACAAGGAACTCAAGGAACCCATTCCTTTTTCTACGTATGTAAATTCCTATAAATCAAAGTTTATTTCCAGAATGTTCTCAAGTATAGGAAGCCAAATTAGAATTGATAGAAACCTTCGTTTCGTTTCTAGATCAGGTTTCTAGATCTATAGCCACCACAAATTCCTTATGAAATCCTTCCAGAAGATTATTTTCAGATTCAAACTGCATACATATCCGTCGGATTAATGCATTAGTTTTTTGAGTTTCCGACGTTTTTGATGCCATGGAAAGTTGTTATTATTTCTTTACTTTTCACAGACTAAACAACTGATTCTAAGCATCAATAAGCAACACAAAAGCTGATGAAAAAATAATATTGCTGCCATGGAAAATGCCGACAATGTGCTGTTTTTGAAGTAATTGCAATTTTTTGTAATGGATAACAAACGTTCTATTCTTTGGGATTAGAGAACCGTTTTGTTTTTTCTCGCTTTTTACAATCTTATATAAATATTTGACATGTGCTCGGGCAATAGCCAGCTGTGCTTACGCCTGCGATGAAATCGCAGTCTTATATAATATGTCGGATGAGAATATTCTTTCCTGGTTCTTTTCTGTCCACATCAAAATTCCCACCAGTAAAGCTAAGCAGCTGTTGAACTATTCCCAATTATCCCTATCTCCACCTGTCTCAGGAAGAGCGTATTATGTTTTGTACTGATTTCTTTTTTTAAAGATAATCCAGAGATTTTAACCCTCAACCTAATAGCTTGCAGTTGTGTTTTCGCCTCACTGTTCTTCCATTACTGGAATCAATGAACTTGATATGTTCAGATTTTTCTCTGTATCTAATTAAATTATTATTAATCGTATGTAGCACATGTATATATCGATTGTTGATGTTTTGACTAAACTCAAATCGTAATCATTTTTACTTTACGTTCTTAAACCGTCTTATATTCAAATAGCTATTTAACCACGTAAAAAAAGGAAAACGTACAGAAAGCGTACAAACGTCTTCCTAAGTCACAGCTTACTATCGCTACCGCTTGAAGGAAGCATTTTCTATCTGTGTGCTCAATTTTGTTTGTCACAAAGCGAAAGTCTGAGTCTGTTTCTCTGTTTGACAAAGTCACAGTTACATATGTAGCATGGGATTACATAAAACTAGTTAGTATTAAATCAAACTTTTTGGTGGATTTACTATTTTGCCAACTTCTTATGACTTGCGGAGTTGTAGTAACAAAGAATACGAATAACGGTACGTTCATAACAAGAAATATTTTGCACGGACCGAACAAGGCGGGGCAGTTTCAGTAATGAACCGATTTCGGAAATGTAAAACACATTCTTAATTTTTTTACAAGATATTGTCTCGCCTATGTTTGGCTTCTGCGTGCGTTGTTCGTATATTTGAATGTTTTTTATGTAGAGCTCAAGTTGTTGCATGGAAGTTTGTTCTGGAAGCTTTTAGGCAAAAGATGCATGTTCTTCACAACTGCATCTATCTTTTTGGAAACGTATGAGGAATTGTGAGTGGAACGTGGATTTTTACGTCCACGTCTGTTTCGAACTCGTCGCAGGTCCTGAATTAGAAGCTCTGTTCTAAATGCGTCGTGTGTTCTACTCGAACGTCTCTCGGATATCCTAATGCGTAATCACTTGTGTTTTTGCATTTTGCGGTTTGGTTGCACTGCTGCGATTGCGTGGGCTGCTCATGCGTACATTTACGATACGCTCACTAACGTCTCTTGATTCGCATCGCGTGCTTATCGCGAGCTATTAAGTGGATCGCATTTCCGGAGCAGGGACTAGGCGGGTTCCCATGTATGAACTCTATTTAGATGCCTTTCGGCGATCCACCGGACTACGTGCATTTGCGGACTAACGAAAGCCAGATGCAGCTCATTTCGATGGGAGACCAGCCGGAGACACCCTCGTGAGTTTCGGTAGGACTTCTCGGAAAGTCCCCTTAGTACTTCCTCCTTTGCAGAGGCTCACCCTGCTTCAATACCTCGTCGACCAGGGAAGAAGCGCCAGCAGTTGTTTTTATCCCAGGCAAGGTGTGATCAGAGTTTGTGCCCAATTCGTATTTTAGAATCTTCTATCCTTTTTAAGCGTCTTTCGTTCTGATACGTAGAGCAACAGGTTACTTCTGAGGAGTTCTCTCTTTGATTCATTCCGTTTCATTTTAATCTAAGTTCTGCACATTTCTCTTTTTTTCTTGCTGATAAATTTAGTGCCAGTTTGCCTGTCTCCAACTGCTATGCGAAAACGTTCATTTAAAACAAGTTATTCGTTAAGCTTTCGACCTTAGATAAACTATCCACGATTCATTTCTGAGCAGGTTCTCTTCGTAGAGACATTACAAATGCATGGAAATTACCAAACGTCCACTTGAGATCGTTTCGGAGGGCGTTGCGCCAAGCGGAAAACGATTGAGGAACGAACGTTTTGCAGAAATGTCTGCATATGTTCAGGAAACACTTAGGTTGCGAAGAATGTATTGGGTTACTCATAGGACTGGTAAAACTTTTGCTGTATTTCCGTTTTGCTATCTATACCTCTTTTTTCTCAAACCAGAATAAATAGTCTGATTAATTCATGTACCGCAGAGACCATTTTTGTTGAAAATGAGCGAATTCTTAGTCACCTACAAACGTAAGCGGAACAGTGCTCAGAAAATAGCTTCCACTTCGTGTTAATCTTGTGAATTTCGAGTTTTGATCATTTTTTACTTCATTTGAAACATAAGATATTTAAACGCTTTTCATCCGAAATCAATTTTCATCCACGCTTTTTTTGAAACGCTGTGTAAACGAAGTCCGCTCTTCAACTCCCGATTTTATGAAAATTTTCGAATTCACTCTGGAATCCTTGCTTTTAATCCCTGCATTTTATTCCACTTCAATTTTTCCTCATTCGTCGGGATCACGATACACGCAAGTTTGAATCAAGATCTCTAGGATAGCAGAGGTTCTGTGGCGTTCATAAGTAACTAGGGAGTACTCGCATATATGCGCCACTCAAATGCAAAACCGGGAATCGTTGAATTTGTAGAGTTAATTGGATGAATAGTCACGCCATAATTCATCATTGTCGCCATCGTCGTGACTGTTTCATTTGGAATTCTCAGTACTTTGCTTTCGGAGAAACTCTATCTCGCCTCGCAAGCAATGTCTCAGTTTTTGATGGCTTACATTGATCTTCTTTTCTTTTTTCCGTTATTTATATGGAGCACAGATGTCGAAGTCGGCTCTACGTCTGTCATTTTCCGGCATCGCTCAGTTATCCGCGATAATCGTGTTGAGGGAAAAAATTGATTCATATAATTCGTATGTTTCGGGTTTATTGCACACAATTATTGGGGAATTTTCACAGGGATTTTTTATCCGTTCAATTTTCATCACTTGATTGTATCGAGTAGCTGCCGGAAGTTTTTGTAAAAAGCAATTTTTCTTTTACTTCTGATTTGTGACTCCAGCATGATCTATTTGTTACCACGCTGTGTCGCCAGCGAGAGTTAGAATTGCCTCGCTGCTCTGCATTCCCAACCAATTCCTATAGTAACGAATTTTTCTGAATCCGAGGGACTTGTATTTGTATTTATTCGAATTTCGTTGTTTTCTCCTTCTTTGTCGTGTTTTTTTCTATATTTCCTGTTCTTCGCGAGTATTTTACAAATTGCGAAAACATAGCAGTGTGTATTACTAGTTGTCACATATCGCACCTGTGTGGAGACCTAGTTTATGACAAAAGAGTTCATCTATGACCGACGAGAAACACTCGTTAATCCTCTAAACAGTCATTCTCGTTCTGGCGCAGCCTGCGTGGCCGTGCGCCGAAAACGCATTTCTGAGCCGAACCATCGTTTAGGACTCGTCGACGAATTCCATTTTTCACTTTTTCTTCCTTTGTTGTTGGAAATTTTACGCAGCCTACTCTTTCCTCTGAAACTTTTCCTCTTCCTTCCACTATATCACGTACGAAAACACCACGTAAAATTCGCGTAAAGAAAATTGAAAGAGAAACTTTGTCGGGAGCAAACGCATTTATGACTGTCACGGAGCAGATGCAATTTGAAGGTGGCGAGAAAACATTCCTGAAGGCAAGTTTCCTTGGAAGCGTTTCTAATTCCTTAGTGATTTCGAAATACCGATCAGCTAGTTTACGGTGGATTATTTTTCTAATTTTATTTATAACTGTTGTGTTTTGCACTCTAGAAACCATAAAGGGTGCCTAATATACGAACACAGACGTGTATTCCGGGTAGTATCGCCAAATCTTTCAGGGAACTGCTCGATGGTGGCGAGGGCGGACATCGTTAGAGAGAATTTTGATGCTAGCCATCGTGCTACTCGTCTTACTTTCAGCAGTGCTTTTAGCAGTAATATTAAATATGGACAGAAGGGAATGTGAGTTCTTTTTATGTCGTGTTTATGCTTTAGTGCTTCCTTCGACACTTTTTTCAGACACCAAAACAACGAGCGCACCATCTGAGTTGCCATCTGGAAGTTCGTCTACTCAGAAGGTGCCAACATCAACGACATTACCATCTGAGCCACCTGTATGCACGACTATAGGATGCGTACGGGCTGCTAACGCTATCGTATGTGTTCTAACTATTCTCGCCCGATCAGAAATATGTGGATATAAGATCACCACATCAAAGAATTTTATTTGAAATTTGCTGGAACAATAAGTTCAGAAAACATGTGAAGGCACCCATCTCGGATCTGGTCTCGAATCTGTCTTATTTGGTTATTTCTAAAGTAGGGGTTAAGAATAGCATTCTTTATTCTTCGGCTCAAAGCGACAGTGTATTTCTTCGCAGATTTTCTTTTATAATGTCTTCGTTTTGGTTCGATTATAGCGTAGTTGGTGAGAAATTCGGCTGCGACTGCACGATAGACAGTTCGAATTCGATAGTCCAAAACCAAAAGTTCTATTCCTTCGCGGTCCGATAGGTTTGTACCCCACTTCTGTGAGAGAATGAAGCACTAATCTGATGCATAGATTGGCTCCCATTTAGCCCAGACACGCGCTCATGAATCCCTATCATTCTGAATTGTAGCCGAACGCTTTGGCGCATTCCAAACGAATTAGTTTTCTCCATACCCTTTACCGACATTCTATCCTTGCTCTTTTTTTTTCTAAACCTACGATACGATAGCTAAAACCGTGAAATTCTTTGAACACCGCAATTGAAAGTACACGAGCTCTTTTATCATTTGGAAATACGGAGGGATACACAATCTTGCCGTTTTGCTCTCCTCGTCAGCGCTTCCTGGTTGAATGCTCCGGACAAGTTATGAATGATATTTTCCGTGCTTCCAACTGTACCTATGCAATCAATGTCAGAATGTCAGAATTAAATGTCAGAATTAAAGGTAAAAAAGGAAGAGCCGCCAAGTTTCTTAGGTACCATGGCATAATTACACTGGTTTCCCTTATTAGACTTGAGTCATCAAAAAAAACTATTCTGAAGTGGTGAGCAGAGCAAAGAAATTGATTTTAGCCTTAATAGGCTTTTCAATTTTTTTCAAACCATATATGTATACGCTTGAAAAATTACCCCAACTTACCTTAATTACTCAATGAAAGAGGAGGGAGAATTATTTTTCTGAGCGCGGATTTCCCTCACGATGTAAACGGGTACATTCTGCTAGTAGTTGCCTCAAACACAGTATGATTCTCATATATTGATTTTGCTTTTATGCCTCATTAGTTTGAGTCACTGCTTCCTGGTTTGTGCTTATTTTGTCGAAAAAAAGATTTACAAAGCTCTTAACTCAGTGAAGGATGGCATTGCACTGAAAATATGCCTATTGGATTCTGTAGATTTAGTTGTACTTTGCAGATTTTTCCAACTTTCTTCTCTTTAACGTTAAAGGCATCACCCCACGAATCTGAGGTGGTACGGATTTCAGGTGGAGTATTCGTATACGGAGAGGAGGGTGATTCCGTCCACTTCTTCCTAGTTGTCGTAAAAAACGGCTCGGAAGATATGGCGTTCCGGTGCGCTATTTTCTACAACGAGTTCGATTGGAGCGCGCCAGCCTTGTACCGCATCTTCTGGACTGTTTTTTACGGCAATTAGGAAATGGACGGAATCGAATCGCTCTCCGTAATCTGCTATCCCGTATAAGAACACTCCACCTGAAATCCGTACCACCTCAGATTCCTGGGGTGATGCCTTTACCGGCACAAATGATCTCGTTCGAGTTGATCTTCTAGAGCAAAACCAACGAGAGCTAAACTTTTAAAATCAAAATATTTGGTTAGTTTTAATTATCAAAGTTGTGAAAAATTTGCAATCACACCAGCTAGCGACACTAAGGAATCATGAAGAAAATGTTTTATATTGCGACTTAAGTAAAAGTTAGGTGATAAACGCTGAATTTTTGCGGCAAATTTAATCAACTCGTTTTTACCAGCAGGGTTAGCAGAGCGCTTTCACGTATTTGTGCTAGTCAATGTTGAAAGTTTTTTTTTTTTGATTTTTCAAACAAGGACGTGAAACTTCAATATATTAGACGAATAAGTTCTTCGAATAAGGCTTCCGCACTTTATGTGAGTGCACTGTAGGATTTGTTTAAAGGTTGTTTTTTTCTTCCTCAATATTTTCTTCCCCACGAAATTGCCACCACCGTTACCCATCGCTATAGGTTCAGTTTGTCTTGCAGATCAACGCAATGAACACGTCTGTGAACCCGTGTGAAGACTTCTATGAGTTTGCGTGTGGAAAGTGGAATGAGGACCATCCAATCCCAGACGATATGTCAGGTTTTGGGACGTTCTCCCATGTCCGGGAGCAAGTTCGACTGCAGTTACGAGGTACACAGTGATCAATGCAATCGTTGGATAGAAAGTGATATGCAATTATTTTTTTTTTTATTTTCGAGAAAAATTATTTGTGCTGAAGGACCAGAGAATACATAATTATTTTCAAAAAAAAAATTGGCAAATATGTGAATACTGCCATTGTTCCCCTATTCTGAAAAATTATTAGTATTTTTGAATATGTATAGATACTCATTCCGTTAACTGAACAGCAGAGAATGAAGCAGAGAAAAAATGGAACAAACAAACAAACAATTAGCACTCTGATTGCAAAATATATTACCACAGTTTGATTTTGTTGGCCGACTGAGTTTGCGTAAGGCAACATCTAGTTACTGCAACTCGTCCATTCATTAAATGACTCCCCAAGTTGAATTTCGTCCTCACGTAGAAGTAGATCATGAAACCACGTGATTTTTTTTTCTGTAGAAGGTTAACGTGGGTCTCTTTTAGTGCTGTTGGAACAGGAAGTGACTTCGGAGTCGAGCTCTATCAATATGGCTCGAATCGCCTACAAAACATGCATGAACAAAGCACAGTTGGATGAGTTGAAAACGAGGTGGGCTGACAAATTCATTTGCGTCGTTGTGGTTTTCAAACCACTCAATGTGCGATTTAGCAGGGTTATCCTACTAAATACTAAATTCTAATGTTTTGAAGACGTTACGTTGCCACAAATCATTACCAGTAGTCACTGAACGGTAATATTTCGTTGATGACTATGGCTAAGTTGAGTGCCATGAGCTAATCTCTGTTTCTCATATATTTGTGGGGTGCACGTGTGATAATTTATGTTAAGATGTGACGAGCTGGAAAAGTACGGGATACAGTTTCACATTT
Source organism: Necator americanus (assembly GCF_031761385.1). NCBI lineage: Eukaryota > Metazoa > Nematoda > Chromadorea > Rhabditida > Ancylostomatidae > Necator > Necator americanus. Next base: position 27,161,608 of record NC_087372.1, on the reverse strand, counting down.
CCCTAATAGAAAACTTAGCATTTGTGAAAAATTGAACTACTACTTTCACAAATCTGTTTATCGTTAATTAAAAAAAAATCAGAAATGTACCTCATTTCTGCTTGCGAGGCGTTAAGAGGGTCAAGTGGAAGAGCGAAGAGAAATTTCATAGTTCTACTCCCTTCGGGAAAAAATAACCCTCGTGTTAACAACTAACCGTCATTAGTTGGTGTTTACTGCGATCAGTTCTAACTCTCGGGGAGAAGACGAAACTTTGTGAACGTAACTCTTTCCTCCGCGGACTCTTTCGAATCCGTGAAGAGGATTAGCTAGGCTGTTCATTTCACTCTTATAGATTCTGTTAAAAGAGAGCCCACATCAATTTATTGATTTTTTACGACAACACGTCTGCCTGGTACCAGATATAGATGTAACATAAAGTGTGTATGTTCATATCCTCATTATTCTCATCTTTTATAAATCTCTTAAAATCTAAATTTTTCTTATAAATCAATGAATCGGTCATAAAATTTCGTTTGTCGTAAACTATTCAGTTTGTGGAACAGCAGTGAACATACTCTGAATACAGCTGATCGAAAGAGTTTGAAGTAGAACCGAATTAGAAAAAAGGAAAGGTTAGCAGGGAATGTTAAATGTGAAGGTGCCAAATTGTCGTTTATAGGACATACGTATTTTAACGCATTGACGACAGCTCGCTTTTTTTGCATATTTGAAGGTAGTCGACCTTCACGAGTTACATTTGAACAAGGAAATGATAACATATAATAACTAGTCTACTAAGTACAGAAAAGTATAAAAAATTAGGCAATCATGAAAAATACACGATAAATAATAAAAGAAAATAACTGCAAAGGGCCCGGCTGAGCTCGCTGCTCAACTTCAAAAGATGTGAATGTAGGTATGAAAATTAAAAAAAAGAATGTAAAGAATAAAAACAACTATGCCACAATGCACATGTTCTGCTTGACATGTTCTCGCTCCTCCTTCTGTTCTGCTCTCGGCGAAAACGTGAAAGGATGTCATGAAGAGAGTATGCTCATCCGGGAAAACTTTCCAACCGATTCTAATATTTCCTAGACAGATCTCACTCAGAATCATATCCAAGATTTTCTTCAGTTTACTCTTTGAAACGCTCTCTGAACTTGGTTTCTGGCCGTTGCTTCAGGATACATGGAAGCGGGAGAATTTCAATCTTACAGGTGACTCTCACTTTAATGAATAAAGTTCTTTTTTTCAAATTCTTGGATGAATCACATATAGCCAGCAGCGCATGTGTTGGACCGAGTGACCTTGATGCACCTGGAGCAAAGGTGTGTGTACGAAGCAGAGAAAGAGATATTCGTCGCGACGAACGCGTTGCGGCCGTCTGGTTGAACACAATCGAAACCGATCATGTGCTTGCTAAAAGCGAATGAACAGATAAAGGGTGCTGATAGGAAAACTCACAAACAGATTGTTGTTCAGGATCCTCTTTCAAACGTCAAGAAAAAATTCCAAACTTTAACTTTAAAATAATATTTTAAGACCTGTTGGCATTGGCCAGGAGAGACTATGGAGCAGAGTCATTCTTCCAGACTTACATATACGCTGATGCCAAAAACACATCCCGCAACACCTTATTTGTGAGTATGCTAATAGTTCCTGGTTTCGTATACAAATTTTTCACATAATTTTGAGGTTGATCAAGGAACACTATCTCTTGGTAGAGGTTCTCGCGATTACTACCTAAACACCACCATGTTCGCCAATCATATGGTCGCATATAAGAAATATTTCCTTGAGGTTCGCCTGATTTCCTCATCATTCCTTTCACTGAATTTTTTCAAAGTCTGGACTTTTTAAGATTGTAAAAATTCTTCATGAGGATGCTAACATAACTCTTAACTTGTCGTTGATCAAATCCAACGTTGATAACGTCATCGAGTTCGAACAAAAATTGGCTGAGGTTAGGACGAGATGTTTTGCGTTAGAAAGTCACATTTGTTTGGATTTTACAGTAGTTGTTTATAGATTGTGGTCCCTGAGGACGAGAGGAGGAACAGTACGAGACTGTACAACAAGAGAAAGATCGCAGACTTGTACAGCCATATGAACGATGTAATACGATGTATATTCGCAGCGCATTCATTGTCTAGTGGTTGGCGCTTTAGGTTGATTGGGTGTCGTATTTTCGACAAGTTGCCCCATCAGAAATGGTCGAAATGTTCAACAACGAGACGGAAATAATAATTGCAGAAATCGAATACCTTGATAAGGTCGGTGCAATTAGGGGCAGTAATTTTTAAAAGATTTCGGAATCACATCACTTTTTCAGACCTCGGCATTGATCAAAGCTACAGATAACGAGTTACTGGCTAATTATATTGTGTGGCGGGTCGTACAAGCCAGCGTTCGACTGCTCGATGAAAGGTTCGAAAACATAAAACAGGTTTGTTGTGTACGTTGTGATACTATGTTACAAGAGCAATACTGAGGGAGAAACCTCTCACCGTCAAATCGAAATACGCATCTGTGGTGGAAAAATGTCTCATGTACCTGTTTCGTATGTAAGGGCATTCGAATTTTGCTGAATTCTGGCAAGCACTTCAAGAGAAAAAATGCCATACGAATTCCCCAACATCAAGTGATCCTAAAGCAACCAAATATGCGGTGCGGAATAATATGTAGGATGTTGTGGTCGTGAAGTCCCAGTGGAACTTCTTACCGACTGCGTTACATCTGACACTACATCTTCCAGACAAAACAAGAATATGTGCTGTTCTGTGATACGGAATGTCCTCCTGATCCAATCATGCTATCGTCGTAGTCGAGCGCTAAAGGAAGCTTCCGAATTTGACAATGAGTGGAAGGACTGCCTCTTTGCATACGATTTCAGGCGGTTCCTAAAACATTCTACGGTATACCGTTTCGACGGGGCTCGAAAACGACTTCGATTTCGTCTTAACAATCGTTAAAGCGGAAACTGTCATTGCGTTACAACAGTTATCTGTAACCTTTAAAACAAACACCAGGTGGCATACAAATATCCGACTCCGAATGTGTTCAAGAAGAACAAAATAGCGCATACAGCCACTGTAATCCGGATGCTGCAGCACTGGGACAACTTTAACCTTCTACGGGCTTTTTTGCGCCATTGCTAGCACAATTCATCGCTGCAGTATGCGGAGGTCTTACCTCGATCACAATTGCTGGCTTCACTGTGTCGCTTCGAGCGCAGCAGCTTACGCAATTCCACTGAATTTTATGCCATTTTGATCCGACTATACAACCATCGTGTCTAAACTTCGATCTTTTGGCAACCAAAACATTCAGTGGTGTTTGCGTTCTTAAGACGTTTATCACATCATTTGCATCTGAAGACAAAAGGATGGGGTACTTTATTTCTCCTAATCCAACAGGTTTTAAAACAATTTCGAGATTTACATTCCGAAGTTGTTGTACTTCAGGCTGTTGAGTTAAAGTGGTAGGAGAGTAGGATATTCAAAAAAATGCAAATTGATTCAAGAATACAGATCAAATTGTTGACGGACCTATTTTGATACGGTTGTTTCGAGCAAGGGATGGCTGACTTTGCCACGCTAGCAATACTGCAATAACAATAGCAAACAAGCAGATAGTAGAAAAAATAATAGGAAGTAAATGCAGAAATAATTCTGCTCAGTTTTTCCCAACTAAGTAAGTTACGCAGCGTATGTTCTGCATCAGCTAAAAGTCTTGTTTGTCATATACTAGAACCATAACAGACCGTTACATGCCGAAGAAAGTAGGAGTGAAAACCTTCAGAACACACACACGCAATGTTTTCTTGTCTTGAAACCTGGGTATTCTTGAACTGAATCCAGCAAATATTGAATGGTATCCTTCAAAAATAGTTGACTCTCATCAGTTTTATTATCTATTTACCTTAATTTTGCCATATTTTCTGAAGGATTTTTCACGAGTTATGACCGGTCAGCAACAGCGATCTCCAAGATGGAAGGATTGTGCTCAAGTACCAAGCTCGGTAAAATTCTATTTTTTTGGGAGCTTCTCCATCTAAAAAACCGAAGTTAAAGTAGTGTTCCCGTTCAGGTCCTGCCACTTGCCGCTGGTGCCGTCTACGTACAAGCACATTTTAATACCGATGACAAGAGGGAAGCGTTGGTATGTTCTTCACCAGATATGATGAGAACTCATGTATTACCACGATCCGGGATTCTTCTTTGCAGGAAATGATCGAGAAGCTAAGGGAATCATTCGCCGATTTGGTGGGGCAAAATGACTGGATGGACAAAGCAACGAAAGAAACTGCAATTGAAAAGGTGTCTCATTGACTGGACAGTCAGAGCAATCTGTCGGCTCTTTGTCTCATCCTCATTTCCCACTGGATATTATCTTAGTTGTGGCAGCAGCATCGCACTGTAGAGATCTTACAAGTATCACTGTTTAGCGCGTCCCACACCTACCACTGTGAAGCGAACAGCCAGTGAAGGGTTCAAAAAATCTGAAGGAGCACAAAGAACACTGCGAAAGTGCTCCCTGGGAGTTTCTACGCTTGACTCCAGACTGTTTCTTTCACTTATCGCACTAATCCATCTACCATCATTTCGTGGTTCTCCATGCCAACACCTCCTTTCTTGAGCCTGATCCACGGCTATCCATCCGTCATTAAGTAATAGGTGCCAAAAGTGATAACCTCCAAACCCGACCACGTTGGATACCTCTACTGCTAGTTACTAGTTAATCGGAAGCATAATTTGATATCTGTTCCAGTCGGTCATCAACTACCTTTTAAAATTATTATTCGTTATAATCACTGAAGATGAAGTGATAGGTGAGATATAATAGCTCAAAATCTTGAAAACCAACCAGAAATACGCAACCTTTCTCAATTCTCTGCAGTAATCCAGAGAAAGACTGGTCGAACGACATTCGTTGCTCCCGTTTCCCGAACAATGCAACTTATGACGAGTAGTAGAACTAAGGGAGACCGCACTGCGTCTGCCATTGTGCGGGTGTTACACTTTCTGGTGCTTATTTGAGTCAGGAGGATTCCTATTAGGGAGATTGCGGACGTTGGACTACGACGAAATCGCACGCGTTTTATCGCCCGTAATAAGTGCATTGTTAGGGGAACGGGGCAGACAATAATTCCCCACACCTCTCTGGATTCCTAGGCGGTAAATCTGCGTGATCACGCTCATGACCGTGAAGTACATAATTACTCTAATCTATTCGTGGAGAGATAAATTAGTTTTGTGATCCGCTGCTTTTAGATTTATCTCTAATTCCCATTCGATGTTTCTTTATGCTCTCATGCTCGCTTGTCCTATTTTTGAAATGAAAATCGCAGTTTCCAAGATCGCTTACAGTGATGGTGTAATCCACACTTCTTCCAGGCGAATTCCATGATCAACAACATTGGATATCCAAATATCACAAATGACATTAAAAAACTGGATGAGCAGTACAATGAGGTGCTGTGCTTAGACTTAAGAAAACGCAGGGGTATGTTGCTGTGAGGCATTGTTTTATAGCTCTACATCCTCCCTGAGGACACCTACTATTCGTTGATGAAGAAAGCCGTAGTGTGGATGCAGAAGAAAGAGTTTCGCAAATTATTGAAGCCATTCGATAGACACGAGTTCGACGTATCACCAGCTGTTGTCAACGCATTTTACTCACCAGAAAAAAATGCCATTAGTTAGTATTGAGTGCAGAAATTCTTAACGATAGTACAGAGAACACACGTTTTCAGCCTTTCCTGCTGGAATACTCCAACCTCCTTTCTTTAGCGGTTCGTTCCCGAAAGCAGTAAATTACGGAGCTATCGGTGCTGTTATTGGTCATGAAATAACTCATGGATTTGATGATCAAGGTAATTGCTTCTTTAGTAGGATATGCGTGGACAATTGTTCGGTGCAATTTATCGTTCTAGGATCCCAATACGATAAGGACGGAAATTTGCAGAACTGGTGGAGTGCTCGTTCTCTTGAAGCATTTGATGAGCGCAGACGCTGCATCGTTGATCAATACGGGAACTATACCGTGCCCAAAATTAACATGAAGGTCCGCTAATTTCGTACCTGGGTCATAAGCAGTCAAAGTTCGCTCAATCGCTTAGTTTAGGTGAACGGAAAGCTGACACAGGGGGAGAACATTGCAGACAACGGCGGCGTCAAAGAGGCACTTAAGGTGATTTGAATTTTCAGTGCTAACTAGCCCTGTGGTTCCGGAAAACAAACTGACCCTGATTGAAGACAACGTATCATGGAACTGAAACTTCAGGGAGAACGTAGAGTTCTTGTTGTAGATTACCGAAACGGGTATGCTCCCGCTCAATCCTGCCTAGTCCTCCTAAAAGACACCGTGAGAACCCGCTTTACTGCCTACGAGGTACGTTAGAACCCACGTACACGCTCCGATCTCCTCGGCACCCTATTCATTGTTTTTTCTTGAATAGATGTCTGGCGGAGAGATCTCATCAATCTCTGATCGCTTGCTTGTTGAAGCGGCAGCTGCAAAAGGGTGGCACGTTCCGACTTACCTCCTAAAAACGAGCGCCGCTTCCCTCGCCGTTTTTGAAGGGGGGAAATTGGGCGGAATTAAGGCTCGCTTCCCTAATCTACAACCCAAACTCTACGCTTTCGATGGGTTTCCACACCACGTCAATTTCGAAGTACGCTGTCTTTAACTCAAATGAGCAAGTTTTATCCAAAAAAAATTCGTGTGATGGTGACTCTTTAAAGGCAGCATACCACGAATCTGAGGTGGTGCGGATTTCAGGTGGAGTATTTGTACACGGGGTACTAGGTTATGGAGGAGGGTTAGATTCATTTCTTCCTTCATTCATTTCTTCCTAATTTCCGTAAAAAACGGCCCGGAAGATGCGCACGTGCACAAGGCTGGCGCGCTCCAATCGAACTTCTTGTGGGAAAAAGTGCGCCGGAACGTCCGAAGCAGTATCTTCGGGGCCGTTTTTCACTGGAATTAGGAAAAGATGGACGGAATCACCCCCCTCTCCATAATCTACTATCCTGTATACGAATACTCCACCGGAAATCTGTACCACTCCAGATTCGTGGAGTGATGCTTTTAACACCAAACACGGTCTTGCTTATAGTCTACCCTTCTTGGAAACAGTAACAAAACAAATAGTTGGAAAAAACTAAGTAGATGACTTATTTTTCTGGTGTTCCTTGCGAATAATAAGTCTTATGGAGCAAAGATTTGGTAATCCAACCAACTCGTAGGATACCAAAATCTTTGTTCTTTTTTAAACCATTCGGTTAGAGAAGGAGATAAATGAACAGTCTAAATGAATATCCTGGGCCAGTAGCAAACTAGTCATTGATTATTTGATTCTCTTCTTGATTTTCGTAGCTATCTTATTTTTTACAGTCAAAGCTGACCTCCAAGAAGGTGTCACCAGAAATTTGCCTGATTCTAGGCCTGAAACATTTTCAGCTATATTTTCGTTTCTTTTAAAGGACCAGCTTTCAGCTTTTCACAGTTACGGAAAAACCCTTCTTTTTGTTAAGGCATACCGGAAATATATAGACATGAAGGGGGAGGAGCCGCGCCTTCCAGGGTTACAACACTACACCAATGTTCAGATCTTCTTCCTCAGCTACGCTCACGTTTGTTTATTTTTAAAAGCATCTCTTCTTTTTTTCTTTTTGAAAAATTCTTGCAAGCACTACAAGGGCTTTTTTAAACCCTGTACAAAGTATGAGAAACGGAACAAATATGTCAGTGGGTGCACAGGCGAGTGGAGTCAGCGAAAGTTCCTTTCGAATCTAAGCGCTAACTCCACCGCGCCGCTTCGAACGCAGCCGCTTGCGCCACTGCACCGAGCTTCAGGTCGTCTAGACCCGATTATATCTCTTCACCACTGCTGTGTTCAGAATGAGAACCAAGCATCGTCAAATTTCCATTCTTTACCAGCTTTCTGACAATCAGTTCAATAGACTTGTTTCAGTTCTGGTGTGGTCAAAAAAAGGAGGCGGCTGCAGTGCAGCAAGTGACAACAGACGAACATTCTCCTGAAATATTTCGTGTTTCGGGAGTCCTCTCAAATCTTCCTGATTTCGCAGAAGCGTTCGCTTGCCCGAAGGGGTCTCCGCTCAACCCTGATAAACGATGTGTGGTTTGGTGATTTGCTGTCCATGAAATTTTAAAGATATCTAGAAACGTGCTTTGCATCTTTTGATGCTGACAGTCCGAGGCAGGGATGTGATCTGTGTATTCAAGCTGGTTTTTTGTTGTTGTCTCATTTGACAATTTTCTTTTTCGTATCGTAGAGTTCGCCGCTTATTAATGACGAAATTTTCTGAATGGAGGTACGTGTATCATTCCGGTGCCTAGGTCTTCTTTGGGATTAGTTGCACTAACTTTTGATACCAGCGGCTTGTCTGTTTGCATAATTTGTTGGTCTCGTTAAGCATATAAGTTGGTCATGTACTTTTCCAGTGAACATATCGGCGGAATAATTCATGTAATTAGCACGGAATCCAACACGCATAGTATAGGTGTACAAATGAATGCTTCCTAGTCCGAAAATCGTACTTACCGTTCTCATATTGTACTGTATATTGTTGCCTAATCTAATTATTTATTGTAATTACATTGTTGTGACCGTTTATCTGCTTATACATATTGTCCGTTATTGTCCAAATCTAAGCATTTACTGTTCAACGTGTATTAAATTTTTATATTTCTGTACAAACAATGAACTACAGGCTGCAATCAGAAAAACAATTAGTCAAACATTTTCGGCGAACTAGTTTGGGAAAATACTAAAGGGGGAATAAATTACACAATGCGTTCTGAAGTAAGCCGGATTTGCTTTAGAGTGTGCTGGTTGAAGAAATCATGAGTTTTTCATGTTAACTGTCAATACGAGTTTACTACCGAATGCCTGAATAAATTGTAAACGGATAAAGTGTCTGGCGTTAATCAATTCGTTCGGGATGCACCACATCGTTTACTTTATTTCGGAATCGTTTTGGGTTTACAAACGTAACTGTAACTGGGCTATACGATATACTTGCGGAGGTTCAAATTCGCCCTAGTACTCACCAAGCCCTTCATCCCTCCGAGGTCGATAAATTGGTACTAGACTTGTCTGGAAGGGTAAAAACACTGACTTGACAAATCGGCTTCCCTCCGCAAACAGTTATAATAAATAACGTGATAAAAGTTCCAAAAGTAACAAAATATAAAACAAATAGTTCTTAATGCTGATCCCATTTAATACACCACCTAAAATTTTGATCCTTTGAGAAAATCGGCTTGCTAACAGAACCATTAAATTTAGGCATTACAAATCTTTGCGTTATTATTTTATATGAAGGATAGAGGGACCAATGAATTAGCTAATGAGCACTTTGCTGAAAGCTACAATGGTCCCACTGCAGCGTCAATCGGTGGCGCAGTGCTGTGCAGCGTTGTTTTCATTGAAACCATTCTCCACAGAAGCGAATTTTTGGATTTACCGCTAAAGAACCTGAAGAACATATTTCTTATCCAGCAGTGACGAGTTTTCAAAGTATCACTCAAATGAAATAAATACTCGCTCAGTAACACCTTCAAATAACAACTTTGAAGATGTTACTAAGCGGAAAAAATGCATCTTCAGGTGGAAATAGGGAAAAAATTTTGGTCACAGTAATGAGTGCTTTACAAGCCGCTGAATAAGGACGCTCACACCAAATTTTATGGAGTGCAACATTGCAGTGGTGTGTGTTTGTCTGCATATGAGTGTTTCGTTTTTGAGTGTCTGCGATGTTTGTCTTTGTTTAGCAACGTTAGGTTTTCAAGCATTCCCACTTAATTTGAGACTTAATTGAGAATCGAATTTTTCTCAAGTAGCTTTCGAGAAAACAAGATCACATGCAGAGATTAAGATTTGTAGTGAAGGGTTTTCGTTGGTGTTCTATCAAACCATAGCACCAATTTTTTCGACCTTCAATTTTTCAACCTTCATTTTTTTGCAGTAATCTCGCAGCGAGAAAGGTGCGAAATTTCGAATTTTCGGCTGTGCGTCGAAATCTGTATAACTTCGAACGGAGTCCAACAAATCAGCTCCCAGTTCAGAAGAACCAGCCTTGCTTAAAGCATACTTCAGAGGAGGATTCTCTATTAGAATTCACTTCCACTTTTTTCCAATTATTTTCCTTTCTCTCAAAAGTCAATTGAGAAAAAGTTGAAAATTTTGCTAAATTTCTCAACGTTTTCTCAACTAGCTTCCAGAAAGGAGACCAGAAGATCTCCGAAAAAAGATATTTTTAAATGTCGGACAGCGCAGATCTCCCTCAACAAAACACATTCTTAATTGTTATGCGTGGCAGCAACGCGACCGACCTTGCGCTTGCCCGACGCGTGACATGAACCCTGTTTCTGCTGGCCGACGACTCTACACCTTGTATCCCGTTGGCCAAGCCTCACGTACTGGTGGGCGTGCCTCCACAAACTCCACTGCCCCCACGCTCCCGAAACTCTACTGCTTGCACCTGCCCTGTTAAAATTTAAGCAAACGTATAGCCTACGAAGTGATGCGCCGCGGGTACCAACGGACTATGGGATCGACATAAGCGCCCAACCACTTCGCACGCACGCACACGTCACCCTTCAGCGATATAACTAGAACGAACCGGGTGCGGTAAATCCAGACAAGCACAAGGCAGAACCCACACCCAGCGCGGCGCGACCCCCCACACACACGCCCAGGAACGGAGAGAGGTTCTTCTGCACCGAACTGGGCTTATTCAAAAATGGGGGCTCCCTCCCCCTCCTTTTTGGAACCCCCCCCCCCGGGGGGGGGGGGGGGAAGAAAAAAAACCCCCCCCCCCCCCTCCCCCCTTTCCCCCCCCCCCTTTTTTTTCCTCCGCTGTTTATCTTTACTTTGACCTAACAAAATCTGAACAGCCCATCATTTCCAATTAGGGATTATGTTAGTTCCGAAATTATCTCTAAACCAGCCTGAACGTCCGGGTAAAGCCGAACTTCGGGCTTTTTTGGTGTTTCCTTCGCTCGCCTTCACCGATCAATAAGAGCTAACAGTAGCGGCATTTTTTTGTAAAATTAGAATTTTTTTAACCCAAAAATTTAAGCATAGATGAAGGATTTGCAGTTTTTCCTTAACACGTCAGTTCTGTATTTGGGGGACAATCAAGCTTGGTTTTACATCTACGTTTCTCTCAAATCTCCACAATTTGGAAACATTCGAAGTATGAGTTTCCTCCATTCTCAACAATTAGCAAAGAATGATGTGCTAACATGAAATGATGTGTATATCATTATTGTGGTGATAAAAATAACTTTCCACGTCAGATCACGTAAACTGTAGGCTACTATGTACTGTATTTGAGCATCCGTTCGCACGTGTGTTTCTTCTTTTTGAAGAATTAATGTTAGCAGCATCGGGTAAACATGCTGGGAAATAGATACATATGTGAAGGAATCGCAGAAACCCATTCATTCCGACCCCGTGGGACCCGCCCCTCCCCATTTTACAGCCATCTGGCTCCGGGACACGTCGTAAGACGTCGTAGGATCCGTCTCACCCAATTTCACCGCATTGGGGCTTCACCGCACCAAACCGCCATGGTATCCGTCTTCTTCTCTTTTTGGGATTTCTTGACTGAGACACACACATACATACACACATACACAGACACACTCATGTGACAAAATAAGCCGGCTATTACATAACATAATAGTTTGCAAATTTGAAGGTATATATTCACATAAAAGTTTATTCACCCTCACTAACATATGATAGAAACAAACTTGCCTTATCAAGGTCAACATACACGAACAAGTAGTTCTGGCCAGTGGTTCAGTGGTAGAATGGTCGCGTATCAGTTGCATAGCTATGGATCGGCACATCACTGGTGCAGACTTTTGTGGCTATGGTTTTCATCATTATGTGGTTTTTTTGTGACACACAGACACACACATATACAAACAGACTAAGCGAGTTATTATATAGTATGATGATTATATTATTATGTGTTCAAAAACTCATCGTAACAGGACCTAAAGAAGAATGCGAAGGTTTTCTACATGTACAATAATCTGAGCAGTTCTAAAATGGTAAAAGAAAACATGAACGAAGTGGTAGCTCCGTGATATTAAGCATGGAAACATACAAGATATAGAATTCTTCCGCTTTCTCATTTATCCACAGTTGATCTTATGGATGCGATCAGTTCCAGAGCTTTCTGTTCAAGTAATGCTGAGATCAAACGTTTAGAAACTTTCGCATTCGATTCATCTTTCGCATCCGTTATATTGTTATACATATTGTTATATTTTCTTGCTTTGTTTAATTTGAGTTCCCTAACATTTTCATATTTATATGGAACCTCATTTCTTCTGGAATTCATTTCTTCGGAACCAAAACCTAATTAATACTTCTATATAGGTAACATCGAAAAAAAACTAAAGTAAAATCGTCAGAAAAAGTAATATCGAGTTTGATAAGCTGTACACGAGGTTGTTAAATAAATTTATTGGCTAACGTTTCGGCTATATCGCCTTGTTCAGAGCCTGAAAAGGGCGATTCAATCTACAATTTAAATGACCAACCTCTCCACAAGTAAATTAATAAACTCCACGCCTACTTTCAATCACCAATTTAACGACTACACTGAATGCTCACCTTAGATCGGAGATGACTGGTCGAGGGCGAATGGTTCGAATGTCACATTCGGATCGGAAGAACCATTCGAGATATGGCGCGAGTTCCCGCATTACTGACGGACATTCGCCATTGGTTCATTTTAGGGTTTTTGGACCCTAATTTCAAAATCGGCTCCGTCGTGTTTTTTTGTTCTATGGTCACCTAAAGGTGTCCATTCTCGTAACCTATTCTTGCCGTTCATGTGCTCTTTGATGCGGACACACAGCGATCGTGCCGCTTCACCGACATACTCGTCGCCACAGTTCGTGCAAGAAATCAGGCAGATTACCCCGAATTTCAAGCAGTCTCCTGGTCTGCCTGTGCGACGAATAATACAGTTCGGCGTTGTACAGATGGCGTCGTACAAACGATTCCGAACTAGCTGACGTTTCAAATTGTTCGGTGGTATTTCAACTACCGAAACGGAGCTATCCAAGTCTGCTCTCCTCAGACACCACCTCATGGCAGCGCTCATTTCATCGGAAATGTAAGGAAAGCGGAGAAAAAGTAATGTCTAGGAAATATATAATGGTTAGATGGAAATGCAGGAATAAATATTTTAATCTCTTGCATTTTTCCCACATTTTTCCGTTTTTCTCGGGTTTCCACAGTAGTGCCGATCCATGTTCTGAAAGTGTGATATAATGCCTAAATCGAGGCCTAGTGATTAGTCGAACAATTTTGTACACTAATTCATCTTTTTCTTTTAGAAAAACCGCGGTTGTGCGGACTAAGTTAATAAATCGGAAAACTATAACGGTGAAAAAATGATTAGGTAACGATAGTTTAGTTAATAAAACATAAATTTAAAAAATTTCAATTATTAACAATAACTAACACTTTAAAATTTAAAAAAAAAATAAAATTTAAATTTAGAAGAAAACTTTCTATCTGTCTCTATCATCGAAGGACTAATCAACGCTGCTTTAGTTGTTGTCACTGTTTACACTGTTTTGCAAATTTGGAAGTAAACATTCATGTACAGTATACACTAAGTTTATCTACCCTCCTTAGCATATGAGAGAAACTAGCTTGCCTCATCAAAGCTAATATAGATTGTAACATAACTTTGATGATTTTGCAAAGGTAGAGTGCTCGTTTTTCAGGTGATTCGGCACCTTTGCGGTAAAGAGTTTAGCATCATTATGGAGTATTTTCGTGATACACAGTCAAAGACACACACACACACAAACACACACAAACACACACACACACAAACACACACACAAACACACACACACACACGGACGAAGCGCGTTTCTATATGGCATGATCACAATAAAATGGGGTAAATACAATTTCGAAAAAATGCCGGTTAAAGTTTCTACCAAGTAATTTTTCCGTTTTGCAAAAATCAAGATTTCAGCGGGGATCGGACGATTCATTGTCTGCAATATCTTCCAATAAGTAAAATTGTGTGCAGGTGGTAGGAAACAGTGCGAATATGTTTTTAGAATGTGTTCAGCATCAATATTAGTTTAGTCAATTTGCAAAAATGGAATAATTCGGGAGGGATCGAACTTTGGACCGTTCGCTTTGTTTCTCAACGAATAAAAATGTATGAAAATAATAGGAAATAGTGTTTAGATAGTTTATAAGCGTGTTCTCCGTCACTCTCATGTGTTTTTATTTTCTTTCACAAAAATAATGCTTCCGGCGGGAATGTAACTGTAAGCGGTTTGTTAGCACTGTCCAAAAAAAAATTGTGTCGTCCAGTACACCGTAGCTTCCTCATCTTTTCAACTTATACGCGGACATTCACTGACACACTTCTAATTTTTGCAGTAGTGTTTGTGGCCTCTACCTCGCGCTAATCTCTGCTAACATACCTGAAAGATATATGTGATGAGCAGCCAATGTGGTAGGGGTCACGACCTACCGGTAACCTTTTCAGCAGTCCGAGTGCCCATTTGTCTCTGCTCATTACCTAGACACGCCTTATCTAATGATAATAATCTATTTACTCCATTGATTGCCTTATTTACACATGTACTTCGATATTTCTGCCCTCTCGCCTGAAGTAGGCTGGAGAAGCTTGAATGAAATTTATCCCGCGTCAAAACCGCAGATCTGTGGCCAGCGAGATAAAGGAGGTGAAAGAAGCCTGAATCACTTCCTTCGCCAAGGACGACAATGTAAACTCAATCAATCTTCACATCAATCGCGTACGCTATACGTACGTTATTGCAATTGTTCTTGTTTTTTCATCCAACAGTTTTTTTTTTGGACTATTTTCGAATATTGCTTGAAATTCAGTGTTTTCTGCAATAAATTACTTCTGCACATTCTTGGGCTGTGAGTATCCAAATTCGGTACTGGATTCGTAAACCTGAACACCAGCAACATGTGGAGTTAATCGAGTAAAAGAATAACAACATTTATTAAATACACAAGACAGCGATAGTTGTGGGATCGCTTCTACTGATAATGTTGGTCACACTACTTGTGAAGGTTTTTTCTTGCAAGCATTTTTGTCAGTCTACCTGTGGAATTGTTTGGAATTCAGTGCTTTCTGCAACCAAAATATTTCTGCACATACCTGTGAGTATCGAAGACGGTATCGGATCCATGAACCAGAACACCAGCAACATGTGGAGTTAATCGAGCAGTCTATCCGTTCGAGGTCCTTGCTGCTCGAAAAAAGGGAAAACAACATTGACTAAATATGCAATATTCAGCAAATATTTTTTCGCATTGTCGTCTCACCAGACTCTTCCACAGCTGCATATAAACTACTTGGAACACCAATTCAACAAGAAAAACTTAAACACAATATTCTAACCGTGTCTAGATCAGTACATCGTGCTGTTCCGTATTTTTATTTTTCTCTCATTTGATAGAAGTCGCGCGGCATCCTGAACATGCAGTTAATATATACAAGCTTTGGTTATAATTGGTTGTATTAATGTTAACATATTATATTATATGTTTTTATTTTACTTAACACTACACTACTAGTACTAATAGCACTATTATCTGATATCTATTTATTATACCACATTATTTTATTTTAATTTATTTATTAAACGTTTGTTCGTGTCTTTAACTCTTTTACCTGATTTTTAATTGTCATATAAGCAGCTAAACTAGTACAAATGAGATGAAAGGGTCATTTTCAGGAGGTTTTTTTCCAGTTACACCCATGGCCTTGCTCATAACCACAGTTTTCGTTCTTTGAACCTTTAGGCAGTGTCAATCAAAAGACTCCTCTTTCCGCGGACACGTTTGGCACACCAAAAAACATACAGAATCTAATTCATCCTGAATTGCTCATTGAAATCTTTTGAGATATTAAACCACTCAAATATTTAGTCGACAGCAAATCGATGACCAAGCGTCTCCTCTGAAGAGTTCTGAATGACAAGATCTCTAGTCTATATCTCAAACGAGAGGCGGAGTTGTCGACCAAACGACGAATGCTTTTCCCAGACACCAACATCACACCTTTGTCCAAAGACAATTTGTAGCTGACAGCGGGTAGATTTTATTATTACTGAGTGGCAAAACAATCTTCATACTATTTTTATACGACTAAGGCGACATCTAGCATATTGCACGAAATCCCACTAAGATGGACTTGTAATATCCGAACTATCCCATCATAACAATTATGGAAGCACCAATGTGCCATTACAGAACGAGAACTAGTACGGATTAGAAAAGATATGCAGTGTTGTTTTTGATCATGTTAGTAATACTTAGGTACCTGATGACCAGTGTTTAATAGTCGAACACAACTGCTAGTGGATTTTCACTGATCTTCACGTCAGTAAACGATGATGCCACATCGCAGAGTGGCCAATGATAATTGCTCGGCATCCGGCAAAACTGTCGGCATCTTGCGAACTCAAAGACAGGAGAATTTGCTAGAGCTTGCAGAGCTAGGCTGGGTGTTTTGTTCCACTATAGAACTTTACAAAACACTTTTCAAGCGCTTTGTAGATGTGGAGAAAATTCTTGGATGTGGCAGCGATTGCAGTCTCTTTTCTGTAGCAGATGGCCGTAAAAATCGAACTGTTGAATCGAACTGTCTTACTTCGGTACATCATCAGTATACTCGCTGACGGATGTGAAAGCTAGTATGCTGCTCTCATTCTTCTAATCGGAGAACGGTGAAGAGGTGAGCATATGATGTTTTGCCGCATATCCGGGAGGTTAATAAGTGTCGATAACTGCACCACGGGACTCCTGACAGCGTCATGATCACCAAAGTAGCCCGATCGCTCCTCTTGTGCCACGTCATGCTGACCCCTCCCCCCTCCCGCCCACACAGTCCTCCCCGCCCATTCCGGCGCGTTTGTTGCTCTTACGGTCCTCTTTTTAACCACCCATCCATCTCTGGAATTAAAAAAAAGAAAAAAAAACAAAAGAAAAGAACTTCAAAAAACTCATTGTTTATTGTCATACTATATTTTTTATTTTTTCCTGTTTTCTGCGCATTACCTTTTGCACATCTAGCTATGGAAAGCTGGCATCCAACGGCTAACGAAGTGTGCTAATGCCTCACAGACATGTGTTGTACTTAAAGGTGTATCTCGAAGATACAGAGGTGTCTGTTTGCCTCTAGTACACCTAACCTGTCATATTGATTTTGTGCAGAAGAAAGATAGAAATGGAACGATTAAAGGTAAAAAAATAGGAAGCAGTTTAAAGAATATGTACAAAGTAATGAGGACTGAATAATGTCAATTTAAATCTTCAATTCAAATCATTTAAGTTATGTGAGAATGTAAACGGAGATTACATGGTGTAACTGCAAATTTTGAACATAAATTTGCTGACTTGCTGTGCGTATTGTTGTTGCAGTTGAAATTTGGACGTGATCTCGTTGAAAGACATTGTTCGTTGGCAGACAAAGACAACAAATTTCCGATTTTATATGGAACAGATGTGTGCAGTATTTTATGCGTGATATTATGAGATGTGTGAAAATGTATGCTGTGTCAGTGTTTTTTCTGCAGCATGTTTTTGCTATAATCCTTATGTGTATGAAGTTTCTCAAATGGAGTCAACATAGGTCTCGTATATCACTCATGCTCACCATGTCACTTTGATATGCCTCCGATGATATGCCTTTTAACTGGGTAGAAGGATTTGCTTCTTTTTAATTTCTGATAATATGCGTTCATTTTATCATATTCGTCTATTAGAACTTGCTGGGTCAATTCGCTTCTATTATGTAAATAAACTACATTCACTTTCTTCTCACAAAAAATCCTTATTCTCCTTGCAACAACCAGAGTGTACGTTTTGCAAAAAATTATCGTCGGTTTTCTACCTAACTGTATGTGGAAAGCGATGAGAAAAAATTAATTATGCAATGCTATATTCAAATACTGCTTAGCTTATTTTGCTTAACTTCACAAATGTAAAGTTCGCTCGAAGTGATAACTTCAGCCCCGTCTTCTTAGATTTGTCGCTTTCATACTTGTAGCATACGTTTTCGAAAAATGTTAACATTTACCATAATATTATCTTTGGAAATCATAAATATATAAACCCTTTATTTGTAACTTGGGAAATAAGTGGCAGTTAATCGACAAATCAACTCTTTACTTGTTATCCACGAACGGGAAGATCCTCTATACGCTTTTTATTGTATTACTAGTAGTTGGAAATCAGGAGCCACTTGGTCGGTGAGCTGAGGTCGGACTTCTGAGATCTGTGATTTCGTTCTTGACAGGTCGTATTTCGCTTCACATTGTCGGTGTTGGGAGCGTGCTTCTACGACTTTCGCGTGCTGGTGAAAATACAAAACATAAAAAACACCTTTGACGGTTGCATTTAATGATTATTCTCGCCCACTGGATCTAGCCTATTAGTAGCCAAGTAGCAAGCCACGTTGAAAAAATAATTACAATCTCAATGTTACTAATTGATCTTTACTTCTGCAACCAAATTTTTCTTAATTTCACAAAAAAAACTGTTAATGTACTGCTACAGGTCAGTAGGCGCCACTACCTTCTAGGAAAAGAAATTAACACACAGTTTTTTCTGCCTTATTTTGAAATACATAGTAAACTATAAATTCTCTCCCAGTTTATTCCACAAATTTATTAAAGAAACAGACTCAGATCTTCGCAGAAAAATATTTATAAATAAGTTATTTCAGGTCTCCACAGCATAGCGTTCTTCTTAGGCGTTTTTGTGAATTAAAGCTAGCAGATTTAACTTCACACTTGTGAGCTGGAAAGTTCTTCTCTTTGACGCTTTTCTAGCCATTGATTGATGGAGTTACTGATTCTCTTGGTGTCCTCGTTAGCAACAGGCTGAAAACAACAGTATACACTTTCAAAACCCGCAGCTTGGCTAATTTAGCTTACCTTCCTCGCTTTTACAGGGAAAAATTGACCAGAAGGAAAACCCTGACCGGAATACAAGCCTTGACCACTCGACATTACCTGACCGGAATACAAGTCCTGACCAGAAGGCATGCCCTGGCCAGAAGGCATGCCCTGGCCAGAAGGCATGCCCTGGCCAGAAGGCATGCCCTGGCCAGAAGGCATGCCCTGACCGGAATAGAAGCCCTGACCAGTAGGCATTACTTGACCGGAGTACAAGTCCTGACCAGAAGGCATGCCCTGGCCAGAAGGCATGCCCTGACCGGAATAGAAGCCCTGACCAGTAGGCATTACTTGACCGGAGTACAAGTCCTGACCAGTAGGCATGCCCTGACCAGTAGGCATGCCCTGGACAGTAGGCATGCCCTGACCAGAAGGCATCCCCTGAGCAGTAGGCATTCCCTGACCAGTAGCCATGACCTGACCAGAAGGCAACGTCCCTGTTTGACCATCTACAGAATGTTGACTCGGAAGGGATCCCTGAGTCTTTTGCCCGAATATTGACGATGGGACGTTAGAAGATAAGGAAGCACTTGGCGCTGAAAAAATCCACAAAATATCTTTGTTCAGACAAAATAAACAACATACTAAAAAAACGACAGATTAAGTTCAAGTTCATATCTTCAAGGTCTGTTTGAAGCCTACTGGCTTGCTTGTTACAGAAGCTGCCAACTCCATTTCAGTCATGCAAAAAATATGTTTTAGCAGGTTAGAAAAGAGGGCATAGTAAACAAAGCACTTTTTAAGCTCAAATACTCCTATGCAAAAACAAAGTGTAAACAGCGATCTTTGCAAAATGCGAAAACAGTCTGGAATGATTATCGCGGAGCAGAAGAAGATTCTAGCAATTTTCTATTACATTTGCAGTGCTCAAATCGACGCTAGTTTTTTGATCACCGGGAATGTGTGCAGAAGCTTTCTGCTCTCAAGAAAAAGAAAAAGCCGGCACGACGTTCACGAGGAAATCGGTGCACAGTCACTACAGAGGAATACACTTTGAGCATTCCACTTCAGTTATGGTAGTTTCTGTGACAGTAGTTTTTGATCATTTGTCAGATTTTAGTGCTACGATTCGCATGCGCAGGTCAATTGCAGAGGTAATTTATTGAATAAAATGTTGTTGTCATGTAAGCACCT
Source organism: Necator americanus (assembly GCF_031761385.1). NCBI lineage: Eukaryota > Metazoa > Nematoda > Chromadorea > Rhabditida > Ancylostomatidae > Necator > Necator americanus. The sequence continues at coordinate 27,141,463 of NC_087372.1, read as the reverse complement.
ACTGAGTTAAACTTAATATGGTTGATTCACCTGCAATTTCTACTATAGCCTTCAACAAAAGGCAAGCACTTTAACTTTTCTTCGAGGTTTTAGGTTGTCCCTGATGTTCCAGTAACTCGAGTTCAATTTTATTCATAGAGTTTCTTAGAAGAATACCTGAATTCTGACGAAAATGCACATTTCCACTACGGAGTTCGTAAACCCTTTTGACTGGATGTATCAAATTAGAAATAATACAATCGATTGAAATTGTGCGCGCATTGTTTCGCTCATTGGTGATCGCATCATAAGAATCTATTCAAGAAAACGAACAAGAAAATGAGATACTCTGCATCGTTGCATCTACACTTGCTGCTACTACTACTCTACTCTAAAAAATCACTTTTTAAAGAATGAGGCACACCGCAAATCGGTATTATAAGTGGTCACCCTGCCAGGATGGTACATAGCTGTAAGAATGTCAGAAATCATTTGATGATAACGAAACTTTTAATTACCTGACCGTCTAACCGTAATTGTGTTGATCATACTTTATCTAACGGCTGCGTATCACGAAACTGATAATGTTGATGTCTCTGTGACCAGACATAGAGTTCTGGTTGTAGATTACGAGTATGGAGGCGTTTGGCGTGTAGCTTCCGTCCAATTCCTCCTGATTGTCTTGGAAAACGGCGTGGAAAACGACGTTTTTTTCCAACGACGTACGTGAAAACGCACCATTATATTGGTGCTTTAATTTTTATAGGGAATATCTGGAAATGAGGAAAACGAGGGGGGCGGTTGGAAATTGTTGAGGTCTCCTCAGCAGTGCATTTAAGCTGAGCCAACGAATAGGTCTAACATACCTCGCAGGAACACTTCAAACTCTATGTTATACCATAGAGGAAGAAGATCGTAAGCCTTTCATCGTTTAAATCCCATGCGACATTGTGCTCATGTAAAATTTGATCTGCATATGTACAGTTCCAAATATTTCACCAACCGAACTGTTACTTAAGGGAAGATTGTCGCGGAGGTATGAATGCCACTTTTTGAAAGTCTGTGTTTGAAGCAGCGAACCGACATCTGTTTTAGCAAGCAGAGTACACAATTGACCATGCACATTTGTCATTGTCAAAACCTTCTACGTTGTTTTACGTTTTCCGAGATTTCGTCCATCTCTATGCAAAAAGATTTCTGCGTTTTGTTCTCCAATGCTGGTCATGTTTAGAAGACAATGCAGTGAAATCATTAGTTAAACTCTATTTCTTGCAACACTATTGTCGCGATGTAACTGAGATATGTAAGGATAACCTAGTACAATAAGGTTTTGTTTAAACAGCTCTCGGGAATAGAAATAGATCTTTCACTTTCATTAGATGTCATTTCCTTGAAACGTGTTGTATGAAGGAGTCAAGAAGGATTTTAATTCGACAAAAATAGAATTTAGATGTAACTAGGAGAAATATGTGGATAACTTACTTGCAGGACAGCAGAAGTAGGGTCCAATGTCGACGCTGTTCGTAGCAAAACAATAGGTCTGAGGAGGACATCGTGGCCAAGGATGTTTGGGGTCGCAGTCGAGAGGGAGCGACGGAACTCCATCGGGGCACATACCAGTCATTTGCTGGTATGTAGGTTGAACTGTTAAAATGTATGCATTACATTCAAAGGTATTTTTGCAAAGGTGAAATCCTGCTTAAAGGAGATTGGATGGTACTCCGAGATAGGTTTTTTTCTTGGGTCACCTCATTGTTTAGATTTTTTCTTAAATTTGTTCACGACTCATTTGTCTACTCAAGTGCTGCTTAACTACACTAATGTATTTAGTGGAGTGTGAGAAATAATAATGAAACGAATGGAACCAAAATTTACTTTGAAGCCTAGAAATTAAGATGAGGATTAGATCAAGATAGAGATTTATTCTCTTTTTTTCTCACAAGAAGCTTACTCTTTCGATTTCGGAACTAAACTGAATAGATTGGGAGACATTGTGTGATTCAACGTTGGGAATCCTACGAGGAATGGTGAAGACGGTCTTGTACGACTTCTCCGTTTACGAACCTCAGTGTTAGAAGAACGATTCTCTATCATACCTGAACAGGAAACAGTTAGTATAGAAAGAATGAATTGAAGACGCTTTTGAAGCATTTCGCAAACACCGTCAGCACAGTGGAGCCACTTAAATAGTACCGAATGCAGTGAACAAGAGGCGGAGAATCGAATACACAAATAAAAAAGGAAAAGCTGGACACCGCTCTTCAGTGGACGCTCTTGATAACAGAAAATCGCAACACTGCAACGCTTTAATTTTTGAAGCCTTTGTCTCAGCAGAAAAATAAGTGCAGCACCTTGGTGAGCACAGAATTTTACCATTTCTCAAGTAGGTAACATCGTAATTTCCAGTTCTTTACTGCACTACAATATAACAAGCTTGAAGCTACCAAGAAAAGAAGAAAACTGGAATTGGTTCCGGATACAATGCAGTGTATACAATAAACCGGATCGTTGTGCAAGCTTTATTTCCAAGGAAAAGTTCCTGAGCAAAATTTGAGAACTCTAGACACAAATAATCAAAGTGCACACTTTTTTTGCTCCTATGCGGACCTAAAAAAATAATTCGCGCTGTCACTTTGGAAAAGTACAAACGTTGGACATTCAAATGGTGGCGATTTTCCTCTGTTAGAGAACCTCAGTGAACTTAGAATTATTAATTATAGTAATGTAAAGGGTGTTCTTTCCAAACAATCGGCACATCTGTAGGACCGAAGAATGAAAGGCAGCTTTAAAAATGTTGTTCTTTTTACCCCAATAGAAATATTGTAAAATGAACTTACACGAATAAAAGTTGCCACACCTTGATTCACATGTAATTAATTTGAACAAATCATGCAATGAACATGGAGCGAACAAAACATTCTTCACCATAAAGGTCTACTTTGATTTTTGTTGAGAATATTTGGAAACGAGGGAAATGATGGAAGGTGTTTTGAGAATCACTTCGCAAAAGATATCTTAAATAGCATCTTATAGATAGTATGCGTTCCTTAAATGATCCTCTTCTCCCCACAATTAACGCATCCAAAACATGGAGTGTGCTGCATAGGGCTTAGTTTACAAACTCTTGCCTGCACTAATATAGACTCAGCTGTTGTGTGGATGCAAAATTGTTGATTTATGAGACACTCTGTGTCGGCAGCACCAAAATGGTTCAGAAGTGAGGGAAGCAATAGTAAGTGAGGAACAAATGTCGTCACTGACACTTTTGACCTCAAATTGATTGATTTCAAATTGGTCGACATTGGTTTCTTACTGCTACGCACACAGGACTTCGATCTAATTCCAGCCTCTCGATTTGGTTTTTCTTTCCACTGTTTTTTGAAAATGTTTCTTTTTCTCAGTGAACGCCTCTGTGTTAAAATAATGAATAGCGAAATTAAGGTCCGTGCAATGCGTGCAGAAAGATGATAATTCAACTTTTTTTCAGCTCTTTTTTAACCGATAGTTTTATTTAGAATTAAATTCTCTCAAGCCATAGAATTTTTTCTGAAACGATGTACAATGTAAATGTAGACAGGCCTGAGAAGAAGAAAAGTCCAGTGCAGACGAGTCAGTGTTTGCTTAAACTCCCTCACGTCTCGCCCATTATTTGAACTTCGCAATCATTTTCTCATTGACCGGGTAGATGTGCTCAGTTCTAATAGGGTGAAATCCGATTGGGGTCGATTGAACCTCATATCTCGAAACAATTACCTCTGCACTATGAATGTATTAGATATGTGGCGAGTTCTTCCAGACCATGAGCGCAAAATAACAAACACAGGAAGTGGAAGTGTATGTCATGCTAGGTAGTATTTCTTATAAAGTGAACAAAAAATCGTCTCTAAATAATACAGCTGTTGCTCATAACTTCCGACGCCTCACCAGTGTGCTGTTTTATACTAATGATGGTTCCTTCTAGTGATTTTTTCAAATTGTTAAACTAGGCGAAACTAGAAGTCAGAACTCTAATAGGTCAATTTGTGAGCTAGAGATCGAATATAGTCATTTAGGTTAATTTCCAATTCATGACCAATCGCTTTATCGAGCACAGACGTGCACTTGCAGCGAAGACCACCTCTATCGCAATGGAGGACCACTGCAAACACTACCTAGTGGAAAAAAACCCGTCTGAACTAAGAAATGTATAACAATAATGCATTAGTAAACAATATAATAACATAATAAATAACACTGTAAAAATATTACAAAAAGAAAAGCAGAATGCTCCAATCAGGTTATTAAAAAGCGGGAAGACATGCAGCTCCATCCAAAGCCCCCAAGCCAGCAGCTCACACACTATACGGTTCAGTTGGTATGGTACTTTCCATTTCACATGATTTTGTTTGACTATGGCGTTTTAGACAATATCTTCCATGATAAGACCGCTCAATCGTCTAGTAACACTCTTCCACAATAAAAAACAATGGGACGGGTATATAGCCTTGACATCAGGTCCGGCTGAGGATCACTGTGTCATCACTAGTGCCTTGATTTGTTTGTTGAGAATCCATCTTACGATCGATCAATTCCATGGTACAATTACCCTTCAGTGAGTGGCTGATATGAATAATTTTAACAGCTCTCTGGAGTTCACGGAACGATTCAAACAGCAGCCGTTCAAGATACAACGTTTGCATCTGCTTCTATGAACTGGATGAACGTTTTTAATGACTTTATTACCATAATGGATGGTCCATTATGGTAATAAAGTCATTAAAAACGTAGATGTTTCACTTGTATCACAACTACCAACCGTACTCCTGTTGTTCGTCACATTTCTCGAGAGACACCTTTATTGTTTCTGCTCGTGCCGATCACGTGCAGGTTTCCCAAGCAAGTTTTTTTTTTGCATTTGCTAGGCACAGAAGAGCCTGAAGATATCCTCGAACGACTTCGTAGAAAAGTCTAACGGGTCTTCCTGTTTTGTGTCTGATGTCGCATGAAACCCACTCGCTCATATCCCCGGGCCAATGGTTGTTATTTAGTGTGTCACCACGTGTGCGGCCTATCTTGTTTTACTTTCATTGGCATTATGACAACTACTTCGTGATAGTAATGGTTTTCGATACGCAGAGAGGGAAGAACTTTAAGCCTAAAAGTCCGTGTTTCACAAGTGTAAGGGGAGATACTCTTGACTCTACGCTTTCGATGTAGGTATCAGTGGCGCTGACAACGTTTTCCTGCTGCTTGCAGAGGTTCCAGTAGCTGGTCCAACGCAGAAACGAGATGCTGTTGAATAGGTGAGAATGCGCTCAGTGTTCTTCACTGTTATACACTCACTTACCTCGATGCTCTTGTATGTGGCCCGACCCGAGCCAGGCATCTTTTACCATCTTCATTTCCAGAAATAGATATCCATATATGACGTATTTGGATATCTCGTTCCGCTGAGCGTGGATGATGCATAAGAGACCCATCCGTTTCTCATGAACATCGACTTCTGTAGATTCAGCGAGAGGTCCAATGTTTCTGCACATTTTCTCTCAAATTCGTCCAGCCTGGTTGATGATTGGTATCAGAGCGATGTCTCCAGCGGAACGATGATAATGCAACTGCTGCGATCATCTTTCGGCGCCATGTTGTTTCATTTCAGCCTCAATGCTAAGCCCTAAAAGATGGCACTGAATATTTTGGATATCCTGTCCAACCTGCTTCTCCATGCCAATAACAATGTGCTCGTGGAATGGCTAAGTTTTGCCTGTGATGTTGATAAACAACTCCTTTCTCATTACTAACTTAGCTCGTCTTAGTTGTTTAAGGCTTTCATGTTCTGCTTCTATCTCTACTGAATCAAAAGTCTCCTTAATTCGACACAGCAGTATTATGTACTTCTGCAATACGCAGATGGGTGTTGAAACGATTTGTTCCAAGTGGTATACTGTCAGTCATTCCCAGAAATTCCTTTCCCACTGCTTAGAAGAATTGTATTCCGAGAGGTAGAACATGAATGGCCTCGACAGATTGTGATTGAAGATTGGCGATAACTTTTTTAGTTCTTTAGAATTGATAGCATCGAGACCGTTCACGATGATATGTTGTAGCTTGGAAGCGAAGATCTCTGGGATGACAAATATATTTTCCTTTAGATGGTGAGAAGGTGAATGGACATTGCTGTCGAATTGATCAGGATAGAAGTCTTCCTCCGTCGTTTTCGTGACGAGGAACTGTGTTGAATTAGACGATTATCTGATTCGGTGAGGAATTTAGATACATGTTTGAAGTTCATCAGACAAAAGATTTCACCAACGATGTGGTAGACTGTTTCATTACGGTATTCTCCACCACCCCTTGAGGGAGACTTCTACGTCAAGCATGGAAAGTACAGTTTGCGAGTTTTCATTAGACGGTCTTAGTCGCCATCATGAACTCGGACAGCCTTGCCTCCTGCTCCTCCCACCATCCCATGCGTCCGGTTTAAAGTATTTCGGACGGTAACGACTTTGTAGATGGTGCAATCTTCTTTGTGATATGTGATACCTGTCCAGGTCTATGCAGAAAGCTCTGACTTTCTCTCTCTTTCGTACTTGGTGCCCGTCTGACATTAGTCTTTCGGAATGAATTCCCGATGTTCGATACCGCTCTGGAGTATTTACCGTTTCGTAGGGGGTTTTTGTAAGGGCAAAAGCAACCCCCCCCACCCCTTATTTTTTCTGCCTGAGTCAGCTAATGTGGCTAGTATTGAACCTAGAATTTATATAACTAATGTTTCCAACTTCTGTGCCTAAAACATACTTGCCCAAGATCATGAGAGGCTAGTTGCCAACTTTGCTGATATCTTGATGTTCCTCTCAAGTTCTTTCTTTAGTTTTAAATAGATTTTCCTGAGCTGTAGCCAAGATTGATCGCCTTTATTAAACAACAGCTAACGTTTCGGCGCTATCGCCTTCGTCAGAGCCTGGAAAAATCAAAGCCATTAGTGACTTATCCTCTCAATCGCCTCATCACTCTACAGAAAGCATCCAGACGATATGCAAACTCAAACAGCAACACACTGGTTAGTGCTTACCTCATTAGCTAGTCCTGGTAACGCAACAGACCACCACGTACCATGAGTCACAAGGGTTTTATATAGCCTGTGCAATCAATAAATCCGGAGGTATCACGCAAAATTGTGGGTGGCCTCCAATTGGTTCATGATAGGTTGCGACTGAGAGCAAAAGAAGAAGAGCGAAGGCAAGAGAACAGAATAGCTGAGCGAGTATCCTTACCCTCCATACCTTTCCCGCGTATGATGTATAAACCACCTGAACCCAACCCTACGGTTGACAACAAGTTTCGAGTGTTCGCAACATCGGTGTACTCCGTTTTGAAGCGTTTCTCGAAAAAAAAACGCGTAAATTTCAATCTCTCTGTTGCGCAACGCCGAGGCATACGTGAGATTCGCAATCTTATTACAGCTGGAGAGATCAAGGTCTCCGTTAGTGACAAGGGAGGCGAATTTGTTGTTCTATCACGTGAACTAGACAAGGCGATAACGAGACAGCATCTTGAGGATGACGGTCTATATGTCCCATCCTCCGCCAATGAGTTTAGAAAGCAATATCGCCGCCTAAACAGGGTTTGGGTAGAAACAGCTGGAACAGCAGGCCTATCAAAAAACCTTATTACACGTCTCAAGAACGACTTATCCGCATGTCCAGTCCTATACACGCTAATCAAAACTCACATGCTCTCTGAAAATGGCCCTCTATGTCCCTGCACACCTCAGCAGTTCTAACAACTTCCTAAAACATCTCCGCAGTACCTCGTTTGAGCGTGAATGTGTAGTAGAGGCTTTTGACGTTACGTCACTCTATACGAACGTTTCAAACGATGTAGCGATGCAGGCTGTTCACGAACTGCTCACGCAGCGCCAGGCTTCATTGAACATGTATGGATTTCCGATGGTCGGGACAGTACTATCGACAACTTAGAGGCCTACCTATGCGACAAAGGCTGGCACCCACTCTCGCCATTGTTTTCATGGCCAAGATCGAAAAGCCTATAATAGACCGAAACCCACTGCTGTATTATCGTTACATAGACGATTGCTGATTGCTGCGTCGTCTGCTCAACACGAGCAGAACTAGACACGTGCTTCAATCTTCTCAATCAGCAGTGTCCACACATTAAGTTCACAAAGGAAAGACCTATAGACAAGTGCTTGGCTTACTTGAATGTGGATATTTACTTGTGGAATGGAATATGTAAGACTAAGTGGTACCGAAATCCCAGTAGCAAAAACATCTTAATCCACTATCTTTCAGCGCATCACAGCAAAATGAAAAAATCTGTTATAGGTAACATGTACAGGACGGCGGCAAGAGTCTCGTCGAGTAGCCAGGAAAAAACATGGTCTGTAAATCTGACCCATAAAGTAGCAATATCCAATGGGTACCCAGCTGGAGATGGTGCTACTCGGCAAGCACGACATCCCTCTCGAAGATCCAACGTAGTGGATAGCCCAGAAAAGATCCCTTTCTGTTTACCTTATATATCTGATGATATGAGCAGAGCGGTACGGGGCTGTCTACGAAAAGCGGGTCTAGAGAATGACGTGAGGGTTGTGGAAATACCTCCAGCGAACCTCAAGGGTCAGCTGGTACGTAATCGTGCGTATGATCGGCTCTGCACAACTCCCAACTGCGTGGTTTGCCAGTATGGCAGAGAGGGTGATTGCATGGTATCAGGAGTGGTGTATCGTATCACGTGCAGGTTGTGCGGTGGCGGTTATATAGGGGAAACGGGACGTCCTCTGTGTATCAGGGAAATCTAAAACCTTCACCCCACTTGGAGCACACCGTAGAATATACGCAGAACACTAGAGGCCTTGACACAACACTAGAGGCCTGGATAACCGCCAAAAGTCCAAAAATGAACAAGAAGAATGAGTGCATTGCTATCACAAACGAGTTATCCCCATATCAAGACCTATGCGGGTTTTGATCTACGGGGCGGGCCGTGAGGTCCCTATATAAAACCCATGTGACTCATAGTAGTGGTACGTGGTGGTCTATTGCGTTACCAGGACTAGCTAATGAGGTAAGCACTAACCAATGTGTTGCTGTTTGAGTTTGCATATCGTCTGGATGCTTTCTGTAGAGTGATGAGGCGATTAAGAGGATAAGTCACCAATGGCTTTGATTTTTCCAGGTCTGACGAAGGCGATAGCGCCGAAACGTTAGCTGTTGTTTGATAAAGGCGATCAGTAACAATCTTGGCTACAGCTCAGGAAAATCTATTTAAAACTACGTTTCAACATGCCGAGATTCAAAGACAGTCGAACATGGGCAATATCTTTCTTTAGTGCTTCGAAATTCTAATTGGACGGATGTCCTAGCATCGGTTTGTCTTCTTGTCGATCTGTCTCGATGAAAATTTTGAGAACTGTCGTTCAACTAAAAAATTATACTAAAACAAAAAGTCTCAACTGCTTTTCTTGATAACTGCTTTAATTTCAGAAGTTTTCGCGGTTTAGAGATTTCTATCAAATCCTCAGGTTGCCAAAAAGTGTTCGCGGCGGAATTCCTCTCCAGTCGACTCAAAGTGAATATGATATGACCATGGTTAAGGCCCTCCACAACTGTTTACCGCCTCATACTGGCGTGGAAGTGACACTGGGCGTCGAACTGCGATACACAGCGGAGGTTCGTCCTCCGGCAAGGTCTCCCAAGCTGAGAAGGAGTTCGACACATCCGACATTCCGACTTCTCGGAATCGGAAGCCTAGCTAAGAGTAAACCACTGCTAAGATTCACCACCGTCTTGGCAAAATGTCGCAAGGTGGCTCCCTGATATATAGGTTGGGCAACGACCTGTGGTGAAAGCTAAGCTCGCCGTGGCAGGGCTGCTTAGTTTGGGGAAAAGTCTTTTGCCACTTCAGCATATTCACTGCCTCAGTACCCTGCACACTGGGTCCTGCAGTCGGACGGTTTGGGACCGGTGAGAGGTGATCAAATCTCAGGTTGCTCAGGACGTCATTGATTCTGGACCAAGGCGACACACGCACGACTCGCCATGGAGACTGTCTCAGACTGTGTACTTACAACGCGAGAACAGTGCCCACAGACCCTGACCTGCATCCCTTCTCGGAGCTGCAGAGCGTATCAAATTTAACGTGATTGCTCTGCAGAAGACCAAGTGCAGAAGGAGCGACGTACGACAGATGAATGACGGTACACTTGTTGTTCGTGGAGAGAAGGTTCCGTCGCGAAATGTAGGCGGTGTTGGTTTTGTTGTGCACCCATCTGTCGTCCATCTTGTCGATTCACACGAGATCCTGTCACCTCGTCTGGCCATTCTTCGCCTCCACTCTCCGCGCCAAAAACCCATCAGTATCATCAACTGTTACTCACCCACATCAGCAGCTGATGAACCTGAATTGGACGCGTTTTACGAGGAGCTGGAAGAAGTAATACGCAACGAGAAGTCCTTCTACAAATTCGTTGTCGGAGACTTCAACGCAAAACTAAGAAAGGTCACAGAAGAGGAATACAGGATTGGAAGATTTGGACTAGGGGACCGGAATGAAAATGGCAATCGTCTCGCCGGGCTGTTGTCCGCCGCTCGCCTCTTTCATGGAAACTCTTTTTTCATGAAAAAAGATCATCGTCGGTGGACATGGGAATCGCCCAATGGCGCGACTCGCGCGGAGATCGACCACATACTCACCAACCGGAGGTGGTGTCTACTTGACTTCTCAGTAGCACCATCCTTTTGTAGTGGTTCTGATCACCGTCTCCTTCGTGCGAAAATACGACTTAGCAACACGATGGAAAAGAACATCTGCTATCGGCAAAGAAGGGGAAAAGAAGTCGTCTACGACGATTGCATACTCGAGGACTCCTTGTCCCAAGGTGACTGGCACATCGAGGAGGACCCAAACGTGGACTACAAGATGTGCTCAGAGGATTACGAGCCTGTGCTGAGCGTGCCTCGAAGCCGCGCACGACAAACTTGGATCGAATTTCGAAGACCACCAAGGAATTGTTGGAAAGAAGAAGAACTTTGAGGCTTGATCCGAATGCATCGCACATTGAGCGGCTAGTAGCAAACACTAGCTGCAGAAAAGCGTTGCAGGAGGATCTTTTGAAGTACAGGCAGAAGAAGATTCTAGAAGCAGCACAAAGAAGAACGAGTCTAAAGAAGTGCCGCAGGGATCTCCGCGAATATAATATTCCGCTAGCAACCTTGCTGAGCGAAGACGGGACTCGCACGTCTTCTCGTCGTGAGATGGAAATCATTACGGAGAGGTTCTACTCGAACCTTTTCCGTTCATCAACTCCTGTGTCAAGCCCAATCATCCCCACTGGCGAAGCTCCACCACGGATTCTCCCTTCGGAAGTACGAGTCGCTATCAAGAGCATGAAACCTGGCACAGCCCCCGGACCTGATTTTATATCAGCAGACTTTCTTCGGGCTGGTGGCCATCCGCTTCATGTAATCTTAGCAGCGCACATGACATCCTATCTTCAGAAAGAAAGGATCCCAGACCAGTGGAAGACCTCGCGAACCGTTCTTATCCATAAGAAAGGTGACCGAGAGGACCTTCGAAACTACCGTCCGATATGCTTGCTGAGCGTGTTATACAAAGTATTCACCAAGATCATCCTCACACGCATATCTAGGACGCTGGATGAAGCCCAGCCTCAAAAACAAGCTGGATTTCGCCAGGGGTTCAGCTGCTTGGACCACATCCAGACCGTGTCGAGGGTCATAGAGGTTTGCCGGGAATACCGCCTGCCCCTAGTTCTAACCTTCGTCGACTATGAGAAAGCCTTTGACAGCGTAGAAACGAATGCAATACTGTCAGCGCTGGTCGATCAAGGTGTGGACGCGTCGTATGTGAGAACATTAAGCCAATTGCTACGAACGATGCACGACTAGGATACAGCTTTTCCACCGCCCTCTCACCATACCCATTGGAAAGGGGGTACGACAAGGCGATACTATATCGCCGAAGCCTTATGCATTGCAATGGATAATGAAATCACTATCCTGGGAAGAAAGGGGCATACGTGTTGATGGAAGATTTCTTTCGAACCTTCGTTTCGCGAACGACATCGTTCTCTTTTCGAGCAGTACCAATGAAGCAGAAACGATGCTCAACGAATTGAACGAAGCAGGGAAGAGAATAGGACTACGAATAAACAGAAAGAAGACACAGTTCATGAAGAATGCCCACTGCGAGGACGGAGGAGTACAACTTGAAGGCTCCAAAATCGTGGAAACTTCGTCATACGTGTGCCTCGGACGTTCTATGAACATGGAAAACGACTTGAATTAAGAGCTGAATAGAAGAATGAGAGCAGCATGGGCAGCCGCCAGGGAAGCTACGGACCAACTGACAGACCAAGACCTTCGTGCCCATCTGTTCAACTCGACCGTTCTTCCAGCGCTCTGTTACGCAGCGGAGACGTGGGCAGACATCGCTGCTACGTATAGGAAGCTACTTACTACCAACAGAGCCCTTGAGAGATGCCTTCTGAAGTTTAACCGGCGCACACAACATATAGCCGGTCTTCGCAGCTCCGACTTAAAAAGAATGTCCTGTCTTCGCGACCAAGCGGAATATATATCGAAAGCAAAACATGGATGGGCCTATCACGTCATGAGATGAATCGACGATAGGTGAACTAAAAGAACGCTAGAGTGGATCCCAAGAGATGCTAAACGCCCTCGAGGGAGACCGCCAACGAGATGGGGTGACGTGTTCGGTACACGGATGGGCCAGCTGTGAGCTGGATCCGTCTCAAGGACCTCGTCAACGTCACTGGAAACTTGAGAACCTATCCTAATACCTAAGAATCTTGTATGACAATGGCGAGGGAACGAAACGAGTGGAAGAGATGCTGGGGCTCAGACGTTCAGTTGAGACGGGCCATCTATTAAGGTGTTCGGAAAGTATCTGCCGAAAATTTCGCAGTAGCGCAGATTTTTTGAGATGCTCTGGAAGTTCCCGTTTTAAATATATTATATAGGGACACTTCCGCTTGTATACACATAACATATCTGGCTCCCTCTTCCTTGCTTATTTCATCCTATGATGGCCGAACATTCCACCCATATTCGACACGTACTCCTTTACGAGTTCGAATCTGGCCACCGCGCCGCTGAAGCCCATCGAAACTTAAATTAAGTATTCGGCATTGAAGCCCTTTCTGAGCGGTCTGTGCGCCCCTGGTTCCAGCGCTTCAAAGCCGGAAACAAGAAACTCGAAGATGAGCCTCGCTCTGGTCGACCGACTGCAATGTCGTTCGACGAACTGGAGAATCTGGCGGAGCAGCATCCATATGAAAGTGTGCGGTATTTGCTGTCAGTCTTGGCTGTTCGCCGTGAGCAATGGAGTGCGATCTCTCGGAATGGTGAAAAAGCTCGGTCAGTGGCTCCCACATGCATTGAGCGACGGCAACCGCCAAAGACGCCTCGATATCTGCACTCAGCTGCTCTCCAGAAGCCGCAGATTCGACTGGCTGAACACCATTGTCACTGGAGATGAAAAATGGGCCCTCTACATCAACCACACCCACAAATGTGCGTGGTGCGCTGGCGATGAAATGCCGGATCCTTTCGTGGAAGGTGAAATCCATGCGAAGAAGGTCATGGTGAGCGTCTGGTAGGGAGCTCATGGAATCTACCGTTTCGAACTGCTGCCGGACAACACGACAGTTACTGCCGAGGTCTACTGCGCTCAACTGCAAAGACTGGCCGACAAGATCCGCAAGGAGCAACTTTCGCTTGCTGCACGATAACGCGCGCCCTCGCATCACGAAGAAGACTTCCCAGAAACTTCTGGAGCTCGAATGGAAAGTTCTACCGCACCCACCGTACAGCCCGGATTTAGCCCCGAGCGACTACCACCTCTTCCTATCGCTTCAGCGTCATCTGGAAGAGAAGCGCTACGATGATCGTGACCATCCCGAAAATGACCTTCAGGCTTTCTTCGCCTCCAAGTCGCCGGAGTTCTACGCCAAAAGAAACCGTGGTCTTGTGAGACGTTGGCAAAATGTTGTTAAAAAGTTGTGTTGTTTTGAAATTTTGCCGTATTTCGGCAGATACTTTCCGAACACCCTAATAAGTATCTAAGTAAGTAAATATCTCCTTTGTAGCTGCCATGGTTTTTCAATTTACAACCCAAATAACAGAATCTGTCTACGAGGTCTCAGGAGGATGGGTGTCGTAGGCCCTAAACTCCAGTTAGTTTAAGCACAACGGACATAACATGTTGTAACTTCGTGCTGTTTGAGGTGAACATTACGGCATCTTCGGCGTACTTGAAATCGACCAAGAGACGTGCTGATGGTTCTAAAACGTCAGTGCTAAATTGTTCTTCGCATAGTGTATCGACGGCAATGTTGAACGGAAAGGTTCGTGCTACATTCTCTTATCTCGCTCCAGTTTCCACTTCGAACGATGAAATAAATCCGGCTTGCGTTCGAGCCGCAACAGTCGTCTTCTACTCATGTCGTTAATCAAATGAACGAAGCTTTCTAGGATCGCGCGGTGGACTGAGAAGATGGCTCCGGTGATGGAAGTCGGTAGTTGCTTCGGGGCCCAGATGAGCTAAGTCCATAGGCTTCGAATACCACTGTCACACTTCGATCACTCTCCTAACAATGAAGAGCCGGTTCGCACATCTCGCGTGGTTCCTTCACGATGTTTAACAGACTGAATCAAGATTATCCGTACCAAAAAGTTGTACACTCAGCGGAGATTATGCTCGCTAATTTTTGAGTTCCGTAACGGATAGCTTCTTATGTAGAAGAATTATGATAGCGTGTCTCCACGAGTCCTGTCTCCTCTCGTCGATCCATGGAACGGAAGATGGTCAAAAATTATATTTATTTATTTATACGGCCATAAGATATTACGGAAAGTGACTGGATCTTTTTTGGTCTGAATTGAAATTGTAAGAGAATCTTCACTCCAATTAACACGATAAAACGTCCCTCATCCACAGCTCAATCTATGGTTTTTGCATGATTCCGTACGTCATTGTGGTACATAGACCTTCGCTGAAAGTTTTTTCTGGCAAAAGTGTGTATTTGTGCTGTGTGGGTTATATTGTTTCTTCAGCGATTAAATTTGTGGCACAACTCAGATGTCATAGCAATGAAACTTATAACAACAATATTTCTGAACTGTTTCGTACACGTATTTTTGCTACATTATAGCTCAGAATGAAGTTTATAACCAAGTCAGAAGCAAAATAATGGAAGTTTTTCTGACTTTTTTTTACCCTGGACAACAAACCCTGGTCAATGTCCTCTTTTTTTACAGTCAACCAGTTTTACTGCTTGACTCTCCAGAAACGAGGAATTGTTATGGGAATTGCGATTTCTTTTGACGTTACGAGAGACTTTGAACGGATACAGCTTTTTCACTCAGCATGAAATTTTAACCTCAATAAGTCTGACAGGTGAGCAGCACCAGCTTTTGAAAAAGCACGATTTTTATTTCTTCTACCATTTATACTATTTAGTAATTTACCGCAGCTTCAAAAAACCAGCTAACGGAGTTTGAGCTACTCTAAACCAAAAACAATATTATGAACATCATTAATATTATGATTGCTTTAGTACTCTGAAGTTATATTACAAGTCTACTTTTTGGTTTTTGAATGCCACAGCTGACGTTACATTTCATCTAAGAAGTAAAACACATATTATATTAAAAGATGTATTACGACAAACGCTGGAAAATTCCACGAAAACATCTCAAAAAGTTGGACGTCTCGTCACTCAAACGTTGCGTGAATATCTGACGTAATTAATCAAAAAAGAACTGTGCATTATTCGTTTGCTTCCTGCTTTTCAACTATCTCACGAGAAAATTGGAATTTCTTTGACGGAGCTTCGTCAATACCATAAAACATGCTTGCTTAATTCAAGAATGCTTGACTGACTCTAAACGGAACAAGTCTACCTTATTTTATTCTTTTCTTTTTTTTGCAGATGCAGCCATATCTGGAATATTCCGCGGATGCGAGCTTAAAGGCATCAGTCCACGAATCTGGGGTGGTGCGCGTTTCAGGTGGGTTATGCCTATACGGAGTAGTAGATTATGGAGAGAAGGGTGATTCCGTCTATTTCTTTCTAATTGCCGCAAAAAACGGCCCTGAAAATACGACTTCGAGCGTTCTGGCGCGCTATTTTCTACAAGGAGTTCGGTCGGAGCGCGCCAGCCTTGCAAATGCGCCGCATCTTCCGGACTGTTTTTTACGGCAATTAGAAAGAAATGGACGGAATCACCCTCCTCTCCATAATATACGACTCCGTATAGGAACTCCCCACCTGAAATCCGCACCACCCCAGATTCGTGGGGTGATGCCTTTAATGTAGCGCTGGTTAAGCGTTTATATGCAAATGTGAGAAAAATGAGCTGTAGTGGACGGGTGCGAACATGAATACTGACAGCAGCATTTCAGCACTTTGAATCTGTTGCAAGGTTTTCGGAAAATGGTTAACTGGTTTACATCTAGCAAACGTCAAGGATAATGAGTCATCGTCTTTGAAAAATGCTTTGATAATCTTCATTGACCCGTCAAAACGTAGCATATGCACAGCTATAAACATTCATAGTCACCCGTAGGTGGTAAATTGCTACATGACGAAGTAGAAGTGTTCTAAGTGCGATCTTAACAAGTTGAACGATCACAGACCGATAGCTGTTAAATTTGTACAATAATACACATTCTATAAAGTGAAAATAGAAATTTGAATAACTTAACGAAGTCTTCGCCTCGCTATTGGAACTAGGATAGAAGGGTCGGCATGAGATTCGTAGAGACAACATTGAAAGATGAAGATGAAGAAGATCTTCACCATGTCACTGGGATCGGTCCAAGTTCAATTTGTTTACTGAAAAATTGTAGAGTTCACTAAACCGTGTCGGGCAGAATCTATTAAGATCTGAGTTCTCTTCAGTCCTCAAAACTCCAAATTTTTCGGAGTGTCATACAAATGCTTTGCCATTCCAGTACTGGAGTGAAGACGCACATATCCCCAGAAAAATTTAGGATTTTATGACATCATGAGCAATAAGTGCCATCGCTTCGGACGACTATGCATAAACAATCTCGATAAAATGACTTTTGCGCTCTCACATAATGTGGAAAATTCCCGCAAACACTGTCCTTAAGCAAGTCACCACCAGGTTAACTAAATATTTTCTTGCTTTAGTACAATACATTCTCTTGTGTCGGATTTTTTTTCAATCGCCGTGCGCTTGCAAAACAAGTCCGACACAAGTGCTTACGTCCAACAACTGATGGCTCAGATTGGTCCTTGTGCCTCAAATTCGTGGATTTGCAAAGTTCGAATTATCGTCGTTATTCTAGCGTAATAGGGCGCCAGCAAGGTAGGTGGTAGAGAGATCAGCGCTACGAAAATTCCCTCAAACGTTGATTTTAAAAAGTTCCACAGAAACCTGCTAAATACCAATTTGCTACTAATTTAAATACACTCCTCAGATGATATACAAAAGAATTCGCTTGAAATAGTGTTAAGATAGGAAAATGAGAGCAAGAGACGAGTTAAATACCTGACTAATAATATAATATTAATACAAAGACTATAGTATACTATAGCAATGGTCTCACGTCGATTTCAACCGCCATCTCCACCGCGCCGCTTTCTGCGCAGCCGCTAACGTAACTGTAGCGTGATTCATGTCCTTTTGACTCGACTATACCACATTAATGCCAGTTCTTCAGTCTCACTGCTACGATGGATAATTTTGCATGGCTGCTGTGTACGATGTGTAACGGTCGCTGGCCGCAAAAACTGTTCAATTCTTTCAATAACATCAAATCCACTGTTAGCTCGTTTGTAGACCTCACAACCCCAGCTTCCAGTAGGAAGGAATTGCAGCCATTCGAGAAAGATGGAGCACTGTGATAGACATTCATGGTGAATACACCTATGGCTGATTATCAATGTGTGATAGAGAAACTGTGACTGTAAACGGTAGCGTGTGTGAGAAACGTCAACTTAATATAATACAAGTAATATAAATTACTAATATTGCTAATAATAATAAGTAAACATTACTAAGTAAATGAATAACAATAAATATATTATTATAAGTATTACTAATAAGTAATATTACTTGTATTATATTAAGTTGACGTTTTTCACACACGCTACCGTTTGCAGTCACAGTTTCTCTATCACACATTGATAATCAGCCATCGGTGTATTCACAATGAATGTCTATCACAGTGCTCCATCTTTCTCGAATGGCTGCAATTCCCTTCTGCTGGAAGCTGGGGTTGTGAGGTCCACAAAACGAGCTAACAGCAGATGTGATGTTGTTGAAAGAATTGAACAGTTTTTGCAGCCAGCGACGAGTGGCCGAAGGGCCACCTTGAGGCTCTGGGATAAGAGCAGCTCCTCCTACCGCCCAGATCTCGCCCCACTAAACTTTTTCCGGCGCCTTTAAAATTTCCTGAAGGAAAAACTGTTCAATTATCTCATTATAATCGAATTCACTGTTGAGGTCTTTTTTGGGGGTCACAGAATCTCAGCTTCTAGTCCGAGGGATTATAACCCTCCCAGAAAAATTGAACATTGTGATAGATTCTCATGGTGAAATCATCGACCTATGATTATCAATGTGTGATTAAGAAATTGTTAAGGGCACGCATGTGTAAAAGAAAAGCAAGTAGGTTGCAAATCTAAAATCAAGAGAATTTCGCGGAAATGGCTTTTTCTCAGCATTTGGTAGGAAGAGTTCAGAACTAGATCATCAACAATTGCTAACAATTGTAGGAAAATTGCGAAATTCTCACCGCAAATCCCAAGAATCCGAAGCCTCAGAAGAAGAGGCTTCAGTTTAGCCAAGGAAGCAACTCTTTCACAAAAAGGATCGACCGTTTAACACTTACTGTAAATTACTAAAAAAACCAATTAACTTTTAAATACCCAAGTAATATTTCCACGCTACATGGCCTCTCCATTATGTGTATAGACGTGAAGAATCGTGAGAGGAATATTACTTCGTGAGATGAAGTGGTTTTTTTTTTACATTGACTCCTAAATTTATTCACAGTTTATTTCCTTCTTCGCCCGTACTTCCTGAATAGCATCCGAGGAGGACAAAATATCGAAAGTTCCCCTAAGGTTGCTCTTAGCATTGAGAAAGTTGTGAAAAGTGGCGTGATACAGGCACAAGCATTAAATTCGTATTCATTTCCTGACTCTTTTCTTATAAGCTGGATCTTATAAGCTGGAAATTTTTGGAGGAAATCGCATTGATAGAATCTCATTTAGTTTGTCGTTAGAATTAAAAGAGCAGAGATCAGTCATTATCCTGAGACGAAGCTCTACGCAACTGTGCTCAGAACCATTTATGCAAGAAAAAAGAAGTTTCGTTCACATGTTGACGACAGTGTTCGACGATGCCGACGGACATTTTTTACCGCATTGAAAAATACTCCTTGATGAAACATTACCGTAAAATCGGAATGTAAAAAAAATCAAATAAATAAAAAGTAGTAAAGTAAATGACAACATAATATAATAAATATAATATATTATAATGTGCATCAGTTACAAATAAATAAAAGTAACAATAAGATAAAAGTAATAAAAGTAATAAAAGTAATAAAAGTAAGTAATAGGTTACAAATAAATAAATAAATAAATAAAAATTAGAACTTAGCAAATACTTATTCTAATCTCTTATCTCTTTTTTTTTTGGGACGTTCTTCGACGATGTTGTGTTGGGCAGGTGGCGCGAAAACAAAAACGCGTACTTCGACACAAAGGACCGCTTGGTCGTCGATGTGTTGAAGACATCACCCCACGAATCTGAGGTGGCATATATTTCCGGTGGAGCATTCGTATACGGGATCGTAGATTATTGAGAGAAGGGTGATTCCGTTCATTTTCATTCAGCGCGGCAGCCTTGTGTGCGACCTTCCGGGCCGTTTTTACGGCAATTAGGAAGAAATGGACGGAATCACCCCTCTCTCCAAAATCTACGACCCCGTATACGAATACTCCACCTGAAATCCGTACCACCTCAGATTCGTGGGGTGATGCCTTTAAACCAGGCTCAATACCGCGTTTGCGAGCATCTCGCGAAGACGATCTCAATGTAAATCCCATAAGGGAACTTAAGACGTACCTTCGTGGCGCAGTATCTGCGCATGAAAGATACATCGCATGGCTTGTGACAACAATGATGGACGATACCGAGATCTGCGTACGGCCGATGACCACCGCCCATTCGGTCTACAAATCCAATTTTTGTCATCAGTCGGTTACCCGTAGCTTGTTTTCTAAAAACGATCACTGCATCTACTTAGGGCACTATCATTTCACCGTTACGCATAGAAACAGCTTATGCTCAAAAGTTAAGAAGTTATCGTGACACCTTGATTACACTTTAAGCAGTTAATTAAGTGATCTATTTGAGAGATGGCGCGTGTTTTAGCAGCGGTGAATTCGCTTCGTACCAAAAACGCGGGATCGTGCTACAGCATGGAGTGTTCGAGCAGTGTTGCCACCTTAGCACATTAGCGCATCCGAAGTAGACAACATTTTCGTACTTCGTTTGGAATCAAATTTACTGACGCGTATTTTTGACGTCAATATCCCGCCACTTAATTCTTGATTGCAAATATTAAAAACGCGAAGTGACTAAGAACATTAGATTGTCTTTTTGTAGTGCAAAATCCTTGAAATTTCTTGGATTTAGCTGCTTATGAGTGAATTCGTAATAATAGGGATTTCCTAAGGATGTTTATTCTCCAAATCAATGCAGTTTTGGCAGAAAGCCCATAAAGTTTTATTAGATTACAGAAAACGAAATGTTTCTGTTCGCTGTGTCAAATAACGATTTAGAAATGTGAAACACTAGAAATGCATCGACCACCAAATAATCGAATTCCGCTGTAATTATTGTTTTCTTGCTTTTATCTTATTAAACGTTTTTGAGTGCGAGGAATCATATAACTTTATGAGAAACACTCCATATAATACTTCCATATGACTTCTCAAATTTCCTTTTTTAGTTTTTGGGAAGTTCCTAGAAACAGCCTAATTCGAATATGAAGACTTATATCATCGTCATTTACAGATACTTCCTATTGTTTGGAGGTTATGTGAACAAGAATAATTGATTTAAGAGGTTATAAAGCGATTCCTGCGGACAGTAGGAGTTTTAGTGATACGCTAGCTGAACTGTTGTCATTGCTTATCCTGGAATCTTCTATGTAAACGTGCATCGACGTTAATCGTGACATTCTAAAGCGGCTCGTCCGACTTTTTATGGGTTTTGAATTCCAGTGCTGAACAATCCAAGAATAGTTGCGGAGGCCTCAATGCCGGTTAAAGAATGTTTTTATCATATGAAAGGACAGTTGTGAAAATCTAGCAGCTATTTTGAAAGATATGTACTTCGGAGAAAACATGTATCCCTTTCAGATCTTTTTCGTCAGCATTTCTTTCGACAGTGACGTGTTCAATGCCACTGCAAAAATGATTCGGTGAAAACTGAAACACACACTTGCCCTCTCAGTATTGTTCACTTTCTGTGTCTCTGCCTTAGTTCAACAATCTCACAGACTCCATAAGTGAAATTAGATATTTCAACAGCGATACATTTCTAATAACTTGGCGGGCTGTCATTGAAAAGCCGATTTCGGGATGCAGAATTTTATTATTTAGATTGAAGGTAAGATTTTACAACTTCAAAATTCAATTCAATTTTTATACAATTTCAATTGCATTAGAGTTGCGACTTTCTCCAGAAGTAAACTAGTGTTCAAGCCTCGCAAGTAAAAATAACAGCAAACGTTGTTTCTTCTAAATGACACTTAGTGAACGTTACACAATAAATGGACTGATAAATCCTTCTGAAAATTTTGGTAACGTGAGCATCAGGTGTGACCGGAATTTCTCAAGTTCGGGGAATTTTAAGAAGTGTTGTGTGAGCCGGCTTGCGCACATATTTCGAATTCTTCTCGACGAGATTAGTCGAGGAGCAGAGTGGGCTCTTCTTGTTACGCCAAAGCAACCAAAGGTCACACAGTTCAAAGCCATAATTAGCCTCGTGGATAGCACTCAACAATAGGTGGACGCTCACACAGCACTAATCCATAAATGCGTTCAAAAATACGTGCTTTGTATTTGTTAGATGTCTACTTATATACCTCACCTCCTCCTCAAAAATGTTAATATAGAACTGCTAATGAAGTCTGAAAACCTAAAAACCTATGAGAAGGTCTACAATTTTGTCACGGATTCCCAAAAACTTCGTTAACGAAGTCAAATTTTTGAAGAAATTTGCGAAAGAAAGATTCACACTTATTATTTGCCGAAGATGAAAGGGCAGTAATTTGGAAATGAATTCTAGGACAGTTACATTTTGAAATTGAAAATTCTCTCATTAATGAGTGCTCATTTTAACTCTTACTTTCAACGTAGCAATATTTTAGTATCTCTCACTATTTTTTTTGTTAACGACTAGACGTCTAACTAAATGCTCAAAACTCTCATCCATATTGCTGCTGTTGAAAAACCTGACATCGATAATTTTTAAAACAGCGCTACATGTCTCTTACCCGATTTTACCTTCCTTGTACTTCGAAAAACAAAATTTTGCTTTCTTTTATAAAAACTCCGAGAAGAAGATAAAAAAGTTCTTCCTTCACCAACAGCCACCATGATAATCGTAAATTAAATCAGTGCATACTGGAAAACTTAATAAAGAACAAAATAAAGAAATTGACGTCATCATTCATTATTTGGAATTAATGTGGGGTTTTCTGTAACATTTTAGTGGTGAGTTCCTACAAATGTTGCCTTTGAAATCAATACAAAAATATTTATCGTCTTTTAAAAGTAATATCGTCTGATATAACGAATATAAAATTTCAACTTCCGTCATTCTTTCTGTGCTTTTAATTCTTCACTTATTAACCGCTGGAGAATTCTACAGTTAAAAAATTTATTTATTTCATTTCCAGTTTGAAACTTCGATTTTTGAACTTGAAGAAACATCGGAGCTTGCGTAAACACGAGAATATTTTGAAAACATTCAAGCTATCTGATTCAAAAAGATTTTAACTGTTCAAGAATAGAAAATGAAATACCTGAAAATGGAGATGTTACAGCTCCACAGAGATCAAATAGTGCCTTAGTGAGCCGCCTTCCGCAGTATCGGGCCTGAGGCGACGAGTAGGTGACGGTGGAGGAGAGAATGAGTATAAACGTGAGGAGTTGCCAACAGTGATACGACATCCCTCGTCCTCCTCCTCTCACCGTCTCTGATTTTCGCACAATTCGGTGAGTTCCTCTGTGGGCGTGGTGAAAAGGCGGGGTCTGTTCTTACAGTGAGACATTCTGCAAATGCAAATCCAAAGATTTAGGAAGACGTATGGTGATGCTATAAAGAAATGGAGAAGACTTCAAGTCAAACGAAAAAGGTTTCGTTATTTCATTCCGAAAATTCTCAATTTCAGAATTCCCCTTTCTTTACATTTGAAGAGCTTTCTGTTTCTTCCTGATCACGCTTTGACCTGTACAGGACTATCAAAGCATTAACTATTAGATGGATTGCATAGCTGTTATGCGAGGGTTGTAAAAAATTGCCAATCACCATCAAAATTCTCAAAATTATCATTTTCGCACAGTTAAACTATTTTCTACAAAATATTATTATTATTTTTTTATTCTTATTTTTCTACAAAATCTTTTCGTATACAAGGAAGCATCAATATACTTTCCAATGTTTGAAACCCTTTCTTTACGTACGCTTTCGCCTCGATTTGCAGACCAGGCGTTCGAAAAAAGGTAATGTTCAAAGTGCGGCTCTAATTTTTACCTTATCAATTTTCGTCATCACCTTTGTGGCTGATAATTGGGGCAGATAGCTGGGAACTTCAAAAAGTAAAAAAGGTAAAAGAGTAATTCGAAGTACCTCTCTTTCTCAAACATTCTGCTAATATTCTTAAAATACTACTCTTCAAAGTGATCAGCCAGCTACGGAAGAAGGACATTTTTATTCTATTCTCGTTTGATGAGCAACAACACGGATAAACTAGATAACTGAAATACTGGCTCTTTTTTCAGTTCCTGACTCATAGATTATCTCAGCAAATGAGAACATCTCTGATAATTGGAACACCCGGAATAGGAGTTGTGCATAGAAGAAGAATGGAATTTCACATTTAATTTTCAAACAAGGCCGAAATATTTTGTGTATGTGTCAAAATCGAATTTTTTTTCGTAATGCTCGTATAGAATCAATGCAAAGGATAAGATTGATTTACAACGGATTATTGTGGGCTTGAAAGTTCTACAATGAAAATAAAAAGATTGAAATTATTGTGGAAGCGTGTGTGTGTTACTTTTACTTCGCCTTGTACCCAACCCGTTGTATTTTGTTCTAAACGCCACAAGGACATTAATTTAGCAGAAAACGAAACTTTTATCCGTTATGAAATTTTACTTGGTGTAACGTATACTATGGTTGAATTTTAATGTGGAAAAATTGAAAAAAAATTTTAAAAATAAATTGTTGCCTCTACTACGGTATTGTCCTACGATTGGACGAAAACTGTTCGACAATTCAAAATTAATGCAATGTTAGATGAGCTATCATGCATTTAATCCAGGTGTTTTATTTTCCTAGAATAATGGATAAGTTGTTATTTTAAGCTTGTATTTCAAAACATCCTTAAAGAAATTAGAGTTACATTAATTCTTTTGTAAACAATTCAAGACTGATTAATATAAGGTTGTTTTTTCTTCAGCACTCACTGGCGGTAATGTAGAATTGCGTGAGATTACGAGGAAGTGTTTGTTTGCGTTCTTCTATTCAGCTTATACATTTGCCTTGTATGCAATTACGTTCTAATGTTAGCTGGAGACTGTAGTTTCCTTCCGGTAATTTTTTTACATAACTATCGAGTCGTAGATGCACGGAACTACGATAACGAAGCAGAAATTTCCGCAACATTTCTAATTGCTTACATCAACCACCGCATGCGGAACCTTGCAAAACGATTTGCTTTCGATCGCAATGGAAGCGTTGCATTTTATGAGCAGAATCTTCTGAGCAATTGTCTACTGTTAGTTCAGGTCGGAACTTAAGGGCTTGGCGATTATGTCACCGTTCGCAGTCGGACAAACAGCCTTCACCGATCCGACCAGACGCGTCACTAATGTGAACCGAAGGGATTGGCTGAATTACGTGGATAGTTGTGGTACAGGTATACAGTAGGACAACAGATTGCTAGCTGTTCACCGCTGTGCTTCTCTCAGATATGCCCCAGTTCTCTCTCGACTTCAGATTTTGTCACATTTTTTTTTCTGGATGGAAGGCGACCAGTGCAGATAGCCGGCAGACATGTGCAAGTGTAGTTTTCCAATACTTCAGTTATTTGTCAAGAACCAAATTACAGAAGGCAGTTGACTTCCGCCGACCTGTGCTCATAACAACAGCAGATGGGTTGCGCAACCGCTCCCGACTAGAATAGGAGAGGCAGCTGCGCCGAGTACAGTCTCTCCTACATAGTCAAGATAACTGGCTGACTAGAAAGGAAGGAGTACACTTTCACCAAGACCTCAAACATTCCCCGGCATTCTTCTTCGAATAAATACTGAGCAGCACTGAGCAAGTAAACTAAAAGTACTGTTGAGTTGGCTTAATTTCAATTTTATCTCACGTTCTAATGAAACGTGAGATAAAACCGCGCATTTCACTAGAACACAGCTAAGAGATTTCATGAAAACAAGCGAAATTCAAGTGGCTTCCGCTGTACATCCTGGGAACTGGTAATGACCAAAATGTACTGAGTAATGAGTTCAGTTGAATTCCAACTACCGCTGGTGCGAATAATTCCAAAATCCAGTCAGGTGGGTGCTCAGCACTCTCCCCCAATACAGAACCAGAGCAGTGCAATCTTTTCATAAACAATAAAGCAAGCGAAATATGGCTATGCTCTGATGGGATAGTAACGCATCCTACTTGTCACGAGCGCTATTCAGTGAAAAATGTGACAGTAATATTCTTCACGGTGATCGGATCTTCGTCACTACGCGGTCAGCTTTCTAAATGTCCATGGATCTATTAACGCTTCGAACAGCTTAATATTAAGCGATATTCAGACATCCTGGAAGTGTTTGAGTAGTACTCCTGGATGTATGTAGCTTTCAAACTATGTAGTTTTCTTGGTTCTCCTATTTTCTCGTACCAGCCCGTTATTCTTACGGTGTAGCGCGGTTTTTTACGGCTTTTACCATCTGGGGTTAATAGTTGTGAAGCTCATCATACTTAAAGTTCAAAGGATTAGATTAGGGAACGTCATTCGAACTTTTAGGTTCATAGCACTCGTGGATCGTAGACGATTCAGTGTCGATGCGGTTTGTGTAATATGTTAAGTGTTTAATTTATTGTCAGTGTCAGTCAGTCAGTCTCACAAAAAATGTGTTAAGAGGTTTTCCCAATGATCTACTTGATCTCATCCCGCAATACTCTCGTATGCAATTATGCACGTTTTTCTTGTAGAACAATATAAGTATTAGTGAAAAATATTTTAGTTCTTTAGTTGTGATTAGGTTTTTTTTTTACTAACTCATCCACTAATATGGATCAGGGTTTCTTCGGCAAGAGGCGCAGATCAGCTTCACCCACTCGCAACCGTGTAGCCTACCCGAGATTCCCTCAGTGGACCTCGCTAATATAAGTATTATTGATTTGAAAATGCAAAAAAGTTCTGTAAATCACAACGTCATAAGTAGGATACATAAATTCATGACTAAAAGCGAATAAATTTCTACTAATGATCAACGACCTGAGTAACTCCTCACTCGTTGAATGCGAGATAGAAAAGACTTCAAATATTTCAGTTCTTTAGTTGTGATTAGGTATTTTTTCCAAATTTTAGGATACTTTCAGCGCTAACGCGAGGAAAGGGATATAAGCAAAGAACAAATCCAAAAGGAAGCTTAGAATTGTCATAGCCATCCCTTTCAGGGTACAACTGTGAAAGTAAGTCTACTCAGAATGTATCTCCGAGATTCCAGCCCCGAATTTTTAGAAATCACTTGAAGTTTTCAATTAATAGCTACTCTTAGGAGAGGAACAGTAAAAGTTTTGTTTTATTGTTCAAGACTAATGGATGGCTTGGTTAAAAATAAAGATTATTGATTAAAAACTTCGAATCTTTCCGTTCTTTAGTTGCTACTCAACCTTCTGAGAGAAGACCTTAACCCTCGAGGTTCTTTGGTAGATCCGCACCGTTACTGACAGCTCGTTGCACAATTGCAGCGCGGTCAGTGCACTCTTGCACATTTCAGGTGCAAACTCCGTGCAGTGCGCACCGGAGCGTTTGTGCAGGAGGACAATAACATTGCTTAGGCAAGCGACAAGTGGCTGCATCATCCTATGAGAAATTAAAGAAAAATTAAGGAGACAATAGCTTACAGTCAGAAATTTAAAGTAAAAAGATTATTCTGTATTATGAAATACAGAGTTGTAAACGGTAGCTTCTTCTTGAAATACTTTGAAGAGTAGTGCTGGAGCCAAACGAAGATGAAATTTCTAATGTTAATCTGAAAATAACAAATAACTCCTGAGGAACGGTACGCGGACAAAGCCATGACTATTTCTGCGTATACGATCTTTTTCTCAACCTTTCTGTAGGTTCCGATTTTATTCCTGATGAAAGACTATTTCTGCAAAGACTCAAAAGAGAGACCGGTGTATAGCAGCAGCTAAGGAGTCAGAGAAGGGAATGCACAAAGGATTTCTACCTTCACGTGGGATCCTCACTGTCTTGTTTGCAGTTCGAGATTGGGTGTTAGGTTCCGATCTCGTTAGGGAGCCACAAAAATGAGAAGCATGATGGAAATGAGTTTGAAATAAAATGCACGATAGTAGGGCACGAGAAAGAAATATCTGCTAGGAAGGCATTGGAAGAATTGTGGATTTCCGTCAAGTATCCAGCCATGAATAACAAAAATGAGTGCTTATCAATCACCAGTGACTTCTTGCCGTTCGTAGAACTCTGTGAGCTATAAGATTCTTCCACATGCAGTTCCTTAACGTTATCCAGACATCAGCACTTAAAGATACTCTGCAGTGCATTCGCCTTGACATTCTATAAGAACGCAGTGGTTCACCGGTCCCGCTAGTCGGTGACTTTGGTCAGTTTGTTCTCCTTCTGAAGGTCTTGCGTGGTATACTCAGTACAATATGGAGGCAAGGGGAGAGGAGGAGTTTGATGGGATATGCATGGCATCAAAGCCCTCAAACCATTTTTAGGCTTTCGATAATGAAGGGCTTGTCGAAACGTAGGGCGAATAATAAGGTTTTCACCTAAACCTCGTCGGCATAACACGGAAACATAAATATGTTCGGTACTTCAATAATATAATACATGTACAGTAGAATAATATTATGGAATAGGGTTTTTTTCTGTTCGTGATTATATTTCTTTTCCATAGTGATAGCTCTTTAATGCGTACCCATTCTCGAGATAAGAACGACGATTTTCTTGGAGGTTTTTAAAATGAAAGGAAATTCTCTTTCTCCAAATAGTCCTACGCAGCGCTGTTGCTGTGCTTCAATCAAATAGTTGAAAACAGGAAGGATGTGGATAATAAGTTAGGTGTGCTTCGGCAGGAATTTATGCAAGCTGATGACAGCAGACGCAGTAGGTGTGTTCCAGACTGTTCCTTACATTCTTGTTATTTCTAATTTTGTCTAATTCTTGGTATAGAAGCATATGCGTACGGATCCGTTTCAAATTCATAGCTCGATACAACAAATGTGGAGAATCCTACAGAAATAATAGCAACATCCTACAGTAACACTACTTAATAAAATAGTTTTTATAGTTAATGAAATGAACAGAAGATAAGAGTCGTTTAAATTGCTTGTGACTGTTTGCTTTGTGGATAAGCTATTTGAATTGAAAGCATAAATGGCGCAGACACTGTTAAATGCGGAAGCATTTACATTAACCAATAATTAACGCTATTTCCTAAGTTTTATTGCAAAATTCTAGTCAGTTATTCTCCGCTTAGTTTCCTCACCAAAAGTCTTAACAGGAAATTAATTGAATTTCAATTTCAAGGACTTTCATGCGAAACTAAACGGATTCCGCAGAAAACGTTACGGAAAACTATTCGCTACAATTGGACTTTGTTTCACGACTAATTCGTTTTACAAGTAGCAGTTGCTGGAGACTGTGTAGCGACGTTACTCTCTCCCCGTTAACAAGTAAGTGGTGCAGAATTCTTGCTACGTGGGTCACAAAGTCCCCATGCGAACAACCTTCTAGGGTCCCAATGTGCGTCCCCCTTCCACAAAGAGAGGCCGTCCAAAATAAATGTATGAAAATTTTAAAATATGTAACAGAGGGTACTGGGACTGAAAATATTGTGAATTCGCCACAGAACGGTCGGATTGGCAAGTGAATATTGGTTAGTACGATATGAATGGCAATTTACAATCCGTTAAGTCGACTACTTATTTCTTTAACACACGTGTACATTCTACAATCTCAAAGATTCTAAATAACCCATTAAAGGCAGCATACCAGGAATCTGGGGTTGTGCCGATTTCAGCTGGAGTATCCGTATACGGCGTCGTAGATTATGGAGACTTGGGTAGTTCCGCTCATCTCTCCCTGCATCACTGCAAAGCCGCCTCCAGAACGCTGTTTTGTACGACCCCATCTATTGCAACGCTCCACCCCTCGTGCCGCCTCTGCCCTGCGATTCGTCGAAAATCAATTCGGACTTCCCTGAAAGGCAGTAAGAAAGCTACGCGGGCAATGGTGGCGCGCTCCAATAGAAGAGATAGTACAAAACAGCATTCAAGGGTCGGCTAGTTGCAATGATTCAGGGGAGAGATGAGCGGAACCACCCCGATCTCCATAATCTACAACCCCGCATATGGATACTCCGCCTGAAATCCGTACCACCTCAGATTCGTGGTATGCTGCCTTTAACACACATGATAAATATACCGATGATCATCCGTCGATGTATTCGCCAGGGGCGTCTGTCACAGTGTTCCATCATTTCGTGGGGTTGTATTCCTCTGGCACCAGAAACTGAGATGCTGAGACTCAAGGAGCAAGTCAACACAGATTTGAGGTCACGGAGGTGAAAGAATTGAACGGCCTTTGCTTGAAGAGTGCCCAAATGGCCACAATAAGTAATAGCCCGATGGAGTCAGGTCTGGGCTATGAGATGTATGAGAGACCGTTGTTGGATTTTACGACGTGTATGAAGTAGGAATGTTGGCCCTCTGTCAAAAAAAAAAAAACTTAGTAAACGAAGAATGAAGTGAGCGACGCTAGGACTGCTATCAGCAACGACATCAGCTTTTGACAACTCGTTTTTGTTGCTAATGTCTGCCAAAAATGAGGAATACTGGTATTTCGAAACTGTATAGCGAGAAACAGGAACGAAACAGAACCTACAGGAGTTTCGCTGCGGCAGCAACTACTACTACCATTACTTGAAAATTGATTCGTTGATCCGATGCAAATTGATGTCGTAAGATCGCAGGATCAATCGATTGATTGAAAGTTGCATTGGTTGGTTGAACACGGCTTGAAACCAGTTTATCCCAAAATGTCCGATGTTGGGATATCTGCAGGAATATGTAGTGGATGTAGATCACGACTATAAAGCAGATTATGATTTTTATGTAATCCTTTCGCTGAGAATTTTGGAAAAGTTATATGAGCTCTTTGTATTCTCATATCACAAACGTTCACAATTAGAGGAGTAGCTTCTGCTGCATGTCTGAACTATAGGGTTGGCCCATAAAATTGTGGCCTTTTCTAAGATTAGGTTTGCACAAAAAAAAACAACTTCTGTGCTGTTTTTGTTCGCAACTTCTCTCCAACGTTCCGTTGAATGGAAGTCGGCGGAGATCGTGTCTGGTTGATTTTTGCTGTTGTTTAAAGCATGCGGAACTCGTAGCTCAACTTTCGAGGCTTCCCCTTCGGAGACAGTGACGCTGTATGATTCCGTGGGAGCACGTCATTTCCTCTGCCAACTTCCTCGTAGTTTGGCGTGAAAGAACCGATTCAGTTGCTCCTCATCGAAGCGAACGGCGCGTTCGCTGCTATGTATATATTTGGACTTTAAAAAATTGCCTTCTTTGAATAGCTTGATCCAATTTTGAACCTTCATAGGAGGCATCACTTCCTTACTATGCATTTCACATATCCCTCGAGGAGCTTCTGTGTCTTTAGCACCTTGAATAAACGCAAAAAGCAGAAGGTCCCGAGAATCCTCTTACTTGCCGACTTGACACTCGATTTTAATAACCTGAAAACGACGGGAAGTATAGTTGGGTCAAAACGACACGAATCGCAAGTGTAGCTACGGTGCGTTTGCGTACGCGCACGAAACGGCGCGATGGAGGCAGCAGTTAGAACTGAATTAATTGCTGTTTCAGCACGCTCCCAGCCGCTACGCTCCACCGAAGCGCCTCGTGAGAAGTTGCGTACGCAATTGCGTCTTGTCGCTTCATGTCGTTTTGACCCTGCTATATATCAAACATATATTGTGTTTCTCTGTCGAAGAACATAAAAAGCGTTGCCCAAAGCGTTGTTGTTGTTTTATTTTTTCTCCCAGAACCTTCACTTAGAAAAACGCCAGGACCAGTTCGTTAGCCCAGCAAATTATTTCCGTTGTTCAACGACCAATTCACCTGCGTTCTACTGCATTACAAGCTGTATCGCTGAAGAGGGCTAAAATATGGTGCAACAAAAAGAAAAAAGAAAAAGAAAAGAGAGCGAAAATATATAGGGTAAGTCATACTACACACCGTTAAATCTGTTTCAGATCGAAAGTCATTGTCTTCTTCGACTTCGCCGACAAAAGGTGGTGGTAATAAATCTCCATTAATCGTGGTCTTAGCTAGAAAGTTTTTGTTGGTCCCCTCCACTTCGAAAGCGAGAGATTGTTTTCGACAGCGAGGATTGTTGTAAATGGAATTCGCAAAAGCTGCACTGTGAAACACTCGAAAAACTTCTGTTCTTCTTCTTCTTTACCACAGTAGTGTATTTCAAATTTCTTGTAACATTTTATTTGGAATTAACATGAAAGTAATTTTTACTGTGCAGCTTTGAGGTTTGGACGTAATTCTAACTTTTAGTTTAAGCACTTCTCATCCTATCTTGTCTTCTCTTTTACAAAAGCGATACTGGTACTTTTGGGAGCTGATCAAAATGCTTTTTCTTCTCAGTTTAGTCCGGGTTTTCTGCTTCTTACCACTACTTTTTTTTTGAACTTTTTTTCGGCGAATAAATGTGTTGTCCGGGTGCGTTGCTTGTTTTCTTCGTCGTTTCCCATCCTTGTATTTCTTTGACAACTGTATGGCAAGACAACGGAAATTCCAATTGAATTACCTTTTCTTCTTTTTAAAGAATATTTTGCTGAGAAGTGCTTCAATTAAAGTTTTAAAAATGAGGATTCTCACTATCATATATTTAAGAAGGTCGGTGTTGCCGAAAATTGTTTTTGGAATCAGTCGTGTAATTCGGGCTCGGACTTCTGCCTACTCCCAATATTCCGTGCTTTAAAACCTTCGAAATTCTGACCGCTGATCTTCTAAAGACAACTTTCGCTCATCTCTACTAGCGACCCAAAGCACTCTGACTATTTCAAAACGTTTCCAGCTACATCATGAAGGTTAGAGGTTAACAACAAAGAGGGCAGTTCTAACGACTGAAAGATTCGATCACCGATGGTACTAACTGCGTAGACTGTGTGGTTAAAACGACAATATTTTGTTTCCGATCAGATACAAAAGATTCTAGTTCTCATCGAGGATCATGAACCCAGAAAATCGCTTACAAATGCACCTTTGTAGGAGGTTACTTGCTCCATAAAATATTGACTTTTTCTCTGTGAAGATCTTTTGGTTCCTTGACAGCTGGTTGTGGAACAGCTAAAAATTTGGCACTATTTTTTCTTTATTATGTTTATCATTTATCTAGCACCCGTGACATATTCATCAAAATGTGCAGCTTCGTAGAGAATCGTGAGTAAAGATCACTCATAAAAGAGCACATTTTTCGTGCGATTGCATAAATCCAATAAATTTCCAACGGGAGTAATTTCTGATTCCACAGAGGTGGAATCAGAAAGGTCTATCTATTGAAATCTTCAAAAACCCACCTAAAGATTGTCTACGTTTAGCGAGTTTTTGTGGAGAGCTCAACTGGGACCTTGGATCCAGATAACTTGTCTAAGCGCCTCCTCTTGGCGCATTTGCGCCGAATGGCTGGTTTGGTATAGTTGGTTGGCAGCCAAATGATTTGTCTGCTTTGATATGTATTTGTTTATCTCTGTTCCATACGTTCCAGCTTAGCCGCCGCCTAGCCATATCATTCACATATAAAAGCGCTGCTTTGTGTCGGATACCGGTTACTTGCCGCAAATCCACCAACACTGCTTAATGCTTCCGCTATTGTTGTTGCTAGTTCTTTTATCGAGTCCTAGTCTTCACCATAATCCAAGATTCAAACGGTTGAGCGCCTATGATCCGGCCAATCTCCTTCTCCCCACTGAAGAAGGCCTCGACCCTCCACGTTATCGAATCAGAACCTACAGGCCCAAACTGAGGGTGGTTCTTGCAGAGGAAGCAAGGTCTACCCAAGTCAACGGAAAACAAATGTACGTCGTTGTAGCTTTTGTTCGAGCAGTTCTTATTGTTTTCAGTTAATTTGTCTCTTCTTGGATTTTTGAGTTGAGCTTTGTTAAATTTAGATGCACTAATCGCATTTACATATGTAATCTCACCGGCAGATTATTTCTTTTTTCTTTCTTTTTTTGCGGCTGCAATGACTCAACAAAAAAAAATGTTGCGTCTTACGCGAAATAGAACGAGGACCATCCGCTTCTACGACATTCGGCTTCGGCTCAGTGTGGGGTCAAACGCGGTGATAGAACGCGACCATCTCGAATACGACCCAAATAAGTACGGGAAAAGTGGCATTTTTTCCATCAAAAATTTGAAGTAAACAGAATGCAAATCGTGTGATGTGGTATCTGATAGGGAATATCCTCGGCTCGAACATGCTGGACGAGGATCTTCACAACATTAAGATGGTTTGAGTCATGAGACTTTGTTCAAGATCATGCACCTCTCTGCTCGCCAGCAAAAATCAGGATTTTCGGATGTTTTCTCATTCTGGAAAAGGCATTTTAATAAATGACCCAAATACATATACTAAAAATTTTCGTATAGAGGGACAAAGGAAACGTCCAGATACAGACTTTCTTCTTTTTAGGCCGTCTGCTTCTGTCAAAATTCAGACGGGAAAAATCCAGAAAAAGTCGTGAAATTTTGTTCCCTTTAGATTCCAAAAAATAAGATGGTCCTAAAGTAGTGATGCGACTATTTTGTAGTGCAATCCCTCTTAGATCTAACAAAGTGCACATTATCTGAGGTTTTTTGGTCAGTAAATTCCACGAAATCCACTTTTGAACTGCTGAGAAGTACTTATAATTGAATTCCTCATGTTTTACGAATCGTCTCAAGTTTGTAACTCTGCAAAAATTGGCTAATCGGGGTGTCGAACCTGCATCGCCCCATTGTCATATTATCATCACATTATGCACTGTCAAAACGAAATGTTTATGCTTCCATGTTACTGTCTTACACCTGAAGCTTAATGTAATTTTTTCAATGCTTGTGATTATTTAACACAGCGTAATATTTTGTCCTCGTTATCATGCTATCTTCCATTTACTACTGCCCACAGCACACTCCCTCACGATCCCTTCCCCTGCAAACCCCTTCCTTTACGACCCGCCAACGAAAAAATCACACTTGACCCTGGCCCAGTATAACAGCTTCTGGTGCTTGTTTGAGTTGTGTTTGTTGAGCTGCTGACGTTGAACGACGACAGAGTTGTCCGCGTTCTATTGCGTAACTGATTGCATCGTTGGGCAGAGATGATCCCACATGACTGTCCCATGTTTTCTGAACGACAAGGAGAAATTCAGTGTGAACAATCTCATACTCGTTAACCAACAACATCGCAACATCGCGTAGTCGAAGACTGGAGAAGTTTAGCATAACTAATTTGCACAATTTTTCTTTTTCCAACGCAAATTCTTCTCAACACCGGGATGGAATGCTCGCTGTTTTTCTGTGGCCAGCCTTATTTATTCAGGAATGACTCATAACTTATACAACTTACAACTTACAACAAATAATTGTTTCTCAAACCTTCGAACAGTGTGGTTCCCTGCATAATTGAAATCCCTTATTTTTTTTAATAGTTCAAGTGACAAGAAGAGAAAATTCTTCCAAGTTTTGTATGCCTAAAAACTGTGATGAATAGAATTACATCTAGTGGTCGTCGTCTATTCTTTAGTACTGAAAATTGTCTGTTGAAGCATATTCTGCGTAAAGCATTGACCACTGCTTTGGTCCTCATGTCATCAACCACGCTTCTGTTTTTCCACTGCGTTCAAGATCCTCAGTGCTTTGGCTAACTTCTTAAGCACTGAAATTATTATCTCTAAGCGGTAGTAAAGTACAGTAACTGCTTAGTCTCCGTGCTGCGTTCGCTTTTTGGATGCCTCCGTTGTAGAACACTCGGTCGACCCTTCAAATTCAGCGTTGCACGTGGGCATTGGGCTACGAAGATTACGGTAAAATTAACATCTCAGGTTGAATTTTTGTCTCAAATAGGTTCTACCCCTACACTCCACTTTATAGACCTCACGTTATCATATTCAACAATAACCAGGATCCGATATTTGTCTTGATCAAATCACGTGCCTGGATCCTGTCACGTATGTAAATATTTTTAAGAAAAATCAAATTTCTTATAGTTCTACAACAAAACTTGTACAGGATATCGTTGTCGGCTTGTTAAATTCACTTAATTTCAGCTCACTCTGGCTCGGTGATGGCTTCGTTCGGATTCCAAAACGACCAGTTGTTTCGTCGGCGCAGGTGATTCCCAACTCAGCTGAGCAAAACATAGAGGTATATGAGTCAATTTAAAAGGACAGCCAAAATCTGAACATTTGGAGTGTTTAAGATCTAGGATCTGTTTAAGGGCTGTTCTCGATTTTTCGAAATTTCAAACATTTCAAAGAACTCCTCTTCTGCTACGCTGTCTTTGAAATCAAAATCAATTCGCATTCGCTTTTTCAAAGTCGAATGAAAACCGAAAAAAAATTAGGTCTTCTAATAGGTTCTAATTATTTGGCGCAATCTGAAACGTCCAAAGAAAAACAAAGATTGATTCAATCCTTACGTAAATACACTCTCCACTTTAAAGGCATCACTCCACGAATCTGAGGTGGTCGGATTTCAGGTGGAATATTCTTATAAGGAGTAGTAGATTATGTAGAGGAGGGTGATTCCGTCTATTTCTTCCTAATTGCTGTAAAAAACGGCCCGGAAGATACGGCTTTGGGCGTTCTGGCGCACTATTTCCTACAAGGAGTTCGACTGGAGCGCACCAGCCTTGTGCGGCAATTAGGAGCAAATGAACGGATTCACTCTCTCTCCATAATCTACTATCCCGTATACGAATACGTACGTATATCCCGAATACTCCACCTGAAATCCGTACAGCCTCAGATTCGTGGGGTGATGCCTTTAAACGCATTCAACCCAGCAGACGTGACGCGTCCGCGGCGAAGGAGGACACAGAGCTTAGCTTCGCAGAGCATCCACAGACCACGACCCAACCGTCAGCTTTCGTCTTCTTTGCAAATGCGCCGCTCAAACCCCCTTTAATTCACTCTTAGGTGACCTTGTTCGTTCCAGCTCTCCCGAAATTCCAGTCCTCGTTTTCCTCACACTTAGAATAGCATTGAAACACTCATGAAATCATCACGTGTCCGATGTGCGGAGGCTAGGAAAAATTCTCAAGCTGTTTTAACCACACACTCAAAAAAAAAGTAAAACTTCCTGCAATGTTTGTCACTTGCTGTGGTCAGGTCAAAAAGATCGCGGACTACAGCAATGAACGGTGGTAGCAGGGGTCCTCACTCGATCCTAACCGCTACGCTCCACCATACCGCTGCGAGCGCAACCGCTTACGCAACTGTACCATGTTTCATGTTGTTGTGACTCTACTATACTTCATGGTTCTTTGATGACCTTTCATGAAGGCAGCATATCACGACCTGATAATGTCAAGACCTCTTCAACGAATAGACAACGGTGAAAGTATAGTTTACGACTATGAGTGTGAGCACACCTAAGCTCTCTCAGTAATCCAGCAACAGGCAACAAAAGTAACAGTCTGCCGTGAACAGGTCACCCCAACGATTCAACTTATTACACGATAGAACGCGGGCAACTGCGGTTCGTCGTCGTCCAAGTTGGCAATCCAACTGTATAACTGAAACAAGCAGCGAAAGCTTCTCCAACCACAAAAGCATGGACTTGTTACGAAGTGTCCTCGTTCTCTTTTCCCGTAATAAGTTGTGTCGTTGGGTTGCCGATATGAAACAGAGCTGGGGTATAATGTAGTTGGAGGCGTGAAGAGGGACTCACTGGTGCCCTTATTTCTGGAAGTAAATAATTGAAACAATCGGGCACTAAGGCCTAAGCATTAGTCTTAGAGGATCTGTGACATGTGAGCTAAAGTTACCAAGAGAAAAAGTAAGCTAGAGCATCAAGAAATAAGGGCGCCGCTGAGCGGCGCCGCCCTCAACTACATTTTCCCCCGGGGCTGTTCCACATCATCGTCAATTTTGTGATACGCACTGCCTTAAAGTCCAGATTTTGGTGGACATTTTCGGTGAACTTTGAAAAATCTTATGTGTTTCATTTTTGAATGTGATGATCTCACTACTAAGTCATATGTGAGCCGGAAGTTGCAGGTTCACTTCGGAGGTGGTCCTCGCCCACACTATCCTTATCCAAGAGTACCTAGACCATACCGGGCAAGGGAGGTTTGTTTACATATCCTATTTTTATAATCGTATAAAATACATGAACGTATATTTAAATCTAGCATCCTGAATCGAAATTATCCTTGGAATAAATGTGCTCTATCAAGTTCTGACAAAATGCATTTATTCCAAGGATAATTTCTATTCTAAATAAGGAGACGTTGTGTGAAGAGAAAGAAAGCCATTATGACTCCTACGTTCTCACCTGTTCTGTGAAACACTTGCAAAAAAGAAAATATTCTAGTCGAGAAATTCTTGGGTACGGTATTTTCATTTTTAGGTAGTGACGTCCACGCTCCCTCCAGTTATGATTACGCTTGGACCTGGGCGAACCCCATTTCCGAGAAGGCCCTTTGAGGTTTCTTTGAAACTTTTTTTGAATTTCTTGCCTTAGGAACTTATGTTTCGACGGTAAAGTTGGTGCTCCTCCAATACAGACGAGAGATTTTTCCAGGCTGAAACGGTGACGCTATCATCGAAATTTCCGAAACTCGATAAGGATGTTCTGATTATCTTCAAGAAGAAAAAACGAGTACACATTTGATTCTTGTCTGTGTTTTTTAAATGATGTTATGGTGCTGGTCAGCTATGTGTAATAATCTTTATTTATCACAATACAAAGACATTTGCATAAAATATTAACAAGCACATGCGTAGCTAATCTCTACATAAATTTACATAGGAACATAAAATGGGAGATAAATGGGACCCAGACGGAAGAAGGAATCACGTCGTGCGGCTAGATAAAGCAGAAGCGTGTCCAACAATCAGAGAAGCTGTGCTTGCACAGAAAATACAAGCAAATGCACCGAACGCTGAGTTGCTCACGAAGGACCGGAGGAGCACCACCGATCCCGCTAAGCCAAAGAATCTTGAAGAAGTTGGATCCACAACAGACAATTTAGGGCGGAACATGGTCGAGAAAAGAGATGAGCATTTGTTAGGCACGGGAATCACAGCGAAACACTAACGATCAAAGAAAGCAAGGAAATAATAGCGGTAGAAGACGTACGGCAGTAGAAGAACGAGAAAACTATTCGCAACTACACAGCTCGGAGTTATCATTTGTCCGAGTTCGCAAGATACTCATGGAGCCCATCACAGTTAGCTAGAGAAGATCACATGAGGGGATTTTCTTCACTTTCTTAATTTCATTTTGTTCTTAGAACAATTTACGGTGTTGAAAACCTCATCTTTTTTCTTGATGAAATTCCATGAGTTTGGTTAAGTAGATCTGCCTATTCCCCGAGTATTCTTGCCTTCCAAACGGTAACTCATATAGGATCTACACACGGAACCCTTTTTTAAAGTTAAGCAGAGAAGCCCTAGAAATATGTGAAATATTAGAAAGAGCACATGTACAAGAGTGTTGGGCACTAGGCACTGCCCATGTACCGTCGAAGCGAAGCCTCCATTTTTTGACGATGAGCAATCCTAGTAACGCCCAATTGGGTGAAAGTGGTACGATCGCATTTCGAGAGCGCCTTGCCGTCCACGTGTCGAGCTCGGAACGCAGCCAAGTACTCTTCGAGACCTGCAGGATCAGTTAATGGCAGGACAAAAGGATGAAAAGAAGTGCATCTACTGTTGGGTCAAAACTGTTGACCTAGTCTGCTTTTGCTGAAAGGCAGCGTATCATGACATTTTCAATATTTTGGTCTCTCGTGAACAATATAGTAGAGTTCAAGGTGTAGATCACGAGTAGCACTCAATTTCCCGTGATCGTCCTGATAAGCGGGGTGGGAACTGGATTAGTTCCTACGAGGTCCTACGTTTGAGCGCGCCACCCTTGCACTCGGTTCGGTTCTTTCAGCTGTCTATCCACTGCACTTTACTTGAGCGCTTGCTAGGGAAAACTCGTTGATTTTCGACCGCTCGCACGTGAATGCAGCGCGTGCACAGGAGTGGCGCACTCCAATTTACCTCGTAAGTGCCAACGCCGTTTCCCACCCCGTTTTTCAGGACTAACAGAGGGAATTGTGCAAGGCCATACTCATACTTGTGTCCACACCCCGAACTCTATATTTTCCATAAGGTTTCCACACTGCATCTATTTCGTGATGTGCTGACTCTAACACATACACTGTTTTTCTAATTCTTTTTAGAAAAACTCACCTATCGAAAGCAACCACTGTAACGCATCTGCGCACGTCCATTTTAGTAGTATTTTCCTTTCAAATGCCCCACTTTCCGCATCTGAAAGAAAAGAAGAGAATTTGTTAAGAACACAGAATAACTGACACATTCTCGAAGAAAGAAAGCGAAGGGATTTCAAAAGACTGCAGACAAATAGCAGGAGATCGGTTATTAAGAGCTGGGTAGGCTGGAAAAGGAGATCGGTTATTAAGAGCTGGGTAGGTCTAATCAATACCTGCTAAAACAGTTGTAGAACAAAAAAGTTAGAAATTCGCTTTCTAGAAACGGTGCTTTGATGAAATCACTCATGTGCACTGTTACAGATTTGTACGAGTTGTTAAATGTGTTGATGTCAAAGTAGAACTGCACAAAAATCCTTCAAATTCAAAGAAGTTATTGAGAATTAAATGTTTGCTGAACCTCAGCGCAACTCAGTGTACGAGTTCACCGCGCTATGCTTCATGAAATATTGATTTGACACAACGTAGGATACAGAGCTACTTATACTAAATTCAAGGCGACTGCAGAGTAGCAGCGGAGATTTTCGCTGTCCGTGGTTCGAAACCACACTAAGCCAACCAACCATAGCCAGCAAACCGAGCTTTCATCCGTCTAAGATCAATAAATCGTTAGCAAACATACTGAGAAAGACAT
Organism: Necator americanus; assembly: GCF_031761385.1. Lineage (NCBI taxonomy): Eukaryota > Metazoa > Nematoda > Chromadorea > Rhabditida > Ancylostomatidae > Necator > Necator americanus. Next base: position 27,100,755 of record NC_087372.1, on the reverse strand, counting down.
AACGGGCCTCGAAAATCTCTGTGTGATTAGGGGAAGCTTATCAACGTAATTTCAGGAATTTCCCAAAATACTGCCTTTGAGCATAGAACCAGTCTTATTCCACTGATTCCCGTGTTTTCTAGTACTAACCTTACTCATCACACAGTGGTTTTACGGGAATGGAATCTGCGGACTATCGGCTGTGCACGAAATTGACGATTTGGGATCTCTCACCGTATGGAGAGGGTTAGGGGTGTAGATCAGAAGTATGCGCGCGATTACGATCAATTCTTCGTAACTGTTCTGAAGAAAAGCGGCGTGAGGAACAGTGTTGATGTGCATCCGAGTGGATGCTGGTGCTGTTTCTATCGCCTGCTAGCATGCATCACGCGTTGTTAGGTGCTTCGTAGGAAATATGATCGACAACACGTTCCTCACGCCGCTTTTCTTCAGAACAGTTACGAAGAATTGGTCGTAATCGCGCGCATACTTCTGATCTACAACCCTAACCCTCTCTATACGGTGAGAGATCCCAAAATCGTCAGCTTCATGGTGTGCCGTCTTTATGCGGAGCGTTGTTACATATGTAGAATTGCTGAGCGCATACAACCTGCCTTGCGCAGTGAGTCCTCGACAGAGGCGGGAACTGGTACTCTGCTTGTTCCCGTGGTTTTTCGGAGGGTAGGAGCAGCAGTGACCGCGTTCGCAGCGGAAGCGTCGCGCAAGTCCCGGGTGGACACGTTCGGGGGCGACCGCAGTTGCTCATATAAGAACACTTGCTCTATTTAGGAAGCTAACAACGTTTCTTTGGATAATTCTCTTAAACAATTTCAATAAGAATAAGATCATCAAAGATTATAAACAATATTGTTAATTGCTCAGCAGGTGAACATTGAACATTTAACATGTATAGGAAAGCGGTAAATGCGTACAATGCATCAACTTCATGAATTTTCGTTGTTTCTGTCCTGCTTTTCGAAAAAGAAATAAGAACGGTAGGCTAGATAGAACAAAAAAGAGGTACATCACCAGCAAAATCTTCTTATTCTCGTACTTCGAGGTCCGACTTGTATAAGGGAAATTGATGCGCAAGAAAATAAAATAAATCTGTTTCCAGGAAATGAAACGGAGTGGATAGAAATGGGAAAGAATGTTTCAAGCATCGAAAGGGATCGAACACAAAAAAGAGCATTCCTCTGCACGCCATTGCGCTTACTTTGAATATCGCTATCCGAGCCACCTGTTCCGGAATCCGGATCGTCGTAGTCGACGGGTGGCACGACCGGCATCTGCGACAGCGTAGGACGAGACTCTGAGGAGCAGCCAGAGAGAGTACTTAGCGTAGAGGACACAGACATCTGAAGAAAACACCACACATGCAAACCCAAGAAACTGAAGAGATGTAATCTTCCAAAGGGTGACAGACATAGGGGAATACATATCGTTAACTGATCGTGATCCTCGAAGAAATAGGGACTGAATAAAGAACCCGAAAGGAAAGCGGAAAATCGATGGTGAAAGAAGTTTCCCGAATTTAGTGAGGACCTACGTTGTCAATGTTCTTGCGTGTGCTGTAGTTGTCCTCAATGTTTTGGCTGATCAGAGCGACATTACTGTGACGAGGAGCAGAGGTTGCATTCACAGTGAAATGAGGGCGCTGGTTTGCGCCATCGGCTCGGTCCTCACCGTATTCGGAAGGTTCCAGTGATGTTCGTGAAGAGGTGTACCTAGAGAACTTCTTGAACGAACACGAACAGTAGAACAGTTTCTAGAAACAACGAATATTCCACTCCCTATCTGAGCTTCACTTTCTTCTATAACGGTGAGTAGTTTACAATGAGCACGACTACCTTTTTCATAATTCATAGTTAAAGAGAGAAAAGAATTAAGAGAAGAAAAGAAAATAAGGGAACTAACATCCCTATCAATGAAAAGATTGCAATGAAAAGAGAACGTAATCCTGGTATGTACAGAGCGGATCGTAGTCGGAATCTTAAAAAGTCACTTAGCCCACAAACCCGCTATCCTTCTTGTTCGCTATTCCCGGCGGTGAGTGCTGCTTGTTATCCTTCGGCTGCACATTTTCCCGAACTGATTCTCGCAGTGACAATCCGCCGAAACGTCTAAAAAAACTAATTCTTAGAATTTTTTGTGCACACTAACTGAAGTGACGTTGAAGGAAGAAAGTTTTCAAGTAGAATGACTACTCTTTGGTAAGAGGGCAAAAGAGACGAGAAATTGAAACTGTGATGAACTCTTGGAATTTATTCACGGATTCAAAGAAATGAGTGAATTACGTTTTAATCGTTGTAACAGCTTATGTGGGGGCATGTTGGGTAGACGTAATTAAATCGAAATTGTAGATTAGTGTAACTGTAGGTTAACGGTTTGACCAACAGTTTCAACTCTACAAAAGCGGTAATAAGCAGTAGAAGTTCAAATAACATTTAGGAAAAAAGCTGCATTTTCTGAGCCAGAGGTGAAAAAGAGGGTGTGACCTTTAGGTTACACGTGACTCTACGCCATAGTTTCATCGGAACCGATTGTGTGAAATCTCTCCAGCGGGGATCGCTTAGCTGGGAAAATGAGTGCCACGTAAAATTTTTGGAGTACACTGTCAGTCTAATCCTGAACACTAAATCCTTCATAGGTTTTTTTTTTTGATTTCGCAGTTATGAATGCGTTATGAATGAATGTTGACCCTCTATTTCATGAAGGAGTGGTGAGAAATGTTGACCTGCTCTCAAGTTCTGCCCACGAAAATTGGAGTATGTAGCAAAATACAACTCAGCGAAGGAAAAGCTTCGAATAAGGTGGTGTACGAAAACCGCCACGGAGAAAACCGAGGTTTGGTTTGCTTCTTTTCGCAAAATCACTCACGATTCGACGTCGCTCTTATCGTCGTTTTCCTGATCAAGTGCCACTTTGCTTCTTCGTTTCGCTAGCGCATTCCTAAGGTCAGCGTGGAAATCTGCTGATCCGTTCGGTGCCAGTCCAGCATGCTGGAATTTCTTGTCTTCAGGCTGAAAAACATCAATTTGGCTAGCGGAAGTGATTGCATTCCAAAAGCTTTGTAACACTCACATCCGGTTTCTTAAGGGATACAGATCGCAGCGCCTCCACAGAGATACCAGCCTTCATCGTACCAATAGAACTGACTGTAGATGATGGCGATGATTTCAGGAAATTGGGTGGAGGAGGCGGCGGTGGAGGTGGAGCGACGAGGCTTGTACTCGAGACTATAAGAATTATAATAAAAAGTAAGGGGCTATCAACATATGTAAAACGGCAGTTACCTGATGGGGGAAGAGACTGGGGAAGTGGTGGAGGTGCAGATGAAGAATCAGGGTCATCGTGAGGAGACGGTACAATTATATGCGTGGTAGTAGCTCCTCCAGCTGCCCGTTGCGTAGGAGGAGTGTCGAAAGACAATCTAAAAAATAATTGTAAACGATCGTACAACAAAGTAGCGATCAAAGACTGACCTAGTAGAAGACTGAGGGAGTGAGGGCGGAGGAGGAGGTGGAGGTGGTGGCGTTTTAGGCCGGAATGAAGGTCGAAATGGTCGAGAGTAATCTGGTCCTTGTTGGAAGAATGCACTCTGCGAATGTTGTACGTACGATAATCTGTCATCCGATGGCGATGCAGTCGATGCTGACTCCTCTCCGGTCGAATCGAATGAGTTCATTATATCCGGAGAGCTCGAGTAAGTCTTCATCGGGGAACCGTAGATGGAATTTATTGGTTGGCTTGTCTAAAATGATTAATGTAGGGATATTACAGCATGACGGAAGAGAACTCCAGTAATCGGTGTTATATATTAGATTTCATTATGACAACGGACTTTTTCTCCGAATGAGAAGACAAGTTTCTCGTAAAATTCTTTTAGAAGCGAGGCGGAGAAAAGAAGGGACCCTCCCAAACAAAAACTATGACTGTAGTCCTCTTTAGGACTTTAATCGCAACAACGATAGAAATACACATCATTGGACCTTTAAAAACCTTGATTTGCGATTATCCTGCACGTAAACAATGCAATTTCTGAAAGCGTTTCAAGAAAATCCCAGTTTGAGCAAATGAATCCGACCAGAAGCTATGCAATTTTCCTAATTTCTCGATTTCTTTTGTTCTGTTTATCTGACTGACTTAGCGATGAAATAACAAATATATAAAACACTTAGTTGCCCTTAGACTATTTACGTGCGCTACTACACCGTTTCTCTTTCGTTTTCTTTCTCCATATTTTGGATTTACTGTTTGTTTTCTGAGAACACACCTGATATTCGTAAGAGCGCTGCAATCCTTGAGGAGAAGGCGCCACTCTTTGTTTTCTCCTTTTCATATCAGACACGGAATTATATTTCTTCGGAGTCTGTGAACCTATGGACTCCTGCAATGTGTAGGATCATAACAACAGAACATTTACGAGTAGGCAGATGGCCTTACCTGATCATAGGCGATGGGTTGGTAATTTTGTCGCTCGCCTTGGCGTATCATGAGATTCTCCAGCTCAGCTGCTGAAATCCTCCTACCACCGCCGTGTCTTTGCTTAACGGATGCGCAACGAGATTCTCCGTAAGCTGAACGCAACTGACCAGGTGCGTAATACTCCTCTCCGTCACCTAAAGAAAAGAGGTCATCGAAAAGGAAAACGGTTTAGTACAGGAATGAGAAGTAACAAGGGTGCATGTCAGGTGCTCTAACACTACAAACAGTGCAACGTCGTCTGGAGAGAATCCACATTACGCGACAACAATAAGTGGGTAGTGGTGCACAACTAAACAGAAGGTATCGGTAGCGGATGTGCTCTCCGTTGTGAGATTTCACCTTCTTCAAATAAACTACTATACGGCATAACCACATGCATCCATCTGCTATGCGAAATGGTCCAAGGCATCCTTCCCCAGTAATGCCCTCAAGAAAGAAAGTGCAAATGTGTTTGTGTAGGTACGCAGGAAGCCGAGCAACACAACATATCAGATCATTTACCAGTTAATCCGTATAGGCTTTGACTTCCACGAAGTGAAAGCGATGTCGACGGATGTCTTGCCGGAGGCGGCGGTGGCCCAACGAACGTGCTGCCAACTGTAAGCGCCCGTTCTAAGCTGTTCACGACATGTTCACCCGTTCATAGTTATCATACAAATATAGCCTGGTATTGTCACATCCACGCATACTGTTCTGGCTCTATGGAAGCAGGATAGGAATTCATTGAAATATGCACTGTAAAGACAACGCACCACGAAGTTGACGTGGTACAGGAAGTCAGGGAAAACGTAGAAATCGGGCTATAGATAACGGAAACAAACGTAACCCCTCAACTCTACCTATCTGTCCTAAAAAAACCGCGTGGGAACCGCTTTAATGCCTACGACGTATGTTAGAACGCGTACCTTTGTAGACGCTCCGCTCATCCCCCGGCATTCATCGTTTTTACTTGAATATGCTGCTGAGGAGACCTCAGTCATCTTCAACCGCTCGCCCTTGTGGACGACGCGACTAATTCCTTTGGAAAGAACTCCGTATTTCACACCTTTTTTCACTACGATTAAGGAAGGGAGAGCGGAGCCAGGCTCGTTTTCGTAATCTACAATCCGAACTCTACGTTCTCCCTGGAGTTCCCGTGCCACGTCAGTTTCGTGATAGGATTTTCCTTTAAACTTCGAATATCCGAAAACATTAGGTTTCAGCTAGTAGTATCTCATCGAAATAAAACGATATTTCGCAGGAAGTTCCGTTGTTCAAATTTCAAATGGAGAACCTGTCAACTGAGAAGTTCAATAAGTGAATCTTCAAAAAGTTGTAGTCAATATTTTAGCATTGACAGAATTTCCGACGTATTTCAATTATTTCACCTAAAATGCGACAAGATGGCATACGACGGCTAAACTTTTCTTTCAAGATGAGCCTGTTCCGGAAGAGAATTTCCCTACGTAAGGAGATAACCGTTATGGGTATTGAAACTCTGAGAGTTCACATATAAGTTTTTTGTCTTGTTAGCAATTAAATAAAAAACTCAATTTTTTTAGATTCAGTGCAAGTTTGACACTAACAACGAGATGACGGACACATGTTTGAATTAAAAAAAAAGAAAGATGAACTTATTCGGGTTAGATGTCAAGAAAAGAAACACTGAACGCCAGAAACGGAGTGATTTCTAGAGTAGAAATAAAAGTATAAGGAAGTAAAGGATAAGAAAAGAAAAATTAGACATGACGAGTGTTTGTGACAGAGATCCTGTGAAAGAACATGGAACTTGTTATTGAAAGATGAACAGAAGCGGACATGTAACACATAAATCTGCTGAATCCTGTGTTATCTACAGGAGTTGAGTGGAGGCATTAAGAGGAGTGCTAGTCCACTCATCTCCAATGTCAATGGAGGAAGAGTCTCACCTGGTCGTTGCCGTCCATGATAGGTCCCAGCGTTCATTGGAACTGATGGGTCGACAGTAATCACCTGCAATTGGGAAAATGCTTCCCTAGGAATGCACATTGTCGACCAAGAGAAAGATTTAAGCAAGAATCCAAACAAAGAAATCAAGAATTTGTACCTTCAAGGTGATGGTGAGTCCAGCTTGCTGGATAAGATGCACCACTTGCTCATGACTTGCACTTCTCACATCAATACCATCTATTTCGAGAAGATAGTCGCCTACAAATCTTCGTTGTTTTCTTTGTTTTCACCCCCACACTGACTGATATCGTAGCTGACCTGGCCTTAATCCAGCTCGCATCGCCATCCCTGACATATCGACACCTTCGAAGAACTGCAGCGCCGGAGACAAAGGGGTCGGTTCGAAATCGATAGGAGAGCTTACATCTGAAAAGTGACCCAATAACGCGCGTTGCTACTCATAATTCATAATTTGCTTACGTTTGGCTCCTCTCAATATAAAACCAAATCCTTTTGGTCCTCTCGGGATTACCAAAATCCGAGGAATGTTCGCTTCGTGACCTGGAGCCATTCCAGGTGTAAATCGACGCATAGTACCGTACTCTGATGGTGTTACAGTACTATGGCTGACTCTCGACGGAGTTGGAGACGGAACAACCTGCAAGGTAAACAATTATACATATAACAAAAGTCGTCGCCATAAAAGTGAAGGAAACTGCCGAACCGAAGACGGTTTACTCATTTGTGATTGTGGACTACGGTAGATGTCCTGGCTGCAAAGCGATGTCTGGCTGAGTGATCTGCGTTTCGACAATGACGAGGAAATGCGCCGCCGAGTTGAGTATTGAGGAGTTCCACGGTACGGAACTGCAAAGGAAGGGGAGGTGATGCACAAGGTGTTGGACAGTTGTGTTCCAGTTGCAGGTTTCAGTTTAGAACTATTCAAAAAGTGGCCCACCAAGTGCTGGAGCGAGTCAAAACATACGAAATGTAAGTTGTAGTGGTGGAGCTATTTAAATACCAAAAACAGAGGCGGAAAGAAATAGCAAACGCGGAAAGAAATAGCAAACAGTTCTGTTCGTATTTACCATACAAAATGTTGCAAAGGCTGAGAAAAAGAAGTTCTGCCAGAACTTTGCGAGCGACAGTTAGAACCACCTCACAAAATTCTTTCAACAAACCCACAAGTCGTGGTGAAATTAGTAATTTGCGTACCGGGGATGTGAGATAAACGTACCGCTCGCGGAAGGGTTATGTGACGCGATAATGTCGGCTACGGCAGTAGTGCCAACGATGTGTGCGACGTGAAGGGCGGTCTGACCCTGCTTGTTCACGGACAAGTGGTTCGCACCTCGGAAGAGAAGCACACGAGCGCACTCCGGCCTGAAAAGATGATTTTAAACTTTAAATCAAAACTTGTTCGCTGCCTAGGCTGGTATTTATGCAGCCGAAGCGAGGAATGTTCAACCGTAAGTCAGCGCTTACGCTTACGTTGCTTTCCTTTTTCTTTTCTTATCACTGGCAATTATTTGGTGCAGTTTAGGAGGAAGCTAAAGAAAATAATAACCCTATTAATCCTGGTCCACTAGGCATTCTTTGAAACTGTTCCATTTAAGAGAAAATGCTGCGATACGTGAAAGGTCAAGTATTTAGAGTGCTTTTTCGCAGACCACCCACAGAATTGTGATCAGACCTAGATTTGTTTTCCGATCAAGTGGACAGATTTTGTACTTGGTCTGAAAATTGTTGACAAGTTGTAAATGAGTATGAGCGCTTCATGTTAGAAATCTCCTCGCAGAACAAAAAAAAATTGAAAAAATGACTACTTTGCAATTACTGTGAACTCACTATAATATTTTCGATATTTTCGTTACATGTCGCTATAATTGACAAATTAATTTAGTGTTACTGTCACGCACAAACACGCGACGAGGAAACGCCGCTCGCGCTAATCGCATATTTTTAGCATGAATTGTACGCAAATAATCTGCTACAGTACCTTAATTATAATTATCAACGAGAGAACATTTAACTCAGCTTCGTGAAGTTAAACAACTCCCAAAAAATCTTTGGGACAAGATGAGTGCATCATCGACCGATGTGGTTAGGACCAAAACCAAACCGAAATACAACTAGTTTTTCTTCCGGACTGATACAGTAATGGCAAATGGACCAACTGTCCATCTGTGGGTAGGTGAGTGTGCAAAAATAATCACCAGTGTTGTTGTGCCAAGTAGTTATTCTACATAAAAAATTGCTTGGAAACCTGAGAGAGTTTTTTTTTTAATTTCAGGAGACATTGTGCTAAGATTGTTTGTTTATTTCAGGCACTAAGGATGCCGAACTGAAAATCAAAAGATTTATCAAACTGCAGTCCAATACAGTTAAAGGAAGCAGGTACGATGTCTTCCTCTATATTATAGTTGCACGCGTGATCTGGGTATCAAGATGTTCTAAATAACCTTCTATCCACGAATATATTGAACATGTTGTTCAATTTTGGAAAATCAGCGCTAATCGTGCGTGCACCTTTTCCTTCCACAGAAATATATCCGGGAGATATGGCAATGGGTGAGCTGCGGAAGTGTAAAAGTAATTGACGAAGGTTGGGGAAACTTTGCCTCTTCTCCATGGTCAACATTTGTGGGAACTAAATTCTCGAAGTATATTTGAAGTCAGCCACTCATTTGCTTTTGTATGGTATTCTTCAAATTTAATTTTGCCCACTCCCAAGGTTTCCGACGGTCTGCAACGGATTAATCCTGCGGGAATGGATTTTGGGACAGAACTTAGTAGTTGTGTTGTATTATTGAATTATCAGACCTATCAATGAAATAATGTGTCGAAAGTAAGGACATAAATATACTGAAAAGGAAAAGGAGGAAATTCAACCCAGACAGCACGTGACTGGAAAACGGAGTTCCTATGAACTGAAACCACATGTACATACGTACCACGTAAGGTTCACCAACGCTTAGAAGTGCGGGAAATAAAGCCTTAGATGCTACAGTTCATAAAATACAACGAGTCATAGGTGAATCACGTATTTTCCCATTCCTTCATTTGTTTCACTTTAGATTCGCTTCTCTGCTATCTTGTGAAGAAACTGAATAACTGCAGAAGTTTCGCAAAGTCTGCGAAAAACAGGTGAAGCTTCTTCCATCACGACCTCATGTCCTAGTGGTACACAAATTCAATACAATTCTATCCAATTTCTGCTTATTCTCCAACAGCGCATTTTCTTTTCGCCTCAAGGAAATAGTAGTGTGAATCAGAAGCGGAAAGAAACACAAGAAACAAACAAGCATACACTGTTGTATCGGAAACAACTTGGGAATGTGAAAGTTTCTTTTTGCTGGATGTGTATCCTTTTAAGTGTAGGGAAGGATTTAACACCAAAGATGAATGATCGTCGTCCATCATTTCTGGACTTCATGTTTTCTGGGGAGAAATTGTCGTTTGTGGAACAAGTTAATGGATTCTAAGAAATTTAGTGGTGGAGCAAAACTACTTTTAACAAAATTTTTGTAGTGAGAGTTGGAAATCGTACATACAATTAAAGCTTTTTCTTGGTTTTCAAGTGTACGACAAATTTGGAAGCCCGGTACTCAACGAGATGACAAACAAGTAGACTCGCTCACCCAAGGAGCTTACCAGATTTTGTAGGCATAGGACTACAGGAATCTGCGTACACCATGTTTATGGAAAGAGAGGAAGAAGTAAACGCAAACAGTACCGATTGTTGACGGAACAGACGTGAAGAGGTGTGTTGCCGTTTACGTTTTCCGCATCGACGATAGCTCCATAAAAAAGCAGATGCTCCACATGTTTGATCAGACCATTCTTACACGCCTGCAACCAAACATGCATGATTTTGCGGTGTTTGAGAGTGCACGAAATGACGACGGCGACGCAACGGAGGAGAGCGGGCGGACGGACACTCTTCATGGACACCGCGACAATAACAAGGAATGAGCATGGACCGCGCGGTACGTTGGCTCAGCTTTTTGAGGACGACAGAGCCGGCGAACCGACAACGTGCACGGTTGTTTGCTTTATTGTTGTTGTTGGTATACGAAACTAGTTTTCAAGCTAGGTAGCTCCACGAAGGAGACACAAGGGGAGTTCCAGATTGCCCAGGAACAATTACGTTCTTCACAAATGATGCTTGTTACGACGTTTTCGCAAACAATTAGACCATGTAGACATTTCTGTAGTTACATGATTGCCTAAGAACCTCTTCTGGACAACAAGTACTGGCGAAAATTTACCTGATGCACAGGAATTTCGTATACTTCGCTCGCGTATTTTCTGGGATTGGATGATACTTTGAAAAAGTAGTAGACATGCTATTTTTTGGGAGAAATATCAGAAGTTAGAAAGGCAGGTAATTTCGAAAAAGCTGTGAAAATCCTTGGAGCTACGAGCAAGGCAAGAGGATATGGTAAAGATGCACGAAATGAGTGCTGAAGAGGTGCAGCATGCATGCTGCGGTGACGCCCACTAATGGAGGAGTGCCTCTTGAACATGCGGATTTTGAAGGCGGCTGCGATCGCGTTCGAGAGTGCACTATACAAAAACGCGGGAAGGGACCAGGGGGAATCCCCTGCGTAGAAGAAGGAAACAGTCGTTACCTGATGGATTTCGTGGTTCCCGTGCATATCTGTCACACCAATATCCGCAGCTTCCCTGAGTAACATTTCCGCCACCTATGAATAGAACCGATCGCAACGCACATGCAGCTGCGAAGCAGGAAATCGCACCTGATCGTTCGAGTCCGTCGTCAGCATGTTGTAGTAGAGCGGTGTCAGACCAATCGGATCGCGATAGTTTGGCGAGGCCCCAAGCTCAAGCAGCGCCTTCACGTTCTCGTACGAGGATAAAAATGCAGCCTTGTGCATTGCTGTCTGCAATATTTTGAAGTTTAATTGAACCTTTCACAGAACACGTCGATAAAAGCTATGAAGGAAGTATCTTCCAGGGAAGACAAGGTACAAACAGCGAGATTTGAGTAATACTACACATCGAAACCGATGCGATCCCACCCTACTGGCTGATATTCGTGTCAAGCGCTCTTTTTTCGTTTATTCCACGTAAAGAACACAGGCAATGCCCTCATTCTGAACCTGTCACCATTTCTGTTTTTCAGCAACAAAAGAATAGCACTGTACAGCTGTTGGAAAATAAGCTTCTAGCTGACCAAACCGCTTTGTAAGAAATTTGTGAAAGTGAAGTGTATTGGCCTCACAATCATAAAATCACTAATCTGAGACCCTGTTTCCGTGTTCTCAGAAAAGTGGTGTTGTTTATTGTTCCGTAGCTTAGAGCACGTCAAGTAACCGGAAATGAAAGCAAATCGCTGTAAAGTAATCAAAAGAAGCGTCAGCAGTAGCGGTTCATTTTTCTTCTGCAGAATAAGTACCAGAAGGATGAAGCTGCTTAGCGGGAGCGGTCTCTTACGTCGAGCTGATAACATTGCCCAAGAGATATGTCTACGGCTACTAGCCTACCCTCAACATTGTCAATATTACTTAGTTAAAGAACGGTCATGGAAGCCTCAAATGACTGCGTCTCCAAAGAGAGACTGAGCTTTTAAAGACTGTTTGTGTACTGAATACGTTAGGCATAGCTCAGAAAGAATCTTGACTCGTTGGATTTTTCCCTCTACGGAACTTGCAACTGAAAATTGCAAACTTTGATGACCTTAGCAGAGCTCAACAACTCGCGCTTCGCACTTTTCAGTGACCTGACATTAAAAGAGCTCATCGGATTCGTTGCAGAACGAATGCGAAATGATCGGAACGTACTTGACCCTCGGAGTTTCGGAAATCGATATGCGCACCACCTCCAACAAGTGCGACGAGTACGGCGCGATTCGAGGGGATTCCCGCCGCCAGCGTCAACGGTGTTTCTCCCTGAACGCACATAAATTTAGAGGTGAAGTTTCGGCATCTTCACGACAAAAACCACTCACTTGAGCATCATGAAAATTCGCATCCAATCCCTGAGCACAGAGTTTTTCCACTTTTTCCGCATTCTTCGACTGCACATGATCCATAAATTTTTTCAACGTTCCCTGCAATGATTTCGTGAATGAATGTGCGGAGGCTTAAACACGCACATGTAACGCGTCTCTCTAACTCGACACGTCGTCGAACTAGCTTCCTCGCAAGAAATGTCGCCGCTACTTTTTTGATCACATCGCTGATTCCTGTTCGTGTGCTTCCTTAATGTGCCGCTTACACTGCACTATATGTTTTGCAGCTGACCGACATGATATCAGCGAGGGGAACACAGTGGTGTTCTGATAGCGTGAGAGTAACTATACATACTACAAGAGTTACGAAAAAATTACAAATCTCCTTAAAGAGTGGATCTTTTTGGATTCGGAGTGCAAACGAAACCCCGCAGCTCGTAAATCCCAAACTGGGCAATTACTACTCAACGTCTTAGGCTGGAAAATCCACGAGCAGCATGATGTTTTTTCAGTTCTTTCATATCGCAAAAAACTGATACGATGTCCTCCAAATCGTATCTTCAGAGGAAAAACAAGCGGAGCGACGTGATTTTACTGATAACATGGGTATGTTTCGTTACTGTTTTTGAGGCACAAACAGCGTAATCAATTTCTGGTCAATGGGAATTGTTTTAGAATCTGTACAGATTGGGCTTCTTTCAGTGATTTTTAGTTTTCGTTTTCGTTCTCGAACTTTAATTTTTAGTTTTAGTAACAATTTAGTGTCAAATGTAAGGGAATACGACTGCACCCCGACGGTTTTTCTTCAACTGTCTTCAGGAAATTTTTTCACATTGAGCAATCAAAAGCAAATAAAAAAACAACCAACCTTACTGTGCAAACTCTTCAAATGCTTCTCGTCGAGGTTCAGCATTTTGTAGACCCGTTTTTTGTACTTGAGCTGAAAAATATACCTAATTAGTTGTGCCGCTCCGAAGAACGTTTCCGATTCTTTTCATCCCCGGTTGCTGTTTCTCATATGTCAAGCAATGTTGCTATTTTAAAGAGTGCTTAAGAGAAATTCGGTCCCGCACCGAACGTCTGTATCAAGTTTCGCAAGCTAGGCGTCGACAGAGTGCTTCCTAAGGCATCCGAAGCTTGTTTGCCCGCGCACGGAAAGACAGACAAACAGCACATTAGGCGATTGGAGAACGCAGACGCTGAGCTGACAGTTCGTTCAATGAAAAGAATGCAGAAATTGGAACAGGATGCAACTGTGGGAAAGCTCGGTGAGCATCCAGAAGAAGTGCTGAGCTGAGCTCACCTCTAAGTAAGGAACACAGTCATGGAATGGGTAGTCGCGGACTGTTCGATCTTCAAGAAGGAATTTTCCGGCACGACCATCGCATGGCGGTAAGAATAGGCCATAGTTGAACGCCTGAGGCAGTGCCTGGAAGTGCTGTAGTAATCTCTCGTCAAACCGTCAAATATTTATGGAAAAAAATCTAGCTTTGTGATCTCTAATGCACATCCTTTCGCGACAATCTCCGCGTTAGGTGGCACCTTCGAAATTTGCACAAAATTTCTTCTATGCAACCAAACAAATCGTTGTTGCTAGACAACATCTAGGACGTTCAGTTAATCCATCTTGTAGTATACAGACGCAACTGGGTTATTCACCAGTGACGATTTCTGGCAAACAACGGTGCGAAACTCACTGCAAAAGTAATGGAGTGGGATAAATACAAGTGTTACTCACCTAGTTTTCAGCAAAATTAAGGGCAACTAAAAACTCTTGTTGCAATAATGAATTCAATCACATACATATGCTCCTATGAGCGTAAAAACGAAAAATTACAAATCTAATTGAGGGATGGAATCGTTTTTCTTTAAATTGTACATAAGAAAACATTAATGTCTTCAATGCTCTGAAAAGAAATCGATTTCAGCGGAAAAACGATGGCAATTTGTACTCATTCAAGCGTTGGAACCTTTCAATAAAACTTTAATAATGTCAAGGAAAACTGCAGAGGAAGACCTCATATATCGCACAATGATTTGAAGGACATTGATTCAGTTCGGAATTGGGAATTTCTTGAAAATGTGTTGTTTTTGTTCAGCAAGTGAAAAAAAACGGAAGTTGCGGATGCGGACGCGGAAGTTCAAACTGAGTGAATGTTGCTCGGAAAAAACCTAACCTGAGGCAAGGTGGCAAGTAATTTACGCTTTACATCCCAAACGAAGTCGTCGAGCGAGACATTGAGGCACTTCTGAAAGCAAAATCTCTCCGACAAACAGATTGTCATGCGCGATTATTATAAGGTGAGCACATAGAGCACAAACAGCAGTGCAGCTTCACCCCAAAGTCACGCGAAACCCTCCTGGGAAGGTCCGAGGTGTCGAACTCACCCGAACTTGAAGTTCCGGCACGAAGATCTGTATGTTGATTGTCTCTTCGTCTCCATCCATGTCAAAATGCTCGCGACCTCCGAACCATCACAGATAAACAGCAGGTGGTGGCCAAGTACTGTACTGATTGGCTCTATAAAGGTTTCTATCTTTTTTATGGATTTCTCTTATCGAATGGTCGGCAAAGACAAAAACGAGCAAAACAACACATAAAACGCGAGAAATCCTCGTCGAAACGACCGGAAATGGATAAATTCTTTTTTAACTCAGCAAACAATGAGTGAAGCTCGACCAGCGGCAATCGTTGCGAACAACAAAGCAGAGCAGAACGTAACGTGAGTAGTTCAGTTATTTTCAATAAAAGCTATGAACTCATGTAAATGAGGGTCATTGGGCGGACTGGTTTCGACTAAAAAAGGTGGTTCTCGTCGCATCGTCACGAACCGACCGATACAGTGAGACCACATGCTGTGGGCTTACGATAGCAGAACCGGGAGGAGGCGAAAGCTTACCACGAACTCGCGAAGAAAGAGGTTTAGGAGGATTTTGTGAATGAAGCGAAAATACAAAAGGGGACATGAAGACCATGAGAGCAACAAATTCAGCACTTCGAGGTCACTTTCCCATACTAGAATAAAGTAATAGTGAGCCAAGAACCTCAAGAGCTCGGAATAACCTATGGATCTTCGTCAGAAAGTTCCCATGAAAAAGGCCAGCTAAATTGAGGAGAGAAACAATCACTAGCCAGAAGAATTGGCTCTAAAGAAAAGTAAGAAAAACTAGATCAAAATGAAGTGCAAAAATCGAAACTAGTCAGAGTTCATGGGAATCCCAGTTACGCACTCCCTCGATAGGTGGCAGCATGCAAAACACTTCGAATACTGTTGAAAGCGTCGACAAATATTATCCAGTGGTCGACCGACTCACAGCAGCCTCTCGGAGGGCTCCGCTGTCCGGTTCCTGGGCTCGCAGCGCACTCGCGTCCATCCCACAATCCCCAAGCTTCTAACTGTTCACTTTTCCAAATTCAGCACCTTTCAAACCTTTTTCAATTAGGTCACCCAATGATGTTTTTGGCATTTTCTCTGGATGTGTTCTATATGCTTTATGGGAAGTTAAAAATGTTGCATGTTAAGTGCATCTAAAACGCCAGCGATTCATAATGTGCTTGTAGATGTTCTTCAGCTGCACTGAGGATCATAACACGTTCGGTTTTCGATGTGTTCCGATCGGAAATAGTGTTGGAGAAGTGAAGGACCTGTGGTTTGGCTGGAAATTGCCTCTCATTTGGTATCTCAATAGAACCAGTCGTTCGTCCAACGTGACAGCGAAAGACACCTGTGGAGAGCCTTGAACAGCTCGAAAAACGGAAAAATGAGATGAATCATGGGAGATTAGCGAAAGCTGGAGAATGCATGATAGACACGTCGCATCCAGAAGAGGAAAGGTGATCCAACATTTCCCCAACGAACACTACTGAGCTTATTATACAGCACTAAAAACCCTTGGAAAAAGTGAACGAACTCTAAAAGTAGTTCTTAAATCTAAGGAACTGAGTTGAATTTACAGTGCCCGAAAAGGCATAGACATGGATGAATGTGTAAAAAGTCAATGTGGCATGTTTTTTGAAGCATGAACTAGCAACAATATAAGAGGTTCATAATGGAATTTGCAACAGAAATTATGAAGAGGAAATAAGCAGCAAGATGTCATAAATCGCGGGATTAAACACCGATGGAAATCGCTCCTAATTAAATGTCCAGAAGTTGAAAAAGAAAGACAACAGGATTACAGTCAGCTTGAAATATGTGTGCATGTGGGTGGTTTTGAAAAGGATAGAATTAGATCCTATCGAATAATTACATAGTGATGAATCGAAGTTTATACTGTAACCAAAATATGTAGCATTTCCCACACGAAGGGAAACGGTAACAACTGCCATCTCAAGTGATGGTCCTCTCGGAACCGATCATAGGCCTCCTTTTTTTGTTGAGAATACTGATGGATCCCTAAAATATCTAGTAAACATGTTCTCAAAATAGCTACGACAAATATGGAGGATAATCAAAACTTTTTATGTAAGAAAAACATACGAGCCTAAACCTAAAGAGCACTTGAGGATGTGAATGCAGTTATCCGAGTTGCCTAACGCTGAGTCACTTCAGTACAGAAACGCGTTATGGAAATAAAATTACTGAGGATTGTAGCGAGTTCCTCGGATCGTTATTCGTTATTTAAGCATATTTCCATCATTTCACTTTACATTAACTACACTATCAGAAAAGACATTGAGTAACGGCCACTACGGGTCAATCACAAAAAACGTCGATGAAACATTGCGCTTTCAAGTCTAAATGGGTTTTTTCTCTTTAATCAAAATCCACCTTCAAATAGGGTCACTGAAGTTTCCTAATTAGGAGAGATGTAAGGGGGATCTCGAAGGCGACAGAGGTGTTCGCAACCGAAGCAAGGATTCTGCTACTGTCCAGCACTGGAGAAAGATGTTCAAGACAAGAATGAAAGGTATGGAAGGAAAGAAGTACAGCGGTTTCCCATACGTCCATAGAAAGATAGATAGCAAAGAGCTATTCACATACAAAAATTCCTGTGGGATCGTCGACGATGCCGAAGAACGACTGACTCCTTTCAACTGCTAATTAAACTCGATCAATATTTGGTTGGAGTCGAGCGAATTGAAATTGAATGCGGCGAAGTGGATGTTAACCTTGATCATTATCTCGCAGTTTGAGCACATTCAAAGCAAAAGAAATCTCACGCGGTCAACGCGCTCCTTTTTCCAGTCGTAAGAGGAGACGAACTCGAGCTCGCCACGTACCTCGACTGAATTTCAGAGCAACATTTGCCAAGGGGATCGCGGTCGTAAATAGTACGACGTTGTCGAGAGGAGAACTAACTATTTCTTCGTGAAAGTCAACAGCAGGTGCAACCCTATTTCTTACTGTAGACGGACACCCAGCTGAGATATGACTTACTGACGTTTTCGTAGAATAAAAGAATTTGAATTCTTCTGAATAAAAGATGTAAAGGGGTTGCTGTTGAACAATCCTTCCGGAATGCGTCAATGCTTTCGACTTCAAGTCAGGATCATAGAGGTTCGCGATACTGTGGATACGACTCATATAATGACTTGCCGAGGCCAGCCGATTTCAGTTTATTCAATTCAATTCTTTCAAAGAAAGATGGAGAACATGGTTGGCCTAAGCTGGCTTCGAACCATCGGCCGCAAAGGCGTAGCGGAACATCCTGCCTTAGCGCTATACCCGCCTGTAGTTCGACCGATATTTTTTTTTATTATGCATGATTCGAATGTGTAATCTCAAAGGGAAGCTACTGGTACTACAGCAATGAAAAAAAGCTGGCGAGCCATTTTGCTCGAGGTCGCTCTTCCACTCCTCCGGTCCTTAGGGTATTTGAAGATAAGTGCCTAAGCCAATCTCTTTCTCGCACTTAAAAATCGTACAATAAATAGAAAAAGAAAACATTTGAGAAGTTTTCGCTCCCAAGGTGTTTGCTGTTCGAGGCCAGTAGAATAGAGGACCTTTTGATGCCAAAGGTAAACAGCCACGAATTGTTTTTTTGCCATCGTTTCAATCTGATTTTTGTCGCTGTAGTAACTATGAAAAATACTACAGTAAGCTTAAAGTCAGCAATAGATGGCATTTCCTGGAAGGACCTAAGGGGAAATCCAACGGTGCCACTAGAAGTGAATCACAACATCGTATGATGGTAGTTGTTCTGAGTCAAGCTCGACAAATATTAGTCACGATGTGAAATCATGTACGGATGAGTTCAAAACAATATGCATAATACATAAATATGCCCTCAAACACAAGTCCTAAAAAAACAGCTTCTTTAGGCACATGGTGAACATCAGAAAAATCCCAAGCAATAAAAAAATATGCGCAATAGGGTTTTGCGAAACCAGCTTATGTATGTAATAGTGCGATGAAAAAGAGACGACGATGTGCAATGAAGCTGGAAGAATACCGGGCGAACGTGAGCGGAAACGGCGCAGCGCAAGTTGAAGCGAGCGACGCTGAAGGCAAACATCTCCCATAATTTATCCGACCGGTCATCCGGCTGTCATAGAGAGAATAACCAGCGCTAAACTCTCTACACCACTAAATGTGCGGTCGGCGGAGCAGAGATTCGTGGTCGCCGTCGTCAGACGAGAGTCGACCTCGACGAGGACAGCCACAACACACGTGAGCAATCAACGCGAATGTGCTAATGTCGTTACGTGGCGATGATTACATTGAGCTGCCACAGCTGGCGCTAAAAGTCAGACGAACGCTCATCGGATGACGAGCGAAGCTGCAGGTGCGATCATAAGTGTGTTTTTTCTCACGATGGACAAATTCTCCATCGTACGCCCTCAAGGTCCTTCAAAAACAGCAATTTCCGCAACGTACTAATTTCCATCCGCACTGCGTTTAAGAGTCCGTGAATCTAAGCACTTATATGCCCACATATGACAGCCTTACCGTAAAATAATCCCATCCGTCTAAGAAGAAGGTAGATTTACAAAAGTAGCATAGGGTTGAAGGAAAAATGAGATTCGCAACGCAAATTATCGCTATTCGCCCTCGTGAATGCATATAATCAATACGAATGGAAAGTGTTAATGGTATCTGGCGTTCCACAAAAAGCTCCGTATCTTTTCCGGAACCAAAATCGCTTCTTTTCGATTAGTACTCGTCGCAATTTCTTCAACCACATAAAACTTCAAATGGATGTTCTATGCGTGTCTTAAATACGACCTTCGAGAGATTCGTTTTCCATGAGTTGTTCGGGAACTCCAACCCCTTCCAAATAAATGTCACCCAACATCTTTGATTCTAGAATTTGATTTCCATATTTACCGATGAACTATCAACCGAAATTCCATATACGAGAAGAATTTAGCAGAGAAAAAACGAATAAGAAATGAAAAGAAGAGAAGGAAGATGAAATCCAGAGATTTCCCGAACAACAGTAAAATTGTGCTAATTAAATCTTATTACAGAAGCGATATTGATTTAATTTGGTCGATACGATCACAATTTTCACCGATTAATGGATAGAAATCAGCTACAATAAGAATTTCCGAATATTTCGAAATCAAAAAGCACACGAAGGCAAATGCATAGCATAGAATGTGAAACATATGCACGGAATATTGCAGTTATTGGCGACGACTGCTGACGCAAATCGAAGCGAAGCATTTCTTTGCCTTTAAATGTTGTTTTATAAGCAAAACTGCATGTTGACGCTCCAACAATCAATGAAAGTCCACCCATTCACATTTTGGAATAATGCTTTATCCGAGAAGAAATGGGTGCCTGGTGACAAGTATGGGAATATTTTTTTGCGATCCACATATTGGATGCCTGTGACGTTGAGATGCTATTGTAGTCGTGTACAAAATGTAATGGTTTCACTTAACGCTGGAAGTTTTGAAGCGTAAACGTAAAGAAAAGTAAGTTCTCTGGACCTCAGAATCCCACAGTAAAATTATGCACGACAGTTATATGAGGTTGTTCCAAGACACCTACAGCTCCGTTTTCCAAGAAATTAATGTGCTCGTGAAAGTTTCACCGTTTTCCTTGAGTTCTCGGCTACGTTTTGATTTGTTGTAAATCTAGATCAATGAACACCTTTTTCGTCTTCGGATATAAACGGGATGCGCCACTGACAGGATTGCAGAGGTGTGAAAGTAATTAAGTTCGAGAATATTTTGCCACATCTTTGTCTAGAGTAATTTCTTTGAGTATATTTGAAATCTGCTTTCGAATAGCATTCTCACAATTTCACTTTGCAAACTCCCAAGGATTTCGACTGTTCGCGATGGATTTTGAGACAGAAGTTAGTAGCGGTGCTGTACGGCACACCAAAGCACAGAAAAAAGGAATGGCTTTAATTTCAGAATTGAAGCTGCTCTCATAAATTGCCAGGAAATAAACGCAAGAAAACAAAATTTTGCCGAAGCAGGAAGCTAAGAATGTGGAACCCTGAGAAATCTTTGTAAACGCGTTAATCTCTGGATGAACCGCGTTGGACATGCGCAAGTGGACTCGAACAGTCACCATTCGCAACGCACGCCACTCTAAAAATGTTACATCTAAAGCAAAAAAGGTCCTTTGTGGAGCGCGAAGAGAACACTTGACTCGCAAAAGCGTATTGTTGAACAGGATGCTGTGAGAGTGGGACAAAATCCAGGATAGAAGCACTCAGAGTAATGAAATAATAAACCGATTTCGCTACAGTATGCTGGAGATAAGTTCACGAGCTAAGCCGTATAAGTCCTCAACGCAAGCTATGAAATCCACAATCAACGAAATTGATCCGATCTGACGACGATGACGACGAGATTCCAGTTCCTCTGCGAAAGGAGAAGATAGCGTCAAAAGATTGATTGGTGAGTATTGCGATTACAAGGCATAGAAGACAAAAAAAAAGGAATGTGAACAATGCGAGTGCTATGATTAACGTGAGTGTGATAACCAGGGAGTGTGGGAAAACCGATGAACGACCGTGGAATCGCGTAAGATCAGGGCCCGAATGACCTTGTGCGCTACGATGATGACGCAGAAACGTCTACACGCCTATACAACTAGACGTGTCGTCCTGAGAATTGGTGGAAACACGTGCCTCAGGCGTTGCTACTCGGAGATGGCGATTTCGGATATCGGTGCTCCCGAAAAAACTTTCTCCACCTTTTCTATCTCGACATAATTTATACAATGTGTCGATAAGTAGCAAGGGAGCAGCTATATTGCATGGGTATAGATACTAGCCCCTAGAGTACTACTCGGACATTCGAGATTTACACCTTCCAAAAGAAACTCGATCATCTAACCATCCAATTAATCTTTGTGTAGCACCAGCCGTGCAAGAAGTTCAAGATTGCTAGTGCAATCCCTGCAGAAAGTACGCAATCATCACATCTGCTCGACGTGAGGAGAAATTCGAAAATCGGTGATTAACGCGAATATACCGGAGGGTACGAAATGAAGCACGTACGAGTAAGGCTCTGAAATTTCTAGAAGAGGAAAAATCTGCTGACGCTGCAAAAGGAATGCAGAAGGAAATTAAACTCTTCGTTTAGCAGCAACCTATGATGTCAGCTAAGAAATATTGGCTGCAGCTACATATTTCCTTTTGGTGCTGTAGAAGGCACTCTCACTCAAATCCTAACTCATTTACACTAAAAATTATTGAATTTTTCTCAAATATTTAGCTATGTGAGAAGAAAACCAGTGGAATGGTCATACGAAAGAAAACTGAGAGTAAATCAATAGTTAGTGACCATTAATCCAAGATCTAAATCTGCTGAACGAGATGACGTCAGATTCCCCTGTAGCAGCCGCATGTTCTCATAAATATGCGAAGCGGTCATGTAACTAGGCCAACAGTAGTAATTTCCATACGATTTCCCGATCACTTTCGCCTCAAGAACGTAGATTCGTGAAAACTTGCGCTCCAGAAAAAGAAAAAGAGAAGTTGCCGCAATCCGGTACACAGACGTCTCAAAACCTTGATGGTCGAGCGGAGGAGGTTTGCGACAACACGGTCACTGTTCTCCGTCGTACTAAAAGTAAATAGGTAATTTGGCGCTGGCTGTCGAAATGAAATCAACTACAAAAAAATTGAGGTGGAAGTAATTTTCTCGAGATGTCAGTATCAAAGTATAAGGTAAGTGGTGCTCATCGAACTGACGTACATACGATGTATCACAAAAGCTGCAGTGGTAACTGGTAAACAAATTTTTATCTTATACATCATATCTTTTTGCCAACAACTCATAAATGTGTCGAAGATAAAGAAAGTCGCGTTGACATAGAATGATTCTGTTTTTCGGTCTGCTCGTCCTCAAAACACACCACGATTGCTCCACGTGTTTACTTCGTCGTATTCAATCGGTATAACTATTCGCGAAGAAGCAACGCAGTGATAATATTTGCCTCCCAGCAAAACTTTCGATCGAACGCGTGACATTTCAAACAAGGATTTTCAGCGCATAACATTAGCCGAACTACTGGTTGTAGCTAGTAAGCAAGAATGTTCGTGCGAAGAAAAGAGGTGGAACGAAGCCTCGACAACCAGCAGAATTAATAGAGCGGCGGAAAATGGGTGGAAATATGGCTAGTTGTCCGCCCGTGCTACAGTAATCCGACAGTCTATGGAAAGAAGATGTAAGCGCGTTTCGTTCGTTTTTCGGAGTAATGACTGTCAGCACGAAACACCAACTGGAAAACAGCGAAGAGAAAGTGTGCGTGGTCGCGCTGATACACATGTGTGGACACCTCAGGTCCACAATGGCCCAGGATCATATGACGAACAGACAAGAGCAAATATTAGTAGGTACCCATGAAGAGTAAACCGAATGATATACCCAGGATGGAGCTAAATGTTGCACTGGAAGATGATGGCAGCTTGCAGTAGCTGCCGTAAGCAGGAAATACGGTCGCCTACGGGAAGAAAGCGGGAATTCTAGGGGAAACAAAGAGACAACAGCAAGCGAGGAGGTAGAAAAACAAACCATCCATGAATAGGTGGTAATGGAACAACGACGACAACAAAAATTCGAGTTAATGAGGGCTTCAGTTTACAGTGGAAAGCTGAAAAAATGACCTTGATAGATTAACTTCTGAGTGAGTTATGATAATAAACAGCGGAGTGTTTTTAGCGAGGCAACGGCGAGGGACATAAATCTCCTACGAAATCATAATTTTTGCTGTATAGAATCAGAAAATTCTTCAGGAAAACTCGCACTTTCATTACTCTTGTGATTTAAAAAGGGAAAAACGGTAAATGCTCAGAAAAAGCTATGTTTGACGAGTTGTTCAGGATAAAAACGAATTAAGACGATGTCAAAAGGAAATGGAGAAAGAGTCTAACGAAATGAAGACAAATTTTAAGGGGAATCGAAAATGCTTGCGATTCAAATGAGGAGTTGTAGAAGAGCTTTAAAGACGATAGAAAGACTCCTGTACAACTGGTGGAGACATGCTGGGTGAGGTACACCGGCGAAAGCGGACTATCGGTACGTTAAGACCATCGGAAAACAGAGGGAATCAGCAGCGACGGCTACCGGACAGCAGTAGCGGCCCGGCTAGTCCACTTACCGGACAACCAGCCAAGCAGGGGATCAGCAGCTTCTGCAGATGAAGCAGGAACTAGTTTAGAGACGTTGTGTTAAGCGACGGGCACAACATGAACCGTTCGTTGAACTAGCGACGGTCCACACAAATAAACGAAACGAAGCGGACGCCAACCATAAAAGCAATTAAGCGATATGGTAATGGTGCGGCCAACATCGGATCCATCCTGGCGCGATGGCATGCTTCCATTTCGACGATGAATCACATTTATTTTCACTTGAATGTCGTCGTTGTTGCTCCGCTCACATACCTACATGGAAATATTCGATTTCACCTCGACGTCGGCGAACAGCGCAAATGATTGAAAGCGCTCCTTTGATGATCGAGTGGGTGAGAGGGATGCGCTATTCGTGGTGATTGGACGAACAAACGGACACTCTCTTTAAATTCGCAGCTGTGCGATTCATCCAAGTGCGGCTCTTCATGCAATCATCACGGATCCTCAAGCGGACGGAAGGGATGCGCGATATGGCGCGCATTTCTTCTCCGACTACGCTCGTTACGTAAGCGAAACCCCACCGTTTAAACGTTAGTGGTACGCTGATACGCGAACAGTTTTACAGCTTGTCTTCGAACTTGCACACACAAATAATGGCCGAGAAACTTCAAATGGTTTGGAAATACAAATACAAATACAATTTTGAGCACCATCTACAATGAGGGCTAAGTTATCAACGATATAGAATATTATATTAATAATAAAATTTTCAGGATTGATTACATAGGGGTGAAAGACAGTAAATTAATGAATATATTGCTAGATTCCAAATGTGTTAGCGTTTCATGGTTCCTGTCCTGTTTTGCGTTGAGATTCTGTACACTAAATTGCTCACAGGCAGAGCAAGGAAAAACATAAATGCTCTTGCAGCCCGAGGAGCACAACAAAAAGAAATTCCATAGGTGCAGTGGTGGAAATTACGCCATCACTTCCAAAGAGAAAATCAGGAAAACAAGAAGAGTGAGGAAATTGCCACCTATGTATGCTGAAAGTATCGCGAAGTCAAGGCAATTTTCTCACTGATACGATCCATAAGAAGAGAATTACAGCGAAGTTCCTGACTTTATCTCCAGTTCCCGACATTCATTCATGACGTTCCCAGGAAAAGCGACAAACACGAAAAGATTCGCGATTATCAAACATGTGTCACCGTGGAGAGCAAACCTGTGTCCAAATAAAGGAATGGCCATGAAATTGAGGTTTAATGTTTGCATAAGAGGTGATTCGCCTCAAACACGTAAAATAGCAGAAAAGTGAATTGAAACCTCAACATCCGCGTTGTCGAGGGGTCGATCGATAAATGGATTCAACATGCGATCAATATACGTATACGATATAAGCATGGTGCGCGATCGATACAGACAGTCCTGTAGAGCAAGCCGACGCGGGCAATTACCGTAGAGTGAATGGGCCGGCCAAGGTGACTCGCACCTGCGACACACGCACAAATCCGCCCACCTTGGAGCGACGGCAGTGTCCAGCCATGGCGCCACCACCCGGAGCAGCGTTCATGTGCATCCAGAACACACTATTAAAATCGGACCATGATTAGTTGCCAGGTTAATTACGCAGCCTCCGTAGACACTAATCGTTCGCCGATCCATCATGCGGACCAGTATTTTTACGGTATTTTTTCTACGATCACAGCTGTTTCTTCTCATGATCGAGCAGTGGTGGAAAGATTCAAAAAGTGGCGACATACAACAGTGGAAGAACAGCACGCAACCAGCGCCGGAGGTATACAATGTTTTTGTGGAAAGCATAGCCTTGGCAACGCTGCTACTTGCTGCGGAGAAAGCACGAGGTTGTGGAGACGCAGCCACAATCGAGTCTCCACGCATCCGCAGAGGCCGATGTTCGGACGACGGAGACCTCCAATGTGAAGCCGGCTGGTATACGTGTAGCGGAGGTGGTGCGGTTTCAAATCACACGTGAAGATGACATCAAAAGTGAAAAAAGAGAGGATCGTACGGTACTCACACGCGATCTATTTTTGTATGTAAAGAATGCTTGAAAGTAACTACAAGTTTATCAGCTGGTCCCTGTCCAAAAATTAAGGATGTCAAGTTTTCACTTGACTTCTCTCTGATGAAGTTATTGAGGTCATATTTTCTTTCAAGGCATCCGTAGTGCAAAAGCCGGAAATGATGCTGCCAGTTTCATCTTGAGACCGTTATTTTAAAAAAAAGTAAGGAAGCGAGTCTGAAAGGAAACATTGTAGGGAGCCGGATAACCTTGCACCAACCAAGTACTTCCCTTGTGAGAGATGGTAAAAAAGCTAATGTTAGCTTAGGAGACAGCAGTCATGACAAGACGGAACGTCTATGCAAT
This sequence comes from Necator americanus, assembly GCF_031761385.1. Lineage (NCBI taxonomy): Eukaryota > Metazoa > Nematoda > Chromadorea > Rhabditida > Ancylostomatidae > Necator > Necator americanus. The sequence goes on along the minus strand of NC_087372.1, from coordinate 27,074,522 downwards.
GAGGCAAACGTAACGGTGAACCAGTCTGCTAACGTAGCTGCCGTTGGAAAGTGAAAACGTAGTGAGGAAGCCATACACGCAAACATACACGCAAACAGTTGTTGTAGATTTTCTTAGGGGAAAAAAGAACTTTTTTGGAGGAAAAAGGAAAGAGAACACAAGAAGCTGAAACTGCACTACAAAGCAACTTCATTCTCAGGAAAAAAGAAAAGATTGACAAGTTTTGTAAAAAAAATCGAGCCTAGGAACAAAAGAAAATTTTGTAGTGTAAGAAGAAAGGATAGATGGGCCTTTTTGTTAGAAATAAAACAAAGAAAGAAGATTTTTCGGGAAGAATTTGATGAGGTATGCATAACGAATAAACACATCATCATCTAGGAGTAGGTTGTGAACTACCCCACGGTGCAGGTATTCATAGTATGATCGGACGAAAAACTTCAACAGAAACGAGGTCGATTGCATTCATTGCATTTCGTCGATAACTTTCAGTTTATGTGTGTGTATGTGACTATTCAATAATCAAACCGGGTCAACCGAATTAAGACGCCGCGTCCGCGCCAAGTGGCTCCGTTTCGCGCCGACGCACTTCTGAAGTGCTACATGTCTGTATGCGACCGGTGGACACTAACCGTTATGTGAAGTGCACAAAATTAGAAACTACATACATAAAAGACATTCTTAAGGATATCTTCCGTAAAGAAAGTGCTCCCCCTTGAACTGGGGCTTAGGCAGCGCGGAGAGAGACTCCCAGTGATACGCGGACTTCATCGCAGGACCTGAGCCTGAGGTGAACAGGTGATTCCTGAGGATAATGCGATTATGTGTCGGCAAAGCGACTTGTGTCCCTGGTCTTAAACAGAACTTCCGTATGTCCTGGACAGCAGCGAGAGTCGCTTTCCCGTTTTCCTTTGGCCAGCAGCTGTAACAGTTTTCTCCGTAAAATCCGTATCCCCTGTCATCAGCGTAAAACGTGGAACGCATAGCGAATCGTAAAAGAACCAAATATTATAAATAAACAGCAAAACTGAGAACAGTTGCAACATTTTTTAGATATGCCCGTGTCAGAACTTGTCAAGAAACAAATAAAAAAGAAAATTTTCACAGTGAAAATTTTCTTTTTTATTTGTTTCTTGACAAGTTCTGACACCCAGGAAGGTGAGGGGCAACAGCGATGGGAGCGAAGAGAAGCACGGACAGATCTCTACACTATGCATAGACTTTGACTTCATCACGAACGGTTCCATAGATCCGAAGCCTCACAAAGCTAGAAGGGCACAAAATGCTTTCGACGAGCTGTGAATCTCCACATGGACCGTGCAACTACGACCAAGTTCTTTCCTCGCAAATCCGTTCATCTTCGGAACCAGCACTACAAGCAGGATTGCTGGACACAGAAAAACGGCGTTGTTGAACACACGAAAGCTGGACGGCGGCGACGGCGTTACCTGCCCAAACCCAGGTACGCATGTCTCGTCATCAATCGATGCTCTCCGTTGTCGGCTGACACCTCGTATTTGCATAGTTAGCTTAGTGGACAGTGTGGTGGCCGGCTGAGGACGCTTGGCTGGGTGCGCATGAGGTGGCCGAGAGGCGCGAGGGGCTCGCGTCCGTGGAGGTGTGCGCGATTAACGGACCAACCCACATTTACGGATTACGTGCGGACTGGAATGCTCCGGTGGCCGCTTCGTGGACTCGACTTCATCTGTGTGACTGCAACGTAGCACCCTCAAACAAAAGATAATCATAGCTTACACGATTCTTCGCTTGTTCGTCGCAGAAGTGCTTTGATGAAACGCACGCTGCGACTGTGCGACTACACCGAAAAACGCCGCTCAATGAGGTGCAGGGTTGTTCCTCCCGGAGTTGGTGGAAGTCGTTTGCGCAGCGTATGACGTGAATGACTGGAAGAGGCCCTCCCACCGCATATAGTTGACGTTATTGACCTTCCTCTCTGACACTTCAGGGTGAATGTTGACGCAAAACATGATACCTCGCTCAGGAGAAGCAGTTTATTCTCAGTGTTTGACTATTGTCCATCCACGTGTTCCCTTTTTTTCTAAATTTCAAACATTGAATTGTGAGAAACTAGTCATCTTCTCCAGTACATCTTGAAGAAGAGCCTTTGATACAAATTGCTTTGTCCTTTGTGCTTCGCAGTAAAAATATTGAAAAAAAGGTTGAGCCTTTGACCAATGAAAACTCATTTCGAAGGCGAGCTGACTTCCTATTAGTGCTCACCTACATTAAAATTGATCGAAATAATGGAACGAAGGAGCAAAACCAATATAAGGAAAAAAATACATGCATAAGAATATTGAAAATTCATAGCAGATTTTTGTGGTTTTTGCAATTATTGCAATGAGGTAAGGACTCACTATCAACTTTATGAATCTCTGTACTGGAACTTTGGGGTTCTCAATTTTTTTCAGGGATTAGCTGTAGAGATACTGAAAAGGCTAGCACAGTTGCTGTCAGAAGACTCCATAAAATCTATGATGCCCAGGTGTTGGCTGCATCCATAACAACGCAATAATGCATAGCACTTAGAAGACGTGCTACAATACAGGAGTTTGTAAAAATGATCGTAACTCTGTCGATGTCGTCTTCGTTCACCTTTTCTGAATTCCCTATACAATAATTACTTGAGAAAGCAAACGTACCAGCAGATATTATCATCTATCTCTTTCTAAAAAAAGACGTCCCTACGTGGATATTTTAAATTTTATTTTAGAGTACCCTTCACAAAACAAATCTGCCAAAAACAAAAAATTCACCCATAGATGAGACACGCAAGGAAGAAGGACAGAAGCCCTTTTCAATATTTTGAGCAAGTATTGCATATTAATAAGAAGACCAATTAGAAAGATCAATTTTGTGAATTTCAATTGTTATGCTATACTGCATACAGAAGTTTAGAAAACAGCGAATTTTAAGGAACACAACAAACTGCACATTTGCCAAAAGCTATTACACTGGAGAAATTTTCCTATTCAGAGTGTAAACTCAGTATTGACAAGGATTGCGCGGATTTAAACTGTTTTTTCTACGCTTTTGCTAAGCTCAGTCCCCTTGCTCTTTGCCTTTTCAGCTCTTATCCTTGCCGAGGACTAAAATCACTCCTTACATAGTCGAAGCAGTTCCAGCTCAAAAGGCATTTCATGGATGTGCTAAACAATATCGGATACAAATGATCGCAATCCAATGACGGGTAAGATAACTTGCTTATCATGGTCGTTAACACTTTATATCATGATATCCTGAGTCTTACGCCGAAAAAATCAACACTATCACTTGTCCATCGTGCTGGCTATAATGTTAGTTGTAGTACCTTTGCTCTTGAATAAAAAAGAAAAGAAATATCGGAAAAGTAGGGGAAAAACATATGGGACAACCTGGTAATTATGAACACATATTATGACATACCTATCAAAGATTCTGTCATTTCTGGAAAACATTAATGTCCTTCTGGGTTCTTTCTCATCCACGAAGATTAAAGGAAAGATATACGAATAAGGAATGTGACTAGGTAGGTAGGGAAATAATTAAGCGAAACTTTACCTTTTAAGAGCAAGCATATGATTCAAATTCCGAGCACATAAATTGAAATTTTTAGCTTCATTGTTTGTTTCCAAAGAAAGTTTCCCCACTAGCAAGAATCAGCGAAAGAAAATAGTTAATTTCGGAAAGTGCCTCCAATTAATGCACTAATTTGCTCGGGACGGAAGATCAAGTGTATCTCAAATAAAAATCCACAAGTTGATGGGATGGTTATCCACGCAAAAGTTGGTGATCACTTTCGTGATCAGCATCAAAATCGCAGTTAGCGAAGTTTCATTGCGCCTGGAGCAAAACTTTCGCCTGTACATCTCAACTGTTCCCGTTGGTTTCCGATTTGTTCGAACGGAGACCATGACACTTCCGTATATTCCGGTAGCACGAGTTGCCCACTGCCTTCTTCTCCCGTGAAAAACACGAAGAGCATAACATTTTTCTCCAATGAACTTTCTAAATAAATCTAACCGTTGGGTCAGTCGTCATCTTGTAACAAATTTGATATCGCGTGAGATGGGACCTAAATGCTCTCTTATTTTGCTTCCTTGATTCATTTTGTATCTTCTCTGATCTTCGATCCTTTAAAGACTGAACTTCACGTCCTGTCCTTCAGTTGCATAAAGCGGCATACTGCTAACATTAGCTTTTCGTATGACACTGTCCGCACTTTTTTTCCTGCTCGTAAAACGTTCGGTTTTCTGGAGCCTAGGTCGAAGCAGGAACAATGACGGCGTTGAATAGGTGACAACGAGCAGAATGCCCTGGCCTTTTTCTCTACGTCCTCGATTCTACAACGTAGTCCGCAAGCCGCTATCTCCTTCCTGCTCAAAATGAAGGGCGGGTCGATTTCGATGTTCAACCGCAATGCTAATTTCATTTGCCATTTAAATATACATAACTAGCATGTTCCGTTGTGAGTGGAGCATCGGCAGAGACAACTCATGCGAGCGTAGCGCAGTCGGTAAGAGTTTCCGCTGTCTACACGATCGATCGGAGGTTCGAATCCGCCCCCGTGCTCACCAAGCCCTTCATACCTCCTGGGTCGACAAATTGGTACCAGGCTTGTCTGGGAGGATAAAACACTGACTTGACACATTGGCTAGCCCCTGCAAGTGATTGTATAGGCCAGTTACACGTTCGTAAACCTCAAACGATTCTGAATTGAAGCGAACGTGGTGGCGCACACCAAGCGGATTGATTAACGCTAGGCACTTAGTACTTAATCCTCTATCTTGGGTAGAAGATATCATGATATATCACATTCCGTTACGTGCTCGTCATCACTCTTGCAGGGCGATCTGCAGCTGCGAGTTTCCATAGGTGTTCTTAGTCGCCATGATTAATTCAGAAAGGCTCCTCTCCGCTTCACTGTAGCTTGTGGTTAGCGGTGTGAAGTTTTTCGGGCGCTTTTCTGGTTTCTGTTCTAGGCGTTGAAATCTCCTCTAATGAATTCATAGAAAGTATCTTCTTTGTTAAACATCTTTATTTCTACAAAGTCAAAGCTTTGACTTCCTCTTCTTCGTGATTTGATGGTGCAACGTATCCAACAAAGTTGAAGAAAGCCAAAACTTGGGATTGATTCCCATCTTCCCATCCGATTCTAGTAGTCACGAAAGAATGGACGCTTATCACTACATTCGTGTTGACAAGCTGCTGACTCTCCCAACTCTTCTACTATCCCATATTCCTAGGAACGGTTCCTCTCCATTGTCATAAACACCGTTTAGTAGGTGGCGTCGCCTCGTCGTAATCGCTCCCATTACGTCGTAAATGATCTTCCTGGTTGCGCCGTCCGATCTTCATTGCCCGCTTCCGATGTAAGTGAAGGTGCGCTGCTTGTACCTAGTCCCTCTCCGTCTCGGCTGCGTAGATTCCTGGCGCTCTTTCAATTGTAAGAAGACGCTTTCTCATTACTGTCACAGACAATTAATTTAAACCTATTGATTCCTAGCCTATAGTTCTCTCAGTTTATTTAGAAGTTAAGAGTTGCGTTCGCCTGGCAGGTAAGCGTGATGATGCTTAACGACCATCTACCCTCCTTCCCTCTCCGAATTCATGAAGTTATGAGCAGGGAAGGCGTGCAGGTCAAACAGTGGCAGCAAAGCTCTTGAGTTCGATTCCCTGCTGGACCAAAGTTTAGCAGAAGAAGGGAATTTTATCCGTGAATTCAATAACATCTGAGGACCAAAAAACGCTAAAATCGTGTAAATACTGCTAGGTTTAGATGATAGTTAATAGCTCAGTGAAAAGAGCACTTTTAGAAATGCTTTGGACATGCTTCATAGAAGAAGGCCCGCCCTACAAAATGCCTGAGTTAGTATTTTTCGTTAATTCGAACTTTTTTGAAGTAAAGGTGCGGCACATGGAGAGAAATTGAAGTTGTTTCGTCTGTGTCTCATTTGAATGTTGGGGAAAATTTAAAAAGAAAGGCCTGGGAAGTGTGAAATCTGCACTCTGGTAGAGAAAGTGCCCACTCTTAACACACTGAGAGCTGTATAGTTTCACATCAAGCTTAGATGCATTGTTTATAATTATACACTTTTTCACAACTGAGCAGATGCCAGAGTTGTAGCAGGTTTTCCCATCCCAGAAAATGCGGAAATTTTAAAAATGGGAAATATGGATTTTTTGAACATGGCATCGGTTTTTCATTTCAGACAAAAATTTTTCAGAAGCCATTTCCATATTTCTGTGGAGGGTGTTAAATAACCGTCATACACAAAGACGTCTCCCTTCTGTTCAGCCTGATTCTTTTGAAACCGTAATGGAACCCCTCCCCCCAATAAAAAATAATACAAATAATACTTTCTCACCAAAATTTAAAGAAATGTGATGAAACAACTAGAAAGTCTCAAAACAATAAAGCAATTATTGTAGACAACAAATTTTGTTCTACAAAAATAGTTCTCGTAGCGCTCCTTCCGCAAAGTCATCAACGATCTAAGTTATGTAACAAACGTTCAGCATTACTGGTATTTAAATGTCATTGAATTCAAGTAAGAATTACTCGAAACTATATAATATTAGGTTAAAAAAGAGGGACTAACCCTTAACATCGCAGTTGTGGAATATGTCTATAGTTCTTAGCTTTTTTTAAGATAGTGTTTCGCTGTCAACTTCCATTCTTTTTCTTTTCTCGTTTCCCCTTCATTTTCCCTGTTTCTCTTAATCACTCCTCCACTCTTCCCTCACTTCCCCTCCCCTTCCACACCTCGTTGAAAAATGTGGAACGCACGCTTGACCCTGCGTTTGTCTTTAGCCTAGCTTACTCGCAGTCAGCCCGTGTAATAAAACGAATCCACAAAAAAACGCATGGAAGTCGCGTTTATGTTTTTGCGTCCGTTATTCAATATTTCATGAGTTTTCCGCCTTTACTTTCGAAAAATCTATCACGAATTGCACTACTCGTGAATTTTGTGTTTTATGTGCGACGCAGCGAAAAGTATCAAACCACGCGTCTCTCATCATTACTTGATCACAGCGAAGAAAAACAACTAGTTACTACTTTTTGATAACAGAAGTATTCAGGTGGTAGGATAGGTCTGCGAGGAACCGGTGGTGCCAACTACACATGACTATTCCAAGACGCTAGGTAATTGTTCCTCGGTATATTGCCGGAAGGCAAGATCACGGAAGACAAGATCATGGGGGTAAAGACATGGTCCGAAAATTCTGCTCGATCCTCTCATTTTGGAAGCTTTGCAATTATTCCGACTGCAGGAAAGCAAGTCAATAACTGACTCCGTAAGGCATTGCATTCTCGAATTGGATTCGAAGAAGACGAAGTTCTGAAATAACCGATTCGTTCCTGACACTCTGTTCGATATGAATGCATCCGTGAATTCGCTTTCCTGCGTTTCTTAGGGGAAGAGTAGTAGGAATAGCCGATTCCAGAGCCGATGAGGAGCGCCTTAGAACGCCTTAGATAGCATACGAGAGCATCGAGCATGTAGCGGAAAAGGCGAGGATCCTCTAGCTCCACATCCACATCCACAACAGCACCCTTCTTCCTATTTTAACCTATGCTTTGAAGGCTTGGGACCTTCGTAAGCAGAAGCTGATACTACTAGCATCATCGAACGCTTTATCGAAGAGTTATGCAAGGATTATTCTGTTTTATGCAGGTGGAAGTCGCAATCCTGTCGGTCCTACCGGTATGAGCGGTCGAAGATCAGAAATGCCGGAATGATAGATTAAAAAAAAACCTAATAAAACTATATTTTTAAAAATAAATACAGTACTATTTCCGTGTTTTGAAAGAGAACAAATTATTCGACATCTCTCGCACATGATTTAGACGTTCTCATTAAGTCTTCCCAGCTGAGAGAGAATCATCATCTCGTCGTCCAGTTGTTGATCCGTGTTGGATCAGTGTTCAATGAGGCTTCACCTTTTCAGTGCTACTACACAACGTTGACGTAGACTATCACCTGTAGTGAGTTACATCGTGGGAAAACGAGATCACCCAAAGCCGTTTTCTGGATTACGATGGAGAATTGAGCTTGATCACGGTCATATTTGTGAACTATTGTTCAACCCTACCTAGTCTTGGAGAGATTCCAGCATGGTCCCTTTCGTTGTACTCCGCCCCAAAGTCATATAAAACCATTTATTAGGGGGCCAGTCATGCAAACACTGAAATAAACACTGCAGTTAGTAGGAGTTTTAAAAATTTCGACCAGATTGAAGGAAACCCCATTTCCTTGGGAGAAGTATAGAAAATCTTAAAAAAGTGAAGTAACACTAATCGTATAATGAGCAAACTGATTCCATCATTGTTCAAATAAAAAGGCGTGTACACTTCACTATCTAACGCCCTGATAAGCACTTATAAAAAAGCACTGGCTGGCTCCAGACACTTTTTCCAGTGTTCAGGACCTATGTCATACGACATGTTTCCTTAGACTACGACAAAAGCGGAGAATCGCCTAACAATATATTGTTCGTATTGAATGAAATTCGAAAAAAAGCAAACAAACAAACAAAATGGTGACAATCTGAGAAGAGAACACGAGGAGGTAGACTACTCAATTAGCTGAAACTGGTTTGGAAGACTTTTTTTTCGATAACATCAATATTTTCGTCGGAAATCGTATCGGCTTTGATTGGAGTAGGGCAGAGGGAAGAACGAACGCGTGCAACCAGAGAAGCAGCATATGTTGTCGGAGATGCGTCGCGTTCCTCGGGTAGAACACGTTCGGCACCAACTGTGCTCTTGAATTTGAGAGAAAATGACTGGACAGATTTACATGCGTGTTATTCAAAGTTTCATGTACATAAAATATGTGTGTGTGAAAATTGCATAAAATAGAAAGCACACGTAAAAATTATGTATATGAATACTCGGGTTGAAATGACATGAAACTCAGTGCAAACCGCAGCGATGAGCGGTGCTAGCAAGGCTACCAACTGGATCCAAACCGCTAACTCCACCGCGCCGTTTCAAGCGCAACCTTACGCAGCTGCACCGTGCATGATTTCGTTTTGACGGGACTACTGTATATCAGTATACATGAAAAACGTTAGTTTCGTTTTCATTGTGTGCAAATAGTTTAGGTAATTTAAATAAGAACCTTATGTTAATCAGCGACTTTTAAAAACTTAGAGATTTTCAAAATTAGAGTCGCAATACCGATATTTCACCTTCACTATAGTACACGTGTCCTCAATAGAAAGGAATTGCAGTTATTGGAAAAAAAACTCTTAATACTAATACTACAAAAGATAAGCACACGCTCATAAGAAGACTCGCAGAATGATTCTACAAAAAATAACATGAATAACAGTGTACGATCCGTAAGGAACCATTGATTAGACTGTCCTCGATCATGCTACAGAAGTCGTTCTTGGGTAATAGCAAAGCAAGCCACATTAGAATAAACTCGTGGTTAAAACAATCTCAGTGACTGCAAACGCTCGCCTAAATCGGGATGTCGTGTTAAATTAAGATTTAAAAAGAGTGTATCGTTCTGTGAAGTTGGTTTCAATTCGTAGACTTGGTCACTCAATCCTCGACGTTGTGAAAATGAATTCAAAAGCAGGAGGGATCAAAAATTCCTATCAATCCATCTCTATAACATTTCGAAAATAAAAGTTGAAGTTAGTTTGAAGAAAATTTCACTGCGTCTTTCACTTGGAAACAGTGACAAACCAAGTAAAAAGACCAGAAAAAATAAGATCAGAAAACTGCTTCATGGCTGCGAAATGTGCTTGATGGGAATGTTAAAACATAAATATTCGGGCTAAGCTGTACAATTCTAGGAAATGGTAGGAAGGATGACACAATATGGTTCCACACAAAAGAAGAAAGATACAGACAAATGAAAACTACTTCACCTCATGCGCAGGGTTCACTGCAGCAATTCTGGTTCTTCTTTTTGATGAGTCTCACCTCAGAAAAAAGGAACAGATAATAGGAGAGAGTGAGGTGTTCACCGTTTCCTTTTGGCTGAAAAAAAGGCTAGTAAAAATTCCAAACAAGAATTAGACGGAGAAGAGTCTCATCAAATTTACGAGGAAAAAAAGAAGTTGTTAGAAGGGAGAGCCAGAGAGCCACTGTAAACAAACGAAGACGTTAGTTTACAGTTAGCAATGAGGACAACGGTGGGAATATTGGATTGAGTAACTATTTCTTGGATCTTAACCAAATGGATAGAAATCTGTGAAGACGAGTGTGAACTCCACCCGCCTCTCGAAGATGGTTCATGAAACTGCTCGGGTAAACGAAATATGGTTGCTATCCCCAGTATGGTTTCACTTTAGTCAGAAACAAAGTGCACATTGAGTGAAACTTTCTGGAATTTCACTACATATTGATATTGAGGTGCGGAGGTGGCTTGAATCATCACGAAAACTCATTAATGAAAAATTTCACGTTGTCAGATATGAATGTTGCAATTTTGCCATCGAAGCAATCTAAGCTATTCATTTCGACTCACCTGTGTCTTGAAGTAAATATATTTTTGTCGAACTTTTCCTTTCATTGTAGGCTTGGAAACTAGAAAAAAATAGATCTTTACACGCTACAGAAAGTCGAAGCGAAATATCAAAGTCGTATTTGACATAAACAGGAATGTGCCTGCGCGAGCAAATTAGTGCCGCTTCAATGGGAAAGGAGATGAGATCCAGTAAAAATTAGTCAGATTCCTTGCTTACAATGTTAGCCTTCAGATGTGAAATTCCCTCATGTGATTTTACCTTTGTTGCTATTCGTACTTATTGTTTTTTCATTTGTTTACTTTATCTTTTATTCTGCTAATTTATTCCTCAAGGCAATCACAATCGAACATAAATTATTTTTTCAACATATCTCTACGGACTTTTTAGTTGCCACACAGGATGATCCTGATTGTTTTGCACTCCAACAGAAACTCGAAAAACGGCCGGTATCTGAATTTCTTGTTAGCGAAGGAAGTGTTGCCGAGTTTTTAAGCGTTTCGATTATATGGTTTCGAATCATCAACCCTGCCAAACTTATGGCTCATTGAATTTGGATACCTCTCATGAATTTCTATTGTAATAGGACTTCAGTCCCGCGCTAATTTGACAACCTAAACCAGAAATTTGACTTCTCGTCTTCAGATTCCATGTTGTTAATCAAAAATTTGTGTGGATTCAGTTGTTTGTTTTGTTACTCCTTTCTTAACTCGTTCCGTTCCTTTCCTAGAACGGATATGTTCTGCACTGGACATATTCCACAGTCCACATCACGGAAAACTAAATTCACCTCAGATTCGAGGGTCGCAGACGGATGAGCGCAATTTCTAAATCTGATATGTAACGTTTCGGGCTCGCCTCTTTTTAGAAAGTGCCCATGTACGAGATCTTCCTGGCTGGGTGGTTTGACATTTTTCTGTTCTGCGCTAAGAGCGACCTTCACTTAAGAGAAGTTTTCAGATATCGGTACATTTTAATAGGTTAAAATAAACCTAGGACATAACGCAAGAACATTGGAATGAACACCAGGAGCTGAATTGTCAGAAGTGGCAAATGGACAGAAAGGAAATGTAGAAAGTCACAGTCACTACAAATTTTGGACTTCTTGAAAAAAAGCATTCTCTAACATTTTCAGCGCTGGATCTTTACCACTGGTAAAAAATGTTCTGCACGGTATTTTAGGAATGGCAGCCCAAAGTACTTCCAGCAACTGCAGGAGTTATAGGTATCAGAATCTTCCGAGGGCTCCAGTTTACCCAACGAGGACACTATTTACACCCGTGGATACAGTGAAATGAAGGCATATAAACCGTCACACTGGTGAATTTGCCCAAGAAAGCAACTCCTATTTTCGAGAGATGAAAATCACTTCAGAAGCGTTGACTTCGTACTCCTCACTGAATCCTCTGATTTGAGGATTTCTGCGAGTGCGTTTTGTTTTTGCTATCATTCTTGGAAACGACGAAGAGCATCAACTGCTAGTGGAAGTGGCTAGGGCTAATGGAAACACCGAAAAAATTCGCCACTGTTCTCTTGAGGTAATCGTAGTCGGTTAGTTCTTCGTTCTAACAAAAAGAAGTATTTGGAAAATTATGGGGAGAAAGAAGCAAAAAACTGATGAGTCAAATAAATAAAAACGGTAACAAGCTGTGTTAGTATGCAAAATCTTCACTGTACAAAATGCTTGGTAAGAGTTGAGGACGATCGATGATGTTATATAAAAAGGAAGGCGTATGTAATTGAGAAACGATGAAGTGGAAAGAGAAAGTGCTATCCCCCTTATGTGGAGGAAAAAGGAAGAGTTTGAATATCGTCGGAGCAGGAAGAGGGATTTTGCTGGACACATCGATAGCCTAGAACAACCGTGCATAGTGTAAACGAGTTGTTGCAAAGGAAGAAAGAGAGTTCATGTCTGGAAAGAAAAATTATGACACCATAAACTTTCTCAGTGATAGAGTGCTTGTCAAATGAGACAAGCGATATATGCGGTTGGCGATCGTGAAACTCAAAGAGACACATTCAAAAATCAACTCCTTGGGAGAAATCGGAGAGAAAATTCAAGAAATAAGGGAAGAATTGGAGAACTTCCCCTACGTATTGATTCAGCTTCAAAAATAAATATTCACACAAATTAAAAAAAATAGAACATAAGTATTTTAAAGAGTTAAAAAGTCGAAATAATAAAAATAATCAGTGACAAATAATAAAAAATGACGATAAAAATCAAAATTGTGATGAATGTGAAATTCATGCATAACTCAACACTTATAAAGGAAAATGTTGAATCATAACCGCTTCTAACCTCTTTATGTTTCGCAAGATCCCGAAATGATTTCAAAATGAAAACTTTATAGAAAGGTTTTTTCATCAATATTGTAAATTTTCTCATGTCATTTCCAGAAGAATTCGTTCTTGAAGTCATCATCTGGAATTTTCCTGATTTATGACGAATAGGTAGAGAGAATTATAAGGAGTAGTAACAAATTAAAGCAAGTACCCACAAAGGAGTGGAAAAACAAGAAAATGAAAGTGCCATGGATCCGTCTTGTTTTTACATCAGGAACTGATATAAAAGCTGTGGTGGACGTCTTGTGGTGTAATCCAGGATAAAAAGAATAACAAAGAAACCAGATACGCTCAGAACGTTCTGAAAAACTGGTTAGAAGCTCATTTCCTCTCTGTTTGTTGACATCAGCCGTTTACCTGCCAGCACTAAGGCCGTTATCTAGTCGTTTTACATCTCTTAGACAAGGAAAACAATGACTGCCTCGTGAGTAAGGCTCAGACTATTATTACACAAAGATAATCTGAAGCACATCATACTGCACCTCCACTTTCTTTGGTAAGTTGTGGTCAACGCATAAAATGGAGATCCAAAATCTCAAATCTCTTGTACCAAGTGATCCACATTTACCTTGTCGCATATTTGCCCAAGGAACAACAAGGAAATTAAGATGTTGTCGACCCCACAGATGCAGTTTAACTCAATGTTTGATGCCCATTTCATGGAAATATTTGGAGATGTCATTCAAGTTGTTAAATTTGAGGAAAAGCAAATTTCTGGAACTACAAGCTTATTTAGATCCAGTTAACGGGACATACCCCGTATTCTTGGAGATTAACGGGCTGGATATCTCTTTCCTTCCAGTTTTTTGTAGTGACAGTATACTTCTGTAATTCTTGCTTTACCTCATACACAAATATTCCTCGCAAAAATCTTTGAAGAATCCAGTCAAATCTTCATCTGAGAAAAAATGCTCGAGCGTGGAGAATTCTCCTCCTCTGATTATTGTGTCTTCCGATCGATTGTTCTGTTCGTGGGGGCAGGGCGCTTCGGTTTGTCCTGGCCTTCAGTGCCCCCACTGTCGGCCCTTATAAAAAGCTGACGCTGTCGGCAATCAACAGCCGGTCAGCTGTCCAGCATGTTTCAGCGGCCGAATCTGACGCCAGCCACGAGATTCTCAGCCTCGCTTCCCTTCTTCTAGCTTCGTATAATCTGTGGTCCTTTTTCCAAACACCTTGAAGGTGGCTTTGGGAGGATTTTACAGTCGCTTCTAGAAGTACTGGGTACAATCCGAAGTTTAGTCCTAGCTCTCAAGAAATAACCTTGCTAGAAGTCCAGGTCAGATAGATTTGTAAAGGTTGATTGAGGTAGATGTGTTTTGCAGAGGATTATATATTATTAGCACTATATATTACTGGAATTGTGCTAGATTGAAGTGAAACTTCGCATGCGCCCTTGAATGAATTCCTCAGGTGGCGTTCTCTGGATGTGATCCTGTCACGGAGTACAATACAGTTCTAGCAGAGAGTTGTTTGCTGTGACCTCTCTTCGTCAAAACTGGTCCTTTAGCTTCTCAATTCCCATCTGCTTTGATTTTAACTTTTAAACTCATCAACTTTTCAACTCACCAACTAAACTTTTTAAACTCCTTTCGTGAGGAGGATTTCTCACCTTCCGTACTAGAAGAACTACCTGTCAATCCATGACAAAAAAAACGCTAAAAGGTCAGTTTTGCTGTACGAAATTTAGATGAGAATTCAGTCCTCTCTTGTCCTTTGTTTCATGGGACATCTATAGGTATTTTCAAATGAATACCAGAGATACCTAAAAGATCTTACTGTGCAGTTCCTTCATAGATCGTAAAATAGTGATTTTGAAATTTGGAGCAAGAACTTTTCGCACTTCCCTTTAGTGTATATATCTTTGTGGGAGGATTTGGAGTGGATTCATTATCGCCTGTTCGGTACGTTGTCATCTGCGTTAGCTGTCACTTTACAATGTATGAAATTAGTGAACTAATATAACAATACTGCTGAGTGCACTTGAAGGTCTTGTGTGTTAAAAATTGTTTTCTTCATCATCCACAAAGTGACCGTTACCGGCGTAACAAACGTTCCTTTCGTTCTTCTTACTTATTGTTGTTTCGTGGTTCTCATTCTGACATTTCCGTCGTAATCCTCAACATCATAACAAATATGAAGGATAGCGTTTACACAAGTATAAAAACTAGAGAACTTCTACCTTCTTCTCTTGTGTCGTGACAGACCATCGCGTTAAAATGTCAGGAAATTGACGTAGAATGGAAATTTCATAGAGAAAAATAGAGAGTAGTTTGCGAAAGCGAACGTACTCTCGCTCAGTTCCGTCCAACCGTTCTAAAAACGGTCGTGGGAAAACGGTTCGATCCTGCGTGGCAAGACCGAGCGAACCGCCGTCCTACACGCGCCGCATCAACGAGCGAGCGGCAGGTAATCAATGAGGTGTGTTCACCAACCTTTTCAAGTGGAACCTTTGAATGGGGTCCTGAGGAGGAAGGAGCGTGTATAGTGGGAGGCCTTCAACGTACTTCTTAGGAACAAACGTCGTTTCGACGCTGTTTTAGAGCGGTCAAGGGAAACTGAACAGCGTCACGTTCGCATTCATAATCCACACCCGAACTCTATGTTTTCCACGAGGATTCCACACGCGTCAATTTCATGATACGCACTTCTTCGCCCTTCCTGCCTACACATACCTTCTCACGCGAACTGTTCCAATTTTCTACTGCCGTATGCGATCGTAATCAACGTTTGGTTTGTCCCAATTTCCATTTACTTTTTTCATTTTATAGTCTTCACTGCAATTATTTTCAAGTGTTTTCTCGTTATGATAGTCAAGGCTTGCTTTCCTTCCTACATTTGACTTTTGTTACATTTACTGCATCTTTCTAGCAGACTTCATATTCAGATCCTATGAAACCACTGAGAAACATCGCAACATTGGTCCCTGATGTTTTTGTCACGAGCTTGAATGAGACGAGGAGATCGTTCACGGACTATTAAACTGTTACGGGAACACATTCATTCATTCATTTATTCAGACACATTCATCAACATGTGGTTGAGAACCTCGCTGGAGTATTTCCAATTCGTAACAAGACATTTTATTTACATAGTTTGAAGCCATTTAAGATCACCATACATCTATCACATACATTACAACATTTCTTATTCGAAACTGACGTGGATGAGGACAATCGATAAGTATATAAATATCGATAGATAAATATAAAATGAATAAAGTGTCTGGCACTAATCAATGGGGATGCGCCACCACGCCATTCACTTCAATTCAGAATCGTTTGAGGTTTACGAACCTGTAACTGGCCTATACAATGACTTACGTGGGCTCGCCGATGTGTTTTTGTCTTCCCACACAAGTCTGGTACCGATTTATGCACCTCAGAGGGATGAAGGGCACCGCACTGGCGAGCAACAGGGCGGATTCTCTGATCGGAAACTCTGATTGATCGTGAAAACAGCGGAACGTCTTACCGACTGCGCTACACCGGCCTTCTACGGAAGTATACAATGGAAAAAGGTAATGAAAAGCTGATAAACTGTGCTTGAGAGAGAGATCTTCTGTATCTTCGACCTCTTGAAAGAAAAAGAGTTCATTTCAGTGTATTTCAAAACTTCAACCTGAGGATTTTTTCTAAACGAAATTTCAAGTATGTCAACGGTAGTGTATGTGCAGTTCATTTTCTATCCGTATTGCGGGCCTAATATACGTAGGCTCGTAATTTGTAAATATTCTTCTTATTGCGCCATCTGATTCACTAGTTTCAACATCAAATCTCGTCATGTATTCTTCATATTTCCTTGCAACTGCGTAGTTCTCTGCGTCTCAATGGCCAGCAGCATCCAAGATGGTTGACTCCATGACCGAAGGAGTAAACTGTAACATGGCTTCGTCGAGGCATGTTGACATCTCCTCGGACAAATCCGCTGGATAAGCAGTGTGACAGGCCATTCGCGAAAAAATCTGCGGAAGTTTCTTCATCTCTCCCACACATCTCAGGTGGCTAAAGAGGTGTATTCAAGCAGATGAAAAAATGTTGAGCAGATGAAAAAATGTTGAGCAACTGAGAACGACCTTCAGCGAGAACTCTGACAGTTTTTCAGTCCGAAATCTGGCCACTCTCTCAGAGCCAAACAAAAATTCTCCAGCTCTGAAGAACTCGGCAACGACAATACTGCTGTGAATAATCTTTTACCTTCCAAATGGAAATGAGACTGGATTTATTTCTTCTTGTTCTGGCAACAAGGTTTTGCTGAAGCTGTATTAGTGCTACCAAATACCAATTATTTTGTCAGACGACCTGGAGAAATACGATTTTTACTGCATGAGACCAGACAAGTACATTAAACGCTAAGTAACCGATACTTACGCACCAAGTGGGGAGGAATAAGCTGTCGCTGTCTAGCCAACAACAAATCACTATAACAATTCTGCACGTAAGGACTGATTTCTTTTTCTCTTCCTGTTTTTCTGGAAAGAAGACATTTCTGGACAATTGGTTATTGATTATGAAGTGTTATTTGAGCTGACCTGAGACTGGATTGTATATCACCTTTGAAGGATTCCTTGTTAAAAGAGTATGATGTCTCTGACATGGTCGTCAATAGCTAATATCATATGTCGGCGTCAGATGTGACATAATGACAATGGAGAAAGCCTATAAAAAAGTTGCGAACCAGCAAAATCTTGTACAATTCTTGAATCGAATGTTATTTCATTCATTACCATGTCATGATCGGTTTGTTTAAGACAACATACTACATTAATTAGTTTGAAGTAGCTACTTTCCCGATATTTCCAGCATCTATTCAAACTTCGCAAACTGTGGGAACTCTCAAAGACATTTGTACTTTGCCTCTCTTTGCATACGCAGCGCGGAGCAATTCTGTTAGATGACTCTTGGTGTACTCTATTTACAAGGAGGCGTCGCACTACCACAAATGACACTTATAGGAACTACTGACACTATCGCAAAAACTACCCAAAATCATTGGGACTTTTTGTGAACGAGAAGAGTGTGAGAAATTGGCTTTTTTTCGTCGTTACAGCAACCACGGAAGTTCTTCCCCGAGAAACCAAAAAGGTTCGCATTTGTCACTTTTTTCTTCGTGATTTGTCAGCGTCATTCGTTTTGCTCCATGTCAGTAAACATGGGCATCAATAATCACAATGTAAAGATCTATCTATCTGGCTTGTCTTAAACTCTCAAAACCTCTACAACCTGAAACAAATCTGAAAAGTTTTATTCTTTAAATTACCATCGGCTACAAATTAGTCGACCACGCTCACAAATAATTTAGCTTTGAGAATGTATGAGATTTGTTGCAAACAAAATGCGGGAAATATGAAGTTAAAGTTAAACATTCTCTTTTCACAATTTTTCTCTTTTCATTATTTTTTGAGCATCTGTCAACGGCCTATGCTAAACGTCCCAGCCCACAAACCTAATACTTGTTTGGAACAGTGTATAACTTCTAATCAACCTCGTCATGTCGCTATTTCAGTATTTGGCAAAAGTTGAAGAATTAGTAGCTATTGTAGTTAGTAGCTCTCCTAGCAATCTTAAAGGCATCATCTCACGAATCTGAGGTGGTGCAGATTTCAGGTAGAGTATTCTTATAAGGGACAGTAGATTATGGAGAAGAGGGTAATTCCCTCCATTTCTTCCTAATTGCCCTAAAAAAAATCCAGTCGAAATCCTTTAAAATATGCGTGTCCCCTAAAAAACTGTCCAGAAAATTTGGCCCTTCCGTACCACAGATTAGGTTGTTTGATAACAATCGCCTCCAGGTCGAACTAGCAGTATACCTGTGGAAATATGTCCGGAAAAAGTGGTGCGTTCAGTGATGCATGAAATGCCTTTATCGTGATATAAGTACACGTCAAAGGGATTTTATCTTCCGGAACTCAGTTTGGCGCGTGAGCTTTTTGGATATAAGGCTCAAAATTAATCGCAAAGGGAAATGGTGGTTTTTACTGGGTAATCACTTCCCAGGTATCCAGGTGCGATTCTAAAGTACGATATTCACTTCTACTTGTAGCTATTAGACTCAACAATAAGTCTAAATTTCTTTCAGATAGGGCGTTTGATCGTATGAATCTCGTTCTAATTCATCCTTTCAGGGTCTGAAGAAGACTATCTTTATCTTAATCGTCATCCACTAATAAAGGATTACAACATCATGTCCGGCTGAATTCAAGAAAGCAAACACTTGCTTAGAACTTTTTCTTATCTCTGAGATGCGACACCGAAATCAGTAAACTATGAGGGCTGAACGTGAAAGAAAGGAGGTCAAAGTGGGGAAGAGACCCGCTGTTCTTGCAAAATCCGATCCCCGTTACTTTTGCAGAATATTTCCATGTCATTTTAGCTGGCGAAGCATTTATTTGGGGAATTAAGAGAGTTAGAATGAAGGAAGGGGTTATAAAAGTTTGGGGAAGAAGTATGGTGAAAAAACATTTGAAATCAAAACAATTAGAAATCGAATCAAGTCGTCTACTTTACGAATATGTATCTATAAATTCGTTTTTCTCGCATTTTGTTCCCACCAAATGTCATGCGTAGGCATAGTGCGATCGTCTGTGAGCTTAGCATGTTTCTTGTCATTTGTAACCGCTGGTAATTTAGAAAGCAACTGCATCTGTAGACGTTTTTCAGAGCTCAAAATAAGCTAGAACGATAGATATCGTCATCGTGGATTGACTGATGTCCACGTCCAATGATGTAGAGTAAAGTAAACCAAGTCGCAGAAAAAAGCGCATCCACGTTTTTTCCATTTTCTGGCGAAGAAATATTGTGGTTACAGTATTCAAATCGAAAGAAATACACGATCATCCGGTTGAGGCGATTTCGTATTTACTACATGAGTTTCTGATCCCGCTAATACACCTTTCGTGAATGCATCGTACATCGTGAATATATCGAAATTGGTGAGTAAGAGATATGTGAATGCTATTATACGACATAAAAGGTTTACCCGTCAGAGAGTCATGCTGATTAGGTGCCACATAGGTTATGCTCGCCCAAGTGGTTTGAAATACATCACATTCGGGATATCGAAAGCATGATGGAAAGGTCTAGCCATCGGATCATTGCCTCTCTTGTTTCACATCCTGAATTTAAGTTGCTCAAGGTCCAGTTGCTTACTGCTTTCGTCCAACGGTAGCCTCTAAAACGGTTCTCATGGAAAAAGTTCTCACTCTCTTTCTAAAGGCACAAAATAGAAGATGTTGGCGTCTCTTTGCGTAAATATAGTCGGGTCAAAACGACAAGGCACGATTGTAGTTATCGCGCTGGTTTTTAATTGCCAAGCAAACGGGGTTTTCAACCGCTCGCAACAACGTCTTGCGACGAAAAAACCAGGAAGAAAAGCAAAAAGAGGGAAAACAACCAAACAATTGCAACCAATATCGATGTAGCACTCTGCGAGCGGTTAAAAACCACGTTTCTTCACTGTGACCGCTCGTGTAACTACACTCGTACTTCGTGTCGTTTTGACCCGACTATAGAGAGTTCGGGATACGAGTGTGAGTGTGGCCCCGCCCAGTTCTTCCTAATCGTTCTAAAAAATGGCGTGGGAAACAGCGTTTATTCCTACAGTGTACGCTAGCATGCATCACCAGCACTTGACGCATCCACGAGCGGGTGGTTGGAAATCAATGATGTCACCTAATCCGTAGCTTACACCCGAACTCTATTATTCGGCCTCAACGATCCGGACATTGAGATCAACACTTGATAAGGAATTGAAGAGGAATGACAGTTTTGGAGTATGGAGGTGTTATTGGTGTGTTTGACTCAAATTCACTGTGAAATGAATTCGGCAGTTTCCTGGCACGCTGCTTTCAATGCTGTAGTGAACTGTCCAGTCTGCTAGCATCTTAGCACCAACTCACAGATTTATCTCTCACGTGTAGGGTGCAGGAAGCGAAGTTATCACTTATCTCGTTCATTCACGAACACTGCGTGAAGCAGAAGTGATAACTTCACTTCCTGCACCCTACACGTGAGTCTTTATGACTCTTTTACAAAGAAATTGATATCTCCTTACATTCTGTGAAAATTGACTGGTATTTATAACATAAACTACGACATTTGGTGCGGATAAAGGACGATATCATAAGCAAAGCAAACATGCGGTAGCATTTGCTTACCTTCTTTCAATCCCACGTTATCCTTGATTAATTTTTGCATGATGTTGGTGATAGTTTAAGGGTAGCCTACCATGAATCTGACATCGTGGCGGCATCTGCGGGAAGAGCTAGAGATGTGATCGTAGATTCTGGTATTGGGGGTGAATCCACCCATCTCTTCCGGCATAAAAGGCGCCGTTTTTCACGACTTCAGTTGCAGCGCGCCACCCCTGTGCACGCTCGGCACAAAAGTGTGATTAGACGAACAACGGTGGTGCCTTCTGATCACCCTATTCAAGCAAGACCAATGAATAGGCTGCTGAGGATACTGGAACGTGTACATAGAGGAGCGTTCTAGCGTACCTCGTAGGAACTGAGACGGTTCACGCCTTTTGGTCGGTGAAAGGAACCACCCCGGATCCCCCATCTACAACCCCATCTCTAGCTCCTCCCGTGGATTGCCTCACCACGTCAGATTCGTGGTGTGCTGTCTTTAATACAGCTTGCGGGAAATTTTGCCTCGCCGACAACCGCACTTTCCGACGCGGACACTTCGCCACCGCTAAGTTACTTAGTCGCACCTTATACCCTTCTACTTTATTTCATAAAAAAGTGATAAACTGGACGTTGTCGGCACAGATATCATTGTTTGGAATATAGGTGACCATCTCCTCTCCTCCCTCTGGAAATTCAACCAAATTGTTGTTCCTCTCTTCTTAGGATCTTCATTTACCATTTCTTTTCCAGATCTTTGAGATTTTTTGTTCAGTGAAATGTGGTCGGTCAGCTTTATGGTGTCTTCTACATTGAAAACTATAACTAGCCATCGGCATTTTCTGTACCAATGAAAACCTTAAAAAGAAACCCTTTTTAAAATAAAAATATGCATGCAACAAAAAAGTTTGTTTTGAAGAAATCTGCGGAAATAAACAAGGAGAGAACAGCTCTCCGTACAAGCCATTATAATGCAATGAGAGTTGAAGCTCTGAGCCATGCAACTGAGCGGCGGTGCCACAGGGTAGAACAAGCAACAAAGATCCCTTTCTGCCTTCCTTTTATTTCGGATGACATGAGCAATGCAGTGCGAGCAAGCTTACGACAGGCGGGTCTGCAAGACTCAGTCAGAGTAGCGGACATACCACCTGTAAACCTGAAGCAGCAGCTAGTCCGCAATTGCGCATATGACAGACTTTGTGAGACACCGAATTGCATCGTTTGCCCAAACGGGAGGCAGGGTGATTGCGTGGTATCGGGGGTTATCTACCTAATCACCTGTCAGTTATGTGGGGCTGAGTACATTGGCGAAACAGGAAGATCACTATGTATCCGCGTCAAGGAGCACCTAGACGGGCTCGTAAAATCAAAAACATCATCCCCTTTAGGTGCTCATTGCAGACAGTGTCATGACAACACCCCTTTCAAGATAGCTGTCACTATCTTAGCACGCGAATCAGACGTTCTAGCGCGAAAAACATTGGAAGCGTTTTATATCACGGCCAAAAGTCCTATCATGAATCGTAAAGAAGAATGCATCGCTGTGACCAACGAGCTGGCGCCATATCAGCACCTTTGCGGGTTTTGACCTACGGGGTCAGAGGCGGGGCATCGTTACTAGTTAATACTAGCGGCGCAACTCTCACAACTGGTGGTCCGCTAACATCACGATTTCGTGGCTATCAAGGTGAGCGCTGGTCTGCTTTTCTGACGTTGCTTTTAAATAATCTGTTTGTTAAATCATATCTTGTGGGATGGGGGCGGGTGTAGTGTGCGGTTGGGTTCGCTTCTGCCAATCGATCGAGGTTCGAATCGCAGTGCTCACCAGCCTTTCATCCCTCCGGGTCGATAATTGGTACCAGACTTGTCTGAGGATAAAAGCACTGACTTGACATCGGCTAGCCACCGCAAGTCATTGTATAGGCCAGATACACGTTCGTAAACCTCAAACGATTCTGAATTGAAGTGAACGTGGGGGCGCATCCCAAGCGGATTGATTAACGCCAGAAACTTTATCCTTTTTTAACTTATCTTGTGGGATGACGAGGCGTTTGAGAGAGTAGATTACACGTGTCTTTGATTTTTCCAGGCTCTGAAGAAGGCGACGACGCCGAAACGTTAGCCAGAATAAAGATCAATAACAATCTTGGTTCAGCTCAAGAAAGTAGTACACAATCAAACTCTACGATGCCAAGATTCAAAGAAGGTCGAACTTGGAACTTAATCAAATGTCAACAATACTTGTTGTTTTCACCTTTTTTAGATTGTCATATTAAGTAAAGGAAGGTTTTCTTTCGACTGTGTGTGATATCTTCCCAGAAATAGCTGGTTAGGATTTTCCTTCAAAGAAACAAGAACATGATGTAAAGCCTGCGCTCTGTACCAACGTAAACACTTGTCAAAAGATTGAGGAAATGGGTTGGACGGTTTAGCCGCTTCCGCCATGCAATCAGGACCTTGAGTCTTCGGATTATCACGTTTTCTATTCGATGCAGCACGCTATGGCAAAGAAGAAGTTCAACTACTTCAATTAAGTGCGCTTCTGGACGGCCAAATTCTTTGACTCGCACTCGGCTCAGTTCAACAATTAAGGCATCCACTTTCGGCGCGGACGTTGGCGAAAGTGCTGTTGAAAGCTGTGCAGGATAAATTTATTGTGGAATAAAATGTGGAAACTGCTTTAGTATGAACTTTTAGACTTTGAAATTTTGGCGGTGAATCCGAGCATCCTAATGTCTCAGAGGAAAGAGTTCTTTGGCGAGTAATTCGAGATCGCTTATAAGAATCCTTACACTTATCTTGTCATTGAGCTGTGCCGCCTCCAAACAGTCTTTCAAACCGCATTGAAAACCGCGGGCGATCGAAGATCAGTAAGTTTTCCTCAGCTATTCAAAATATTCAAGTAAAACCAATGAGTAGACTGCTGAGGAGACCTTGGCGTGTACACATAGGCGCATTCTAACGTGCTTCGTATGAACAAAAGTCGTTTCCATGCCGTTTTTACGACGTTTATATAGAGGTGTGCGGGGGAGAGCCGGATCCGGCAGTCCGCAACCTCATCTCCAGCTTTCCTCGCGAATTTGACGCCACGTCAGATTCGTGTAATGCTGCCTTTAATCGGCGGCGTGGTGTTCTCACGCGGTGACTCGCGTCTTCGCTGAAGCGTGTCGTCCTTGAACATAGCTCTGCCCAACCTTCCTGATCTCATAATCCATCAATTCATCACTGTCCCGTCGCTTTCGAGAGTCGGTTTTTCCCCTGAACTGCATATCGACAAGGAGTGACCCGGGTACCTTACGTAGAAGATGTCCGGTAATAGAGCGCAACGAAACAGTGTTGCTAACAAAGTTCACGCGTTCACTACTTTTGTCTATGCGAACCGACACTAAACAAAATTGGATTGAAAACTTGAACTTCAAGCTAAGCTTTTTAAAAGCTTTCAGGGCATGAGACTCAATCACTCTTCTCAAAAGAGTTGCGATTTGTTTACTTTATTCTGTCCTTGACCGCTTCGAAAGTGTTTTTATGTGCGTGCTAACACGACGATGCTTTGCTGGAAAATTGTTTGCCATTCCAACATGTCACGGAACAAAGGTTTTCAGTAGGCGTGAAGCTCAGCGATTGATTACCGCCACAAAAAGAGGTCATTTTTTGAAGATTCCTAACTATTCTCGAAAGACACGTAATTCATGGTTTCAGTCGCAACGAACAACAATTAGTAATATTCATTTCCTCCACGAATGAATGGTGCTTTTAGATTCGTGAATTAATGATAACTAGTGATAAAAATTAATTATAATAATTGGCTAAGCTATCTTGACTGATGCCAGTGAATTGGTGAGAAAAGTGGTCATGTTTCAAGTTGAAAACGAAGAAAAAAGGAGGATTTTCTTCAGGGAAAAAGAAATACGAAAGGAGGCGATATCTAGCTGTCTCTCTTTTTCCTTAATTATCAATGGAGAAGTTATGTTTTTGCCGAGGTGGACTTATCCAAGGACAACTTCTACTAATGCCTTGAGTTTTCGGCACTTTCCGATGACTATGAAACAGACTGCCACTTAGATGTTAAATTAAAGCTTAAAATTTTTGAGATCGAGAACAGATCCCCTCCCCATCAACATCATCTTTGATGTTCACACTTTGAACAATTTTGTCAAAACAACAAACGAGCGCCTCATTCAGCGCTTTCCACCACCGTGTTACTACGGTAGCTTGAGAGCTTGAGACCAAAAGCATGGTTTTGTGCAGGCCAGAGATTGAATGGTCGATGAGGTCATCTCTGGTTTAGGAGTTCCTCAAAAATGAAATACGCACCAATTTACTGATGTTTTTAAACATACTAAACGTGAAATGAGGTGTTCATTAACTAAAATGTTTCCTGTTTACTTCTGCAGAGCTGCTTACATCATTCTCAAATAGTTTTCCTTCCTATCGTGGCAGCACTCTTCGTTCTTATGATTCTTAATTGCGCCTAGATTTGGAATCGAAACAAAAGAGTGGCAAATCGACAAAAATGAGCATTTCCACGTCTTTTCGTCATCTTAGACTGAAACGCAAAGAATGTTCAAGCAGTTTAGCCCGTGCCGTGTGTGATGGAATAGAATCAATGAAAAAACAGCAAAGTGCAATTTTTCTTCATCGATCGAGCTGAAATCAGTAACCTGCTCGAGAGGAATTCGTGCGAAGGAATGGAATATAGATGATGGATAATGACTAGGTTATTGTTGTTGCTGTTTTTCTTCCTCGAAAAATATATGAATAAATTGGAGGAAATTAGTGGCAGAACCTGCTTCAACATTTAAATCCGCCGTTTTTTGCTTGATGTAGGAGCGGTGAAACAAATTAAACTCAATGACCATTCGTCATTTCTAAAAATAACTGTGGAACGGATGATTCTAGAGCTTGCTTCTAAAACACTTTTTTTGAAACCCTTTTTCCAACTTTGGAATCGTATAGAGGTGTGGCTTAACCTTTTTTCAGAAATTAATTTCACAACAGATCATCACTGCCAATATCACTGCCTCGATTCTCCTCTTATACTGCCATCAGTTGGCGCGAATTCACCGCGATTACGGCGGAAATGATGGTACTTCTTACTGAACTGCATGTATTCTCATAAGAGATTTTTCCTAAACACTCTCTGACGTATGATTGACGACAGACTTCCAAGAAATTTGTTTCTGTGGATTTTTCCATTGTACTGATCCGTTGCGATCAACCAGTACGTTTTCACGTGAACTGGCATTAATGACATTGAGAAGAGAGTTGTTAGAGCTCTAACAAACTGGAGCTCTTCACATTTCTGTTGCATTTTGCGAGTCCCATTGAAACTAATCTCTTATAAGATTTAGTTCTGCTAAAATACCGAAATCACGTGCTACAACTACTTACTTTTCATAATGCAAAGAAACTACTTAGTTTATTTGTTGTTTGGTTTATTCGGCATTTTGTTGTTTTATTTGGTTCGGTTCACAGACATCTTGTCATCCTTAGCAAGATAAGTAGATTTTTCTAAATCTCCTATATTTCATCTTTTAAAGTTTTCTTTTGTATTTATACCAAGGTCTTTCTTTCTAAATTTTTATATTAAAGCACAGATGCACTTCTTCTTCCCCATTTTATTTCGGAACTCTTTACATGGGTTCCTCGTTGGCAAGTCTGACCGTTTTTCTGTATATTTTTGTATTTTCTTCAGATTTGTTTGACCTGGCCCGCTCTTTTCCATCAGGACTTAAATAGATGATAGTCATCTCTTGACGTTTAATATCACTCTTTAGTGAACAATTTAAAAGTTACCTTACCTTTAGTTACCTTTAGCGCTAGCTCTCATTGTTATTCAGAAAACTTGTTTCCCAGGCTGGTATTAAAAGGAGAGCATTATGTTGACATCAGTTCTAGGTCATTTTCTCTTTTTGCTGACGTAGAAACCCCACATTTTCCAATAAATAATGCTTATGACGTCCTTAGAGCCGGATGAAATTGCTCAAGTTCTTCTTTTCACGTCTTACGTCAAAATCGAGAAAATAAATGCAATACTCTGTTTTCAGACCTAATTCTGCTCACGTTTTATCAGAAAACCACGAGTCGAGTGAGAGGTGATTTTGGTTTTCTCTTTCCGAAATTTGGATTTTTACCATCAAAGCTTTCTTGAGTTAGTGATTTCCTTCTAGCAGTTTTTTTCAGCAGAAGAATATTACCTGGAACAGTGCTGCGTTAACTTTTAATTTCAATTCATTTAGTGGTTTACCCACTGTGGTTCTGGACTTACAGAAGGATTTTAGTGAGGAAATTTGTCGCCTTCTGTGATAGAGGGATGGCTTCCCAACCACCACAAGAATGTGCAAAAGGTACTTTATTCCTGCCCCTGCAATAATAATTGAGAAAGTCGGTCATAGATTTCTTTCCTCTGTATATTACAAACTTTTTGTTGAACTCAAGTCAAAATAAATTATAAAATTTTAAAGTTAACGTTAATTTCAACGTTTGAATTCAAACCAAAGAATTCAACCAGTAAGTGATTTTCTAACGATGTTTCGTCGATGAAAACAAATCCTGTCGCGTTTTTCGTCTGGTTTTTGATATCCTCAAACTACTTTTGAAGAGAAAATGTTTTCCTTTGCCACCTACTTTCTTGAAATGTTTGCATAGTCGAACATTTACGTGTCCATACGATTTTATTAAATATGTTTTTTGTGATACGGAATGAATAGACGTTCGACAAGTTCGTTTAATAAATATGGTTAAATTGGTGCGTTGTATTACGTTATATTAAATAATATAAGTTTTCTACATTAATAACATTATACTTCACTTTATTTTTTGAATAAAATAAAGAATAGCTTTTTGAAATCTAAAATATAGGTAAAAGTCTTCTCCATTTTCTACAATCCTCCTTATCCTTTTGGTAAATACGTGTATGTTTAATGATTCTTTTTCAAAACTCGCTTCTGAGTGGTGAAAAATACTCAAACCTCACTCAACCTCATTGCAAAAACTTGCATTATTCACGAGATGGCTCTATATCAACTAATAATATTATAGCGTGAGGTGAAGTGCAAAGTGTCTTGCGTTATATTGGTCATGAAATTGCGTACAAGAATTTTCCATATGCATATATTCGTGCTGTGGAATTTAACCTAACAAATCTTTGTTATTTCCACCACATATTCTATTCCGAGGTTTAACATTTGATTTACACTCGGTTAGCGGCCAATAATCATGCTCCAAATTGTTACAGAAAGCATAAAGTTTTGTTTTCGCAACGTTTCTACAGGATCCGATTAATGAAAATTACTCGGGTATAGGTGTTTTAGAAAGTTCACACAGAGATACTGTGAATGTTCTTTTTTGTTCATTCTTTTTATGTTTTTTTCGAATGTTAGCCAAGAGTGTTTGCAAGAAGTTCTCGGTTGTCAAAATTCCAACTTCACAACAATCTGTATCTCTCGAATACAGTTCTGTAATCACTTTCCAATTCAGCTATGAGGGCTGATTTGGTTTAGTAGCGAATTTCTTGTGGCGGAGAAAATCGTGTGCCCATATTTTTTGTTTTCTGCCCCAAAATATGATCACATTTCCTCGCACAGTGTGGTTTGAAAACAAAAATTTTCAAAAAGTGTGAAAGAATGAAAGTGCAACTTTGAAAATAACTTCCTTCTCTGATTACAATAGGATAGAATCGAAATATTATCGTTAATATTTCAAGGGATGGAGCTTAAGTGAATAATTTTCCATGGAATCCAGTGGAGGTGATTTGCGTGAGGCGGCCTGGGATAATTACCCATTGTTACTGACCCATTTGCACATGTTTATTTTGAACAACTGTGAGGAAGTTTTCACTGGTGAGCGCTTCTATAACTTAAACGTCATGAAGAATTGATTCCATGCACTGCTCGAATAATAGCTGCCGCTATCAATTATTTGTGCCACAAAATGATTAATTTTTCGCAGGAGAATGTTCGAGAAATTCATCATTGATCCCTATCCCTAACTACGTAAGTGTTAAGATTCGGCGCATACAGAACCAGTTTCAAGAGTAGTAAATCAAGTTATCCAGTTCCCACAAACGAAGCGTTATGCTTCGAAAGAGGATTTGAAGTATTCTTCAAATTTTTTCTTACCATCCTCACCACATCGTTCATTCAACTCATCTAAATCTGCTGATGTCGGAAAACATTTCACTCTTCACAGTTTCAATCCCATCTCAGTGATAAAAAAAATGCAAACAGAATGACAAAATTAAACATGAGAACTCTCATGATCAAATTACCTACTTAGGTTGGAAATTCCGCGTATACGTACTTTCATAAAAGTAGACGAATTTATTCAATGTCAGCAAAAACTCGTCCCTGTAAGCACTATAAGTGATTTGCACTGAGCATAAACATTAAAAGACAGCATTTTTTTCTTGGAAATCTGCAAAAATTGCAGCATCTAATAAATTTCTATTTCTTGGAAAAAAAACTGATTATGGAGACGTTTTATGGAATTTGACAGGGAAGGATCTCATTAAGAGCCAATCAGACAGCTGTGCTTCTGCAATGGCGTTTTTCCTTCGAGAAGAAAAGATCGAAAATCTCCGCACCATTTGTACACGACTGCAATACTTCGAGGGAACACTGAAGACCGTGGAGCACTGTCGCCGGCACAGTACTTCCTCAAAAATAAAAATTTCTTTAGAAATTTTACACAGATAAATTCTAGATTCGATGAGATCTGCTTAAATACGCATACTCTGTGAAAGTAAACTAGAAGGTCTAGAACTAGAAGAATAACGCCCGTAAACACGCAAATCACATTTATGTCAGCCCACAGGGAATAGTGCCCATGTAAAACAGTCCTTGGATCTTGGGATGATGAATACGAATGAATGTTGCGTTGTCGGATCCAACAAATGAGGCAGTCACTGAGTTCTTGTGTTGTTGTGTTGTTCTTTGAGTTTGCCTGTCGTTTGGATGCTTTCTTTAGGGTGATGAGGCGCTTGAGAAGATAAATCATTTATGCCTCTGATTTTTTCAGGCCCTGACGAAGGCACGGCAAAAGCGCCGAACAGACAGCTATTAATAAAGAACGATCAGTGCTAATCTTAGCTACAGCTCAAGCGAATAAAGAAAAAGGGTTCAGAGAATAATCGAAACAAGAAGCTTCAACCATCCAAGGGATTATGAAGGGAAACAGAGTTCAGTTCACCTGTTTTACAGAAAAATTTGTCTTTTTCAGATTTTGCTTCCGCTATGCCAAACAGGAATGGAGCCACTCCTGTCCAGTGAACACAAGTATGGTTTCTCAGAATAATGAGTTAAGTTAACTGCATACTTTTTTTTGTAGATTCTGCTAATTGTTTCTTTTTTTTTGCTATTTCCTTCACATTTGGATGAAGAACAACATTGATTTTAGACGCGTTGATCCGGGACCAAATTACCGGAATTTTTTCTTTACAATATACCCATGTGATCAACAAATGCCTTACTACACTTCTTACAAAACATTTCTCGAAAGGTCTGTCACAGCAAAGCATTTCGCACACACAGCACAAGGCGACTTCTTTGAGAATTAGCTTAGCACTTTCAACTCTGTAATTCAAATTTCTAATAAGAATTTTCGCCCCGCATCTCCTCCATAAATTCTTTCAAGTGACTCCGTCGCACATCATCATTCTTATTCGTCACTTTTTCCCATCGATCCGTCACAAGACGAATTTTCCCATTACAAAGTAATTTCCATTTTTTGCTTGCTTGCTCTGTCCCTTCGCAGTGTTGTGTCGTTGTGTTGGGCTGGGTGTATTTCACGTGTATTTCTGTCGTTTACCACGGAATGGAATGTTTTGCATAGCACAGGCGTAACTCAACTCGATTAGCTTTCCGTCTGTTTACTTTGTTCCCAGCGTCGAGTTGAGCTTCGTAGGAATACACCCAGTTCATCATTTTTAGGGTCCTATGGAAAGATTCGTCACTGGTCTCGACTGCACTGACTTTCGTGACATATTCGTTTGCATATTCAAAAACTTCAGATTGCCTAACTCCATGACGACATGAAATCAACAGATTTTGAA
The DNA here is from genome assembly GCF_031761385.1 of Necator americanus. Classification (NCBI taxonomy): domain Eukaryota; kingdom Metazoa; phylum Nematoda; class Chromadorea; order Rhabditida; family Ancylostomatidae; genus Necator; species Necator americanus. Next base: position 27,043,512 of record NC_087372.1, on the reverse strand, counting down.
ACAGCTCGAGTTATTCCTGGTGCAATTTTCTCTAGTAAAAAATCTTCCCAAAAGCTCAAAGTTCTAACCTTTTACGATCCTGGGTAAACGTATCGCTGATTCATGTTTGTGAACCTTCCTATGGCCCACCATTATCTGCGCAACACTATGGAACTATTCAACGATTTCGTTTCCTTCCACGAAGACATGAAGTGGTTAAGACTCGACCTTGACGTGAAGAGATGACGTGAACGTTCTCCTCCACCCTCCTGATTTTCTCAGCTGTGAAAGAATTTAGCGCTCAGCCTACTTTATTGCTGCAGTACCCAACAGCTGTTAGTACATCGCAATCGTATCCATTGTCGATTCGAAAGTCGATACTTCCGTTGGATTGCCATGGTAACCTTGGCGTTTTCATGTCTCGTTGCGCCTATTATGGTCAAACAAACACCTCCAATGGCGATGTCCATGGTTGTCGCTGATTATTATTCAAACATTCGTGTGCGCCAGTGCGCGCACACACAGACATTCCTCTCTCGCTTAAGTCGCTTTAATTTGCCACCTGGTGGACATCAAAGAGCACGAGAGTTTCCGAAACTTCAGTGGTTAGGTGTTGACGTTAGCGACAAGATTCCAGCGAGAAACGCTTCATCAACAGACTCTTCCAGAGAACTGAGCGATTTTTGCACCTAACCTCTCTACGTTTGTTCGGACACAGCGATTGCTTTTCGTAAGCTTCCGATGTGCTTTCCGTGATGAGCATATCTCGAGGGGAAACGAGTTATTTGGAAAATCGCATCACATAGTAATCTGGCCGCGAGCAATCTAACGGCTCCGCCCACACTCTCCCACACCATAGGCAAAGGAAATCATTCGCTGCATGGAGCACCCGCCTCAACCGCCCTCATTTTCACAGGAATTCGTTCGCCTTCTCACTCCTCCCACACTTCCCCAGATAATTTCACGGCTGAAGAACATCGTATTCTCTTGTTTGTTTCAGTTAACGAATTCTAGGAGGTTCATGGCGCATTTAGGGGTCACAAGTTATCCAGTGGTTAAGAGGAAGTTCAACATCGTAATTTTCCAACAGACGGCTCACTGATGGAATTATGTGGTTTACTGGTATTCACACCTTGTCTCTTCCACTAAACATTCCCACCCTATTATTGTTGTATGCTAGTTAGAAATCTATATATAGACCCTTTACATCTGCCCAACTTTACTATCTTATAAAAGCTGATCATACATACTGGTTTAGTTTAGCACCGTGTCTCTGGTGTAAGAATTTCTCATGCACACTTAACGCCCGCTAACAAAGGTCTTAATTCCTTTGGATCTCTGCCAAGCTCTTTGTAGTCCTCCTGGCGTGTAAGAGTGCCGCTCTAATCTCCTCCATACTTCTCTTCTTGTCGCTCTTTTCCCATATTTTATAGCTCTTACATGCGAGGAAATACATATAACAAAGTCACGAAAACGAAGAGAGGGGCTTGGCAGGGAACGAAATGCTGAACCACTACAGTATCGCCACGGTTAGCACCGCATTCAACTGGTAGAGCGACATTCGCCTTCAGGGCAGGACAGAAGGAAGAAGAAGCTAAAGGAGGCCGACAAAGAGCGTACTTTGCAACGCTAGGAGCGTCGCGGTCGCCAGGCTGAACACATTTGGCCTCGGCTACAACTAGCTTAGATAAGGAGTATGTTGGCATTTATCTGCTTCTAGATTAGGTCACACATCATGTTTTATTTTTTTCTTCCTCTTTCTCTCTCTCTATCTAGAACAATTCGTTCAAGATTTGGTGAATTATGCAGTAAGTTGCAGGTGTTTTGATGTTTGAGTCCAGAAAACGTCATGAACCATCGCGCGGCTGCACAGCTGCTCAATGCATTGCGTCTAAATAAAAATATGGATGCTTTCATGGTTTTGATTATTTTATGAACAAATTGAAATCTCCTCATCAAGTAGGGCAAGCCGGCCACAGCAGCGTATGCTTTCAGGATTATTCAATCCCCATGATCCGTTTCTCATTCTTCTTAGATCGCAGCAATAAGCTATAAAAATTTTGATGATTCCTTGGTTCTTCGGTGCCGATTAAAAACCACATTCAGCCTCTCACTTACTTTTGAGTAATGGTCGTTTTCCTATGGCAATGACAGTAATTTCACCATCATACACATGTTCTGGAATGATTCTCTGAGAAACCCCCTGCACTTTCCTCGTGCCTAATTAGTTCCATGATCATAGAAAGTTCATTTCGCCGCTGTTGTTGTGATTCGCTATGACAGCGGAGAAATTTGCCACTATTATTGCGTCTCAGATTTCAGATTTTCACTTCACATTTCACTTCTCAATTTCAATAACAATCTAATGACAGACTTTGCCCTGAAAAAATCAATTTCTGTAGTATTTCCTATTCGTTCTCAATAACTTCCATGTGCAGAACATGCACAGAAAAAAAAAACAGTTCAATTGTCTTTTTAGAAGCAGATGTTCATGACTGATCTCCCGCTAGGACCAGTCAATTCCACCTCATCGACACACTCGAATTCCTCACATCCATCCCTATTCTTTGTCCTTATTCAATCTTTCTGTTCGTATCAAATACGGTCGGATAAAGTTTTCAGGCTCATAACAACACGAGCCTCAAACATCAAACGAAGCAGACTTTGAACAAATCCTGAAAAATCCCAAATTTATGAGGCTCGGCCCAGCACTTTCTGAAAGCTATGTGGTGAATCATTCGAATGATGAAACATTTTCTCAGAGCAGTACAAATTATATATTTATATATTCTGCAGTTTTATGCTCGTCTAAAATTCCGAGTACGCTTTATCTTCACTCTAGCTGAAACTGCGAGGTTAAGCAGTTCAGGTACCAATCATCTGCTTGTTTCTCAGCAGCCTTCTACTTCTCGACAATTTTCGACGTGTGCACTTTAACGCCTGCTATGCGATGTGTGGTTTTTCTCTGAACGTCATATAATTTCTCAGTTGAATTGAAATCCGACGATATCATTTAATTTGACTTCAAATTGGATTCGAAGCTGGATGATGACCATGTTTTTCACATCTACAGCGATTCAACGCTCCTTCTTTATTACCAACCTTGGCAAATTACATTGAAAAAAGTCGGTGAGAAGCAATATTATGTACAGCATTCTCCTGATATAATCTTTATCGAGTAAATATACCAAAAAAAAGCTCCCTGCACTCCTCCCAAACACAATTTTGATTTTTGATTAATCATTCTCGTAATGCGATTACGCTAACCACAAAGCACATAGCAACCGCCGAATGACTCGGAGTTCTTCTTGATATTTCCTCTCCTAATGCCACTTCTAATGTTGATAGGCTCACTTAATTCCTGACTTAATCCAGACACCTCATTTAATCAGTTTCCCCCTCAGCAATAAGCTACGTCTACCTTGCCGATTACGCAAAACAATACCGTGTCTTGCGACGCAGGTGGCAAGAATCCCTGCTGTGCTGTTCGAATACCTCTTCTTCAGGTTGCAACGAAGAATTTTCCAGGAAATGTTGATTTCGCATTATCAGCAACTGATCAAACTTCGTGCAGATCACGTCAAACAGAAGTTCTCTCTATTAATTATCAATCCCCTTATTCCTCAAGTTTGCACAGAAATTGTGAAAATTATCATTGGTATACAATACGGGGCATGAAGATGTTGATCGAACATCGCTTCCGAGAAGTATAAATCTCCTTCTCACCAAAACCTATTGGTATGCGCGTGAGAACAAATGTCTAGCACAAAAACAACATCACAGAATAATTCAAACGATGAAATTATCGGCAATATCGTAATTCTTACATTTGATGAGCGATAAGGACCAAATCTAAATTTCCGAGAACTAATCGCAATCCAATTTTTTATAGAGGTGCATATTCACGTACCTGTGTTTAACCAAACTTCAAACTTCAAAAAAAAAAACTAACTTGTTTTATTTTGGGGATCCCACAATCGACAAAAAATGTCAATTATGTTCTTTTTTTGGGGAGGGGGGAATCCTATTTTCGAATTCCAGCCAAGTTTGAAGTTTTCGCCATTACTCCGTAACTTCTTTCCTTCGTTAGAGTATGCATTCTGCATAGTTTCAGAATCTCCTGTCACCTCCTGTTGATTTCCTTATTTCTTTCTCACCTCTCCAATGAAGCACTTTTCCGAGTTAATTGGTTGTAGAATTTTTTTCTGGTAGTCGAATTTGTCATTTAGCTGGTGATCATTGATCACATAAACGTATCTATTTTTCTTTTCATTGACGATTAGCTCAAATCGCCTTCGGTAAGCCTCCTAAGCAGGCGTTGAATACTTCGGATGGGTGTCAGCTGAGAGTTTCCCCTGTGCTGCAGCAGGTCGGGACTCTAGACGTGAGGCGAAGTCACTATTTTGACTTATCCATCCGCAGAGATTATCTGCTCCTTAACGGACTGACAATTATAGGCCAAATGACACAACCAATATAAGAGCCCAAACAAAGTTTTCGAGTAATCAATGGAAAAAAGAGAAGAAATAGATAGAATCTATGTCAAAAGGGGTATGTTTCTCATAGTTCTAATGCTCCGTAGAACTAGAAATATCCTGAAAAAAACAGAAAACGAATTTTTGCTTAGTCTACGGAGCTTACACTTCTCCTTCATAAACTCCACGGACTGTGTCGCACAATAAAGTATGTTTTTGAATAATCCACGGCAAAAAAAAGAGAGAAATCGATCAGATCTATAACGGTCACTTATGAATTTAACAGAAACTACAAGACCTTCATGTAAACGACAACGTTAATCTATTTCTGGAGTACTTGAAATCGTGGAAGCGAGGGAGGGGAAATAAAACACGGGTCACGAAAGAGTGGAAATGGATACCCATTCATTCAGTAGTCTGATCTTGTTTCCAACGCAACCCACTTCAGTTCCCTCGTGTACTGTCGGTGCTGGGAGGTAATTTCCACCGCGTCTCAGTCAAACCATAGATAAATCATATTAAAAAATGTTTCTATTGCTAATGATTTTCTCTGCGTTCATTCATTTGCTTTATTGAATTTTATTTGGGTGGGTGTGGCGCAGTCGGTGAAAGGTTGCGTTGTGGCTGCTCGACCTCTCGATGGTTCAAAATTGCCCAGTGCCAATCAAGGCTTCCATCTTTCCGGTTTAGATAAATGGGTATCACGCTCGACCAGGGGGATAATCACACTGACTTGATACCTCGGCTAACCCATGCAAGTCAATGTATAACCTAGAAGCGTTCATAAACCCCAAACAATTCTGAATTGAATTAAAAGCTTTGGTGCATCCCAAACGGATTGGTTAACGCCACACACTTTTATGAATTTTATATTATTTTCATGGATTAACCATAAAAATGTTTTCAGTCTTTTTTTTCATTCTGGGATTTTATCTTAGCGCTCCTGCCGGAGAATAACCCATAAAATCCGAATATCTAAAGCAGAGAATTAAACATTAACAGCTCCATGCATCTACGTACATCTACATGCTTTTATGACCACATTCTCATCGATGTTCTTCCATGTAAATGTGTTCGCATCCAGAAAATATACTGGGGGACCTTACATCCATTAAGAATAATATGCTGGCGCTGGCAAGACGATCCTCGACGGGTTCTCAGAGTTTCGCAGTTTAGTAAAGTCCAGAGATGGAGCTGTGAGATAGATGTTTGTGCAGGCTTATTACATGGAAAAGCATAGAACACGCTCTATAGAATTAATTTTCAGTCAGCTAGGCAATAAGAACCTCATTAGTGGAATTTTTTCCCTGGGAAAAAAGATGTAATAGAAACGCAGCTGCTCTGCCACAAGATTTTTGACAAAGTTGTTTGCTGCATTTGAAGTTAAGAAAAAACTTAGCAAAATAACCATAAATATTTCATTTTTTTACATAATTACTCATATCGTGCATAAATATCTGGAAAATCTTGCATAACTTCTTTGATTTCGTTCAGCAATGCTTCAGCGGAGCTAGAAGGAAGCATCTCCTTAAAGACATCACCACATGAATCTGAGGTGGTACGGATTTCAGGTGGAATATTCGTATACGGGATAGTAGATTATGGAGAGGGGGTGATTCCGTCCATTTCTTCCTAATTGCCGTAAAAAACGGCCCGGAGTATGCGGCGCGTGCACAAGGCTGGCGCGCTCCAATCGAATTCCTTGTAGAAAATAGCGCGCCGAATCGCTCGAAGCTGTATTGTTCGGGCCGTTTTTTACGGCAATTAGAAAGAAATGGACGGAATTATCCTCCTCTCCATAATCTAAGATCCCGTATACGTATACTCCACCTGAAATCCGTACCACCTCAGGTTCGTGGGGTGATGCCATTAAAATGCTGTCTTTGTTCCTTAGTTATTCCAAGAATCCAGAAGAAAAAATAGTCTTGCAACAGAATTCATGGTTCAAATATTCATAGTTTTCATGAGAAGAGTAAGAAGAGCGATGTGCTTTGTTTCCAACCCCCACAACGGCGAAATATATAGCCGTGGGGCGAGTACTGTTCTCCGTCCGAGGACGACCTCATCATGAATTGCGCTGAACGAGTCCCACACATCATGGCATCGTTCTCCCTGGCTTCAACAACCAGCTATTCATCACCGACGACGACTACTCTGATATATCTTTTGAAACGACTTTAGCCATTCCAGGACTCTACGCAAAATTACGTCTATTATCCACGAGTTTTCTCTTTTTGGGATTGACGGACAGTCCATCTTCTGATTCTTCCAATTTTCTCTTGTATTTCGTGTAAATAAGGAAGAAATAGTGCAAAAGTTTTCTTTTATTTGTGGAAAAAAGTGCAAATTCTTGAGTAGGATGTAATGCCCTGGCAAGAGGTGATCACTCTGTCTGCTCGATCGATTGTTCGATACCTTGGAGTCCAAACACCTCCTTATTCTTATGAGCTTATTTAGTTGCTTCGGCATTTTTTTAGGTGCAAATAGGGGTTTAAACGATAAAACGGTCTCTGTTTCCGTAGGTCTTTCTGTAGATCTCACATGAGTTCGAAAAAACAGCGATTCTGGATCGAGATTGATGGGACTGACGCATCCGAGAAGAATGATTAACGCCGAGCCCTCGATCATTTATTTTGATCAGTTGTGGAATTGCCTATGTCCTCAGATTCTCGGATTACTTAGCGCGAGTTCTGCTCTACTCGAATCAAATGAATATTCTATAGGCATTTAACGATTTCTCCAAAACTTCACGTAAATTATAGAGCAATTTTGTTGCAACGTAGGAGGCGTGGGAGAGCCTACTTTTATGAATTTCCATCTGATGAAGAAATGGCTGGAAATTTGATTACCCGAAATCTGGTTGAGTGCTGTTCAGGGTTTTTTTGTCTTCTTGTTTCTAAGTGGATTTTCGTTTCGAAATTTGATATTGCTTGCAAACAATATTCACTTAAGAGTGGGATTCGGTCTAGAATCTTTACCCACGATAGATTGAGACCAAAGAATAGTGCATCTTCGCTAACCCGAATTTTACTGAAATTCGTAATGGCTGAGGTTGCCACGAGTGTTGGCGTATATAATGACTTACGGGGGCCAACCGATAATCAAGTAAGTGTTTTTATCCTTCCAGGCGAGTCTGGTACCGATTTGTCGATCCCGAAGGGATGAAAAGTACCAGTAGTTCATTAATTATCCACAATTCGGTCACCGGCTCTGCATTGCAGGATCTCCGAGAAGTTAGAGAAAATAATGGTAACACCTTCACTGAAACTACAAACTAAGGATTTTTGCAGTGGAATCATTTTGAATGCGAACATCGAGGGAATTCACATGATCTTTGTAGTGTGATTAGCTATTTCCTGACTATCTTTTACCAAATGCTGCATTCTTTTTTTCAAATCAATTCCCTTCCGCATAAATCCGTCTGAAGTAATCCTCGGTGATATTTGCTGATTATATCTCGTTCAGATCATCGATCACCATGGCGTTTACCTGAACTGTCTGCGTTTTTCTGAAAAATAGACATGAAAAGTTGTTTCTATCCGCATTTCTACCATTCATAGGATTAATAGGTGCCCTTCAAACAGCGTGATTCTTTTTGGTCGGATTTCATTTCACTATTTCACTATTTCTTCTTATGAGAGGAACAAGGCAAATCGTTTGCGAAAGAGCGAAGACGGGCACAAAAATCCACGCAAAAGGAGACGAGTTGCACCAGGAAAGACAGTTTTTAATAGTAAACAATTAAATCTTAATTGGAATTGTGAAGTTGAGTTACTGAAAGAAAAACTTCTTTTCCTCACCATGTTCTATACCGCCATTAGTTGTTCATTATTACTATTGGCGGTGTAGCTTAGTCGGTGAGAGATTTCTCTCTGGATGAGGCGTGACCGATCGGAGGTTCGATTCCGCTCTAGTACCAACCAAGCCTTTCATCTCTCCTGGTTAGAGAAATTGGTACCACTGTCTTGTCTGGTAGGATAAATACACTGACTTGACACATCCGCTAGCCTCAACAAGTCATTGTACAGGCTACTTATGTATTCGTACTACTAAATAATATTACTAACTACCAAATATGTTTTTTTGAAAGAATGCTTATATCAAAATTTCCTTCTCTGAGTTCTTTTAGTAGAAACAATTGGCCATTTTTATTCATATGAAACCTCTCGGTGCTCTGTTTGTCTAACAATGATGTTTGATGTTCTGCTGTTCATTTCCACTATGCTTTGCCCTTTATTCCCTTATTTGTAGAAACACTAGCCCCATCGTTCTTGAAGAACAACTCATTCCCTCCGAAATATGAAATATTTTGGGTGTTTTCCCATATATTGGATATGGACAGCCGATCTAGTATTCAAAACGGCTTTTTCGACGCTGTTGCTCACCTATTTTTATCCATATCCATTTGTTTTGCGCATCGCATGCCTATCATATAATATTTGCATTTTTCCAGATGTGAACCCCTTTGATATTAACCACACCTTCAGTTTTTATGCGCTCCACATACACAGCTTTTGGTTCATTCTACTCGTTTTCCAAAATACTGCGGGATTTCTGACCAGATCAATCTAAGCTTCAACGAGCATAGCTTTCTGAATTCTGGAGGAATTCTTTTCAAAGAAAATTTTTCGAGAAAAATCATTCGTGCTCTGCACATTAGTGCACTCGTCTCTCATGTTTTACTTTTCATTTAAAGATTTTCGCGTGGTTGACAATTAATCACTACGTTAAATATATAATTTCGCACAAAATTTCAGTGGTTCATATAAACAATAAAGAAAAATGTCATGTTGGGCGTGCGAAGACCGAGTCTAGTCCGTCAGATGGCTTTTCGACAGGATTCCAAGGAGGTGAGCCTTAGTAGTCATGGCGAAGCACATAAGTGAAAAACATATTAATTTCGCTCACGTAAAATCGCCCCCAACTCCAATGAAATTTCCGCTGGCTTTGTCTTTCTATTTTGTTGTTGGTTCCCAGTACAACGTGTCTCCATTCCAGACTGACCTATCCGTTCGCCACAGTCATCTCGCGCCTCCGACTGTACCTCCAGACAGTCCCCGACCTCAAAAGGATGCTTCAAGTTAGTCCTCTCTGTTTTTTTTCGTCATGTCAGCAAATGCGAACGGATTCGCAGCATTTTGCCCTCATGCCAGTTCTCCGTAATCACCTCACGCGAAGCTGCATCGAACTGTTTTTGAAGATTCGAGAGTGTGTTGAGCACGCACGCTACCTCTTAACTCAATGCACCCCACTGCCAACAGAACTTTTACCCTGTTAGAGGCGACGTTTGGGGAACTTTTTCATGTGTGATTCTCTGGACTGGTGAATGGGGTTCCATTTCCATCGGAATGTAGCGTACAAATGTCATTTCTGAAAAAAAAACGAAAAAATGCGCAAAAAGAAGAGAAAAAAAAACAGACGAAGACAGAAATTCAAAACAACTCCACGAATCTGGAGACCATACAGATTAGGGGCTGGTCTATACAACCAACGAGGCAATTCCTAACTATCGTGCAAGCGATTTAAAAACACTATGTTGGATTTCATCATTTCGAGGGTTGTAAAGAGTTTCAGATTAGATAAACTGATGCTTCTGAGTGCAGTTCACGTTCACTATTGGTGGTTTTCTAAGGGACGTTTCTCCTTTTGTGATGATTCTTGGATGAACGGATGGTGATTCTTGATGATGATGATGGATGATGCATGTTGAACTTACATATTACTGGAGGGAACCCGAAAACAAAACATTCACACAGTACTACCTTTTAAAAAGAGTTTTCTCTAGTATTTCTTGCTTTCGAAAGACTTCTTTTCGCTAGCACTTCTTGAGCAGAGAGCTCAACTCATTGCGAGAAATACTACGAGGGATGGCAGAACACGAGCGAGTGTTGGCGAGTCACTGCTTCAATTCCCCGACATCAACTCAAAAGCAATCAATAGCCTTAGGAATTACATTTACAAGGTTGTTCGACCGTCACGCTCGCCACTACTTTGTTGGCGGATGACCAACGACAAAGAACAAACAGTAGTGACGTCGTGGTGGAGAAATGTGTGAAGTAGTGAAGCAGCAATTCCGTCACAGATCCACTACGTACGAGGGTGAAGTACTGTTGGGGCAAAGGACAAATAACTATGAAAACAGTTGCGGTGGGACAGTTTCGCGGAGGGACAGATGATCCGCACCCGTTTTTTTCAGCCGTAGTCGGATCGTTTCGTCCTGGCTCTTTGTCTCATTTATTCGATTTTTCTGATGTGCCTTCGCTAAGCTCTTAAATGCAGATGCCACTATCACAAATGTCATCGGATTAGAAGATATCGGAGAAACCACTTTAACAAAGCTCTTTGCTTATCCTCTCTAAAGACATTCTATCCGTAAAACCATCCAAATCCACAACACATGACTTTCTGATCCTGATAAGTTGCTACAGAGGAACTCTTCGAGCTTTTCAATGAATGATAAAAAGTCTCTACAAATGAAATAAAATAGATGTAAAATGAGCTTCTCTTCTGCTAACTATGTACTCTTTTCACTCATTAGTTGAAATGAGTTTCTTTTTTCCAAAGTACATCGAGGGTGTTGCTCTCACCAATTTTTAAGCGACAATCAAAAAAAAAGTTCAAAGGTTTTCATTTAACGATTCAAACTGAATATGCAGTAACTACTATTCGCAGTATCAAGTACGGGACAAAGCCATGCTTCTTTTGAGTTCATCTGTTCTTCTTTTCTTCCAATACAGCAAGAAATCGTAATGGGCGTAATAATGAGGAAAGAGAAAACTCTTTTTGTTTTCTTCATTTTTTTAAACGATATCAAATGCGTTCAGGTGAGATCATTGGACCCTCGATGATGGTGACCATGAAAGTGCCTGATACTAAGAAAGGTAATAAGAGTTTTTCATATTATCGAGCATAACATTAGCTTCATCCTGAGCCTCAAGCCCTCATATGTTTGCTAATGAAGCAAAAGAGCTGAGTATCCTGCTACAGAATGAATGTGTTTTGCAAAGTTATTCCGAAAAAAAAAATAGATTTTAACAATGTATAGGGGTCTCGTCTTACAAGCAGAATTACGTATATGTTTTCTTTTCTCGACTACAAAAAAACTTTTCTATGTAGAGAATCTGACAGCGATGGATCCAGAAACGCTAATTCCTTATCTATTTCAGAGAACAATGTTGTGCGATTGGAATCCATTCAACTAGAAGAAAAACGAAAGTGATCTACGATTAAATACAATTTATTTATTCGTTCCCTGTTATGTACAATGTATTTTTCTTTCTGTACGCCTTCGAGATGAGTACATGTAGAGAGTGATCGTTGATCGAGTGTATAAACAGATTATTTATGCAAATGTGCTGAATCAGTAAACGAGAACGAGAAGTACGGACAGATCTCATTTCGTTTTTTTTTCCGGCCGCGACTCATTTTCCTCGCTATAGATGTTGTTCTGCTCTCATCAGAGCAGTTAAAAATCTTTTCTGCAAACTCGACTCTCTCCGAAAATCGAACTAAACACAAAGTCAAACAAATTAGTGATTGCTCACATAACATGTGACAATTTTCAGAACTTTGCATCTGACTACAAGAAGTTTCGTCTACATTAACGTGGCGCGGCCAGTTTCAGAGCGGTTAAAGACACAGAATTGACGAATGTTAAAATTTCTCCACGAAAATAATTGAAAGACTGTCTGACCACGATTATGCTTAATTCTCCCTTATTTCCCTGAGAAAGGGTCAGTAAATGGGGGATTCAACTTCAGTAGCCCACTGATTGTCCGTTAGCTGGCAAATGCGGCGTGTACGCATTGGCTCGTACACGTGACACGTTGACAGGTGCCTCGTAGGAAACTCAGACCGATAATGTCGGTCCCTGCACTGTTTTTTTTAAAAGGCAGCATACCACGAATCTGACGTAGTGAGGGAATCCGCAGGGAAGGCTAGAGATGGAGTTGTAGATTGCGGAATCAGAGGTGGTTCCGCTCACCCCTCCGTCCTGAAGATGGGGTGGAAATCGCTTTATTTCCTACAAGAGAGGGTGGAAACGCTCCTATATATGTATACTTTCTAGTCCTCTCAGCAACCCCTTCATTGGCCTCACTTGAACAGGCAGTCCAGGAGAACTCACCGGCTTTCGACAGCTGGATGCGGCGCGTGTACAAGGGTGGCAAGTTGCAACCGAAATCGTCGTGAAGAACAGAGCTATTTACGCGGTTTTTTTTCAGCGATTAGGGAGAGATGAGCGGAACCACTTGATCCCACAACCATCAACCCATCTCTGGCTTGTCTAGCGGTTTCCCTCACCATGTCAGATTCGTGGTAGTGAAATCTTTTCCGAAAGTGCTGCCTTTAAAGGAAATTAGGCGGAATCGAAGAATGATTGCGCTCAAACTCGTGATCCACACTCCTGACCTTATTTTTTCATGAAGTGATCTCAACATCGTGATTTCGTGATGTGGTGCCTTTAACTGCGGTCTTTCTTGACCCGTTTATGCAACAAGTAGTGATGCGTTGGCCGCGCTCTTCCACTATGAATCCAGGTTTCATTCACACTGGCGGAAAGGATTCTACTTTTTCGTAACTAGTCAACTGCTCAGTTAGATAGTCAGTTCTTATTTACGCCGCGTATATAATATTTAAAGCCATTGTTGTTTTCACCAAGAGCTACGTTCTCTTCAATATTTTGTGACTACTACAGAAAAATAATCAAAGCGGCAGTTCATATTCGCCTTATGGACTAAAATGAATGAGAATGAAAGTCAAATATTTGATTACGTCTTAATTTTAGCCTTCCCTAATGTTTCAAAGAACCGCACGAATGCAGTTAATGAGAAGTTAATCGAAAAATACATAGGCTGTGCAACGATTAGTAAACAAATGACTCTCAACTGACATGACTCGTAAATATACATAGCTCTCAGCAACCGGCTTCGTAGGAAAAATTAGGCTGGCCACGCAATACATCCAGTATTAGAAAATGACGATTACTTGATAATAAATAAGGAACTTTTTTTGCATGGGATTTCTAATGGAGTTACTTTAATTTCATGCATTATTAGCGGTGTCATTGGTCGCCAAACGTTACTCAAAGCGGAGTAAGTTTCTACGGACACAGTGCCCTTTAATGAAAGTAACCGTACCACCATTGAAGTCATGTTTTGGATGACTTTCTAGGCACTGAAGCGAAGCTTGCCATCTACCCGGCTACTGATTTCACTTTTGTGTCTAAGTTCAAAAAAAGAATGCATCGAGTTCGGGTTCGAGTCAGGTGACGCAATCGTTCATTCGGCTATCCTCATCTCTATAACTTCAAAAAGAACGTCGCGCTTATTCTGTTTGTCTTTGGGAACAAAAGCTGAAAATTCTACAAGGATAATCGATTATTTTTCTTTCAAACAGTTATTATTTAGACGTCTTCTACCACAATTGCTCTTTTTTGAACATTCCTGAGTCCTCTGACTGTTTTCGTGGAACAGTTACTTTATTTTGAACAACAACGTTTTCGAATATTTCCAACGGCAAAAAAGCGCTGCTCTTCCGATTTAGCCCCCACAGAAGAACGAGGTATGGTCTATCAAACAAAAGACGGATGTACGCTGTGGCAGGTTATGCGGTTGACAAATCTAGTAAGGGATTTGACTCGGAAGGTGCTGAGGTCGGGACACCTAAAAGTGTTTGTGTACTGAGGATTGGTCTTCAGGTGGTCTCGCTACCATTCGTTGGCGGATTCTTACATTCGATCATGAGGCGAGAGACGGAATTCAACTATCGGTCGCCCTGAAGCCACTTCAGATTTCTGTTTATCTCATTACTGCTCATTAAATGCATCACCCCACGAATCTGAGGTGGTTCGGATTTCAGGTGGAGTATTCGTATACGGGATACTAGATTATGGAGAGGGGGTGATTCCGTCCATTTATTCCTAATTGCCGTAAGAAACGGTCCGGAAGATGCGGCGCGTGCACAAGGCTGGCGCGCTCCAATCGAACTTCTTGTAGAAAATTGCGCGCCGGAACGCCCGAAATCGTACCTTCCGGGCTGTTTTTTACGGAATATAGGAAGAAATTAACGGGATCACCCTTCTCTCCACAATCAACCCTTCTCTCCCGTATACGAATACTCCACCTGAAATCCGTACCACCTCAAATTCGTGGGGTGATGCCTTTAAGCGAAATAAAAACGAGCATGCAAATCAAAAATGGCCGTGGATTGTTTCGCCTATTTCAGCAGTAATAAGACCTGATGAAAAATAAAATGTGCAACCAATTTCTCACAATTTAAAATTTTTCTGAGCGGTAGGTAGTTCGGCTGCTTCTGCTCGAGCGATGGTTGAAAACCTGATGCCAACCAAACCTTTCATATCTCTGGGGCCGATTGATTCTAGGAGGATGGAACTTCTCGGCATGCTACCGTATATCATTCTGTAGGCTAGACAAGCGTCCATAAACTTCAAGCGATTCTGAAATGATGTCGAACGTAGAGGCGCATCAAGAGAGAGAACGCCGAGCATTTTATCCTTTTTACGAGAACAGCGTGAGTTATGAACGAATCACTTCTTCGCGGACTTGTCGCACAATTGACGAACTAATTTACTTGAGCCATGGGAACATTCCAATCTGGAAATTCAATGGGCTATATGGTAATAAACTAGGGATAGTAGAGGTCCTCAAAAGACAAAAAAGATGACTTATCTTTGTATATGACAGTGAAACATGTTGTGATTTCGGTGTTGAGATAGCCACCAACTGCTCTTCTCACAATCATTTCCTTCCTTCTAGAGCAAGATTAAGGGTTGCGCTGGGCACGGAATCCAAGAGCTCGGTCGTTCTAAACCATTATGGATTATGCCACGTTATCTTTTCTGATGACAAAACGCCAGCAGTTATTTATTCTGATGTTCTTTTTTCTATTTCCTGTTATTCTGATACAATACTCTGCATGAACATTGAAAAACCGACGGTGAGTGACGGTGCGGCACCGTCGGCCACCGTCGCTTGCTCATAACTGCTCATAAAATGGAAACTTCAGGACAGTTTATATATCATTTGATTCCTCTCTTTGAGATCTATACGAAAACCCACATATTGTTGAGAAAAGAGCAAAATGACGCCAAATATGCGCCAAAAAGCAATAATTGGAACCTAACATAGCCTAAGGTTATAGTTGACAAAGTGTTCAGAGACTCAAACTTTCACATTTGGTCAGAACAGCAAGAAATTGTTGTGGACGAGTACTTGAAATTGTTGATTTGTTATTTTTTAGTCATTTGTGCGTCATTTTTAGTCATTTTAATTGTTGCATAAAATAGCGGTTCGTCCTTACTTTGAACGTTTGTTGCAATGAAAGAAGTTGTCAAAACAGCCTATAAAATCGCGGTTGAGTACAACTGTTCCTGAATTTTGTGAGATTTGTGTTGTATACAGACAGATGAACCCCGCTCGTACGCTAGAGTATCGCAAAGTTTGAAAATCCCACTTTTCGTCTTTTTCCTTTCATTTCATCTCTACTTTGCACCTCCGTTAATCACCAGAACAGAGGTCAAATCGAAAGAACCTAAGCAGATCGCTTAAAACAGGTAATGTACGTTAGTTTATAAGGTATGTTTCCTCTGAATAGATTTTCTTGCTCTATTATAACACCTTCTTTTCATAACATTCCATAGAAAGGAAGAGTATGAAGCTTACTATTAAATTTTATGCAACTATTTCAATACTATGCTCCTTGATTCACCAAAAATCGAGTTCGCCACAGTATTTTGAGTTGAATGATATCGTTTCCAAAACAATTCGAGATTTCTTTCTATCTGAATTTCTATCCGCGGCCCGGCTATTTTCGCACCTCAACAAAACTGGCTTATTCCACCATTGGCGGTCACTGCTGCAGCATTGGAAGGAAACATTGTGTGGATGTCAACTCCACATTTTATTCCAAGAAATTCAAATATGTACATGGAATAGAAAAAAAATTGAACACTTCACTACAATATATAATACCAATTCACATCACTATTAAAATGTTAATATTCATCCTCTCATGTTGGATTTATTAGTGCCAGAAGGGTAGCTCGCTTTTTTGTGAGGTACTTGTAGTTAGAGTCAATTTTGAAATAACAACAACAATGAATTATATAAAAAGATAGTAGTCATTGTTCGAACTACATATATAAAACAAAGCATAAGATAGTTTAAATTTTATCGTATTGATGACAGCTGAACTGGAGCGGTCAGATCAAGTGACAGTATTAATAATCTCATCTTCACTAGAATTCGATTAATCTCAGTCTTTGATTTCATTACGTAATATCTGCAAAAGATTAGTTCAGAACTTTTTCCAAACAAAAATATGCGACGTCTATATAAATGTTGCCTTTCTAACGCTGTACTTGCCAATGGTGGAATAGGCCAGCCTTGTTGAGGTGCGAAAATAGCCGGGCCGCGGAGTCAGATAGCAAGAAATCTCGAATTGTTTTGGAAACGATATCATTCAACTCGAAATGCTGTGGCAAACTCGATTTTTGGTGAATCAAGGAGCATAGTATTGAAATAGTTGCATAAAATTTAATAGTGAGCTTCATACTCTTCCTTTCTGTGGAATGTTATGAAAAAAAAGTGTTATAATAGAGCGATAAAATCTATTCAGAGGGAAACATACCTTATAAACTAACGTACATTACCTGTTTTAAGCGATCTGCTTAGGTTCTTTCGATTTGACCTCTGTTCTGGTGATTAACGGAGGTGCAAAGTAGAGATGAAATGAAAGGAAAAAGACGAAAAGTGGGATTTTCAAACTTTGCGATACTCTAGCGTACGAGCGGGGTTCATCTGTCTGTATACAACACAAATCTCACAAAATTCAGGAATAGTTGTGCTCAACCGCGATTTTATAGGCTGTTTTGACAACTTCTTTCATTGCAACAAACGTTCAAAGTAAGGACGAACCGCTATTTTATGCAACAATTAAAATGACTAAAAATGACGCACAAATGACTAAAAAATAACAAATCAACAATTTCAAGTACTCGTCCACAACAATTTCTTGCTGTTCTGACCAAATGTGAAAGTTTGAGTCTCTGAACACTTTGTCAACTATAACCTTAGGCTATGTTAGGTTCCAATTATTGCTTTTTGGCGCATATTTGGCGTCATTTTGCTCTTTTCTCAACAATATGTGGGTTTTCGTATAGATCTCAAAGAGAGGAATCAAATGATATATAAACTGTCCTGAAGTTTCCATTTTATGAGCAGTTATGAGCAAGCGACGGTGGCCGACGGTGCCGCACCGTCACTCACCGTCGGTTTTTCAATGTTCATGCAGAGTATTGTAGTAGTTATTTCCCAATCCTTCGATCATGAAATTAAGCTGATGGGAACAGTGAATATTTGAGTTAGAAATAGCAGAATAATGTTTAGAAAATCCTCTCTCAGCATCCATATGCTTCCCACATCTTCGAAATAATTTTTTCTATTCTCTGTTAAAATGTTGCATTTCTCAATATTTATATAGTGCAAATGTAAGCGGGGTCAGAATAACTCCGTAGGATCTTCTTTTAAGGTGCTGTGCTAGCGCGAAGGTGGGTAGGACTGCACTTACAACATAGAGAATTAATTGATGTTAATTAAAAAGTCTCGGCGGTGTAGCGCACAAGCCCTTCATCCCTCCGGGATCGATAGATTGGCAGCAGACTTGTCTGCGAGGATAAAAATGCTGAATTGACACATCGGCTAGCCATTGTAATAAGCCTGTAAGTCATTGAACAGGCTAGTTACGCGTTCGCCAGCTCAAACGATTCTGAATTGAAATGAACGTGGTGGCGCATCCCATGCGGACTGGTTAACCCCAGACATCCCTTAATTTTTAGCTAGATTTTCTAACTTTCAAAGCAGCACTTTCGTCAATTTCGGAAGACAATGGGAATGTCGAACCAACATTTGATGTTGGGTGCCAAAATGTCCTAAATAACTTCACGATTACGGATATATTAGAATTTTGCCCACTTTTAAGAAATCAGCGCAATTCCTACATACGTCTTTTCCTTCCGAGGAGATATATTCTTGGAATATACCAATTGCGAAATTGTGGAAGTATGAAAGTAATTAACGAAAGTTGGGGCAATTTTGCGTGTTTTCATGGCACACATTTCTCAAAACAAAATTTAGGGAAGATATTTGAAATCAGCGGGTTATATGCTTGCGAGTGGTATTTTCGAAATTTAATTTTGCACTTTCCCAAGGATTTCGACGGTTTGCAATGCATAAATCGAAGACGAATTTTGGGACAGACGTCTGTAGCAGCTTTGTACGTACAATTTGTTGGGTTTATCGAATTTTGCTCTTACTGGCAGGTCATTTGTGATGTTTGAACATCTCGAGAGTTCAGATGTTGTACGTGGGCCGTTAACTCTAATGGCGGAATACAACGAGGCTGTTCTCGAGAATCTGATAGTAATCATTAGACCACAAAACAACATATAAAAACATGTTTCAGAACATAATGAAATCCTCAGTAGTACGTTGAAATCTTAAGTGCATTAACATTTCCCTGGCGAAGTTCGCTACGATTGTTTTCGAGACTTGTTGTGTCGTCTACAGGTTCATACATCAGTCTAGTACTATCAAAATCTCCAAGTCCTCTCTTCTTGAAACTTCGACATTTGAGAGTGTATTTGTGTTTTCTTGTTATGCCAACGAGGTTTAGGTGAAACTTTTTTATTGGCCTGACGTTTCGACAAACTCGTCTTTTTCAAAGGCCTGAAAATGGTTCGAGGTCTTTGATACCATACATATCCCATCAAACTCCTCCTCTCTCCTCGCCAAGTACACCACCTTCAAAGGGAAAACAACTGACCAGTTCCACCAACTAGCGGGGTTGGTAAACCATCGCGTTCTTTAAGATTGTCACCAAGGCGAATGAGATCTACGCACTGTGCAGTATCGTTAAGTACTGGTATCTGGAAAAGGAACTGCATGTGGGGCAATTGACGAGTTTGTCGAAACGTCAGGCCTGTAAAAAAGTTCCACCTAAACCTCGTTGGCATAACAAGAAAAAATAAATGCTATCAAAATGTCACAGAAAATATTAGTTTTAGCTCCGTTGGAGTAGCCATTTCTAGACAAGTTGTTCCTATTCAACGGAATGTTTTCTGCGTACGTTCCATTTTATCCAACACAGCATGAATCTCAAAAATAAGCTTAAACTCATTCATACGGCAATAACAAGAAATAATTCAACTTTTTACCTAATATAGAGCAAAGGACAGTCACATCCAACGTCTTATAATTGGACAATATCACAGAGCAATTTGTACCTCATTAGAATTGTGGTTGGCAAGAAAAGGATTTATGATGTATAAGTGTACTTTAAGTGTATAAGTGTCGATTATTATCCTTCCATGACTTACTTATTGACTTAATCGGCGGGCTGATGTCATCGCCTGACGCGATTACCCGCATCTTCGCCGAGGTGTGCCGTCCTTGAACGCAGCTCTGCCCATCCTTCTCGATCTTCTGCGAGAGCTTGCACAGAATCAATCCATTCGTCGCTATTCCATGTTTTGCGAAACCTTACGTCTCGCCTGAACTGCCTATCCAGGCCGAGTGTCCTCAGGTCCTCTTTTACCACCTCAGTCCAGAACTTCCGTTTTCGGCCAGGTGGCTTCTTCCAGCTCGAACCCGACGAACTCTTCAGAACTCGTTGGACAAGGCGATCTGCCGGTCTCCTTAATATATGACCAAAGAAGCGAAGACGATTTACTTTAGCCGCTTTCGAAGGCGGTGCAAGATGTTGATATCTTCCATGTGTCATCCGCCGGTAAACCGCATCAATTTCTGCGTAAAGATCTTCATTGTGGCATACCCTAGGCCAAAAGTAGCCAAGTAGCCGTCTAAGCAGCTTTCGTTCCGTGCAGTCAAGCCCCTCCATAACCGTTGATGGTGCTGCCCAAGTCTCCGATCCGTCATGATGGGGCGAATTGCAGATAGGTAGACTCGCAGCTTGACTTCGTTGGTGATGGGGGTCGACCACAGACATTTCGTTAAGGAGTTAAATGCAGAGGTGGCCTTAGCGCATCTTTGCTGAACATCTCTCTCGTAGCTGCCGTTGTTCGTCAGCATACAGCACAGGTAACAGAACTCATCGACGAGTTCTATCGGTTGTCCGTCCACCCTGATTCCCGTTCGAGGTCTCGAAGAGATCCACATCTGCTTGCATTTATCAGGGCGTAGGCGTAGTCCGTAGGCTGCAGCCAGCTTCGATACAAGGGTGACAACATGTTGAAGTTTCGTACTGCTTTCCGCGAATATAACAACATCGTCGGCGTACTCGAGGTCAGTTAAGGGGCACCCTGATGGTGCTAAGACAATGTCGGCAGGACAGTGGCCGACTGTTCTTCGCATAATGTCGTCGATGGCGAAATTGAACAGGAAGGGTCCTGCCACCGCCCCTTGTCTTACTCCAATTACCACTTCAAACGGTGTTGTACATCCGGCTGGTGTTCGAACTGCAGCAATTGTTCGTTGATTCATGTCATCAAGCAAGCGAACGAACTTTCCTGGTACTCCATCGGCGCGAAGCGCGTTGAGAAGACGGCCTCGGTGAGGAGAGTCGAACGCGGCTTCAAAGTCCAGAAACGCTAGTTGCATTGTCTTCGAATACCGCAGCCAGATTTCGATCACTCTCCTGACGATGAACACCTGGTCAATCGTAGATCGGCCAGGACGAAAGCCAGCTTGCTCGTCGCGCGTTGTTTCTTCGCGATGTTTAATGAGTCGGTCCAGGATAATGCGCTCTAGTACCTTGTACATAACACGCAGCAAAGAGATTCCTCGATAATTCCTTGGGTCCGTGACGGATAACTTCTTGTGGAGGGAAATTGTGTTAGCGTGTCTCCACGAATCAGGTATCCTTTCGTTTATCCATATTGAACGGATGATCTTTGTCATCTCACGAATCCCAGACGGTGGAAGATATTTTAGCATCATTTCTGCGCTAATCCCGTCGTCTCCACCAGATTTTCCATTCTTCATTTTCTGAATACAGACCAGGACCTCCGACTCGGTCGGTGGCTCCTCGTTAACCGCATATGTCGGTCTATGAACGTGTTCGAGTTCAGGAGCTGACGGTGCTAGCCGGTTCAGCAAGGTCTTGAAGTGTTCCTTCCAAATTGGAAGGGTTGCTTCACCGACAGCTACCCCATTAGCAGTGTTGAGGACATGGGAACATCTTTTCATTTTGCCACTATACTGTTTTAGTAGAGCGTAGGCTTTCCGCGGGTTCCTGTCCTCCCATGCCTTCTCAAACTCCATTGCTCTTGACGTCCGCTCGTTATCGCGGTCTTGTTGCAGTTGACGACGCAGCTTCCTTCTAAGACGCTTTTCCTGGTTGAAGTCACCAGCGCTGCGCGCGACACACAGAATTGTATGTGGATTTTGTTTCCGCAGATGCAAAGGCAAACTTCTTCCGCGGCAATAGAACCGGGAGCGTTTCCCTTGCAGCGTCCTGGATGCACTTTGTGAAGGAATGCGCATCGCTAAGCTTCTTCCTGGTCCGTACTCCAACATGAATAGACACACGTTGGCGGAATTTTCTTCTGCATTCATCGTCTTTCAGACCTGCCATGTCGATTTTCGGTTGAAGAGGAACTCCTCGGTTTCTCTTGTGGAACCGTACCTTGAAGCTGAGAAGAACTGGACGGTGGTCAGAGTCGAACGCGACGTCCCAAACAGCTCTAGATTTTCGGATATCTGACTGAGGAATGTTCCTCGCCAGAACGTAGTCGAGCTGAAGTTTAAGAGTCCTCATCTTCCGCTTGCGCTGCTCTTCAGGCGTTAAAAGGGTTGACCCCTGCCACGTGAGCTGATGGCGTCGATGATTCCTCTTAAACGTAGAAGCGATGATGAGGCCCGTCTGTTCGCACAAGTCGACCAGACGGTCACTGTTGTCCGACGTGCGCTCCGCTGCATAGTACCATTTTCCTAGCACATCGGATTGCTGTTCGAGTCCCATCTTCGCATTTGCGTCGATTCCGACAATGACCACCTGCTGGCTTGGTATTTTAGACATCAACGCATTGAGTTCATCATAGAAGGCGTCCTTACTGTTGTCCTCAGCGGTTTTCGTAGGTGCGTGAGCAATTACGATCCAGAGTTTACGTCCTCTGCGATCCCGCAGTCGTAGAAAGGCGCATCTAGACGACGTGGAGCCAAATTCCTCCACCAGGTTCTTGTAATCGTTCCTCACAGCTATCGCGCAGCCACCTACTTTGTTCTCATCAGCATCGCCGCAGTATATGGTGTAATTTTCGATGCTGACGACGGGCCGATCCCTCATGCGTGTTTCCTGCAGTGCAGCAAAAGGCACACAGAGATATCGCAGAAGTCTGGATAGAGCGGCTTGTTGGAGTTCACTCGATAGTGTTCGGCAGTTCAGCGTGACGAAACGAATGGTTGTTGCCAAAATGCTCCCTTCAGGCAGTTGATCTTTCAGGTCATGGGCTTTGGCGGTGTGCTGGACGACAGCACCTTTTTGCAATGTATGGGAAGCTTTCGCCATATAACAGTGCAGGTCATATAGCTCGTACGTTCCCAATGCGTACACTCGAACGCCTGATTGTGTTTAGTTAAAGCAGGGCCACCACGTGTAGGTAGCAATCAGACTTGTATACGCGGCCCCAATGAAATCCTTCCATGAAATAAAAAACTATTTCTAACAAAGGAATGTGCCAGAGAGCATTCAAAGCGGCAAATGAAAAAAAAAAGCATACGAAGACAAATACTCAAGAATAATGATAGAAATGGTTTGTTCTGCTTATATCATGATTTAATGATTTGAAGACAGCATACCACGAAACTGACGTAGTGAGGGAATCCAGGGAAAAGCTAGAGATGGAGTTGTAGATTCAGAAATCAGGGGTGGTTTCGCTGATCTTTCCCTAATCGCAATAAAAAGCGCGCAACACTTGCGCACGCGCCGCATGCCGCATCCACGTGCGAGCGGACGAAGATCAGTGATGTCTTCACACCAGCCTATTCAAGTGAAATCAATGTATAGGCTACTGAAGAGACCGGAATATGTACGTTGAGGTGCATTCTAACGTGCTACGTAGAAAATAAAAGGGTTCCCACGCCGTTTTTTTTTTGCGACGATTAGGGAGGAATGACCGGAACAACCCCGGAACAATCTCGCAATCTGCAGTCCCGTCTCCAGCTCTTCCTGCTGATTCCCTCACAACGTCAAACTCAAGGTGAAGTTTTAAGGTACCGGACTTTTCCATTTGTCTCGAACATGTAAGAAAGATTCTGAACTCTGAGTTCTTCAGCGTGTAGCCACAGTCTGATCACCTTCTTCGGCTCGCAAGAATTAAAATTCATCAGTGGCATCTACGAAGAAGAGTTCAGTTGTATGTGGTGAAAGCAAACAGTAAAGACTATGATGCGGTTTTTAGCAAGATCCAAGTTAGACCTCTTTGCTTCCATTGGACCGGTCCTTCTTCTCAAGAAGATGGAAGTACTGCAGTGGAAAAAAGTTTTCCTGAGGCTGGGCGGCTGTTACTTTCAACCTTCGTGGTTAGTAAATTAGTAGTAAACTTGTACGGGTGGATAGGGCACTTGAACGCACTTGAACGGGTATATATGTGCATATGTGCAATAGGCACGGATTTCAAGTGGAGTATTCGTATAAGAGATCGTAGATTATGGAGGAAAGGGTGGTCAAGTCCATTTCTTCCTAATTGCCGTAAAAAATGGCACCGAATCACCCCCTCTCCATAATCTACCATCCCGTTTACGAATACTCCACCTGAAATCAGTACTACCCCAGATTCGTGGGATGATGCCTTTGACAATAAACATCATCGTTTTGAAAATTCTTTTTTTTTTGGCAGGAAGCGATCAGAAAAACTGTGCCCCATCTTTTTTGAGCAAAATATTAATGATTTCTTAAACATGATCTTCGCCTTGTAACCTGTAGGTCTGAAGGTTCATTTTATCTTGTTCAAAATTTAGAATCAAAACTAACTGTGAGAGGAATAAAAGAAATTCTCCACCGGCCTCTTGTAAAATTATCTCATATTCAGAGCCGGAGCTCTCTCGTCCAGACAGGACACAAGTCATTTCGAGAACTTTTGCAAATGAAAAAGCACTGACAAGTCTGCTGACGTTGTTGTCCAAAAAACTGGAGATGTCAAGAATAGTTTTTACGATCGACAGGATACATAAAAGCCAAATGGCATTAATCGCTCTTAGAGGAAGAATGAAGTGGTGAGAAAAACTTGCAACATTTCCTTTTATAACTGCTAATAACTTAAACCAGTTAAGATTTTTTATCTTTTAGAAATTTCAAGTTTCTTGGATGAGATGAGATTAAAACTTCGACCAAAACCAATTTGTGGCAACAAATTATGGCATGATTTCAGGATTACGCAACTTATTTGTGATGAACAAATTATTGAACTAACAAACGAGTCGCTCACAACTAAATCGCTTCCGATTTAGCGAGTGTGGTGTTGATTTAAATGATGCAAAGTACGATCATCTACCGTATCTACTTTCCAACTAGAACTTTCCTTACCGTTTCCAATGACACAAGAACCGCAACTGATATTCCATACTCTACCAGTCTGGGAACTAAAGGCAAGTTTCTTTTTTGGAGAAATTTACTGGATTTGTTAGAGAAATGCTATGTCCAAAGATCCTGCAACTTGAGCAAACGTGAAAAAGAACATTATTTTTCGTTGAGTGAAGATTACTGGCTCCGATGGATCAAGGCAATTCAAGTGGTAAAAGTTAAAAAATTAAAGTGGTATCTAAAGTGGCAATCAATTGAAGTGGCAGATAAAATTAAACTTTGCTTAAAATCACCTCTGCGATGTTTTTCTTGACACAAAAATTCTACTATAAGGCACTACCAGGATGGATATTTCAAAGTTAGCAGCGATACTGACTCTTGAGTGACAGTGTCGAAGTGATTTCCTTCTGCCCAGTACTACTACACTCGTTTGATGTTAAAATCAACTCTAACACCTCGAAAAACAGTTCTTGAAAATCTGTTGATCATTGATCACATTTCCTACAACAAGGAAGATTAGGAATTTGCATCCTAGTATAAGGATGCAAATTCCTATTCTTCCCTGTTTGAGGAAGTTTCTTGCTTGACCTGTCCAAAATCTCTTGTTGTAATTAATGATGTGATGCGATTATATATTTCGAGTTCCTTCATTAAATATCAGTCAGGCAATCATCTATAATTCACGCATATAAATACAGGTTCCAATGGAAAAATTTACATTAGTGAGCTACGAAATTTCTAGATTTTCAGCCCTGCGGGAGTTTTGCGCTTCAACACTGTTGAAGAAACCACTGTGAATTTTCTCCTGAAAATGGAGCTGATAAATCATGCAGTTATTTCCTAAGCTCTACTATGTAAAGCATGGAGAGTGTTTGAAATTTTTCTGCAGTTTACGAACAAATTTTCAAATGTAGCATGACTCGCTCGTATGTTGAGATGTGTAGGCTCGAAACTATGCGAGATCGAGAGCAGTTCTGCGTTTCTTTGCAGTGATCGGTCCATAAACGAGAACTGTCAAAATAAGCAGAAGAAAATGCATGGGAGATTAAAGATCTCTACGACTTGATTTGATTTGTTGCTTTGTTTTTCTCAGATGTTCAATTCTTAATTTCCTTTTTGAATAATTATTGGCGACATTTATGCGTATTTTCGTTAGATCATAGAACCAAAAGTGACTGCTAGCAACATATTTTTTGTAGAAGCAATGGAAAATGGCATGGCGACAATTTCTTTGAAATACGATTCCTCATACAAACGTTTGAAATGGCTTGACAACAAGAATTAACATCGTGCAGTACCATATAAGCTTACTACTTTCCTTTTTTTCTTTATCTAATTCTCTCCGGTTGTCCTCGTTATTGAAAGTAATACTAAGGTATTAAAATTAATCATAATACCAAGTGTAAGAAAAATTACGATAATGGCATTCCACAGATGATGATCGCTCTCCAACGTTTCAGACTTCTCTGTTTTTCTCTCTATGTATTTCCTTGATGAATCGCTCCTAATATCTAGTTGTTCTTGAATTAATAATCCTAATGCTGAGTACTTTCACAGGTTCTCGTTCTTTAATCACCTTTTTTAAAGCGCATATGTTCGTCTATGGGCTACAGGAAGTGAATTTCGAGGGATATTCAGATGCTCGGGAAATTTTTTCTATTAATAGGAAAGGACAGATGAGAGCTTCATATCCTTTGGTTCTGTTTTCTATTGTTTCTGCTCAACAAAATTTTAATTGGACGGCAACAAAAACTGCTTTCTTCTAAGCGTTGGCGCAGTGCATGCTACTCGTGATTTTCTTCCAGACTTGGTGAATATTAGTTGTGAGCTCTCGTAAGTTTTCATTTCGTTCTTTTCGTTTTCAGTTTTTTAGTTTTCATAACATTAACGACTTTCATAACAAACATCGGTACACTGATACCGATGTTTGTTATGAAAGCCCTAATAAGCTCATCCAATTATTTCAGTAACGAAGTGAGAAATCTTAAGATTCATTTCTATTCACATATACCAAAAAAAATTGCTGCATCAAAAAAAGAAAAGACACTTCTCCTGAGTCGGAACAAACACAAATGAATGAAAAATTCAAAGTGACGAAATAAATCCGTGTAAAAAAACTCCTACATGCATGGCTACAAATATGAAACAACATTTTTCACTCCAGTGCTCAAACGCATCACTATTTCCAACAATTCATCATGTGTTGAGAGAGTGCACAAGAATGGTGGATTACCCTTCCGCGTTTCACAGCTCAACACCTTCTGGGGCAAAAAAATAATTTTATCGTTATGGTCCTGACACGTTGGTACCATACTAGAACAATGAGCGATATTTATTTCGTATAGGGCTTGGTCCCTGCAAATCGTTGCGTAGACTACGTGTCAACAAACATCAGCTATTTTAGCTGAAGACAAACGCGAGTGAATCAAAAAGTTTCAGTAATAAATTTCAAAACCAACACCTAGCACATAGTGTTATATCCAGAAATGTCAGTGTAATTTTCCGCAGTGAACTGCTCCGAAGTGACCGTCAATGAAGTCACTTAGTCCCTTCAAAATACTCTAACTTTTGGAGGAGTCAAAATTAATTGGTCATTCAGTGTACCAAGTAAATGGCCTTTTCCTGTCCTTTTCTCACACGTGCACTGAGAAAGGCTTCCATCAAACTCCGGATGTCCCTCCGCAATGCCGCACAAAGGCAGTTGCGCTGGTTCTGTGTATTTTGGTCCATTTAAACGCTCCCACACGCTCGTCAACCAAATCATTCCACCACTGCAAGTCGCTCCCCCTAGATCAAGTATACGAATCACTCCAAAAAATATTTATGTTGTCCACATTAATCCCTCATTTTGGAAAGAATGTAGAAAAGAAAGATTATTTTTTTCGTGAAGTAGACCAATTTGCTGGTAGCATCTTTGATCCACGACACAAACTATAGATGTAATATCCTGCGATCTCCTAAAAAAAGTATTTCCTTCATGGTTTTCATAGACACTCTGCGCGAGTTTTTATCTGCAATAATAAGCGCATGATTAGATTCATCTTTGATTTTGCTATCATTTGTTTCGTATTCATATTCGCTCACATCCAGTTAAATTTAAAAGTTCAAAAACTAACAAAAACAAGAGAAAAGAACTGGAACTAACTATAACTTTGAAAACTTTCCACTCAACAGATGCTTGCAAAAACACTGGCTGCTAGTGTGTTTAAATGAAGGTGCCCCAAAAATCAAAGCTTCTTATATTTCCTAAACTCCTAGAACTTATTGGACCTCCATCCACCACAGTTTACAATTAATGGGGCTCTGATAAAAAGGACATTAATGGCATATATAAATTCCACAGTTCCATTCTATGAAGTTCTGTGCAAATTCTTCCAATGAAAGCAAAATGCTGACCGGTTGCTCAAAATTTTAATCAATTTCTTTGAGTCGAAAAATGGGAACTTCTATTGACATTCTTCCCTTTTTTGAGGACGTGAGAAATAGCAAATCCAGAAATAAAAGTGAACATTTCTGCATTGATGGAAACACCCGAAAATGTGCTCGCCCTGATCTTTTCTTGTTTTCTCGACCTTAACGGATAAGCGAGAACCAATGTCTAGTGTTCACTGCATGTCCTCTTTATGTTCCACTTCACTTCATGCATGTGGTAACCTCTGCTCCATCACACTTCATATTTAATGGCTCTGATAATAACGAAGACCCTAGTAGACTTATATGCGCTAACTTTTGCTTCCTAAAGATAGAAATGGACGAATACCTCCTCACTATTTAAATTGAAACCCTCAACTCCACGAAGTACCTATCTTGGATCTGATTTTGAATAGCAAGAAATATCTTAGAAGACTATTTTTTCCCCACGTGGCTCTTTCGGCAAAGTTCTTGCACAGGACAATCAAGGATTTTTAGGGTTTATGAAAATCAAGGAAACTTTTGGAATACAGTACTTTATTCGGTATAGTTGTGCAGAGGCGTTATCTAAACATAAATATTTCGTTTACTCAAAAATTTGGACTTTTGGCGATTACAAAGATACACTATCACCGTTGTTGTTTGCGCCACAGTTATGTTCAAAAAATTTATTCATTTATTCGAAAACACACGTAGGCGTCCAATAGAACAGAAGAAAGAAAACATGGAGCTCATTAGAATTTTGCCAAAGTTGTCTTCACTTCATGTTGTCGCAAAACTTTGTGACTTCTTGCTATTCCGTAAATTGTGAAGCAATTTGAGTATCTGTATAAATGAACGAACTTTATTAATTTACTTCTACGGCAGCCAAACAATTCAGTGCCATTTTTGCAGCGGTCAGCGATCTCGGCACCACATCGCACATACTATGCCAGAGGATGAAGTGTACGGAAGGATACATGATGTGGAATAAAATGTAGAATTTTTATGCTCTATCAAGTCAGCGGATGGAATGGAAGTGGATGGGATGGAAGTTTTTCATCCCCGTCGACCTAGCAGAGGGCCGACGTGTGGCCAAAATAAACAAGTCAACCGCTGTGCGTTGTCGCCTACTTCTGGAACACCAACCAGTGTTTTCAAGCGCTATTAGTTGCTCAATACGAACATATTTCTCTCGGGAAAGCCACGCCCAACGCCTCGTTTTCCGGTGCAGAGCACTCCAGCCTTCAGTCTCTCCAAAGAACGAGTTTCTATCGCTTTCAGGTATTCGACACATATCAGTGCTCTGAGCATTTTATTATCTTTTTTTCATCAGTGTTTCTCAAACTCAGTGGAGGACTATTCTCCGATGGACAAAAGACGGGGTCTTGCCTGTTTGTCTTTAGTCAGGATGTATGCCGAAACATTTCTATGATGACGGACGACGGTGTACAGTCAAAGTTACCACGTTTTCGTCTGCTGAAAACTCTGAAATTGAACGTGATCCAACTGAGAGTGTTATGATTCGCTGTCATCGTACATCGAAGCTACCCTGCGCTCCACTTATTAGCTTCCTACGTAGACTTTTTCCTTAAAGGCAGCGTATTGTGAAATATCCAATGTTCAGATTTATCGTGGACAATATGAAGCTCGCAGATTACGAGTATGGGCGCAGCCACGCTTTCCTCTTATCGCCCAGAAAAATATCGAAAATAAAAATTATAGCGTGGGAAGCAACGTTTGTTCCTAGCACTTGATAACGAGCCATTCTTGCCTACGTCCCGCATCCACGAGCGAGCGGTCGAAATCAATTGAGATTCCTCTGCAGCCTGTTCAAGTAAAACCAATGAATACACTGATTAGGGGAGCCGAGCTTCTACAGAGTCTTCTAACGCACCTCGCAGGAGCGCTCGTATTCGTAATTTACATCCCGCACTCTTCATTGTTCACGAGAAACTGAAACATCAAATATTTGATGATACACTTCCTTTAATCTAGATTACTTCAAAACACTGATAGTGCAAACGGGAGTTAAGATTTTCTCAAAACTTAAATAGGATCTGCATTTGAGATCTGACTCTGTCATAAATGTGCCCAGCCGAAAAGCGCACCCGGATCCCTTAAAGTAATTCTATGTCACAAACTGCATGAAGAAACGGCAGTAGCCACCACATGTGACTTCGATTACGTTTTTTGTTCACTGTGCAAACTTTTTTCAGCAGCGCACTTGCTACTCCGTAAGAAACCTCGGAAAAACCACATATGTAGCCCTGAAAGACATCGTTAGCACATTAGATCAATCCCGATTAACCTAACATCTTCGTCCTCAACATAGTTTGAGATGGAATTCCAAAGTTGTTTTCTCGTTTTTTTTTTCTTCTTCTTTTTTTATTGCTGATACGTGAATCAATTCTCTGCAAGATGGTTAACGACGTATAGTTTCGACATCAACCAAGTGAGGTTTTTTTTGTTATGAAGTGTTTCAGCGAGCGTAGGATTATATGTAGGAACGTAGTTGTTCACGTCAACGATAAGCTTCACGTAAATATCCCAATGAAGTCTTCAAGTCGAGGAAATGTTGGTTAAGAGATATTTTATGCTTTCTGGACCTTCACACTTTACCAGACAGTTTTTTCTTCAACGAGGTGAACGGCACCTACAGCCGAGTCAAAACAACATGAAGCCGGAACAGTTGCGTAAGCGGCTGCGCTCGAAGCAGAGCGCTGGAGACAGCGGTTGGAATCGAGAAGGGACCATGACGAACTGCAGAGATGGGTGGCGGTAGCGAAGATTCTTTCACGATCTCTACCGCGCTGCTTCGAGTGAAGCCTCTTAAAGGCCTCACCCCACGAATCTGAGGTGGTACGCATTTCAGGTGGAAAATTCGTATACGGAATAGCAGATTATGGAGAGGAGGGGGGGGAGGGTGGTGATTCCGTCCATTTCTTCCTAATTGCCGTAAAAAACGGCCCGGAAGATACGCGAGTGCACAAAGCTGGCGCGCTCCAGTCGAACTCTTTGTGGAAATAATGCGCCGGAACGCTCGAAGCCCAGCGTTTCATGGATTTTTCTGGGATTCTAAGTGCTTTAGTGGGTGATTATGCTATTCTGGTTGGAAATAGGAAGAATAGCTTTGCGGTAGTGCTGACCTCTGTAAGGCGACCAAGGACCTTTTGCCACTGATAATTCCCCATTAATAGTTTTTATAAATTATAATTGTTCTTCAAAGTTGACTAGCATTTTCAAAAGAGATGCAGATGCGTCTCCACTACTATCTTGTTGACCTTTTCTAGTTTCTCTCCTGCACAGAGCTTTGAAATGTCTATTGGTACATAGGCTTTCTCAAGACGGGTCAGTTTGCTACCTTAGCCACTGAACTCAATCGAGTGCTTTAATAAGTACAATTTAATGTTATGAGCGTTATAACCGTTATATTCCGTTATATTGCACAATTTTCGACGTATACGGAATAATTTAATTCATAAAATATTGTCGTTAAGCAGATTAAAACAGTCCATAATCTGGTAACTTAATATGCGATTAGACAGGCTAAGCAGTTTTCCACGACACAAATCTTTAGCGAAGATGCGGACAGTCGTATCAGACAATAAAACCAGAATGTGTATTTGGCAAAGCAAGTCAAGGTCTATCCTTAACGATGCGTTTTCGTTAACGTTCAGCTCCTGCGGAGCAATTAACTCTTAAGACAGTTAAGAACGCTTGGAATGCTTGTATTCTAATTAATTTGAGGTGAATGGAATCACAGAGTCCGGTTTCTAACCTGCTAAAATTTAATATAGATAATATCTTTGTAATTAATAGTTATAATTTATTCCTTTCGTTGCATGTATAAATTTTAAGGCCATATTGGTCATTGAAACTAACGGTAATGTCTTTAATCGCATGATCGTTCGTCTGTATACCCTGCTTTCATTTTTCCCCTCCTTAATATTCATGTTATCGCTCATCGACCTACAGGGCATGACCAAACACATGAGACCACAAATAATTCATCAAGGCAAATGCGTCAGCTGATTTTTCTCGCGAAAGCTTCGAGTCCTACAAATTTTATTGAATGTTCCGCTAATACTTCCTAGAATTTTTCGGTTATTAGCCATCTGAACCTATTGTCATGAAGACAATCTCCTTTCCTGAAAAATAAAATCTCGTGTACTTTTCACACAGTATGAGAACTACTTCACTTATTTCAGAAACAAAAATGAGTGCTAACCTTAAGCCACCAAAGCCACTCATTCAAACTCCTCGACCACAAAAGAGTTGTGATGAAGGTGAGGTCAAAAAGTTCGTTCTTCACAACTGCTCTATTTGATTTTGATTTCACGAACTTTAGATGAATTCTCCGGTCTAATCACGGTGGTTAAGCAGGAGCACAACAAGGAAGGTTCGTTCTCAGTATTTCAAGAACTTGCAAATCCATCCTGATAATAAATCATTACGGAGAGGTTCTACTCGAACCTTTTCCGTTTGTCAGCTCCTGTGTCAATCCTATCATTTCTACTGGTGAAATCTTAGCACGGATTCTCGCTTCGGAAAGAGTCGCTATCAAGAACATGAAACTTGTACAGCCCCCGGACCTGATTTTATATCAGCAGACTTTCTTCGGGCTGGTAGCCATCCGCTTCGTGTAATTCCAGCGGCGCACATGCCCTTCTATTTTCAGGAGGAAACGATTCCACACCAGTGGGAGATATTTGAAACCGTTCTTATCCACAAAGAAGGTGACCCAGAAGAGACCGAGAGAACCTTCAAAACTACCCATCCGATACACTTGTTGAGCGTGTTATACAAACTGTTTCCCAACGTCATTGGAATGCGGATATCTAGAACACTGGACAAAGATCAGCCTCAAGAACAAGCTGGATTCCGGCAGGGATTCAGCTGAATGAACCATATTCAGACCGTATCCAAAGGTTTCCTGGGAGTATCATCTTCCCTTTGTCCTGACCTTCGTCAACTATGAGAAAACCTTAGACAGCGTAGAAACGAATGCAATGCTGTCAGTGCTGATCAATCAAGGTGTACACGCGTCATATGTGAGGACCCTACCCAATTGCACCGATCGATGCACCACTAGGATACAGCTTTTCCACCGTCCCCTCACCACACCTATTAGATAGGTGGTACGACAAAGCGATAGTGTATCGCCGAAGATCTTTATTTGGATTCTTCGCTGTCGATGAAGCAGGCATATTTGTCATGCAGTTGCGGCAACAGGGATGAAAGAAATGTTGCACCTGTACACACTGCTTCTGTCCGGCAAATCGTACCCTTGCGTGAATTGTGCTGTAACCGTGCTACCGTAGTTTCCGTAATATAATGATGTAGTGCAATGGTACGAAGATCGAAGCCGCCGCAGAATGGCAGCTCTTTCATCCATCCACATTCATCCGGAACAGATCATCATGTGGACTTCACACGCGTTCATTAAAAGAAAACTAACGATTTTTAACTGAACTAGAACGTGTTGATACATTCGAAGGAGATTGCAACCCCAAGCACATTTTCGTTCATCCTTATCCTTATTCGTAATCACATGAAGTCGAAATCCGTTTTTAGAAAATCTTAACATTTTTAAGAAACTTTTCGATTAACTTCTTGTTTTTCTCGAGGGAGAATATTTTCTACTATAAAACTTCTATAAAACATACTGCTATGGAATCCTACTTGTTATGGTTAGCCATGATCTGTTTCAGGAACGGCGTCAACCCTTTCGCCCTCACTGATAAACAGTGACACTACAACTTCCAAACCAAGAACTGGTGTGATTCGTGGACAGATGAGCTGAATGATTCCAGCATATTGTCATGGATTTAGTTTCAACGGAAAATCTTCATGTATTCTAAGGGAGATGTTTCTTTTAAAGATCTGGATGCCCTTCTTTGAATTATTTTAAATACAAGCCCGGACAATCACTTTGATCATCCATAGAATCCACGAGCACTCGAATCTGTTGATTTTTATGGTCCGCTTCTAGTTTTCAATTTTTTGATGTAGATCAGAAGTCGTTGTGGATTTCGGAATCACGATCATTTCATTCTTTATCGAACAAACTGTCAGTTCCTGCTTTACTTTCACATTTATTTGTCTACCGGTGCATTTTTCTTCAATATGGGATAAACGTTTTGGAATCTAAAGCGCTAAAATTTTGCGGTATTGAAATTCAAAAGCAAAAATTCTTTATCTCATTCCCTATCGAACACACACATTGAAGATGAATTGTTTATTGAAAACACTGAAGAAGTTATTAACAGAAAACGAGCATTTAGCAAAAAGAAACGTTATTAGATTGAAATTACAGATTATTCGTGACATCTCATTACCCTTGGAAAGAACTGGCACCGAATCCTCCGTAGTTTTGACCACCGAAACCACTACCGCCCATACCACCATAGGACTGTCTAGCAAACGCATTGTAATTTTGGGTTCCGTAATTGTTGTACATCTGTCCACTGTATCCTTGCCTTCCGTACATTTGTCCACCGTACCCTTGTCTTCCGTACATCTGGGAACCATAACCTTGTTGGCCACGGTACATTTGGCCTCCGTATCCTTGTCTTCCATACATTTGACCGCCATATCCTTGTCTTCCGTACATCTGACCGCCGTACCCTTGCCTTCCATACATTTGACTTCCGTATCCTTGTTGACCGTACGCTTGCCTACCGTAATATCCCTGTCTACCGTACATTCCTTGTCCCCTATTCGCTCCATAATTTCCGTAACCTTGCCTTCCGTATCCCCCGTAGTTCCCGTAGCCTTGTCTTCCGTACGATCCATAATTCCCATAACCCTGTCGTCCATATCCATAACTCGAGCTCTGTCGCCCGAGGTTGAAAATATTGAGTGATTGTAGTCCTTGAGTCAATCCGGCGAGAAGATTTTGTCGCTTTCTTCGTACACTAAAAAATATAGGACAATAAATTGAACACAAACCATTGATTCAAAAGGCTGAACATAGAAGAGATGTAAAATATTCTCAAACAACTACTTCACTGCAATTTAGATGCTCAACTGCAGCCTAATATCTATAAAACATCAAATTCCAAAATAATAATAATGATAAATATTCAAAATATATTATATATTATATATATTATAATATAAATTCAAATAAATAAATATTCAAAGCATGCATATTTACACCAGTACATCTTTTCAAATAGGACAAGTGTGTGCAGTTGGCAAGAGATTCCGCTGCGGGCGGTCGGTGGGTCGATGGTTCGACATCGCCTTAGACCAAGCGAGCCTCTCATCCCTCCGAAGTTGATACCATACTTGTCTGGGAAAATACTGGGTTGGTCCGACGATCTTCACTGTATGTGCAAATTTCTGTAGCTGAGAAGAGTAGACATGGCCTTGTCTTACTACCATTTGTTTCGGACACTGAAGCTACATCTACGAGAAGAAAAATTTGATCATAAGAAGGAGCTGGAAAATGAGATTTTGCGATTTTTCAACCCGCAGTCGCCATAGTTCTAAACATCTGCAACTGATAGTCCAGCGAAACTTTCGAGATAAGTAGTGGATCATTATGGTCATCATTTTCTTGATTGATATCTACGAAGAATAAAGTTATACTTGTTTGAGAAAAATGTGAAACTCGGCGCAAGACATTCGGATCAACCTAATAAGAGCAGGGACTTGACACATCGGCTAGCCCTCACTAGTCATTGTATAGGCTAGATACGAGTTCCGTAAATTTCAAACAGTCCTGAGTTCAAGTGAACGCGTTGGCGCGTCCCAAGCTGACCGATGAACGCTAGCCACTTTATCCTTTTACCTCTTCAAAATTACGCCCGCACGCCTTAACACCAGACCGCAATATGCACACTAAATGGGGAGACCGTACGAATTCTGAATAGTATTATTTTAGACAACGCAGCTATCTAGTTTGGAAATTCCGAAATTCACAGGGAGCGACGCAATTTTCCCTTAGAGGCAGTACAGTCTTAAATTGATGATCTTCGGATCTCTCCATAAACAGATACGTGTAGGGTTGTACTTCACGGGTATGCGAGCGAGCAATTCTCAGAAGGAATCCAGGCACGTGGGTACAGTAACCGTGTGTGACTTCGTCTCTCAACCAATGCATCATATTCCGCACTAGAACGAGGGCGACTCCGTCATCGCCCGCAATCCAAATAGAACAACTCAAATAAACAGCAGAAGTTGCGCCACTCGGACAATCGTAGAAGCGCTGCCGGCTTGTCCTCGTTCCACTACCCCCAATAAGTGGGGTCAGTAGGGAGACGGGATCACTGAAGCGTCTTTCCCACGCCTTTTCTGGACTGCTAGGGGAGTTGAGGGTGATCACACTCACACTCATGGGATTCACCTCTAGCCCTATCCGCCTGTGGTGAGATCTCAACGTCGTCAATTTCGTGATAATGCCTTTAATTCTTATCAAAATTAAAAATTTTGAAGAAGTTTAAGAGAAATCATCCTGGATTTAGCATATTCATAGAAATCGTCCAGATTTCTGCAGTTAATGTTTGTGGAATTATTTTTGGGATCAATCATTGGACATTAAAGGATGTTAATGATCATGCGTATGAAGTATGTATGGTAGTTTCTATCGTTTTAAGATTACACTCTCAGAAACGTTAAACATGGATTATTTTGGAGGTCGGTAAGCCCCTCAAAGATACTGCATTCTTTCTGGAATCAACGCAGTTCACCACTGCTGTCCTGAGATGAAATTGAAACAAAAGAGATGCAGAGTAAGATCCCTACACAGATTACTATTTATGTGTCTTGAACACTAAATCAGTATCTTATACAATTTTTAGGCTACTTTTTAGAAAAATTTTAGATTCTCAGACTTCAGATATATTGAGTTAGAGCCAGTGTACGATAGACAACTGACAAGCATCTAGCAGTACAATTCACATCCCAAGATTCGTGAAAACAACACTGGATGGAACTACACATTGATCTGCTCAGACCTTTGTGTATGACTAAATAATAAAAACTCTTCCTTAGTACAGAAACTACAAAGAAATTGCTGCAGTAGTTTTCCATTTGGATTTGAATCGAGAGAGAAAAATGAACACTTAAGAGAAGAAATAATGAACACTTAAGAGACTTTAGATTTCCACTTATTTACATACACAATTTAGAGAATTAGCCGCTTGTTCAGTTTAAAAAAAAAGAACATAAAACTCTCAAAGTACCAAAACATCTAAGCTTTTCTCGTTTCTTGACCTTTTAATACTGAAATACGTTATAGATCTTCCCATTCTGGATCTCTGGATCTCAATAAGTAATGTCCACTTGACATCAAAAATCCAACGAACTAGAACGTTTTACGATCATTATCATGATTTATACCACTAGTTCCGACTACCGATGGATTCATATCATGTACGTTTCAAAAATGTGACAAGTGCACATACATAAGACCGTAGGTTACTTACTTGGCATCGGTAGATACGACCAGACCAACGAGAAAGATTAGAGCAATGCGCATTCCTCAGCTAGGGAGAAGTGGTAAATTGAACGAAATGTGAACGCGGTCTCCGACCAAACAGAACTTTCATGATTTCGGTTCCGAATAACCTTGCACGCCCACTCGTGTTAATAAACAAGGTTGGACACCTCGTCATATGCGGAACAATGACAAAAGCGAACACATGTGATCTGACCTAGGCGAACCGAACTAGCGCAGGTTCGCCAGCGGCCCTGAGAGAAAGGTAGAAGGCGTCGCTGTTTGACGCCCACTTTCATTTTCATTCACGGAACGACAATGCTTCGTCTCGAAAAGACACGTGCCGGGAAGTGCTCTCTGATGCTGTTAAGATGTTCCGCCTTCTCGACTCGGAGGATAAGCTTTAAAAATAGTAAGCATGGGACAAATCCTTACATTGACCCACTCTACAAAAGTCTCGTTTTGCGTGAAGTATTTTTCTAAAAAAAAGCTAGAGAGCTATAGAGGATGACCCCACAACCACATGTGTATATTTATTTCTTCCATACCCGTATACATCGGCACGAAAATGTGCAAATAGACCTAATGACTGAACAATCAAGAAAGGTTCAAATAAGTAAAAAGACGAGTGGACAAAGAGAGCAACAGTAACAACATCGTTGTAACAAACTATAAATGACGAGATGGTCCTCTAAAAATTTTTAATTAGCCTCTCATCCAGTGATCGATGAGTGTTGAGAAAGCAGCAAAACCAGCAGCTCCCCAAAGCGCAGGCTTAATACCTGCTCGTAAGCCGAGAATACCTCCTACGATGGCTGAAAGGAGAAGATTTGACAATGGTATAGCTGAAACTACAGATCTAGAACAACCTCCTGAGTACGTTCCGTTTCGCCAGTCGCTTTTGGCTCGTACTGTTTCTAGGATACACTCAGTGCCTGCAAAATACGGAACTGGCTCGACGAAATCCGCACATTAGACTACGGAATTCTTACCGGAAAACATGAGGCCAATAGATCCAAAATTCTTTCCATAAGATTTCATTCTTCCACTCATTTCTTTCCACGTTTCTTTCAAAGTGAGCTTAAAAAGAAGAAAAACTACTATGGTGAAATAGCGTAGTAATTGATCCAGCACAAAAAAAGATGACATGTAAGGAAACAAGATTCGTGTTCTAAGGGTTCATCTACACAGAACAGTCCCACTCTTTGAATTTATGCATGAATGTCGATGTCCAGAACAATAAACCATTTACTCAGCCTGTTCCAAGGAGGGAAACCCAGAAACCCCAGTAAAAAGGTGATCGACCGAAATCAAATCTCAATGCTTTGAGAAAATTTTAAAAAGAAAATTGGAGAACTGAGAGAGGGGAAAAGATCATTCAACCCATCTCAATCCAAAATTCTCACGAGAGCCTGATAAGAAGTTCTCGCTGAACGCAAACATTGGAAAGAGACAATGTTGCCAATGTTCACGGCTTTCCGGACAATGGTATGAATTGTAGTTAGGTAATCGTTTGACTACTTTAAAGGCATCACTCCACGAATCTGAGGTGGTACGGATTTCAGGTGGAGTAATCGTATACGGGATAGGAGACTATGGAGAGGAGGGTGATTCCGTCCATTTCTTCCTAATTGCCGTAAAAAACGGCCCGGAAGATACGGCTTCAGGCGTTCTGTCGCACTATTTTCTACAAGGAGTTCCACTGGAGCGCGCCAGCCTTGTGCGGCGCCGCATCTTCCGGGCCGTTTTTTACGGCAATTAGGAAGAAATGGACGGAATCACCCCCTTTTCCATAGTCTCCAATCCCGTATACGAATACTCCACCTGAAATCTGCACCACCTCAGATTCTTGGAGTGATGCCTTTAAAATCGTTAAATCCACTTTGGAAAGATGTAAAAGGCTGATACTATACTCACCGCATCTTTTCATTAATTTTTAGTCCGAAAATTGACACAGAGGAAAAAGAACTTGCTCAAGGGAATTCAGTTCACCTGCTTAGTTGGGTCGCCACCAACCATAGATAGCGACGGATCGACGGAGGCAGTAAATAAACCAAAAGCAACACCTGAAAGACATATGAATTCGTAGACGGAAATAGCTGAAAAATGCACCACACGAACAAATTTCGTACCAACTCCAAATCCAAGTACTCCAGCGATTGTCGACTTTACAACGC
Organism: Necator americanus; assembly: GCF_031761385.1. Classification (NCBI taxonomy): domain Eukaryota; kingdom Metazoa; phylum Nematoda; class Chromadorea; order Rhabditida; family Ancylostomatidae; genus Necator; species Necator americanus. The sequence continues at coordinate 27,003,487 of NC_087372.1, read as the reverse complement.
AGTTTTCCATCGCTCGCGAGATGAACAACTCTTCTCGTGACATTTCTGGTAAGGTCAGCATCTGAGAAGGAACATATCTCCAACTTTTAAAGGTGGATCAATGAGCCACACCTTTGAGTCTAACATCTAGACACATCGCATAATGGAAGAACTTCTTAATCTTAAAAACTTTTTTTTTTTTGGGGGGGGAGGGGTGTGAGGAGAGAAGGGAATAAAATTGAAGGAACTGAACTGAAATTGAAAGAAATACGCGATGGAACAACGCAGTGCATGCAATGCAAGGCAGCAGAAGGTCCAGAGCGCAAGCGAAACGTAATTCTATCCTCTTTTATTCGAAAGCATGAGATAAAGAAAATGACTGAAACTGCATTCCTGAAATTTGTCCCACTTCCTGACCAAGTCCCGATTATTTCGAATCAAAGTGAAGCACCCGGCGGAAAACAATCACAATGAATGGTACGGGGACTGCAGTTCTAAAAGCAAAAGCTAGTTGCGATGAGCCATGAAAGAAAAAGCAGATTTGAATAGAAGCTTCTGTTGCACAGGTATTGATGTTCCAGTAGCATTTTCTTTCTGCTGTACTGTCAGTTAAGAATGACACCCGCCGAAGGGATGAATCGCAGGTGATTCATCGCAACCACTATTGTGCCCTCTCCTCTCCTCTCCCCATCCCTGCCTGACCCTTTCCTTGACACTGATGATGGTGTTCTTTACGACTCTCGAAGTACTTTTGTGCACTAATTCCTGGTTGTCCAAAGCAACCGTTTAGTTGCTTTGTCCAAGCCATGAATGTCGCAACCGAATCAAAGGCGTTTAGATCGATGGAAAAGAGACTGAGCAGCCTCTACCTTGTACTCTCACGATACTTCGACAAACGTAGTAGTATTAAAAAATAGTGTGAATAGTCAGGTCAAAAGAACATGAAGCATGGTGCAGTTACGTAGGCGTTTGCGCTCGAAGTGTGCGGTGGAGAGAGCAGTTAGAATCAAGGTGGGACCATAGCGAACCGCAGCAATGAACGGTGGCACCGGTGTCCTCACTCGATCTTAACTGCTGCGCTCCACCGCACCGCTTCGAGCGCAACCGCATACGCAGCTGCACCGTGCTTCGTGTCGTTTCGACTCTACTATGTAGTCAGCTCGCGCTTTAAACTTTTCGAAACCCTACTTGCTCGCGTGTCACCGCTTCGTGCAATGTTTTTTTTTTCAGTCCTAGTACTTTCACTAGTAAAGAGCTTTTTTTTATAATTGTTCATAAATGTAATAATTTTGTAAAGAGTTCGTAGAGGATCGACAGTAAGCAAGCGTTGACAATAATTGCTGATGTCATGCCCTATCCTCGTTACAAAAAGTACAATCTTTACAACACCCACACATTTTTCCTCCAACAATATTTGATTAGGCTCGAACTCTTTTGTGTATATGCGTAATTACTACAAAGAAGCATCCATTCTTTCGACTTCTTCACGTAGCTGGATCAGAAACGACAAACGACAACGAGTTGAATGCTATGCGTTTTATTCACCAAGTAGTCAGGCAGAGATTTTTTCAAACCGAGACTTTCGGAAAATCTTCCGAGGTTGCGGTCACTCTGGAAGGATGTAGTGTCGGACGCGCAACGAGAACTTCCCACAGTTTCACACAATTCCCTACATGTTTGAGCGCTGTTCTCTTTCTGAACGAAGATGAAGAAACGATAACGAAAGATGCGCTAATAAGCATTCCATCCCACATCATTCGTTTTGGTTACAGCGTAAATCTCGTTTGCCTAAGGAAATCATTAAAACCCCATCATGATTAGGTATCGCATCTAAGTTACACTTTATGGACATGTCTACCCGTCATTTCATCGCCACTATTTCTTAGTGTAAATATTAGGAGCCGGAGGAAACTAATTATACTCTGACAAGAATTAACCAAACAAACCTAAAAATCACCACAGATTTGTTGACTTGATTTAAAAAGTGAAAAAATTGTCTTGCTGATTTCAAGAATATGGAGCGGGTGTAACCTAGTCGGCAAGAGATTCAGCTGCAGCTGCACGATTCACAATTCGAAACAGCCTTGAGCCAACCAAGCCCAGAACAGGTGGCAGTATTGAACTCTAGTTCTCTACTGGTTTCAAATCCATTAATTTGTCTGTTATTACCACACAAATTTAGTTGTAAAATCAGTTTTCCTATGAAAGGAGCTTCTTAATTAGAGAATCTATCATAACAAACTAAAAAGACAGTGGTAGTCCTGCGGATCCAAGCGTCTAACAGAAAATGGAAGTTAGAAAGAATAAAAAAGTCTCTGACATATCAATCCGCGAGGGATGCTACAACGCGCTTGACTGCAACTCGGAATCGCTGAGGTCTTATGAACCCGAGTTGACCTACACAATTACTTGTGGAGGTCAGCCGATGTATCAAGTCAGCGTTTTTATCCTCCCAGACATGTCTGGCACCAATTTATCGACTCTGGAGGGATGAAAAGTGGCCCTAGAGTGGTTGTGAAGCATCCATAGATCGTGCAGCCATGGTCAAACCGATTGCCGATTGCGTTACACTAACGTAACATGGAAGTTAAGATTAAAAGGATAAAGGATAAAGTCACTGGCGTATCAATCCACTTGAGATGCGCCAACGCGTTTTACTGGAATTCGTAATCGATGAGGTTTTGGAGCGCATGTTGGCCTACACAATGACTTGCGGGGGCCAGCCGATGATCAAGTCAGTGTTTTTATCCTCCCAGACAGGTCTGGTACTCATTTATCGACCCCGGAGGGATGAAAGGCTTGGTTTGCACTAGGGCGGTTTCGAACCCTCGACCGTGTGGCTAAACCGACTGCGCCACACCCGCCCGTTAAGATTAAGTGATTCATAAAAAGCAACGAACACCTGTTTTGGTCTGATCGGATTTCGTTCAGGATTCCAGGGACGAGTACGAGAACCGATCATTTGATCAATCATTTGAACATAGGCAGATGGTGTGTATACGAACTCCTGTGATAAAAACTATTCATATCTTGAAGCCAATCAAAGTTTGTTCGGAAAGAAGTAGGAAGTGTAAAAGACCTTTTCAGCAAGTCTTGGTGGCCTAGACGGAGCAAATGGATTCGCAAAAAGATTCTCAAGCCTCTCTTGGTCGGACATCTAAATAAATCGTAACCTCCTAGGGAAAAAATGTGATAATTTGGGGGCAGTTGTGCAAGATATAATCAGGAGAGATTCCGTAAAGAATGTGCACGTTTTGAATGAAAGGAGTTTATAGAACACTTCACAACCATTCCAAGTCACAAGAAATTCGGCAAGGAAGAACAATAATTTTAACCAGAGTTAACATCAGCCCGCGGATCCTGCCACTAAGCTGAGAACTACGATTTCCACTAAAATTCAAGAAAGAGAAGCAGAGAAAAAGACGAGATTTCATGTACCCAACACAACGAAAGTAACAGTCACAAGTGGACGTAAACAAAACTAACAGGTTAGGACTAGATAGGAAGGAACTGGTATTACATAAATAAATATGTATGACGAGTATATGTGCAGATAAAAGAAGGAGAAAGGCGAAAATCACAACAAGGTTCGGAGAAAAATAACTTTGTCACATGTCATCAAAAATGTTGCTTGGTGAAGGATGAGGCTTCCTCGGACTACTGCCGCGATCAACTGGCGGAGGAAGAACCCACGAATCGTGTTCTGCATTCCCTTCCTCTGCGGAAATAATTGGCTGCTCGTCCTCAGGGACATGCCTCCGGTTGGAACGTAGTGCTCCTAAACAGGTTTCTGTTAATCTCCGTGATGATATCTTCACCCAAGCAAGAACCACACACCAAATGTACAAAGGAATATAAGTTATATGTTTGAACTAAAAATAATGGTGATTTCTTCAATTCGAGTCTTTCTGGATTAATCAATTCTCATATTCATTCCACATCAAACCTATAGAAAAAATACTCAGTTACAATTTGGTTTAATTCAGCCGAAAACTATACCTGCGGTGCATTAAATGTGAAGAGATAGCATTGGTCACCGTGGGTAGCTACGCTAGTAAAAGCTGCATTAACAACAGTCTTGATTCGAACCTCCTGTTTCATGTGTGTTATCCTCGGAACCGTGTTCAACATCTACTGTTGTTTTCATACGTCTTGTGCATTGAACATGAGTAGTATGTTAACAAAGCACAGTTGGGTCAAAACGACGTGAAGCTTGGTGCAATTGCGTAAGCAGCTGCGTTCAATGTGGAACCCCACCTCTCGCAATAGGACAGGTCTCAATTCGATCGCAACTGCTAGTTCCTCTGTGTCACTTCGAGTACCATCGCTTACACCTTTGAACCAGTCTTCAGGACATGTCTTTGACTTCACTCGACTGTGGTCTCATAGGCAGTGGACTCTTCATACAAGTATCACTGCAGTGCTAGGATTTTTGGGACTTTAGGGACCAGTGGCAAGATGTTTGAACTGTACGGTGGATTCTCACGGACAATTGATGATGATCTCTCAAACAATCGAACACAAACCTAGACGACCAGACCACTCTTCATCCCGACGCCGACGCTCCTTATGCCTATTATAAGAGCTGCGTTCTAGCTGTACCAATGCACGACCAGCAGAAACCATGTCTTGCGTGAACTCGTCTGAGGCTATGAATTGGTCAAAGCCTAGATTGTGTAGGAGATACGTCCCAAGCCTAGAATTATAGAAGGTCGTATTGTTATAGGGTATAAATGTTTAATAAAAGGAAAAGAGGGACAAAGCGAACTGAAATACCGACTTGTAGTACGTGATTGCACAGAAGATCAAAATACATATAGGTAGGTATATGTTGATTCCCTTCGCCAAGATTGGAATCACGTCCAGATGTCCCATAAGCTGGAATCACATGTAACGCTCAAAAGTGAACGAAATTTCTTTGGAACATTTAAAATGAATATCATAAAGTGGGCAAACCTTCGTAAACTGAGTTTCTACCCCGAAGTCCTTTACCATGGTTATATGAGAGTCCAAATGAATCATTCCAAGGAAATTGAGGCAAATCGGAGGAGTCAAACGACAAAGCAAACTTAAAAACACGACAATATGAAAAACGAGAACAGATCTATTCGTTCTTCTCTTTCCAAAGTTCGACGTCTACTTAAAGCATCAATAAAAAAAAACGGATCACACATATTAAAATACACCATAAAATCACCATAAACATTCTGGAAATCACCAAAAATCTGAAACTTTCTTCCGTTTTTAAGATAGAATCAGATACAATGAGCTGTTCATTAGCAGAGCCCTTCTCATTCTACTCCTCAGGTGACAAAAACAGACGAAAGCGACTGTGCACGAGAATCACAAATAACCTAACCTTCTAACTTCTTAGGACAATGCATATAACGCCTCCTTTGGAAAGTTGGAAAATAACAGAAAAAAAACACCCACAAAACGGAGGAAATTGAAAAGGCCAACATTAATGATGGTTTAAATATGAACTTTACTAAATTTAGAAGGGGTTTTTTTCAAATTTTCTCTGCTATAATAATTCAACTATTGATTTTCATTTACTTTTGTCGATAGGAAAGGAATAATCAATATTGCTGAATAGTATTCGAAACTTCTGTGTTTTGTTTGTTTGGTTTTTTTCGGAACTTCTAGATTACGATCCCTACAAAGGTGATGCAATTGCAAGCAACCATTGTTCAAATACTTACATAGCACTGAAAAGTAAGCTGTTTCCATCAGTGTGTCGATTTGGGTCTAGATGATAGTACTGATAGATTTTGAGTCGGAAGACAGTGAAGTATGCGCACGAACATAGATAGCAAATAATGGTCATCGCAACAATCTGAACAAAACTGGAGTTCAATGCATTGCGAAACAACGATATTCATTGTTATATTGCAGAATGAGCAGTACCTGAGTATATTTGTAGTGGAATCTTTTTGCCGCGTAGTCCACGATTATTCCAGCAGGTGTAAGCGTTGGATTTACTATGAAGAAAGTGCACTCACTGATCAAGATTAAAACGGTCATGCAAGTCAAAAAGATGGATAGTACCTGAAATTGAAAATTTCACGGTATTTTATTGTTTCAATCTGTGCTCAGTATTGAATACCATGCATAAAGGTCTCTGGGCAATGACGAGCCAGAAATATCGAACTCTTTCTGGAGCGTATAAACATGACTTCGTTTCAAGTCGACCGGAGAGCTCCGCCTGAGAAATGTCCTCAAGAAAAAGAGCTTGTTCCATAAGAGAACTGAAATTTTAACAATAAGCCCTCAGCCACTTCAAACAGCAGCTACAAAAATTATTGGGCTGCAACGCAAATTGCCGCAGTTTTCATTCTTCTTTTGCCTCTACTCCATCTTTTTGAACTTTGACAATCTAAAAAAGTGTTTTCTTCCTCCACAAACTTGCTGCCATCATTTTCCTAATAATTTAATTTCACTTTACTTCCAAGCATTTGAAACTCCAAGCGCCAATAAAACCCATTTTTCATGCTTCCTCTATTTCGCATTATACCGCAATAAAAAAAAAACAGGCGAAGCAACTCGGAATTTCTTTTCTGAGAGCTTTTCGGAGAGTGTTGTAATCTGAAGAACTACCCAAAACTGCTTAGCCAAATTCAAAAATGACAACCAAAAAGTTACTGAAATGAAAGAAAAACGTTATTGAAGTAGAAAAATGTTAAGTTGCTATAAACGAATGCAAAATAACCATATTCACCATACCAAAGCTAAAGACGATGAAAACAAACAAAAGATGAAAACGACGGGAATCTACTTTAAAACCCAATAGAAAATGAAAACTGAGCTAACCTCCACTGTGCTTTCGTCCGATGGTGATATTGAACGGCCGAAATAACTCGTTTATGCAGTCGAATCTCAAGCAAATAGAAACGGGGTGTATAAGAAACTAAAGTAATACAAAAAAGAAATTACCAGGAATTTTTCTGAGTTGACACTGTGCAAATCAGCAGCACTTAGACTGCTGAACTCCATCGCATTTCGAGCAGGAAACAATTCATCGATCACCTGAAAGAGACAAAAAACACGCTATAAAAAAGTCGTAAAAAAATGAGAATGAAAAGATGTGTGGTTTATTTGCGAACGAAATACCTCATCAGGGAATTTGGACATGATTATTTGAGCCTTCTCTCTCGATCCATGTTCGTTTTTTAGGATGTTGAGGACCGCCCGAGCCTCTCTGCAAACGAAGCACTGGTGAGTACAGTTCAGTCAGATTTCTTTTTCGTTTGCTGTCCGTCGTTCGAGTTGTTTCATCTCTCAACCAGTAAAGTCAACTCAGCAAATATTACCTGTATGTTTCCTTTAGCCCATCCTCGGCCTCGCTTTTGTCAACAGACATCTTGTCGATATTAAAGTAGGTCTTATTGAGGCGATAATCTGAACGTTTATACAAATGTACACAAGTTACGACATACATGTACATATACTAGAACCTACCTCTACTTCCCATGTGCCATAAACTTCGCGGAAGTTCAACAAATCCATAGCCAAGCAATACGACAAGCAGAAACAATCCCCATGTATTAGAAGCAGAAACAAGAATAACCTTGAGATGTTCTCTACAACAAAAGAAAACAGAATCTCGTTACAGAAGATATGGTACAGTATTACATTCGTCGCCGAATCAGGTTATTTATTTTGGAACGAAAATATGTAGTTCAGAGGAAAAATCGAAGCTATTCATGCCAATGGACAACTATTTAACGCGATAGCGACAAGAAGTGGAGATTCAAAAATAGAGATTTCATTATGGTTTTAAATTTATTCTAAAAAGTTGTTTTTGAACGTTAAAAAAAACTAATGTTTCAACCCTTAGACAACTTTTTTCCCATGAAAGACATGATAGCCTGGCAAAAATACATGCGTATGAATGACTTACGTGTTGATGACAACACCTTTGATGATGGCATACACAAGCAACAAAGCGAAAACGAGCAAATACAGTCCGTAATATATAGCGTTGTTGAAAAGAGCCGCTTTCACTCTCCCATATGCAGTGAAATCTCCTGCATTGACATAGCTTTGCATAAAAGGAAGTACGAGCCTGTAAGAAGGTTAAGTAGAACTAAACATAATCAACTAGTGCAGTAAAACAAATAACAGCAGATATATAAGACAAAAATATACCAGGTGAGCACTTGTGCACTCCAGTAAACAATCCTCCACAGGCACAATAAAACAGTGTCAGCAATGTAGCCGCCAGGTTTCTCACAGTATGCGGGCTCTCCTAATGTGGAATTTACTAGACGAGCTTGTTCTACCTCACATCTATTATAGAATGTCTGTAAAATTGTCCATAGAAATGGGTTCAAAACTGAACAAGCAGGAAATAAACACGAAGAATTTGAAATAATATAAAAATAATAAATAATATAAAAATAATAACATAAAAATCTAAGACAATGGATCGAAATGAGTAATAGATAAATGTACTTACAATTGCGACATCGAGCGGGAGCACGAAAATTATCACAAATGAAAAATACCAGCCAACAAATGTCGACAGTGTCACAATAAAGTGGTGGCGCCGCCAATCAGCATACTAAAAAGAACTTCAACAAATCACAGAAAGGTTCAATTGGTAACTATCTTGTTGACCGAATCGAATAATTTGTGAGTGAATTTTGCCTCGACCTATTCGAATATCTAAGAAGAGGAACACTTGAATTATCCAGACGTTCTACACACGCAAAATATTCCACTCTGACGCATAGGTGAGATAGGGAATAAAGGGGATCTAGTTCATAGGGTGAAGCTCAGGTGATGAGGATCCCTTCGTCAACCATCCAAACGTGAAAGGAGTCCTTATCGCCAATAGTCCAAAAGTGAAGGGGGTCGGAGCAGCGGCCGCGACTGTCGCATGTATGGTTTGATCCCTCTACTAGGCTTTCCTTCAATATTCCATTTTAATTTTACGACAGCCCGACTAATGGTAACAGATAAGAATATATAATCATTGTTAAACAAGGGACTTTCCCGCTGTTTTTCAATAACAAACTGCGAAAGTTCGGCCTATTACGATGAGAGTAAATTTTGAAAGCCTCTTCACATCAAAAAACAATAAATAATGATATAGAAGCATTATTCGGCCTGCAACTTTTCACCTATGGGAACAACCAAATAGCTCCACAAAGATCCCTCATTCTGAATGCAAATCACTCAAGTTCCTATCCTAAAGGTAGCACAAATCTGTTCTATCACCAACCTGATCTCGCGAATGTCGAAAGCGCTCGAGTTATTTTTGTTATGCAAATACACAGCCACCCAGCGATCCATCAAAGATGTGTGCATCAAAAGATATGTACAAGCTCGATATATGTTTCATGGGGAAACGAAAAGAGAACAAGAAGAATGGAAGCCGATAGTGGCGCTTTATCTTCCGGGGAAAAAAAACTGGGAAGCACATATTCAACATAGACAACAATAGAACCGCAATAGTTCGATAAGCAACTGGATCGAAATTTTTGCAGGAAATGGAAAAACCAATTAATTGCCAAAAAGGATAGACTTGTGTGGACATTGCTAGGATGGATGGTGGTTAAGAAAAGGCGGCTTTGGAATTACTTTAGACGAGTTTTGTGCAAGAAAACCTGTTACACAAACCTTTTGAATTAACTTTTTATGTAACCTCCTAGTCTTTTGGAATCTAGATGAGAACGGTTGGACATTTAATGCTTTTTTTCGGATTTTTCTTATCTAGATCCTTATCTAGATCAAGAGAATCAGATCACCTGAAAAAGAGAAACTTTGTATATATAGGCTTCGTTAGAATCGCCTCTCCAAATATGAAAATGGGTTTTTGAAACACGGAGCCATCTTTCTATAATGGGATAAATTGCCAATATTCTGATTTCAGCTCGTATGAGAAAACGAATATGATCTCAAATAATGCCTAATAACTCAGGCCATACACGATGTATAGCAAGTTCTCAATGCCTTGTAGATGAGAATTTCCCCTATCAGATTACAGAATTCAGAATTCCCAGCCCTTCCACGTTCTTCAAATACCTAGGTGGGACCTAGCTCTGGGTGGGAAGCGATGATTTTCCAGGTGTGTCAAATCAAAATTCCAAAAAAGAGAGATCACAAAAAAAAAAAAAACAAATCCAGCATTTTCTAGAGCGAGACTTCTATGAAATATGTCCAAAGTATTTCTCTAAGTGCTCTTCGCAAATGATCATCTAAGCCTAACATTATGTCCACAATTTGAGCGTTTTTGATTGTTAAATGTTATCAAATTCACGTAGAAATTATTGCAAATCATGCAGTATTGGTTTGTTCAACTTTTAGGTGCAGTTCCAAGTCCCCCTCTTCTGCAAATGTTTGATCTAGAAAAGAATCGAATATAATTCACGCACATGTTGGGTTGGAGCAGTGTTTAAAATCTTTTTCCCCAGACACGAAGTAGCTGAGAGCTAATTCAAGTGCTGCCTATCACGAATCGCAAAAATAATATATTTCCACTACTGTAATTCGAAATCAACCGTCATTTGAGATAACGGGGTAACCTACTGGAAAAAGCGGAAAATAACTGTCATCCATGTCCATCATAAATTGTGAACGAGATTTACTTTAAAAGAAGGAGAACCTTGTTCAGAAGCAATGCCGTCAACACAAACACTGCAACGAGCTCAGCGACGAGCGGACCGGCGCCCATACTTCAAATGGTTGTTATCAGCTGCATGTTTTCATCTGCAAATACCATTTCGAAAAGAAAACAATACAGATGCAACAAGTACAAAATCACCTAGAATGTTAAATAAACATATTTCCATTACATGATAAGGATGAAAAGCTCTCTGTATAACATGAAGGTGGAGAAATTATGTGAGAAACAACAAACGAACTCGAGTAGCAAGAGTAGATTTTAGTTTAAAAAAAAAGCATCCAGTCATTATAACGCCCTGTCTTACGTATCACACTTCAGTTTGGCCCCAGAATGAATTAGAATCAAATAACGTATGAGGAGCACATGACTAAAGATGGGCGAATATTCGCTGAAATGAAATGTCACAGGCTACGTTTATACACGAAATTCCGGCTTCGGCAATAATGGCTCCTCCCAACGAGAGTAGTGCTGTTACATTACTAACAATTGTTAAAATTTCCACCTTACGAGGAGACACGTGTATAAGGAAATACAATACCTCACTGCGTTTCAACAGCATTCAAACCACATCCGTACTTAAGTCACCCAATCCACTTAAAATGACATTCTACTGAATGATCAATTTTGCAAAGTGCGAAATTCATCATGCAGTAGAATGTCATTTCAGGTTCTTGAAAACGTCAGAGTTAGCTCTGACGAAGTTAAGCAACGACCTTTTGCGAGAGCAACTATGTAACACAAAGAAGCACAAACATTCTGAGTCGTCATTTCGTTCTCTACGAATGTGGTTTGAATGCTATTGCAAGCTGCAGTTATCTTCTGCCCTTTTTTTGCTAAATACTGAACGGGTTCGCCAACCGGGGACATCTGTGTATGCTTCTCTGTGAATTGTAAAAGTAAAGTTGCTCGGTATTCGGGTTGTCCACGAGAACAATTTTGCCTACAAAACACTCCACAAAACATTACCATCGACATGAAGAGAACGATCCGGCGGGGTAATACTACCTCGAGATATTCAGAGGCATTTTCGAAAAAGCAACACGAAGATTGGAATGGGACAATACTGGTCTAGAAACTCGGTCAGCAGTTACACCATCTTCGTTTCGCTGATGACGTCGTTCGTAAAATACCAACTACTAGTCACTAGGAGGGAATGCTGCGCAATTTCAGCAAAATGTGAGGAGAGATGCATCCGCTGTTGGATCAGACGATGTCGAATAGAAAATGACATGGTGCTACTAATACAAAACCAATTAAACTGGGAAGTAAACATATATTCCCAACAAATCGTATGAATGAAATGCTCTCTCAATTGAAAAAGGCGATGTCCACACGAAACCAATAGGTTTCTATTAGATTTCTGACAACCTTTTTCACGGTTAATGGAACGAATTTTAATGAACGCTACTGCAATGTGAGTCTTTCGGAAGGATGAAGCTAAGGAATATCCTGTTTCAAACAAGTAAAAGAAAGAAGTTACAAATTACGTCAACGATGGTGCCTCTGTAAAAGGAAATAAAGATAAATGATGACATTTTAATGACAACAGTTGAACAACAGACGAAACACCGCCAAATTTTTTTCACACAGTACGAGAGCGACAAGTATGATGCGCTTAATTCTATCGAAAGCAATTAGTCACGTTTGCGACAGCAGGACAAATAGAAACATGCTTGGCGCCCGCTTCACCAAATCAAAGGTTGACCGAAAGACGGATAGATACAAAGAATGCTCAACAAAATCAGAAAATGTTGCAATATCGGAACCACCACACCCTTCTTTTTGGACATAGGTAAGCTCTCACCTTTTGCGAAATATGTTGGCTTAGAGATAAAGAGATGCACTCTCAAGCGAACAAAAACACATCGCAATGGAATCACCTTTAGATTTTTCGCAGCTAACTTCAAGTGAACCATATTCACAAAAATATTAAGCCCCACGCATGACTCATCTGTCTTGAGTGGACTACAAACCGTCATTACTACAAATAGGATCACCTTCATTCTTCATTTTGTCTTCTCTCTTCCCCGTTTGCTTCCTCCATTTTAGAATGGATAAGAAGTTACGTTTTAACTTTTAAGAAGGTGATTCCGTCCAATTCTCCTTGTATCAGCGTAAACGGACGACCCCGGATTGCTGTTTCCCATGACGGCTTCCGTTGCAATACGCAACGTTTGCGCCCCGCCTGCGATTCGTCGAAAACTTCTTCGGACGAATCGCATATGGGGAGTGCAAGGGTGGCGCGCTGCAATAGAGGACGTCGTAAGAAACAGAGTTCCGCAGTCGTCCGTTTACGCTGATACAGGGAAAGATGAACGGAATCACCCTCTTCCCCACAATCTACGACGTCGTATAGGTGTGACCCACCTGAAACCCGTACCACCCCAGTTTCGTGGGGTGACGTTTTTAATGCGTGGAGTGGCTCCGAATCCCGTGAGACAACAACAGCACGAAATATCAAACAAATTTAAGTCAGTGCGCCAGTACATCTACACTGGAAATAAGATGTGCTATATCGCGTCCTCAGTAACGCGTGCACTGGTCCTTCTCCACTAATTTTCTTCTTGTTTCTTATAGTTCTTTCATTGAATAATAATTTGTCAATAGAATAACGTGTTCTTAGATCGTTCAAATTACTTCTGCTCCAAGATCGCATCGAATAGCTCAGTCTGTAGTTTTTGAACGGGATTCCTGCCTTTTCTGTTATGTTGTTCGTGTAATTTTGCACAATTATCTCCTTCTAAGATGGATTTTGAGGTCTTACTACGTATACGACTACAAAGAAAAAAAAAAGCCATTCATGCATGAAAAAATGGGTAAAAATTGACTGCCTACAAAATAAGGTCTTATGGACACCTCAATAGAAAAACTAACCTCAAGACTAATGGAGAATCACCTTGCTGAGACTACGTACTCCAGCTTATAGACCGTTCTATTTCTAGAAAACAGCTACAAAAATAAAAAGAAAAAGATCTCAAGAGATCTCTGTGTCAAGAGCCAGTGCATGCCTTCACCGAGAAAGCGATGCATCACCCCGATACAGCACGTTGTACGCCTATTGTACACAATCCCAAGTGTAAAAAGTTAGACTGGTCCGAATCTTCAAATATCCTACTAGATCAAATTAAATCAAAAGCTGCTTAGGCCAGTGCAAAGGAAAAACAGATGCGTGAGGAAAAATGCACGCGGCAAAAAACAGAGACTAGTTTCTACAATTTCAGTTACGCAGTATTGCTGGTGTCGCATTCTGAAATGGCAACATTAGCAGTCACCGGCAACAGTCTGCACCAACGACAACATAGCAGAAAAATAAACTTTGTTCTGAACAATTCAGCAAAATACTGTACAAAAAGCAAAGAACGAAATTTATTCGCTTACAACTTCTATTCTTAAGTCTACGTCTACTGTTTAAGGGCGGCGAGGCGAGCGGCTTCGGCGGCTTTTTTCGCTTTTTGTGCAGCCACGTAATCTGCCTTTTGCTTTTGCACATCTTCAATCATTTTTGCCAACGAATTGCCTTCCAGAAGTTGTTGGACAGACGAATCAACCTTAATTAAATTCTTGACAAGACAATCTGAAATCTAACAACGAAAATCACCTTAGGGGGGTCGAAATCAGTAGGCAGTTTTCCGACAACATCAGCATTAGCCAGCTGAAATTTTGCGGCTAGTCGATTGAGCTCATCCTAAAAGGATACTCGTACGGTATTGTCGATTGAAAAAGAAAGGCTACAAAGTCATAGGAATGCCTTTTCCGTTTAAAAACATGGCACATGAACAAAATTTTAAGAAAATACCAACGATGGATGTACAGCTGGCCTCCGTCTTTCTCGCTAACTAGCTATTTTTCTTCTTTCGCAAGAACTTCTACTTCCACGATAGAATGAGACAACACCTTTAAACTTCGTTTCACAAAGCTGAGAGCGGATGGAAAATTCCACTTTTGATTATCAACAATGGAAAGAAACGACAAAAAAAGGAGAAGATTCCAATCAGAAAGGTTGTAATCATTACTATAAGTTTTATACGAGTGAAAATTCAATACTCTGTCATCCAAAAACTATCAGGTGTAACTAAATAGACGAATCTGACTAACCTAATGCAAACTTCCTCAAAGATACCGTTTCGTTGTGCTTTACTTGCCTCTAACCACCAGAGGAAACCGTAACGTTCGTTTTTCCCCTCTTTTTAAATACTTTTCGTGACAAACTTCCTGATTTCCTGGACAATTCAGGATACAATTTCCGTAGTCAAACAAAAAAAAAAACAGAATGTGAGATAATGTCACTGTGCGATTTGGTGTTCAAGCGGAGTTCACCTTTCTAAAAGAATAACACCAATCGTCTAGTTTGTCTAGTTCGCGTGATTTTCATAATTACTATTCCATTCGAGGACTGCACCGTTGCATTGGAGACAGAAGTAATTTAACAACACTACATTAATGTCTCACATCATCAACTACAAATTCTGCCCATTTTTTATTCTGAAGGGGAAATAAGAAGCAATATGATAGTCAACGAATTTCAAAATGGTTGTGGTCAATCTCAGCTTTTCCTAAAACGTCAACAGAAAATATAAGATGTGTGATGTATGATTGTATTTAATGTTTGGTAGACACTCAAGCTACGCGGTTGCTCATCCTAATGATTCTACCATTTCCGCGCACTGCAAAATTAGATATGATCGATAGCCAGTCATTTCTGTACTTTGTGTGAACCCCGAAAGTAATCCTAATCTGTCCTAATTCCACCAACAGGAAATTCAATTCCTTCGTAAAAGAACATAAGACTTAAACAGCAATTGCTTAATTTCAGTGCTATGTTTCGCCAATGTTAGTATTTTTCATCGACTGTTCAAACTCTTGGCAAACCGAGGTAAAATCCAACAATTCTTCTATAAATTTGATTTTTTACGTGCTAAAAGTAAATCTATTATGGCAAATATCTGACAAATCAAATTGCGCTAATTTAGCAAGGTAATACTCCTACTTTCGAGACAACATTAAGCAACTTATATGTAAGTTTCTTGATCATCCATACCCATTCTCACATTCCCATTCTTACAAGAATTTAAGAGTTTTCTTTTAAAAGAAAAGGATTGAGTCTGAAACTCTCCACCTAAAATGCGAACAGTTTGCTAATTCTATAGGTTTCTGCTCTTATTTAAAAGAGGATAGAGATATGAAAATTCTATCATCTTTAATTATAAAAATCAGTGGGCGAGACAGCCAGTGGTGACAGTAGTATGGTTGATGTGTCCAATACACTTTTCTGTTATTTTGTGAACCCTTCGAAATTTGAAAATACTGGAGTACAAGTTATACGTCCAATAAATGACAAAAGGTGCACGAAAACGTTAAAGAAGGTAAGCACAAGTTCGTGTAATCGGTAGAGAACATACACAGAAGACAAAACCGATGGACACGGATAATCATTGTCCAAGGTGTTGCCTATTTGTTTGGATAAATAAAACAAACTTATCAAGAAGATAACACGATATAAAATTAGATATATACGTTGAAGTCAACATTATAATATCAGAAAAAGCAGCAGAAGGGTAAATCAGCTCAAAAGAATTCTGACCACTATCACGAACACAACAAAATCTTAATTAGACTCGAACTCACGCTGAGAGCCTTCTTCGCAGCTGGATCTGAGCTTGAAAGATCTCCACCCTTCTGGGCATACTCTCGGATCTTCTTGACGAAAGCTTGCTGGACAAGATCCTGCTTACTGATCACGGTTGTGGAAAGTGACCGCACAGAATGGGCAGCGCGAAACATTTCGTTGTGCCACTGCAACGGACGAGAACTTCGCGAAACATAAACTCGCTTGAATTTCACGGAAAAAAATGCGTCGGAGAACGACAGCAAACGAGAATTAGAAATGCATACAAATCTACTTCGTTGCTAAGGTAAAGCAAGTATCATCAGCCTTTCACCAAATTTCTTGACGAGGACCGCGCGTGTCACGCTGAGAAGGACATCTCGTCCCGAAACATCGCGGAGGTCGCGTTAGGCGCGGCACCGGCAGCTGTCGAGGAACAACGTTTTCGTACTTCTGCTTGGATTTTCTTCTGTTTCGTGAATAAATTGTAAACCAGATACGCATATATGCATATATAGTCGCATATATCCGAATATTTCCCACTGAACAGCAGTATTTGCAACCCATCCCATCTACCGTCCAGGGCGCAGTGTTTACCCGTTACCACACATGATATGGATACGGGTATACTGGAGCTGAACAGTCGATATACGCTGTGTCACTATGAAATTCAAAACGGATGTTTCACCGTAAAATATTGGAGGTGAAGTCATACGTTGTGATTTGTGTAGGTCGTGGATGTAACTGCTCGGATGCGAAATGGAGCAGTTGCAGTGTCGGCCAGTTCCAAATTACTGCTTTGACACCAGCAAATCCTCGTTTGGGTGCTCTCGGATGAGGATTTCCTAATGTTAAAGTAATAATAAAATAGTTATGGTTATCCGCAAATTCCCTGTATACGAGATTCTTCAGAAGCCATTTCATTGGATGCCATCTTCTTTTTTTTCGTTTGTCAAAACACTTTATTTCCTCAGACTTCTTTGAATAAGTCGCATCTTTTATCCGTATTGTGTTGCTGAGAACATAAAAAGAAACCGTGTATATGCGAAAGCTAAGTTCCTTACACGGACCGGGGTTTCGGTTTAGAGAAGACGAGTTTTCTTGAACCACATTAAAATGAGAGAATTTCCTATTTGTGTTTTTGCTATACGGCAATTCAAACATCTGGAACCAAAATGTAGCGCGGTTAAATGTTTTGCCTAAATCTGCCTAATAATTCCCTTACTATAGTTCTAAATCACTGTGCTACGAGGTGAAAAGAATGAAAATAATAATAATAATATTATGTTCAGATAGAAATAATTGTTTAGCTTTTGTTCATTCCATTGTTTAAAGGCATCACCCCATGAATCTATGGTGGTACGGATTTCAGGTGTATTCGTATACAGAGTCGTAGACTATGAAGAGAAGGGTGATCCCGTCTATTTCTTCCTAATTGCCGTAAGAAACTGCCCGGAAGATACAGCTTCGAGCATCCCGGCGCGCTATTTTCTACGTCGAGTTCGATTGGAGCGCGCCAGACTTGTGCACGCGCCGCATCTTCCGGACCGTTTTTAGGGCAACTAGGAAGAAATGGACAGAATCACCCCCTATCCATAATATACTATCCCGTATAAGAATACTCCACCCGGAATCCGTACCAGCTCAGATTCGTGGGGTGATGCCTTTAAGGGATAAGTTATTTTAACGATAACTCCTTCATGCTAATGTTTGAACTCTGTTGGTCTTACTGCGACTTCAAGATGTGGGTTTAGAAAAGTGGACTCTTTCGATCGGTCATTCTTCCAACTTTGAAAAAGTTCCTGGCTGCATACCACGTCGGCGCAGTGTTTGACTCCTCATTTTCAGGGCATTTCAAGAGTATTTGCAGCATCTATCAAACGGTCAACACCGGCCTTTGCATTCGATATTAAGAGGCCGAATATGAGATGAAGAGAAGAGAAACTGCTTGCAGATAGTTACTGGAAAACTCTCTAGAGAAAAGACAGGAAGAACAACTCAAGGGTCGAAGCTCAACAGCATTTTCATTGGTTCTCAGAAGAAGTAGGAATGGAAAAAGATAGAGACCAGTTAAGAAATAGGAGTGCCCGCACTCCGCTGAACAGACAAAGCTTGCGCCTAAAAGAAGATCATCTGCGAGTTTCACGTTGACCCCTACAACAGAAACTCCGTATTATAGTCGGGTCAAAAGTACATGAAGCTCGGCGCTGTTCCACAGGCCCCTGCGCCCGGAGTAGTTAGGATTTAGGCAACACTTTTGCTTGCACCACTCGTCGCTGCAGTTCGCGATGGTCCCACCTCTATCCCAACCACTAGCTAGCTCAACCAAGCCGCTTCGAGAACGGACGCTTACGCAACTGCAACGACAATCGTGTCGTTTTCACAGAATTGTAACATTTCGTTTTACCTTGGAAATGTGGACATTTTGTCCATAGTGCCCATGTTGCAAAATCGAACATATTACGTGAGGCGATGAGACTGGCGACGAGACCTTCACAGATCCGGCCCCATCTAAATCTACTTGAACGGCTGCGTGGGCGGTCGCGCGGCAGCTGCTCTAATAGGTGTGGAGTGCGCTGGGTCGTGGCCAGTTTTACCGCGTTTCCGGCTCCTTAGCGGACATGGAGCTCCGTTCAGTTAAAGGCATGTGTGCAAATTCTTTTTTTGAATGAAAAGAATTTAGAAGTTGAGAAGTGAATAGGGGAGCATGACCAGTAATGTTGTTTACTGTTACCAAGCACGGCTTCATTAAGTTGTTGTTTCTAGTACTTTTTCCACTATGAGCAAAGATAGCATATGTGCGCTCGATAGCTACTAACGTTCATTTAACAGTTTGCAACTACATTGTAGGTTACTGAAATGTGTGTATGGCTGACAGTGTTGGTTAGAACATGACGTTATGACATGCGCTGAGTTTGGGAGGGAATTAGGTAACTCTTACTTCCGCTACTTTCACCATATCCCTTTTGCTACATCTAAAAGTTGTTTGCTTGTAGCTACCCCTTCAATCTCGCTCTTAGAAGTACTTTTTTTCTGAGGTTTCTTTTTCGTCTGTCTTTTCAAAAATATGTGAACTTGAATTGTGCAGACGTCTGGAAGATGCTCGCTGAATGGCTATCTATGATATGTTTTTATGGACAGACATGTCCCTTGTGGTCTATATGATTCGCGGATGAACGATCTAAAACAAGTTGCATGAAAAAGATGGTGGACGTTAACTGAAATATAAAGCAAAACTTATTTAAAGTGGTCATCAGATAGTATCTGAAAAACATAAATAAATGAATTGGTATTATGATTTCAACGTTAAACACCATTCAAGTCGTACGCTCTGTGAAGGTTCACAAAAATTAATCATGAAACTTTAGATATATGAGAACAGGCAGCAGAGATGAAGGCTCTCAGAGATTCTTGAGCTTTCCCTGGTTCTTAGCACCGATATCCTATTTTCAACGTTTTCCGTGAACAAATATAATAGAACATGAGCAAGAATTGGAAATTTCTATGTTTTTATGTTAGCATACTAGCTTTAGAAGCATTCTTTTGTTTCATACCACCATGAGTGTTCGAGTTTTAAAACAAGTGACAACCACGCCGCATTAACGTAGTTTGAAATCATGAATGTCTTCGCGGTTAAAGGCATCATCCCACGAATCTGAGGTGGTGCAGATTTCAAGTGGAGTATTCGTATACGGGATGGGAGACTATGGAGAGGGGGGAAATTCCGTCCATTTCTTCCTAATTGCCGTAAAAAAACAGCCCGGAAGGTGCGGCGCCGCACAAAGCTGGCGCGCTCCAATCGAACTCCCTGTAGAAAATAGTGCGCCAGAACGCCTGAAGCCGTATCTTCCGGGCCATTTTTTACGGCAATTAGGAAGAAATGGGCGGAATCACCCCCCTCTCCATAGTCTCCCATCCCGTACACGAATACTCCACATGAAATCCGTACCACCTCAGATTCGTGGAGTGATGCCTTTAAAGGTGAGACTAAAGGGAAATTCGAGAGAATTTTCGGCGGTTTTTTATTGGGGTTTGAGACGTGGTTCTCAAAAACTACAACGAAAACGCAAGAAACACTCAGAAATCCAAGGATGAGAGCCCTCAGAATGAGCAAATACGTCAGTACCAAACCAAGCAACTTTTCGCTCCTCACGCTTCTCGAGATGAAACTGCGTGAAATGGATCAGTGATGATGTTGAAATTTCATTTGATGAATCGTATGTGCGTAAAGAATTGCATTGTTTGATAAAGTAAGACATCTGATTCATGGATTTACAAGAGAAGTTTCCGCTGCTTGTTTGCCCATCTTTAAAAATTAGTGCGAAAATCTACATGGAAAACGTCCATGAAGACTGCGATTAAAAGCGCGCTTCTGGCAGTCTAGATTTCTGAAATATCTGGACTCACAGTCCGTAAGACCTAGCAACTTCAAATGTTAGAGGCATCATCCCACGAATCTGAGGTGGTACGGATTTCAGGTGGAGTATTCGTATACGGGATCGTAGATTATGGAGAAAAGGGTGATTCCGCCCATTTCTTCTTAATTGCCGTATAAAACGGCTCGGAAGACACGGTTTCGAATGTTCCGGTTCCGGCGCGCTACTTCCTACAACAAGTTCGATTAGAGCGCGCCAGCCTTATGCACACGCCGCATCTTTTGCACCGTTTTTTTTACGGCAATTAGGAAGAAATGGACGGAATCACCTCCTCTCCATAATCTACTATGCCGTATACGAATACTCCATCTGAAATCCGTACCACCTCAGATTCGTTGGGTGATGCCTTTAATGGGTCAGTCGATACAGGGTTTAGCTTATGGGGTTGCAGTAGAATAGGTTAAACAGTTCATGAGTGCAGATGTCCCAAATATAATTACCGTAAATGATCTTTTCCTCTCTCTTCGAATTCACATTGCAGTAATTTTCGTCTACTCTACATGATTAGACACAATTACCTAAAACATATAGCTCAGTCGTCAATGCTCCCTGACTCGAAATCGTCCAGTTGTTGCCACTGATGAGATTAGCACTAACGGATTCGTGGCCTCTTTTCACATCCTAGATCTCTAGGATCGTTCTTTTCAGCTTTCAAAACTTCGGGAAACTTGTTCGCATGGCACTTTGCTACAATTATTTATACAATTAAAGTAAAGAGAAAATCTACTTCATCTAGTTTTTTTTCGCACTGATTATATCTCTTCTATGGTAAAGTACTGAAATCAAAGTCATGGACTGAGATTTACAGCCCTCAAAGTTTTCAACGCTATTCGTTTTTACTAATGACTCCTTTTCGATTGCCCTATTATGCACATACTTGGCCGTACGTACATATAGTTGGGTCAAAACGACATGATGCACGGACCGTTACGTAAGTGACCGCGCTCCTAAGCGGTGCGGTCGAGACAGCGGTTGGAATCGAGGTGGGACCATGGCGAACTGCAGAGGTGAGTGGCGGCAGTGAGGGTCCTTACGCGATCCCAACCACTACGCTCCACTTCGAGCGCAGCCGCTTGTGCAAATGTTGGTGCTTCATGTCGTATTGACCCGACTATATTTCCCTCCCTGAGCGCAAACAGCACTCATTTCTGAGTCCAACTACACCGAAGCTTTCTACATGTTTTCTAATGAGAAAGAAGAAGACAGCAAAGCGGCAACTCGGTTGTTTCTTTTTTCTTGGCATGTCTTTCTAAGAATATTGTATAAAGTTTTATTACTAACGTAACAAAACTGGATTAACAACGAAATGCACCAGTGTTATTCGATTCTATGTACAAATGTTTCTTATTACGATAGTTTCACGCTAGCTCTGATCAGAGAAAACAAAATCTGAGCGGCTTGCGCCTCCCCAGGCGATGCCCTACAAGTCACAGTCTTGTATGTTGATCGCGTTTGTGGCCTGCTTTGGATGATCAAGCAGTACAGTGCCGAGTGCAATCGACTCGATACAACCTCGGAATCCATCGAGGTGTTGGGAGTCCGGCGGCATACCCCCTGAAATAGTGGTTTTTTTTGAATAGTGGTTCCCAAAATTACTACTCGCCGCTTTGCACAAAGACCTCACCAATAAATAGTCCTTTGTAGACGTTTAGCTGCTCGGAATCTCCCGGTGCTATTGTGGTGATAGGAGTCGCATCATTTACTGACAACGTCACCTGACGCCGTTTCCTGGAATTGCGCAAATAAAAATCCGGGAAGATCTTCGCTTCTCCGCATTCCTGAATGTTAATGAGCAGCCCTCAGTGAGCTTTCTCCTACTTCGCGTAGATGGTTCAGGAAGACAAACAAGTCTGTCTTCCAGGTCGTTGAAACGTTATCGGATTTGTATGGGAAGTTAAGAGCTCAAACTTGATACGGAGGTCGGTTCACGCTACCCATTGCGAGGGATTCAATAACTTTTTCTTCTACGAATTAGAGCCTAACTCTACCATAAAAGCGACTTAACGGCTCCAATCACTGGATCATTCATCTTATTTACTGCAGTCGATAGCAATTTTGTAATCGGATTAAAGAAAGCGAACTGAATCATGCCTGGTTAGTTATTTTTGGATCCCAGTACGCTCTCTGACATAATTTAAAGAGGTTGTTCCCGCAGGATAATTCAGAGCGTAATTTACAGTTGTGGTCAAATCAGAACTGTAAAATACAGTGTGTTCTGGTAAATACGGATTTTTACTAGGATTAAGGTGATGTATTCGTCCTCCTGTTTCACTCCACCACTTACTTCATCATTTAGCTAACACGTTTTAAATGTGTGCTCCACCGTGTAATCAATCAAAATTTAGTTTTCAATTTTGTAAGTCTCACCTCACTATTTCAACGCGGGTCCATCGACTTATAATAAGCTTACTCGGATGTGTAAGGGACACCAAACCTGAGCCAAGATTCATCATCACTTGTATTTCACGATCCTGGAATAATAGATTAGCGAATCCGAAGCGATTGAAGGGAACCTTGCACGTACTTGAGTTATTAAGAGTCGGAAAAAGTCTCCACTGATTCCGTTCTCACCAGAGAATGCGAGCAACTGGAAGAAAATTAATCGTAGGAGGAATTCGTATGAATCTTCTTCTACGTTAGTTTTACTGTCGGGTTACGTTACAAAACTATCTTGTACGAAATGAATTTAAAAACTTAACTATACCAGTTTGTTTCTTCTTTCCCTTCAATAACTACGCAACCTTATCTTTTTCATATTTTACACATCAACTTAAGGAATCTGTAACTTTATACGTCATGTTTTTTTTTCTCGTCGAAATAGATAAATAAATGAGTACAGGGCAGCAAGTATAGTTTTTAGAAAACAGGGTTACTGTATTTATAGCATAGAAAGAACTGTTATTCATAGTTTCAGAATGTCAGTCAAAACATCTTCACTTGCTCTATTTTATGGGGAAGTAGGTGTGAAAAATTCCTCGATTTGCATGCATTTCCTCACATTTCGCGCTTCATTTTTCCCCCATATTTCTCGAATGAAAAGCCAAAGTAAGTGCACTGCTCCTGCAGCCGCATGAAGTCTCAATGTGCTTTCGGTCGATGAAAATGCCGAAGTTGTGGAAGTGAAGTGAACTGATGCATTCGTTATTTCCGGATGGTGTGTTAAATTCGTATTAATTGATGTGTTTGTGCATTGCAGAACTTTCACTGTCAGAGAAGTGGGTTTAATCGAAGTCACAGTTCACAGTTCGCACAGGCACCTCTACGTTAACCACACTTCCTCCCATCAGTCTATCATTCGTCCTTTTCCCTTCCGTAAGAACTCAAATACATATTGAAATTTTCGTTTGGTGTTTGGTGACGATACGTAATGAAATGACGTTTGGAATGTTTCCAGTCAGATAAAATCAAAAAAGTATTAATAAATTATGCGCCGTCGAGTTGCATGGAAAATATCAGAGTTGCTCAAGCGAAATTTGATTGCATGTTATCCAACAATTTCTTTTCTGCTCGCAATAAAGTCATGTTTCATTCGCAGAGAGGAGAATAACTGTTCTTGCTTTTTGACCAACCGAATGGAAACCCGAAAAGTCAGGGATTCTGCTTCACAGTCTGAAGGGATTGTGCTTACGAGTAAAATGTTTTGAAAACAAGTGGTATTCACTCAAGGTTAACCTTTCAAACTCATATTTTGCACCCACACACTCTGAAATAAAAGAACGAAATTAAAAATTCCATCCGTAAAAACGGTATCTTAAGAAATTCATTATAAGGGATACTAAGGTGAAAATCGTATAGAAACTATATAGAAAACGCTTAATTCTCATCGACAGATCTTTTTGTTTATCGCAGAAGAGAAGTGGACTTTGCAGAAGTAAGTGGCTAAGACGACGAATAAAAGAAATTCTATCAAACTGAAGAATTTGGAAGAAAAGACGAAAGTTTGATTTTTCTCACCTGGGTTTTTGGAAGACCATCATCGCCAGTGCTATTGCTCAACTTAAAATTAATCTCCATATTCAGGGAATCTCCAGTGATTCTAGAATGAGAACCATTTTTAGTGATAGTCAGGTGATTTCTGAAAGCTTTGAATGCAGCAACTCACTGATTCATGTGCTCCTCATTTTTAAATTCCAGGTATGAATGTCCCGAAAAGTGCATGGCGGACAATTGATTCGCTTCTGTAAGAAAACATGAAACTCGAAGGAAAACACAACTGGCATACAAACATGTGTGGATGTTCCAACTCGGAGTTCGCAAAAAAAGAAGGTTCGGGCACGGCACAAGGGCTTATGTTCCGCCTGTGGTGTGAAAGATTCTTAGGAAGCTAAGCGGTAATCTGGTAACATGCACTAACGGTTAGACTCATAGTCAAACCGACTAACTTTTTGGGAAAAACCAGGCGGAAGAACAAGTGGATGGAGGAAGATTCCACTCGCCTTGTTCACATGTCCTGCCATATTTTGGCCATTCGCACAGACAAACAAAATCATCGTTGTTGGAGGTGCAGGCACGTGGGCAAGCCGCCAGTGCGCAAGGATCCATTCCGCATTCTCGTACATGTTGTCCAGCTCCCGCTCGAAGCAGAACTGATTTTCCATTCAATCGAATCTTAAAAATAGTGCAAGGGATTTCCACGCGCTAGTTTGATTCCCGTGATATCAGAGAAATCCCAGTGTGATCTACATAAATGATCTTTTTCCAACCTTTTTCACGCAACCGTGGAATCCAGACAACGCCTCGAGATGATGTGGCAACGCTCCTTCATATCCTCCAATGTAGAGCGTACCAGGCTGAGTGAGCGGTATGCCGACGGACAGCAGCTGGGATTCCACCCACGACTGGCGGTCAATCTGTAACGCGGGATACGGAATAGGCATGTTCTCCTCTGCTACGTCTGTAGCTGAATGATTTTGGGTGGAAAACACTGGAAAAACGAAGGCACCTTCATTAAAATTCCTTTTCCGGTTCGCCATACCTCTGCTTTGTGCCATTGGTGCAAAGTAACTGGAGATTCTGATCTGAAAAGGGAAGAGGATTTTCCAGTTATGAGTTTATGGAATGAGATAAGTTCAGTGACGGAATGCTCACAGAATCTATCTTTATCCTGGGACGAATTCTATGAAATGCTAAACAAATTATGTTATAAAATGTCATAAACAATATGTTTTCTTTTCTTCTTTTTTTCTTTCTTTGGTGCACCATTGGTGCATATATGAATAAATAAATTAATTAGTTAACCACCACAGATATTTTACTTGTAAGCGACGTTTAATTTTAGGGGACGCGAATGCTTGCAAAGGTGGTCCGCTCATGAACCCCAGTTTGGAGCGGCTGAGGTTTCAAAAAGACTTGCTTCTCAGTTCCCTGTTAAACAAATGCTGCTGGATTTACTGCTCATTTTGTTCCACGAAAACAAATCTGTCACAAATGTATTCACACAATTCGTTAGGCAAGCAGGATACGAGAGGAGGGAGGTGCATGAATTAGAACAAGTAGAATGTTCAAAAAAAAAAGAACAGAAACCTCAATCATCATCTCTTTTTGCCTTACATTTGTTCTAATTAATAACTAAATATGAATGTTTGCAGAAAATTCCTGATATTTCTGGAATTGGTCATCCCATGGTTAGAAATACAGGATGGATTCGTAAACGTTAAGGCGGCGGGTGAACATTGCGATTATGTACCAAGCTGAGGCCATTACGGATTTGGAAAAAAGACAAGAAAAGCAACATTGCCAGTTCAGCACTGAAGAGGAGTTCTTGCAGGGAAAAATTTAACCGAACTTTGGAAAAAATCAACTTTTGATTTTTCTCTCCGATCGAGAAATCCTAAAATAGGTCAGAAATCATTTAGAATCAAAGAAAACGGTGGTTTCTTCAGAATCAGGCTTTGTTGACAAAAATTGTGGTAGTGCAAACTTCCCTATTCTGGAAAATAATTGCAAAGAATTGGTTCTGAAAGAAGTGATCCGAAAACGGAAACCACTAAACTAAACTGGTACAAAGACTCCGCAACTTTATTCTTTTTAGCTGAATATGCGGAACGAAAGTCGTTTTTGGAGGAAATAAAACGAAGTGCATAGAAGAAATTTTCAAGGATGTCTTCAGACCAGTAGGAATTGTTTTTCTATTTATTTATCAATGCATTTTTTAAGACAATCCATCAAGCTTCTCTGAATTAATGTCTTTTTTGAAACAGGGCTCCCAAGTTGAAGCAATTATTTTGATGAAAACAAAATGGGACCACTATATTGACTACATAAGCTACAGGTGCAAAACGATTTCCTTGCTTCCATATTTCAATTTATTTTAATTTCTAACTATATTCGGTAAAGGCCATCCCGTTCTAACTACGAGGGCGACGCAACCAAATAATCTTACGTTAAAAATTTCGATGCTCTCGGAGTATTCGATGGATACACTACAATATATTGCCACACTTGCAACACTGCATCCTTGAATATTTGAGATTTGAAATGATCCGAATAGGTTATTAATAGTGCATGTCCTTTCCGAACAGGCGGCAGCCTAATGCAAGTGCGATGCTGACTTCTTTTTAGGTTTCCCGTTGGCTTCTTTTTAGGTTCCCCGTTATTCGTAGCACCAGGTTTCTTTTGGTACCTTAGAGAGGATGGAATCCTTAAGGTAATTCTACTAGTAGTTCTATTTTCCTCGTGAGGGCAGAAAACTAGGAAACTATGTATGCAGAGCGTTTAAATTGCTGCCCTTCCGCTTGTCGGCAATGAGCTGAGAATTCAATGCGAACCATACTGCAGAGCATGGATGCCCAGCAATTATTCACCATTCGTAGATGTTGTTTCGCTGGTGAAGTGTTCGGCGATGTTTTAAAACGAAATTGGCAAGCAACGAAATTGGCTGGCACGGTGCGTGAAATCCACGGCCACAAATTGTTTTCACTCACCTCAAAATAGCAGTATCAGAACCCATCGTGACTTGCACATTAACGTAACCGCGTTCCATGAACACAGCCAAATATCGGCCTGCATCCTGCCAGTAGAAGAGAAGACCGCTATGAGTGTTCGGCTTGAAGTTGATCCTCAAATCCAGGTAGTCCACGATATCGGCTGGAGCGGGAATTGTTATGAACGATGAGCCAAGGAATTCGACAACTTTCAGCGCTGGCAGTTGGAGGTGGTCTTCGACAGGAATGGATGCGTTGAGTGAGTTCTCTGTAAAAAGGAAACGTAAACTCTTCAAGGAAAAACCAGCAAAGTTTGTCTGTAATTTCATTAACAACAAGGAAAATTCTTAGTAGACAAAAATGTCAACTAACCAAAAGCAAATAACAGTTCATATAAATGTTGAATAGTGAAAACAAAAAATATGTGAAGCTAATTGCTGCAAAAGGAGATGATGTGAGATGCCCTTTTCTTCAGATTCAAAAAAAAAACGAGCATTGAGAAGCACTAACGAGTTAGCCTCGACTGGAAATAATATTAATAATTTGACGAGTTCTTTCATCGCAGTTCCAATGATTTTATGAAGTGGAGATGATTCGAAAAAGATCTTGTACAAAAGATTTGAATGTGAATTTAATTTGCTTTCTAAAGTCATTCAGTGTGCAACGATCTTCATTAGAGGGCAAGGTCAAAAACTTTCCCGTTAATTGCAATTGTGATTAGAATTAACTACCAAATACTAAAATTGGGGAAAGACTTCTTTCAAGTTCTAGAAATTTCAGGAGAATTGTGGATGGAGTCCTCTTCCTGATCACTGGTTTCTATAAAATTAGTTCATCAGGCAGCAACCTCTTCTCAGTGTTCCGGGAAAGCAGGATGGAAATACCTGCGAGCAGTATACATATGTATGTGTTTGCAGTTTAGCTGGCTGCACCCCGTTCAAGTGATGTGGTCCTTTTCGGACGAACCAAGAAAGACTTAACACCTAACCACATAAACAAACTTTATGTCAGTAACACTTACTTTAAATTTATTTCTATAAAATATTTTATTTTCCCATATATTTTCCCCGATATTTTTAAAAGGCAAATTTGTTTTTTGCAATGTGAAATGGTATGCTGTGCTCTCCATGCCAATATCCTCAAAATGATTTTGGGGACAGTGACCAGAAAAATGGACATTATAGGACACAAGAGTTTTGCTTTCGCTGGAAGCTACCCTAGCTGTCATAAGTCAGGCCGAAGCGACATGAAGCTTGGTGCAGTTGTGTAACTCGCTGCACTCGAAGCGGAGCGGTGGACCGTAGCGCTTGGAATCGAGAGGAGACCCTTATCAGCACTACCCGTCCCTGCAGTCCGAGAGGAGCTGGTAATGGTCCCGCTCGATCCCCGTCAATAACTCCACGGGGCTGATAGCAACCGCCTATGTAACTGCACCGCTTCCACGGGTCGCTTTGGTCCGAGTATGAGAACGTCCTCCTAATGTTCAGCGCACTATATAAATATAGTATGTGAACACCGAAGGATATCGTAACCAAATTCGAAACACAGTAACTCCAGTGAGTATCATCTCTATAGATAATGGACTATATAATACCTCTGGGCATGCATTAATTTTTGTATTGTGAAGTGTTTATTAACTCTGAACCCTTCCTACTATAAACTGTCGATTTTTTTAAACAAAATTTGGGAGGTCATCCCTAAATTTGCATAGCACGTGAAACCCTAAAAGAAAAAAAGACGGATTCAGAGCACAGAGGAAAGTTATGTTGAATTTTTGAATGCACAATTAGTACTGGATGGCCTATTGTGGTTAGATAAAGGTAAAGTTGGGTATAATAAGCTTAACCTTTACGTTCCTGACAATTCCTAAATAGAGAAATTAACAAATGCAAATTGGAACTGTTACGAATAATTTAACGCAAAGGAAATCATTTAATATGTAGTCAAAAATTAATAAAAGTATAGGAAAGTGATGTCGTTTTCACTTGCATTAGCATTCAATTTATTCTATTCAGCTGATTTCCTGCATTAAAAATGACTTTTTTTTTGGCAATTAAATTTTTAATTAAGCAATTTTTGGCAATTTACTTTTTTTTTACAAGCCAGTTTCATTTCCATAACATTCGCATTTTTGGATTTTCAAGCAAAAAAAAAACCCCGGAAGAGTTGCATATTCGGAATTGGATGTTATTTCGGTCCATTTCGGAAAGGCATTGATGCAGCAAAAATCGCAAAAAAATATTTGTTACGTCTATTTTATTAGTGCCCGCAAAAACCAAAGCTGCTCTGCTATGTAGGTTTAGATCGGGTATATGTCTGCTTTAATTTGAAAATAAAAGGACACCAATTTCAGGTGTGCTTTTAATAGATTCAGTTATCATTGATATAATTTTAAAAAAAGAAGCTGGAGAAGAGTTGTTTATGCCTGGAATTTCCCAATTCCTCTCACAGTTAAAATTTACTTCTAGGTCCTCGAAATAGTAGCAGACAATGTCTTTTCGTTGTTTTCTTGTCAACTTCAAAACGCTGCAGCGTAAGCTTGTTTTGACAATTATTTTTGGGAATTATTTTGATTCAGACACCTGAGAGTGACATTGAATCTGTGAATAATGCAGAAATTGTTCTGTTTACACGCAGGTATCATTGAGATCCTTGTAATCGTATGAGCGTGTGAGGGCTAAAGAAACAACAATAGCATGGGTAGTCTGCGTAACATTGACAGCTTACAAGGATTTAAAAAGTTCGACACAATAAGCAAAACAAAACGTTTAAAACAAAGTGTTTATTGCAGAACAACGTTGCTTTTTCAAAAAATTCCTTCAGTTTCGCTACTTCCGTTTTTCGGAAGTTTTCAGCTACTTTTCAAAGGATGTGGTGCGAGTGAATGGGCGATTTCACAAATTGATTCAATAAGCCAGGGCTGCTACCACAAATTCCAGGGATTTGCTGGAATTTCCAATGCCGGCGTACTTAGCTTCGTCATCGCTTCGGTAAGTGTCTTCTCAAAAAAGCAGGAAAAACTTAAGAGTTACGTCCCAGTATTTATTAGGCGTACCGGAAAGTTTTGTCGTTTTTTTTTGTATAATTAATTGTAATTTTTGGTAAATTTTTATTTCAAGTCAATAATGTCATAAACCTTACTATTGTTTACGGCCTTCTGTTTAGTTTATTGCCATTATTACGGCTTCGTAGAATTGAGAAGATTTTTATTCAAATTTCCAAAACAATATAGAATTTACAAGCGCAAGAACGGCATTGAATGCCCCGCGGTAGCTATCACAAATATTCTTCGCACCTGTTTATTTATTAGTATCACTCAGATTATTTATTTATTTGTATTTGTCCAAATAAACAACAACATTTTTATAGTTGCATTTTTTCACTACTACCATTGCACTCTGAAGTTTCAGTGGACGGAAAAGCTTTTCGTGTAAAGGCATTACTGATGACTCCCACCAATTCTACATTCAGGATCCTATTCTACGATCCAGGCTGGATTCTTGGCCATAATTTCCGTTTCAACGAAATGCAGTCATGAACAACACCAGCGTTCCAGGAAAACAAACGATTCTTTGGTCCCGACGTAGCGACAGAGAACGTAAGCCAAGATGATGAATTAATGACATGACGGACACTGCCATGTGCTTCAACGAATAATCCTTCTTCGCTCATCATTGTCGGCATGAGCGGACGAAATATTTCGGACGAGCTTCGACCTTCCGGACGACATCAAATCGGATTTCTGCTTTCCGTCGCATGGACAACGACGTTGCATATTCGTTTAATATCGATGTATGAAATAGGAATTGGGACGTAGAGAACTTCTTGATTTTTTTTTAATTCTCAGTATTTTATTCATCTGATTTTTTTTCAAAATCATGCAATCAAGCTACCCTATAACACACTATGTAGGTCCAAAAAGTATGTGGTCTTGAAGTCTGCAAACAAAACGAATCGTCGAAAAATGAGTCATTTGATTACTAGTCCCTTTTTTTCTCCTGAGTACTTTTTCACACTGATTTCTTGAGAGCGCAGAGAAAAAGAAGATATTAAAAATTTTCAAATTTCTAAATGAACACGAATCATTTAAAAGTCAGGAGTTTGACCAAACATTCTTTATTTACCTGTAAATTTAAATAGAATCTCTGCGATAGGAATGAAATATCGATGTAATCATTGAGAAGATTACATACATAGTTTTTTTTTGAGTAAATGTTAGCATTTGTCATTTTTTGAGACATTCGCGAAAGTTATGCTAGAAGAACAATGCCGTACTAGTAGAACATTTCCGTATTTCAAAGGCTCTTTTTAAAATCTAAATGGTACTCTTAGATTTTGTTCAAATGGCATTTCCAATAAAAAATGGCATTTCCACAGGAGGAAGAAAAATGTCCATGCTGACATTTAAAAGTGCGGCTAAACACTAATTAGAACAGACTACCTATAACACATCCTGCCAATTACATTTTGTCCTCAAAACTCAAGAAATCGATTAAAAGTAAACATTGGGATCGATTTTCACTGATGGTGGATAAAATAGGTAGAACGACATTCAAGAAGATCGTTAGTAAAGTTAATTGAGTTGATATGGAATTTACTTCACAGGAGAAGGAAAATGGATGGGTAGAATTTTGTGTAGCTGAGATTTCACCAACACAAGAGTCTCTTAGGATTGTTTTCGCTAAAATTACATATGCTCCCAATCGGGGTATTTTTGCTAGAAAATTGCAAATCGTTTTGGTCATTAAATATTTTTCCATCAGGTCAGAGAAACATCACACATTCACTCATTCCGCATTCAGCATTTCTATACAAACACTGAACACACCTACAGATGTTATTGGAAGAATTTTTCCAATCAAAGCACCAAGTGCAAGCATAATATTGAAGAAAGAGCGTTTTTTCTCTTCATTCCTTTCGAAAAAAAGATCCTATTTCCTTTTCCAACGAGATTAATCAGTGAGAATGGCCTGTTTGTCTTCGTTGGGATGTTTTGGATGTTGTTCGTTCTCTCTGTTAGCTTCATTCCATTTCTCTTATCTTCACTAATTTATTTAAATCACCGATGAAAAAGTACTGTGTCTGTCTTATGTCTAATGCTTCGTAGGCTTCGATTTTTTGATAATCAAGGACCCACCTTGATACTTTGTGACAGCAGCACTTGATGTAGTAGTTGTAGCGAGTTTCGTTGTTGTAGTAATTTCCGGTTCCGCATGCGCTTTTCCAGAATTAATCTCGGCTAAAACACGACGTGACACTAGCCGTTCGAGAAACATACCGTAATAGTCGTACGGTAATGTCAAGTAGCATGGTGATAGCAGGGGAACGAGAATCCCGATTAACCGCCACATATCATAGCAGTTGGAGGAGATGAAGAGAAACGCGGGAGGCCCCGCCCCGTGGAGCTAAGAGGTACACGGGCAGGCGAACTTTCGAACGGGGTTCTCAGACTTCACATCTTGTGAGGTCGATAGCACTACAACTTTAGAAACTCTAAAAATCTCTCTTACCGTGTTTATACAGCCTGCCTGTGGACAGATCAATTTCGCGGATCTTCGGAAGCGGAGCCGATTGAGTTTGCGTTATCGGATTGCAGTACTCTGCAAGAATTCTTACCTCCTCACATTTTGGCATTGAAATAACCTGGCTAGACAGACTTTATCTCCTCGTACAAAAACAATAACTGCTTACCTAGATCCTGAAGGTTCACAGCTGTGTTCACCTCATTTTCAGTATCCAAAAGCACGTCGTTATTTATGATCAGCTGTAATAGTAATGGATCCAGTTCCAGTCTCGCGAAGCAGTTCATAGTTCAGCTCACCTTTCTAATGCAACCATGGAATCCATTTGCAGTTCCAACTTTGCTTTCAAATGCATCGATGTGTGGAGGGGCTCCACCGACGAACACACCCTCATCCATAGAAATTCCCTTGTAGAACTGGAATTGTTAGCCGCTTATTTCGCTCGTTCTTTTTTATAATTCAACTTAAGATCAATGCTGCGGACGGGGAACAGGGGAAGCGTAGTGGTTAGCGGTCACAATTACGCATATCTGGACGACGGTCACCGACCTAGGTAAGTCCAACGTTATTCGTTTTAGCATCGATAAATTAGTAGCAGACTTGTCTCAAAGGATCAGAAGAATAGCACAGGTCGACATCCCCTCACCCCCTTGCTCTCCGAATTTCACTAGTAGTACTAAACCGCATACTAATTCAAAGTTTGCCCTCCTCCCGCCTCCCGAAACTCATTTGTAGTCCCGCATACCAATTCATAAACATTTACAATTCTCAATAAAAGGCAAACGTGGTCGTACATTCCAAAGAACGAGTGATTAACGTCAAACAACACTATTATTTATAGCTTAAACTTAGACGCAATGACGTTAAGGAGTTTATTGGGGTGCGCTGGTCTGAAACTCTCATCACAAAAGAAACAGGGTTCACTTTCAAAGTAGTCCACCTCACAACCCCGGTAGAATATGTAATAAAAGATGTTTGTGTACATACATACTCCTAGTGGTGCTTCCGCTCCAACAAAATCCTGTGAAGCAAAAGAAAGCTCAGATCAGCGTCTCTGCCGTGTATTAAGTACCTTATCACCTAACGATAAACCGTAAAGTGCTCGTCAAGTTCGACCTCAATTCAGGATCGCAGAGGTTGTGAACTCATATACTGCCTATATAGATCTATGCAACCCTATGTTATAACGAACAGTGATTAACAAATCTCAGAATTGTCTGGCAATTTATCGATCTCGAAAAGAGAAAAGGATTGACCTCAACCAGTATCGAAGCATGCGTTGAACTTAATGACTTTTGGATTCATCTCACATAACTTAGAGATTGTTCTGGAGGTCAGCTCTAACTTGAATGGATTTAAATAGGATTTAAATAAGTTTGTAAATCACTGTGAGGAGTTTTCCAAGATATTGTTTTTTGCACATAAAAGTAAAAGGATAAAGTCTCTGGCGTTAATCAGTCCGCTTGGGAGGCGCCCCCACGTTCACTTCAATTCAGAATCGTTTTGAGGTTTACGAACGTGTACCTGGCCTATACAATGACTTGCGGTGGCTAGCCGATGTGTCAAGTCAGTGTTTTTATCCTCCCAGACAGTTCTGGTACCAATTTATCGACCCCGGAGGGATGAAGGGCTTGGTGAGCACGGGGGAATTCGAACCTCCGATCGATCGTGCAGGAAGCGGAACCTCTAACCGCTACACTACACCCACCCCTTTTTTTGTACATAACGATTTTTATACTCCCCATTTTGAGAAGGAGAGAAGTATTCTTTTTTACTATCTTGATTGGGCAGGCTTAAATAACGACGAATTCTTTACCATCATTATCCAGTGCAGCTGTTACCACAACCGTAAAGCGTGTTCACTATTAATAAAAATGAGATATTTTGTATTTGTTTAACTTTTTTCAACAAAATGCGCTCTATTTAAAATTTTGACGACTTCTTGACTAAGAGAGAGGTGATTTTTCTTATGGCTTCAGAGTTCTAAATACGTTTCGTCCTAAAAAAAGAAACGTTGTGGATAAAAATTTTATGGGTGTCCATTAATAACGTCAATCTGCGTATGTCTCCAAGGGCTTCGAACAAAACAAT
Source organism: Necator americanus (assembly GCF_031761385.1). NCBI lineage: Eukaryota > Metazoa > Nematoda > Chromadorea > Rhabditida > Ancylostomatidae > Necator > Necator americanus. Next base: position 26,968,301 of record NC_087372.1, on the reverse strand, counting down.
TCCTTCTCTTTTTTTGCGTCAAACAAATTCTCTATTGTATAGAAGTTGTCCCCGCTCCAGCCAATCCAATTACCGCAACGTATTCGCGAGGTGAGGAGAAAAGTACGAAGCCGTTCAGCTTTTTTTCGGAGAAAAAGATATTTTTTATTGTAATTTCGCATGCAAACAATACCAACAATTAGCTCTACTTGGCGCATCTCTCCTGGTTTTAATTCTATACATCGCGATATGGGAACCGCATTATAGGAGCGCGGAATGTCTTCAACGTGCAAGAATGGAATAATTCTCCAGGAAGAGGCAAGCAAAAAATTACCGTAGTCTTTCGAAGCACTGACTCGGAGAACTATGTGGATTTACGGGAAATGATTAAGTAAACGTTATAACAAATAAAAACGACATATAAATAACAACATAATAGATACAATAATAAGCAAATAAATAAATGACAACGTATTTCGCAAATTTTAGGATGAGACTAGTGCTAAACGAGTGGTATTCCTTCAAATTTAATGTGGTTACAGGCCACTAATATGGGAGGGCAAGTGACGCAGTTGTAATCAACAATATTTGTTTGAAATCATTTTTTTTCTTCGGTTGATTGTATAAATAAATAGACGGACAACTAAAGAAATGGATAGGCCCTACAAATTCTCGTAAGCGCATTGGCTCCATTTCCGATCACGTGATTTCGTAGTTTTTTTTTGTTTTCCCCATCGATCCTCACGCTATTCCGAACAGGAAAAGAAAAACACAAACCCTAAACTGTTCCGTTAAATCCACCATCAGCGGTCGTGTGTCCACTTTCATTTCAGTTCGATCGCAAAATTTCCGCCAAACTGTCACCGAGTGCCATTCGTTTAGGGCGAACGGCCCGCGATACATGTCCTCAATTGCTCCTTCACCGCAGTCGTGCCTTAATTAGTGGATCCGTCGTCCTCTAATGATATCACACGCCGCTTCTCAAAGTTCTATCCAGTGTGTGAGTCACATATTCATTGATGTCGCATAAGAATTGACCTACTGACTAAAAAAATACTGAAAAAATTGATTATGTCAGAGATCACTAGTATATCACGATGCATTTCTTATATCTTATACATTTCTTTGTTTTTCATTGCGCACCGACAACAAACGATCTAATAAACTGATGAAAATTTGGGAGAAATTAATATTAAAAGATATAAGCGCTTTTTAGCTCCTACCAATCAAGAATTACTTAAATTAATAAAAGTGGATCTCACCTAGAGCGTGTTCTATTTTTTATTTTCTTTGAGGCATGCGGAAACACAATTATTCCCTGAATAAAACGGAGCCAATATGATAAGCACTAGATGATATCAGTGTTTACAAAATTAGGCAAGTTTTAACGGTGGAAAATTTCAGCGTAATGTGCTATTATGCATTTTCTGTCTTAGCAAACATTTGTTGAGTTCTAAGAAAGATTTACCTCAGAATAATATTTGGTCCAATAATCGCTATGGATATGTAGTCATCCGCGTTGAATTGACCGGCAAAGAAGAGAATCGCGTCACGTTTCTCAGAGGTTCTGCAAAGCCAATTACTGAAGAAGTCATCTTGGTTCCCATGGAAAAGAAGTCTTAGTTTGAATAAAGTTACTTGGGATCGATTACGAAGATTTCTTAGAAAGCAAGTAGAACCTAGCCTAAATCTAGTACACGGAAGTGGAATGGATATTCGAGCACATAGGTTCTTTTCTTGCAGAAAAAAATTTGACTACATTATCAAAAAAGTATTTTTCGTTCACATATTTCACGCATTATACATAATCATCCTCCAAAAAAGTGTGCTAGGATTACTTTGATCTCGTTATGGCTCATCACTTGAGTGAAATGACAAAATTTTCAGCCCGAGTATCCTTGAGGATTAGATGTAAGCCTCGCTGCACGCAATTAACATTTTCCTTTTTCCTACATCTTTTCTGTGTTCCAGACTTATGTCGGTCTAAATCTGAGTTAGAAATCCTGCGCAGTAAAGTGAAAAAAGTTTTTTTTTTTTCATTCACTTACTACAACACTGTCTCAGTTCCCACCCAATCATACATTTTCCCCTCTTTAAAATTAATCCTTCTGAGTAATCTATACACAAATTTTGAAGGGTAAAATGAGGATTGAACGAGTTCTTACGATAAGTAGGAATTGCTCACATAACTCAATTATTCTTTTCCCTCCAAAAAGAGGAGAGAACAAGACTACGTTTTCCACTCATAACTCAAGAGAATAACAAATTGAAGCCACTCAAGTTTGCACAACATCAAAGGCTGCTTCTTTTTCCCTTTTGTCCCTCAATTTCTCTTATTGCCTCGGAGCGCCGTTGAGTGCTCGTCCACGCTCGCTAGCTGAATTACTTTGATTTCCGAGCTCACAAGAAAAGCTTCAAGCTTTGTTTTTTAGCGTACGAATCGGGGGCTGACAATGTCGAGAGTGGTAGTCGGTAGTAGGAGAGAATACTTCCGTGAACATCTTCTCAGTACTAGGAAATGAAAGTGTAAAATATAATGTAGCAAACAAAAAACATCCATTCTTTGTATTTATTTTATTTCTCCAATTTCCTGAGAACATCGTTTTTCTTAGCAAATACATGAGTAGTGGATTTGTGGCGCGAATGGGAACTCTAGGGACTGCGTTACTTTTGTCTCTAACCTGGACGCGGAGGTGATCAAAGGAGCTTTTAAAAATCTCAGAAAAAAGAGTTCTGATGTCTCTCACTTGATTAACTGATTAAATCAAGAAGGTGATATCGCGTTCAATTTAATATGCTCAATGGTATGTGAAACCGAAAAATCCTCTTTCTAAAATGTAAGAGGTGTATGAAAAAAGAATTCTGTAGTCCTCTGCCTTTCTTTTTAGCTGAAGGTTTTTTTAGCTTCGATAGATACTTATTACTGATATTATTATTGTTCTCACTACTGTCATCTTATTATGGATTGGATTACGCACACGAAACCAATGTCACATCGAATATTTGAACTGTTAATAGGAAATGGCACAGTAATCAAGTATGACGCATTTTCAGAGCAAATTACGGCTGAGAAGTGGCGAGCAAGCACACCTAAAAATTGTGCATTTTTCATAAAATGAGTTCTAGATGTTACATACCCGGTAATTTCTGAGATTTCATATAAGACCCCGAAATCTCTGAGCGACGTTACGTACAGAAAAATAGGTGGAAGGAGTTCAATCAAAAAGAGATATTGGAGCTATCAGCTAGTAGCTCGGCGCTTCATTCATTTTTGTTTTGTTAGATGTGAATGGTTTTAATAGCTTCAAAAAGAAGATGCAGATTTAAAAAAAATTAATTCTAAAGGAGTATTCACAGTGCTTCAGTCACAGGAGAACGATTCTACTCAAAACAAGAAAGGAAACACAAAAAAAGAACACAAAATGAAACGGATCAATGGGGATGGGGTGGTGGAGAAATCCTAAATGGGACAACTGCGTACACTTCATTCTTCTCACCATTCGATTTCATTCTTTGATCACTCTGAACTTTCACACTTCATGATATGTATAATAACCATGCTTTTCTTTATTTGTTCTTTTTTTTTGTTCACCATGTCCTTCTTTTTTCGCACTATAAAAGGATAGGAAGGATAATGATATGAAAATATGTTCATCGTGTATGATATTGTATTTCATCAGTTCCACACAGTTTTAGATTTTATATTGGTCACACAGTTCTTTCATCTGTACGCCTTTCGACGAATTTTTTTTATTCAATAATGCAGTTGACCTAAGAAGAACATGCTCGTGGATCTGAGGTTAATGGTCAGTAGTCAACAGGGGAGATGAGTTCGACGGTTTTTTCCAGCCAATGTTAAGCATTATTGGCATTCATTTCAGAAGAACACAAAAGCAACGGGTTCCCATAGTCGAAGTGCCCAAGTAGACCTGAGAGAAGTCAGAAAGGAGTATATTGTATTCTAAGAGGAGAGTTAGGTATTCGGAGTGTTTCTGTATGTTTGTGTATTCATGGGATGTGCAAAAAACGTTTGTTTGCAGCTTCACTGCAATGCTAAAAAAGGAAACAGATTTTTCAAAAAAAAAAACAAAAAGTTGAAGTACATTCGACTGAGGAGAAGAAGACTCGGCCGAAACATTTGCGTGGATTTTTGGATACAGACCTATCCTCCGCCAGTCAGCGAAGATCGATGTGACGGCTTTTCTCCTATATTTCCTTCTGAAGATTTCCATTTTCGCAATTCTGAGCATTATGTGGACTTCGGCGCTCTCAGCCATGTTTTTCTTCGTAAAACTACAACGATGCAGAACTAACAGAAAGGGCTGATCTAACTGTATCAAATTGGTTGTGTAGGAAATACGGTCGAATATGGGCAGATCCGTTGAGCAGCCACCAACCACTCCGAAGACAGTTTGACATTTGCTGCTGCTCACATGTTCAAACATTTAAAGGCATCACTCCACGAATCTGAGGTGGTACGGATTTCAGGTGGAGTATTCGTATACGGGATAGTAAATTATGTAGACTGGGGTGATTCCGTCTATTTCTTCCTAATTGCCGCAAAAACGGGCCGGAAGATGCGGCGCGTGCACAACGCCACCGCGCTCCAATCGAACTCCTTGTAGAAAGTAGCGCACCGGAACGCTCGAAGCCGTATCTTCTGGGCCGTTTTTTTTTTGGGCGGCAATTAGGAAGGAATGGACGGGATCACCCTCAATCAATCACGGAATTCTCTCCATAATCTAGGACTTCGTATAGGTATAACCCACCTGAAACCCGCACCACCTCAGATTCGTGGGGTGATGCCTTTGAGCTTGTCGACAGAAACTCAGCTCATGTCTTTTGGGCTCAACTCACTTTTTACTGTCCAAATAATGCAGGTGTAAACAAAAATGATTACGGTGCTTTTTCAATTAAGTGAATGGGGGAACTGTTGGTGGTAATTGTTTTTCAGCATACAAATGTGATTATATAGTGCTTATAGCTAGTTGGAATTTGCAGCTAGGAAAAAGCATATTCTGCTCGTTGTTTGAGGTACTCTGGAATTATGTTAACCTCACCGGAATATGAGAGAATCTAGGGGTTTATATCTCGATTTAACGAAGATGAATGCATTCTACTTTATGAGAGGTAGAATATGAAATAAAACTAATTTGTGAAAAAAGTCTGAAAGTTAGTCGTTTTGCTGAGAGCTTCTACTTTTAACGGAAAAGCAATTCTTTGTTTTGTCGTGTAAATTGACGCTCTCTTGATATCAACTGACTTATGTTTATGAGCCTTCCCATAAACAATGTAGTATCCTATTCTCTCTTAAAATCTTAAAATCAGGGTAATTTTTTAAATTCTAAAACATGTACTTCTTCATTTCAGACAATCTGCTTTCATCTTTCTAGTAGATTTCCAAGGTCCTTCTGTGAAAACATACGCATAAGCACTGACATCTCCCGATCTTTCATCCACTGATCCCAAAAACACTTTAACGATTATGAGCTGAAAATCAACGAATATGATCTCGTCCGTAAAGAATGCTTCTGCAGTTTCATTAGACAGATCACATTATTTGTAGGATAGCTCATTATATACAGTAACCAGGGTAATTCTTCGCCAGAAAACGAAAAAAAAGTGGATCCGGGGGTTCTTCGGTTTTGGTCTGTAATCCATTTTGCTTTATATTGGTGGATAAGATCATCATCCGATCCATGATAACGGAAACTATCTACGTAGCCTATTTTTTTACTCAGAGACATTTTTTTAAGACAGCGTGAAACGAAATTGACGCAATGTGAAACCTGATGGGAAACACAGGGTTCGGGGTGTAAATTACGAATATGAGTGTGGCCCCGCTTTTTCAGCTAATCGTCATACAGCATTCGTTCCTACGAGGCACATTAGACTCCTCCTGGCTTCCTCGGCCGAACATTCACTGGTTTTACTTGAATAAGCTGGCGAGTAATGAATATGAATAAGGGACCGGTGTAGCGCAGTCGGTAAGAGGTGCCGGTGTTTGAAAGATCGACCGGAGGTTCGAATCCTGGCTTGACACATCCGGCTACCCTCAGTAAGTCATTATACAGGCTAGTGAGGTGCAGGTTTTCGTAAACCCCAAACGACTTTCAGTTGAAGTGAACGCTGTGGCGCATCCCAAGCGGATTGATTGAATGCATCACTCCACGAATCTGAGGTGGTGCAGATTTCAGGTGGAGTATTCGTGTACGGGATGGGAGACTATGGAGAGGGGGGTGATTCCGTCCATTTCTTCCTAATTGCCGTAAAAAAACGACCCGGAAAATGTGGCGCCACACAAGGCTGGCGCGCTCCAGTCGAACTCCCTGTAGAAAATAGCGCGCCAAAACGCCTGAAGCCGTATCTTCCGGGCCGTTTTTTACGGCAATTAGGAAGAAATGGACGGAATCACCTCCCTCTCCATAGTCTCCTATCCCGTATACGAATACTTCACCTAAAATCCGTACCACCTCAGATTCGTGGAGTGATGCCTTTAACATCAGAAACTTCATCCTTTATCCTATACTTTATCCTCTATCCTTTAAGCTGAACTCACCTCGTAAGAACGAAGGCCGTTTTTTAAAGGTGATAAGGAGAAAATGAGCGGGTCCGCTCCTATTTTCGTAATTCACACCTCAAGCTCTATGTTTCCAATCAGGTTTTCATAATACGTGATTTTCGTGATACGCTGTCTTCAAAGAAGCACTTATTTTCGAAATCTGCGGCGGCTACAAATTAGTGGACCTGCTATATCAGAGATGATTGCGCCCTGAGGATGTATCTCGTTTCATGTTGATAAATGCGGGAAAGGTCAAGTTATAATTAAATATTCGTACGGTAGACGTGTTCTTGAACGTTTTGGGATCCCTTTCATGCTTGGAAATTTCAAGATCTTCAGAAATTAACGGAAATCAGAGATTTTTGCAGTTTTTATAATTTTCATTTTGCAGTTGAGATATCGTTCGAGTGGTAACTCACCTGAATTCGAGCGTGATGTTTGTCTCCAGGTACGATGTTGCCGGCACAGGAAATTCCGCGTAGTTATTCCCAGTGAAGGACAAAGGTGCGGTGTCCTTTTCCTTTGGCCAAATTGTACGGTCACGTTTCAGACGAGTCGTCACCGCATTCGGCTCCGTGGTCGTGACCGTTACATCTTGTTCAGTGGCGACCACTGAATAAGGATTAAATTAGCAAAATTCATGGACAACATATGGTTGTTAGGACCGTTTGAGGTTTATTTATCACCATTCCGCTATCGTACCTTTTGAAGTTCATAGGTTACAGTATGACGCAGAATTACACGTTCAGTAAATGGTGGAGCATCACCACTGCAGAGAGTTCATTCCTTGGGGCACAAAGTTTTGCTGTTTTGAGTATCAGACAGTACCTCACTACACGTTTAGCCCTACTCGCATAGCGCTGACTACTATGAAGAAATATTAAAAAGCTACTAACAAAAAAGATTTAGTTCAAAAAATACTGCCACTGTTGATGGCACGGGTGATCATATGCGAAGAGAAATAACGATCCTTCTCGTTTTCCATTAAAATGCGAAAGCGCGCTGTCCTCAGGGTACCAATATACGGCGTCGGCGCGTTCTACCAGAGCAACGCAACCGCAGCGAAAGCGGACACAATTACTCTGCCTGTCTAATGAATCTTCCGATTGAAGTTACTGGCAGACTCGCTACGACGATACTGGAACGTGTGTCTGTCGTTGCGCGCGCGTGGCTTCAACGCGGTTGAACTCGGTTGGCCGCGACTATATGTCAGCAGTTCTCTGATATTTCCAGGTTATCATGAGAAGGAATCGATTTACAATTTTTTGGCCGTACTTTTATTGAGGAATCGCAGCACTACACCGTCCTTTATTCTGCCCACCCATACTTCACGTCTAGGTTACTAAAACTTTTTTTTTCATATTTTGAATCCGACAGTTATTTTTTTTAAATCCTATCTTTGAAAACCTGACCTTTATATATATATATATATATATATATATATATATATATATATATATATATATATATATATATAAGAAGCAGATTTCCTCGATGCTAATGTCCCGCTAAAATTTTAGCACAAAATCGCTTATCTCACCTATTACTAAACAGTAAAAGAGTCTCTTCTTCTGGAAACGATTTCTTCGAATATCTCACAAAAAAGTAGAAAATGGGCTCATTGCTTGTTAGATATTGTTATTCTGGATTTACCGTTATCTTGACTGGGACTTTGCGAGCCAATATCCCTAAAGTTTTGCTGAGTGCTACAGTTAGTTTTTGTAAAATTAATATTAAAGAATTTTATTTAAACTGGCCTTTGCTTTTATTTGCTTCACATCATTTTCTCACATTTTGAATGCAGAAAACCAAATAACTTCTGGACTCAGGAATTCATTGCCGCAGACTACTACTTTTGCTGATATTTACAATTATGAAGTAAAGTCCAAAGTTTCTGACACATCAATCTGCACGGAAAGCAAAGAAGCTTAGCAAAGACTTATAAAAATAAAAAAAAAAACCAGGCGATTCATAGTTGTGGCACGTGGAGGTCTGCTACGTCACCAAATTAGAGCAAAGGAGGTAAGCCACCGCCGATATGTCTTTTTTTTTGAGTTTTCTTATGGTTTGAATGTTTTCTGTAGGAAGTTGAGGCACTTGAGAGGGTGAGTCCCTAATGGCTCTGATTTTCCAGGGTTAAGCGAAGGCGATAACGCACACGAAACGTTAGCTATCAAAGACAATACCAATCTTGGCTTCGACTTCGATTCGGAAGAGTCTGAGCTTCTATGAACGTGTGTTAAACCACACAGCGACTAGCGAGGGTCGTCCCATGAATCAAATCAGCGTTTTATCCCACACTAACAACACAAGTCTTGTGGATTCTCGAAAAAGCTCGCTTGGCTTTGTGGCGATTTCAATCCGTAGAGCATCTGATCGCAGTCAAACCTCTTTCCCTTGCCGACACACCAACCCCGTTTACGGACAAAAATGAGGTAAATCCAAAAATCAGAATCCCAAATTGAAGTGACAATGTTCCGGTGTCGTCCGTTTACACTGACACACAGGGAGAGATAAACGGAATCACCCTCTTCCCCACAATCTACGACCCCGTATAGGCATTACCCGCCTGAAGCCCGTACCACTCCAGATTCGTGAGGTGATGCCTTTAAGGAAGCTTTTGCTGACCAGATTCGGATTATAAATGTTCGGATCAATTTTGTTTTTTTTTCAGATTCACTCCAAAAGTTAGCTTTCAATTTTTCCATGTTGTCCTCGTTCCAACGGTCATAATTTTATAATCTGAGGCTTATTTATTTATTCATTCATTCCATTAAACGAAAATTTGCACTGTGAACAGAAAAAAAAAGCAGAACACACTGCTCTTGTAGTTCTGATTTCTAGAGCAAAATGAAATTGTTTTTGTACATTTCTGCGGCATTGTTGGGTCACCCTCTTGCTGTGGAAAGTGGGAAATATTTATGCAAATAGGCTGTTAATTCTTAGGGCAGCGGGCCATTAGCGGCAAGCCTCAATACACGTGGAGGTAACAAGGGAAATTGGATGCAAAAGAAGTACCCCGCCATGCTTTTTACGTTGCCAAAAAATTCTTCGGATAGAGGTGCTCTGGAGAATTTCCGAAGACCTACCGGTCAAAAATCTCCCAGAAATGTTGCAACCGAAGAAGTTCAAGTTCATTTCGTGCTGTTTCCACGTTTACCGAGGACATTTCTGTTTAGAGATCACTAATGTATGGATGAGTTAAACTCCCAAATAAACTTCTAAAAAAAGTTCATAATAGTACGATCTCTTCCTCAAATTTTTCTCTGCGAAATTGGTTTTGCCTGGGAAAAGTAAGAGTAACGAAGTGTTTTTCACTCGTATTGTCTGCATCTCTTTCTGCTCTTCTACTCATTGCATTGGCATATCTCGTTCCGGATTCAAACACATTGCAAAAACTGCAATGAATCCAGTCGCCTCCGCGAATCCGGACAGTTAAATCTAAAAGGTCAATGGACCTCGCTGTGATGGTGGAAAAAATCGAGATGAAAGCATAGCATGGTCTTTGGTATCTAAGAAGAGGAAAATTAACCAAGTAACAAACCTATAGATGAAATTTGTTAATAAGAACAAGTACATAATTCAAAAAAATATTTTGCTTGTTCTGTTTATAACTGAAACATGATAACATCATAAAGCGTCTGAGAAAAATAGACAAAAAAGGTTGGTCTTTTCATTTCACTTATTTAAGTATATTTATATACAGTTGTTATTATTAGTCAATATGAAGTTCGTTATTTGCATTTATACACAACATAACTTTTTATCTACTTACTTGCTACATTTTATTCCCATAAAGTGCCTACTGTAAGAATAAATCTGTTTCATGGTCTAGCTGAGGGTTATTGCTCACCACTGACTAATCTCTAGACATTTTTGGCTTAGAGAAATCACCCCACGAATCTGAGGTGGTTCGGATTTCAGGTGGAGTATTCGTATACGGGATCGTAGATAATGGAGAGAAGGGTGATTCCGTCCATTTTTTCCTAATTGCCGTAGGAAACGGTCCGGAAGATACGGCTTCGGGCGTTCTGGCACACTATTTTCTACAGGGAGTTTGACTGGAGCGCGCCAGCCTTGTGCGGCGCAGCATCTTCTGAGCCGTTTTTTACGGCAATTAGAAGGAAATGGACGGAATCACTCTCTTTTCCATAATCTACTATCCATTATAAGAATACTCCGCCCGAAATCTGCACCACCTCAGATTCGGGGGGTGATGCCTTTAAAATGACATCTAGCCGCTCATTTAACTGGATTTGTACATCCTCGAACTACATCGTTCGCCTTTTCGAAACGTGGAGCGAATGAATGGTCATATGTAGGTGCTATGAGCCTCATTCTGTCTGATTCATTTGAGGACGAACACATCGAAGAAGTCTCCGCAATCGGGTCAAGGAACACCTGAGTGACTTTTAGCATCTGTACTTTTTTACTCGGAATAATCGTGAACTTGAAACAGCAAGAGCTCATTCTGAATAAAGCAGCGACGTTTCTCTTCCCTATATAGCTATTCTAAATCGTACAACAGAAAAGTTTTTTTTGGTTAACGGAATTCAAAGAAAAAAGAGGGAAATTGTCATGACATAATACAAAGATTCCCATAGATTTTAAAGTAAAGCATTGGTTGTTTACAGAACACTGATTGTTTACTACGTAATCCAGAATGATCCTAAAACCCGATCGTTTCCTAATCAATTTAATTAGCCCATTTTATTGAGTTTTATTCTATTGTGTGATGAGGCTAATGAGAAAACGGGAGACATGTCCCTTTGGATTCTAAAGCTCTTTTGAGAAACATATTCTACAAACAACAAAAAAAAAACTTCTGCCTTTCTTGAGCACCTTGGTATGTATAAGTAAATGAGCAAGTGAATGGAGCCTTTAATAAACTCGGCCCGTGATTCAAACCACAAATGCTATGTGTCACTCAATCCAGGGTAATTCGAAGAGCTGGTCGTTCACTGGCATAGCCAGCCAGCACACTCTCCATACCTTTTGCCATCGTCATTACAACAGACATTAAGTACTGTTTTTGAAAACGTACGAAATTGTCATGAACTCGTGCCCGAAGCTATGCGGATGTCACCTGTTCAACACCTGTCAAACAACCACTTACAAAATCGCAGTTTCGGATCTAATGACGAGATTTTCCAGAAAAATGTTCCTTTAAAGAAATTCACCTTTACAGCTGATGCCGTTCGAAAGTAGCACGTGATCGTTCCAGCAGCCGCACTCATACGTCTCAGGCGAGAGTGTTACGCACAGTTGCTCACAAAGCAACGTGTTATCCGAGCATGAGCCTGAAATGGGTTGGGTTATGGTTATGTCTCGGTGAAAGGTCCGCTGTGGATATCTGGGAAGACCCGCTTCAACAGACCCTCTGTGTCCTCTCCAGATTTGCTCACGGACAGAATTTATGCGCAATTGTTCGGTTTGGTGACTACCCGACCATATCTCATTAGGCGGTTCGAGTGATGCTCAGCCAATTAATCGCTGCCCAGACATCCGGAGGAGCGAGTTAATAGGATCACGACAGGAAGCAGAGAACGGAGAAAGTGGAGGCGCAGAGAGGACTGTAGCAGTCCCCAAAATCTCCAAAAATAGAAATCTTTCCTAACAACATGAAATGAAGGAGCAAGGAATTCAACGAAATCCTCTGCAACACTCTCTCACTATCTGCAACATTTTCACCATTGCAATTCCTTTAAGTAAATAAGCAAACCCCCGCAAAAGCTTCCTTCGCCGTTCCGTGGGGGATTTTTGAGAAATGGCTTCAATTTTAGAAAATACAAGATTGCACCCGTTCCGAAATTACCATTGAGTCATCACTGAGTCATCACATAAACTGATACAGTATCCTGCAGTTCGTTTTTTCCGGGAACAAAATAATGACGAAATTTGAATATAACCCTGAATCTTGTTATCGTTCATTGTCTACAATCCTCCTCTCCTCATCTGTAAGGCTTTTAGTGCCATTCTTCAAGAATTCAACTGTTTGCGCCGAAAAATATCCCTCTAGTCTTGTTCTGACCTCGCTTGAGGATACCACATTATTTATGGGATTGCCCAATACCCATGAATGTGCTCAGTTTTTACACAAGTGCTTTTTTACACAAGAAAGAAGCAGAAGCGCACATCCCTAGTAACTTACGTTTCCAATTCCTAGCAACTGAAAGTTCAGATATATTTTCTTAAGACTCTGCAATAGCCGAAACGTCTTAAGTTACTGGCATCTCTTTGCAAGTGCGATCAAATTTCACAAGACGTGAGAGCAGACTTTTCCCAAACGGAAACAGCAGAATCGCAATAAATTGCATCAGTTGTCTTTGTGAGAGGAGGCGAGTGTTCCGTGAGCGTGCGTCGATCACCACTTCATTCGTCATTGTCAACGATACCGTTGGGAATCAAGTGTTCAGCACTCGCGTGTACTTCCAACATGATACAATGCTGATCTTCGAGAAGAGGAAAACCGAAATGTGGCTCGAAATTGCTCCGAGGGTTAAGCCAACAGAAATTTATTCAGCAAAAAAACCGTTAGTGAAAACATGACTATCTGAATACATGCATGTTGCCGATTATGTATCAGCACGAACTGAAGAATTAAAAGATTCATCAACGGAAGGAGAAAGGATGACTGGCTGAAGTGGTTGGCGTTGATCAACCCACCTCTGATTCGTCAACGTCCAACATCACGCCGGAATCGTGAAGGTTTATAACACTATCCTTATAACTGCTAATACACAACAAATGGAGATCAGCCGATGTGTCAATTCGGTGCCTTCATTCTCCCGAGGAAGGCGTTAGCCAACCCTAAACTCACGAAGAATTTGGTTGACGTTGTGCAGTATCGAGTTATCGAACGTTTAAGTAAAAGATCTTCTTCCTATTCCACATCCACCTTATCTAATTATTTTTTTATTCAGATACACCTAGAAGATCAAAGGATCGAAGTGCGTTGGCCATACGGCAGCGGAGAGTCAGATATAAAAAACCAGGAAATCAACTATGCTCGGTCTCCGATAAAGTCGCTTTCCAACTGCGGATTATGGAGAGGTCCTCAATCGAAATTGTTCCTCACCTTCGGCTTCAACGACACTTCAAAGCACCTCAAGGGTGGGTTGAACCAAATTTTGCCCGACAACTTCATTCAGACGAAATTATCGCCAGTGACCCTACGTGGACAAAACTGGGGGAAAACGAATATTGAAAGAAATACATGAGACAAACACCTCACTTCCTTGAGCTAAAAAATCCTAAGAGATCTTAACGATTTCTTAGAATACCATTGCTTCTCATTGTGTTTCACCGCTTTTAATTCACTGTGGCAGTCCTCAATCAGCTGCTGCCTAGGTCAGCAACTAAATCCCTCGTTAAACGGAGACTAACCACCGTTTCGTCACTCGACCGACGGAACGCGGTGGTGTCGCGGAAAAAGCAGAGGCTGACCGCTTTTTGAGTGCGTGTGTTGCGACGGCTGACTCGGAACTTGTTGCGTTTCTAAGTGCACTTAGGAGATGGGAATCCACGAATGCGCTTAGAAAAAGTTACGCCGTTATTAGACTGGATGGCACAATGCAGCGTCGATACCACATTACCCTCTGGCACTCACAAGCGCCAATAATCTGTTCGGTCGTACGTACAAGCAAACATCATGTCGTGATTACCTGAGAGGTATTGTGTTTCGTTATGGAACCCTGTCGTGGCTACCTGCTGGCTTTTCGCTATCGATCTGCCTTTTGCATGCATCCACGAATGTCGTCGAGTGGATGTAAACATAGGATTTCATTCAGGAAGCATATAAGTAGCAGCTTTATCCTTAGAGATTTCAGAGCTCTCATTATTATCGATTGCACGAAGACTGAACTCGCCCAGCTGATCTTTGAGCAGACATACCAGCTACGGCAACAGGTTGAAGGCGTCATGTTACGCGGATGTAAACATGAAATCTCGCCGCGCTTCCATATTCCAGTGCAAAAGGTTATTCTTCTTCTGGAACGTGTAATTTTCTAGGGTATAGACTGTTCGCTGTGCGCACATTTATAGCAATTGCCTTCAAGCGGCGAGTCTAATCTGCTTGAGGTTAAGCTTCCGTGCGCTCCTGCAAAACAACCGTCGTTAACGCTGATGGATGTGTAGATTTACGGAAATATTCAAGCAATGAAGAGCTGGGCATGAGACTGCTCCTCTTCTCATTCAGACGTTTTCCTCCCGTTCTTCAATGTGCTCGAGTGGTTGTTTCGTGCCTCTCTAACGCGATGGCACACGCTAGTCTAATGGATTCCGTTATAGTTTAATTTCACGGACGTTTGCGGTGCTTGTCCTCTTGGGAAGAGTAGCGTGGAGTGATGCTGCTGACTTCCTAAATGAGGCCACTCACTCGGGCAGCAAAGAAGCATGGACACGACACATGAATGAATCGACGACGAAGTTGTTCGCACGCTCGGAAATGAAAGGCGTCTTATAATTCAATGCGGCGACGTTTCGTAGTAAGTTCGGATATGCAGTTACGAGGGAAAGAAGTCGTATAACTAGATCAGGATTACGCGGTTATATGACTTCTTTTTGCAGATGAAAAAAACGTCTCCGAAGAATGGCACTCGTTGGGTATACCGCCCTTAGATTCTGTTTTCGACTTCTTGTGGATCAAATCCAAAAAAATTATCATCAGTCTTTTGGCAGCATCAAGCAAAATTTGTTTTTTTAGAGCCAACTCAAGGAAAGAGCCTAAAAGCTCACTTCATACTAGTTTAACTTCTGATATTTCTTTATTTTCTGATTTTATTTCCAAAGTATTTTTCAGTTGAAAAAGATCGTCGAAGAAGTTCTTTTTAAGGTCTTTTTCAAACATGTAAACGATTCTGCTTTCCGCGGAGACCAAATGTATGTGTGAGCACATGGATTCGATGCAAGATCTATGTACATACATTCCCCCGTTCAGTTCACTGCTGCTATCAGCTGAACCCAACTCTTACAGATTTCATAAGTGGTTAAGGAAGAATTGTAAAGAAAAGAGGATACGATATTTCAGCACTTCTAAAAGTAATCACCTACTCCTTATGAGGCCTTAGGGCCAGACAATTTTTAAACCAGCAGAGTCATTTTCTCCTGACAGGCACTAGAATCTCTCGTCTACAAGGCAAAGAGCGTCAAATGAACTTCCTACTAAAGGAAAAAAATGATTTGATGAACACGAGACTAAGCTTTTTTGCATTGCACTTGCATTTTTGTTGCGATTTTCGTTGGAAATGTAATCGTGCAATCAGAAATAATGACGGGTAAATTGCGAACAACTTACGTGGTTTCTCAACAGATGTCTGTTTTTGTGGAATACCTATCGGCAGATCGAAATCTTCAGACTTTCTATTGGCGTTGGCGTAGACCCTTTGGTTAATATTATACGATACTCGTAGCGACGAGATTCGTTAGAGGCTAATCCGCGCTAAGCTCATCCTTCAAAAGTGGCACCAAGCCCTTATTAATTGGCTCAATATGGTCCAACATTCTGGAGAATTCTTATTTGTTGAGCAGTAACAGCGACGTGGGCTGGAAGAGGGGTTCTGTTGTCAGTTCAACCTGACCCCTCACCTCATTCGTGCGAAAAAAAGTCTTTGGTGGCGCGTGGTACCTAGTTGTGCTCGGTATCCCGAAGGGAGAGGAGTTCGTATATCTGTTCTTGGGATCAACTGAACAACGTGCTTCAGTGGGACTACTCGAACAGCTGTTTTAACCTAATTTCCATGCCAAAAACAGAGCCACGCATGCGTTCATGCATAAACGAATTCAAGTGAACGGCCATTTACAATTCTGGCAAAAACTTGGCGCTAAACGACCTCTCTGGATAATCGAGTAGCCCCTTTCTGCTGAAACGTTGCGAAAGTTTTCTGCAGCCATCATTTTCTGTGCGGTTGTCTGCGCTGGCGTAGGTTTGTGCAGTGCATTTCCATAATTGCCGGCTGCGGCGCATTAGGACCGCATTACTTCCAGTGATCGACCTTCAACAATCACACAACCGGATGGTCTTCCGTACAGAAACAAAAGTAGTGAGGGATGACTGGTGTCAGTTGGTGGTCACACTAAGTCTAACCGAGGAAAAAAAAGAAGCGACTGGATAAAACGAGAAAATGAGAGAAGACATCAGAGCAGCTCTTCTCGTCACATTTGAAATTAATTTCCCTTCCGTTGAGGCAAATGAAAAACGCTGAAGAGCGAATGACTTGACCGCATTCATATGTCAAATGCGTTGAAATGTAGAAGTCTTGTGTCAAAGTTTCTAACGCTTGCATGACAGATGCAAAAAAATTACGTGACACGTCAAAAACGCATAAAATAACTAATGCCTTTGGATATTCCCGAAGGAAAACGCTGACGAGGAAACGAAATCCTTTGAAATTAAAGGTGAGTCAGGAGAAGAGGATTCGGCGAGAAAGGATCGATATCAAGTTGTTTTCAACGGCAGTGAATAAATAGATCCCAAAAGCTTCCAGAAATGAAGTCCACAAATCACGGATCACTATACTACGACAAGATAGACAAAGAGAAAGAAAAACAAAATGTTAAATTTTTTTGCGAACTAAAAGAATCGTAAGGGATATGAATGATTCCATGATATTTGCAAGCAAGAAAAAACTATGAGAATAATATTTCCCTCCGATCACTCAATGCAGACACAAGAGCACTTGAACGTGAACTTTCACAAAAGAATTCGTGAAAAACGAATTTTGCAAAGGATCAAGAATGTTACGGAATTCGCAAAAAGGGAAGGAACTCCCCGAAATTCATTTAAATAAGGTTTCCCTCATTGTTATTAGATTAGCCACGTTAGAGGAAGTGGTCCCAGGCAATAATGTAGAAAAAGTATAGAAATTTGTTAACAAGAATGAAAAGAGTTCAAAGATCTTCACCAATATCTTCGACTGTGTAGGAGCTTCACAGAAACGGTGAAAGTTTGAATACCGCGCAACTTGGAACTTTCGAGAAGAAGTACAGACGTACCTTGGAAGACGATCCCATTCACGACTCTTACGAGTAGGAAGAGGAGTACCACTAGGAGCGATCCTGGTCCCATATCATACACTAACTCTGCATCCAAGACCTGAATTTTTCGCTAATTAGGTTACGAATTCTCCCATCACATTCTGTTTGTATGTAATCGATTATCGTAGAGATTTCCCAGAAGGTAAGCGGCCACCATTTTTGGCTCCGAAGCTAAACGAAGACGTAAGCAGTGGGTGCAAAAGAAGAAGTTCATCTGAGATATGCACACACTGAGCTCAGATTTGAAGAGTAAAAATTCAGTCGCTAGGATCAGTAGGTTAGAGAAGCCGTTGTCATGGAAAGCTATTGATCTTCTGGCCACGCCCATTTCGGAGGTAGCGGAAGGGAACGGCGAGTAGAGGTAATGCATGTGCAGCCGGAAGAAAAAGAATGAAGAACACAAAGGAAGACGGATGGAGATTCGGAGCTGTGAAGGCAAAGAAAACCGAAAGAGCTCCATTAACGAAGTCTTGCACGAAATAAACAGATATCCACGAGATTCTGGACTTTATGTGTTTTCTGTAGATCAGGGGAGAGAGTTTGCAGACTCTGCTCCCAAGTCTACACACTCAACTTCTTGTGATCTGTAGACATATGCGCTGGCAGGAATACGGTAAAACGCAGGAGTTAAGTTTTTACTGTAAAAAAATAGCTTCATAAGGATACGGTAGGATTGAAATCAACTAAACAGATCCTCTCAAATACTCTAATAACGTAAAAACTAAGCAAATAATAGAACAGTGTGTGCAATTCTTATAATTTGTTGCACAGAATGACAGCATCCTGCTTTCCCAACTTCTTCCATAGGCATCAGAGACTTCCAGAAAATTAGCGGTATGCAGTTACTGCCACGTTAATGAATAGTGTGCACCAGTCGTTAGCCTTTCACTATCAATTTTCCCCAGACAATGAAACGTTGGCTTCCCTTTCATTTCAACCAATTTTCACGTTGATATCTCTTTTTTATTCAGGCATGGTGAACAGGAAGTTTCTCTACCAAGTGCGGATCATAGAAGAACAACCGCTTTAGGGCTAACGTGATCTCTTTACTTACTTTACTTTATACTCACTTTTCACCTTACTAGATTGTTGAAAGTTTCTCGGAACAATTCCAAACAGTAATGCCTAATGTTCGTTCTATGTAAAACTAGGTTGTGAATGAATAAAATAAAGACGAAAGTAACAGAAAATTTACCAAGTAAAATAAACGAGTAAAAGTTAAGAATTGAATGAAATTCGGACAAGTTCTAGATTTCAGCTAAGAAAACAACTTCAGTAATCCACGTACAGACTAACAAATATCAAAGTGGGAAGATAGTAAGTGAAAAACAATTGATCTAATAACGCCTAAGAGTGAAACGGGTTCTGAAGGACGTTTAGGTCCCAACTGGAGTAAATTCGAAAATAGCTGCAGCAGCTTGAATAAGAACTAAGAATAAGTCACCAAAAAGGAGCCTGGCAAGCCCACGAAAGCGATAAGTTCGTTGAGAGGGTAACGAAGGAACGAACGAACGGCGAAAAACGCGGGGCGGTCATAGTCCTTGCGCGTTGCAGGCCGCAATCCTAAATATTCGTTTCATTCAGTTCTATGGCTTAGTGGGACCGTTAAGATAAGAACAACTGATCAACGACTGAGTAGAGTAGAGCAGTAGGGGTACAGCAACAAAATACAGTTACGGTAATACAAATTTTAGCCCTTAAACGTTCTCTAATAATAATTTTTTTTGGAAAGATCACTTTAGGATTTTACTTTGATTGCAAGGCACTGATTCGACTTTCTCCCTACGGGATTCAACAACGATGCGAACGAACGGCAAACGTGAAATCGAATTCTCCAGTAGCCGAGTTATCGTGGCATAAGACTTGTTGATGACATGAAGAATGTTGTTCGCGAAAATTGAATGAGCCATTTCGAAAGAAAAAATAAACACGATACGCTGAAACGATTTTCGGCGACAAGACAAGTTAATTTGCTCCAACAAACTATGTGCAGACCAGGGAATGGCTGTGAATTTTCAGGGTTGGCAGAGGTTGGACGGATTGGAGAATTTTCCGGCTGGATCAAGTGATTTTCAGCACTTTCTGTTTACGAATGCTAGAACTTCAGACGACGTTTACTTTTTAGGAAAAGCAGTATATATACCTGTATTAGAAAGGAAAATGTAGTATTCAAAAGAAACTCAATAATAGCTCAGCTAATTCGAATCATATCGTTAGTAACTGTACAAACTACCGAATTTATTTGTCAATTTGCGCCAGACGGCGAGATTTTAACATTTTCGGAGAAAACTGCGGATTCATTGGTGTGAATAGGTCCACCGTTTTTTCTATGAGTAGCTACTTCTTGGAAACAGGATTGCAGCAACGCCTCACACACAATATTTTTTCTTGAAGAAAACATCTGAAAAATAAGTAAATAGAAATGAGTAGGTTAAAATGCATAAAGTTGACAGATCTTAGTTGGTGCTAGTTTGGGTTTTGTTGAAATTCAATTTAATAAATTTTTATCAAATTTGTTACAACATGATTATGAGATCCCTTAGAAAAAAGAAAAAAGAAATTAAAGAGGCCAAGGAATCGTTTCACGTAAGTCGCAAACTGACATTTCCGGTAGCGAATCAATCAGTGATACAAATTAAACGCGCTACAGGTACACCTACTTTTACTTTACACGCATGATTTTTCCATTATTTGTTTCCTGAATAGAGATACTCCCGAGTCATCAATTTCCTTCATATTATTTCTTTGGGATTTTAATCAGCTATAAACTTATCTTCATGCTAACCGGACGATATACGAGTTCATTAAAATAAGTTGGATAGGAAAGATCACGTAAACTGATCTCTATACGTAATGGTGTAAACAAAATGAATCTAATTACGGAGAAAAAACGAAAATGCGGACTCGCATTTTTTTTTCCGGTTTTTGGCGAAGAATTATTGTGGCAACTGCATTTATCCTTTACATATCCGATAATTTTTAGCCAACTGACAAGTATAGAACGGAACTGAAATAATTGTTATTTCTGTTGTAAAGTTTTCGAAAAAATCAATATATCATCAATATATCATAAAATATCATTAATGTATCAAAAAATATGATCACAATTTTTTAAACTTTTGATTCTTGTTCGCATCATTTGTGATCCATGAACACACAAAAACATCCATTCCTCTAAGTTTCGTTTTGGAACCCAGAGTCTAAGCCAAATCCTACAAAAAAGAGCCGTCTTCTAAGTTCCAGAGAGGAATGTTCCCAAGAAAATATGGTTTTTCTTTACGCTTTGGATTATTGGAATGCATTGAGATCCACTGTATCTCTAGACGCTTCTCAGAACCTGTAAGCGTAGCAGCTGCAGGTCCAGGATAAGTGGGAGCACTAATATTGATAATAAGCTAATACAAATAGTATTAATCCAAGTTCTCTTAATATGCAGCATGAAGAGAAAGAAAGAGAAATAGAAAAGAGGAGAACGCAGGAATGACAAAAATAAGAGTTCTTCCAAAAAAGTGATGCTCTGCAATTGAAGCGGAATATCGGAAGCATGCAAAATGCGAAGCTTTGCTTTTCAAGGTGTTCTTTTAGACAAAAATGAACTGTCAAAGAATGCAGAGACAATCCAGAATTTATACAACGGCGTGACCGCGACGCTTCTGCTGGAACTCACATTGCTGCCCTACCCACCGCACATAATCCCTTTTTTGACGTACTCTAATCGAAGGCTTATTTCTTTAACACGCTCGAACCGATAAAATGTGCTTTACTAAAAATGAGGAGCGTATTGTATGGAAAAAAGGATAAAGGGCTTCCGTCTGTGCTACATTTAAATATAATACATTTATACACTTAAATACATTTAAACAGCGTCAGGAAGTAAGGGTTACCTGTCAAACGGATTTCTATATATACTTATTATCCGGTTTCTATTTTTATGATGAAAAGGTTATTGCAGGGTCGGAGTAGCGTAAGTCGGTAAGAGGCTTCGCTGTGACTGCACGATCGATCGGAGGTTCGAATCCCCCCTAACGCCCATCAAGCCTTTCATCCCACGGGGTCGATAAATTGGTATCAGACTTGTCTGGGAGGATAAAAACATTGACTTCACACATCGGCTAGCCCCAGAAATTCCTCTAGACCAGTCACGCGCTTCGTAAACCCGTAGCGATTCTGAATTGTGGTGAACACGGGCCCGAAGCGCACTGATGAACGCCAGACGCTTTTCCTTTACATGGTAATTGTATACTTTATGCAGCTTCCTTCTGAAGATCAAACACATGGATATATTTGCATCCTATCACACACGAGGAACTGTTTTCTAAAAATTCAGCATTGTTCATACTGGAAGTGACTAGCTCTGAAAAAATTTCTTCCAAAACTCGACCTCTAAATATGCGGCTGTGAAAACCGTGCACTCTTCCTCTCATCGAGCGCCGTCATTTCTTTTAGTAAAAAAGCTGTATGTTTACTATTCACCTTTGGCTGTGACGTTTTTGCAGAATAAAATCTCGGATGCACAATAGGAAATTCACAGGAGTAAATGTTTGCAGCGTTCTCCACTTTTTTGCAATTAAACTCTAGAAATTTCATTCTGTGTACAAGTTCAAGGTTCACCTAACTGTCTGTGACATGAAAAAGCAAATGAAAACACCTTCCTCTACACGAGAAAAAATGTAAGGTTGATTTTAAAGGAGTGTACATCGAATGCCATTGTCCAGGATCTCTCTTTCTATATGTGAAAAGAGTTTTCGTAAATGAGCTACATGTAGTCTACCGCCATCATTAGAATGTCTATGGAGTCCTTGAATTGGCAGCTGACACAAAGGTTCTACTTTTTTTACGGTGCCTGTGGCGCAATTTTTATTCCATTTTTGCAAAGGCTGCAGGCGGTTTGCAGAAGCGACGGCATCAATCATCGATCACGTCATTATCGATGTCTGATCATGGATCAAGCGACATCACTTCCGGTCGATAATCACTAGGTGGTGGAGATGCCATTACTTCTCCAAACTCTCCAAGCAGCACAACTCATAGACCTTCACTTAGGATATGAACTCATATATAAATTTTGTACAATATTAATTATAATATAATTTTAATCCATAATAATTAATATTTACATAATATTTTTCAAAATTTCATGTAGCTTTAAAAACTCGACTGCAATGTAATCTCATTAGAGTTCTGCAAAATCTAAGCACCCTAACGACCATTACAGCTGAGTCTACTCGTAATCAATCATGGCTACATGTGTTAACGATAATGGCGTTACAACGGTTACGGGATGTTGTGCATGATGAACAATTAATGCTACCTGATTTATTTCCTCAGTTTCGAACTGCATTTTTTTGATCTTAAACTCGAACTGCAACTGCATATATGAAGCTGTGAAGACGAGGGATGCGTGTTCTTGGAATATGGAAAAAAGAGAGGAAGAAGTTCGGCCAGTGGGAAAAAAACTGTTTCGGAACTGCATGCATACGACAACTCGTAGTCAGAGTTCTTTCTTCAAGAAGTCTTTATCAAAATTTTTGTTCAAGAGAAGAATTTACCACTTTTGAAATTTTCCATGGAAAAATAAATCGCAGATTTTTGCTAGTGATAGCAAAGTACATAGTTAAATGGTCAGATTTGGCGGCAAATATTTGAATCAATACATTGATTTTCTATTTTCTCGATTTCTAATTAATGGGGCAAGAACTGATCAAGAAAACGACGAATCAGCAACTAACTTCACCTACTTGAAGCGTGATTTTTCTTTTTTTTTCTCTTCTTTCCATTGACTCACTAAGTTTTGACAGTCAGTGATAGCGAGGATAAAGAGTGAAGTGCTAGACGTTGATTGATCCGTGCAGGGTATGAATACCCCTGTAAATTGAATTCGGATTGGACTGGTGGGAAGAATCCGATTAATAGCAAGCTGCATTCTATGGCTACTCCCCTCTTCACTTGGAAAAGGAGCCATTTTTCTTTTTTCTATACCCCCTCCCTGCTTTAATTAATTAATTGGGCTCATTGTGCACCACTGTAATACGCTGAAGTGCCTGTAACGAGGTTACGGTTCAAGGAACACCTCAAACATGGGTAATTGAACAAAGTAAGGAACTCAAACCAGCGTTAACAACTAAATGACAAACTGACAAATGACAATGCAAACTCAAGCGCAATCCATACCTATCACCAATGCTCTGGAAATGTGGAAGGCACCAAAACCTGTCAGGAGACGTCCATGCCTACTTATATAAAGCTATCATGTTTAAATTATGCAGTATCCGAAAGAACTGCTCATATCCGCATGCGATGGATTTCGTCATAAAAAAATGAGTGATTCAAGCTAATCGAGATTACAAAAAATAGTAGTAGATTTATACAATACCGTTGTTTACAATTGATAATAATGTGATAGTAATTACACTGTTATTATTTGTCACATTCGTGATATCACTATCTGATTGTGCACTTTCAGTCTAGGATCTTTTATTCCAACAGGAATAAAGCCTTTCCTAATTGTCAGTTGATTTAGGCAAAAAGGTGCTGTTCGTACCCTTTGATCTACTCACATTTCTAATTAGGACCCATACGAGTATACCAAGCTTGAGCCTGAACTTTGTTTCCACCATCTATACCTCAGTTAGTTTACAACTCGGTTAGGAAAGCTTCGCGCATAAAAAAGTGAAATCCTAGTACTCAAGCGGCAATGTTCTGCTCCGAGAAATTGTGGTTTACAAAAAGCTTTAAAGGATGTCCGCTGAACTATTTTTGACCGATAGGAAAAAACTATCGACAGCGAAAGACATTGCGGATAGCCGCTGAATACTCGGAATGTTGAAGTCGGAAAGAGGGAAATAGGTGTAAAGCTGAAGTGGAGGATGAAAGTTTGGAAATGTGAGTAGAAGTACACCGGGGTCAGTTCCGCAATTTCAGTTCTTGTGAGTAAAATTATGCGGAGATCGATGTCGAGTGCACTGCCATTCCCAGCAGCTTTTTTTAGACGTTTTCTCTACTAGAGAATTTCAACCAATATTACTAAAACCGCTGTTCATAATCAGAAATCGCTGGGAAATGGAGGCATAGAATACTAGGCTATTGGTAGCGCATCTGACTAAATGCCAACGATGAAGACGACACGAACTTGAAGCGTACAGCAAAAATAGTGCCGGCAATCACTTCCTCTCATCTAGTGCCATTACTTTTTCTTTGAAGTACGAGGACAAGACTTTTTGTTCTGCTAAAACGGAGCTTTTTCAATGACGATAGTGAAAAGGGTCGTTTAAAACGACTGAGATGCGGAAATTTCAGCTAATTTCCATAACCAAAGAAGAAAAATGATGAATGGTCGATGGCCGGAAATTGCTTGTATAGATAAAGACGGATTTGTTCGGACTAAAGCAGATGATTGCATTTGATCAGTGATTTTATTGCGAAAGAGGGAATATGTATAAACAATTTTGTGTTTATGGCAGATATCAGACCGAAACAATCCAGTTTCTTCAAAAATACCGAATTTCCGATGTGATTAGAGAGCAGACGACTGGAATAAATTTGAAAAATGCTTCAACACACTGAAATTCAACGTTAAATTCTATGAACGCTATGAAATTCTATGAATCGCTTGTGAAATAAGAGTAAGTGAGCTAAGGCAGAAAAACACAGTGTAGTCCTAAAGAATTAACGGGTCTAGATTATGCCACGGCTTCAACGGCTTATCCTAGTGGATGGTCAGCACTCTTCAAATCATCCGTCAATTCCATCGTATTGGAAAAATTCAAATATAACCGGTAAAGCAGCTGATATTAGGCAAACAAGCAATCCTGGCAGCATGCTATATATTCGGGATAGCAAGCTGTATGCACACGAGAAAGCTTGAATTCGAGCTCCTAAGCGCTAATGCATGAGGTCGCACGATATTTCCTCGATGCGGAAATAGTTATCTTCTGGCGTAAGTGGTAATGTAATATATTCCCCCAGACAAAAAAAAACTTCTTCTGACAGCGGAAAAAACGGAAAAAAATCTTTGCATTAATAGTTGGCACAGAAAATCGAGAGCAAAACTACAATACAAACGAAACTAAGAAGAAAAATTAAGAATTAAAATTATTTTGCGGCCTCAAGCACTAAGGATTCTCTCTAGTTTTTTCCCTGAAAATATTATTTCTAAAAAAGACAAAAATAAAACAACTTTTAGAGAGCTATTAAAATTTAGGAAATGTCCTCTAAACAAAGAAATATTTGTTTTGTTCACGTAACCGCAGATATTCGATGGCTTAATGTATTGTACAAAATTGTGAATTTTTCAAATGTTTAAGCATCTTCACATCGTTTACCTTTGCCACCCTCAGACGGTACTTATGTTGCACTATTCGGAAGGTAATCGGTGAGTTATAGGTGTGTTTAATTCAGTTGCACTTCGTGAAGGACACGAGCAAATTGTTGGAGTACCAGGCGTAAAACAACCCTAGTACCACCATCCTGTTACGAGGTTTTAATCAGGCAGTAATGACAGGATAGAATTCTATTAGGTGCCGGAATACTTAAAGGCATCAACCCACGAATCCGAGGTGATGCAGATTTCAGGTGGAGTATTCATATACGGGATTGTAGATTATGGAGAGAGGAGTGATCCCGTTCATTTCTTCCTAATTGCCGTGAAAAACGGCCCGGAAGATACGGCTTGGAGCGTTTCGGCGCGCAATTTTCTACAACGAGTTCGATTGGAGCGCGTCAGCCTTGTGCACGCGCCACATCTTACGGGCCGTTTTTTTACAGCAATTAGGAAGAAATGAACGGAAACACTCCCTCTCCCCCTCGCCCCCTCTCCATAATCTACTATCCCGTATAAGAATACTCCACCTGAAATCCGTACCACCTCAGATTCGTGGGGTGATGCCTTTAATGTCGTTTTTTCTCCACAAACAACTTCATATCAAACATTTCTTATTCACTATTAAGATGCGTGTATAGCGCAGGGCCGCACGGTCGATGCCTCGAAGCTGCGCTAGTATCAACCAACCATTTCGATCCCTCGGGGATCGATAAACTGGTATCAGACTTGTCTGAGAGGTTAAAAACACTGACTTGATCATCGGCTGGCCCCTGTAAGTCGTTGCACAGGCAAACACGCGTTCCAAAACCTCAACGATTACGAGTTGCAGTAAAACGCGTTGGCGCATCCCAAGCGGATATAGACGCCGGTGACTTCATCCTTTTTCACTTTTATCAAGGAAATCAAACAGTATACTCACCAAATGACTCAATAACATTTCCCATCTACAACTAATTAAAGAATCCTACGCTTATAGAATTCGGGGTTTTTGGAGTCAAAGAAGAAGGACAGGTCACTCTTGACACTATTTGAGGAGTGGTACTACTTGACCGACAAAAAGTTACATAACAAAACAAAACAGAACAAAAAAGATGATAGTCAGTTGGAGTCGTCAATGTCGGGACTATATGGTGGATGAGGTAAGACTTCTCAGCCTAATTGCGCAACTTTTTTCTTAAAAAAAATTAAACAGACGTTGAAACGTCGCATTCTGTTGGCAGGCGTAAATAGGTGAGGAACCCATTGATCGAATTTTCTTGTGTAGCCAAGTTCGTAGAGCAACAGCTGCGCACTGCCGATTCATCACACTCGAAGTGCTCTGCTACAAGAAGAGCACAAGGTTTTTATGGTCGTCCCCGACCAGTTCAACTAAGGCCTCCTTTTTAATCACGAAAGGCGCTGGTCCTCGATTGATAGATTCTGCAGCTTTCGCCCCGGCTATGAAGTCATACAGTAGGCACATACAAATTCCCACACTGGACCAAGGCATGATCTGAAAGGCATCACCCCACGAATCTGACGTGGTATGGACTTCCGATTGACATACTCTGCACGGGGTCGTAGATTGCGGGATTAGAGGTGGTTCCGCTCATCTCTCCTTCATCGTAGTAAAAAAAGCGATCTGAAACGCTTAGTTTTTCACGATTTCAGCTGCACACCTCGCATCCACTTGGCCAGCGGTAGAAACCCAGTGAGTCCTTCTCGACTGCCCGAAGTGAAACCTATGAATGCTGAAGGGACCAGAACGTATACGTAGAGGAGCGTTCTAACGTACTTTTCAATAACCAAAGTGGTTCCCACGCTGCTTTTTTAGGACGATTAGGGAGAGGTGAACGGAACCATCCGTGATCCCACAATCTACAACCCCATCTCTAGCTTTTGTCGTAGATTCCCTCACCACGTCAGATTCCTGTTATGCTGCCTTTGAGTAGAAACTTAAAAAATACGAAAGAGAAGTAGAAAATCAATCTGTGCATGCGCAGGAAGCGCGTGAAAACCAGTGAGTCTAAAAATCGTCCTCCTATGCAGAATGGTTGGATCCTAGGCGGTCACCTTACAGTTCGTACAGAGCAAAAACGCGTACAATAAATTGAACAGACTGATTGGTTGATGGACGGATCGGTACTTTCACGCTGAAATCGGCCTGTTCCTGCCCCAAAATGTTTGCTCGGAGTATTTGGTCAATCCGCTGACATTTGTATCAGCAACACCCATACCCACATACTGTAGCTGCATACCGCTTTCTTTGCTCTTTATATATGGAAGTTTGTTGCTTTCAAAGATCCTCCTGACAACATTCGCTTACGCCGCGCGACCGTGTCAAAGCAAGCGCTCAAGCTCCAGAGAGCCAGTCAGTCCGGCGGAATCGCGCCATTAGACCAGTGAGGTTGTCATAGAAATGTTAGGCAAAAGTGCTCAATTTTGCAACGGACGCTCTGCGTCGTTTAAGTGAGACGTTTTTTGGAGCCATTGCAAAAAAAAAGCTGTGTGCTGTTGATAACCATAAGTTATGACGGGCATCGCAACTTTTTAAAATAGAGTCGCATAGATGTAAACGTATAGAGTGATCTTTCAATTAAGAAGTCCTCATCAAAGGTGAAGATGATTGGAAAATTTTATTCCGCGGTGCAGCCATGTTGAGCTGTTACCTGTAGCACACAATGTAAAGAAAAGTGAAGCATGACATGAGAGGATGCAGAAATTTAGGCACAGATGAGCGCCAGAACATTTAAACTAAACCAGCCGCATCGGTTGTTCAGGACTTCGAGTGTTCATCACATAAACAGAATCTCTGAGCAGTAAAACATATTGGTTCTAAGCTACTTCAAGAGAAGTATGTAAGAAAATCATGAGACGATATTTATACTCAATATAAATATTTATGTCATGTAATGCGGTAGACGTCAACAATACGTACAAGAGGAAGTGCGAAACTCTTTTCTTTTCGCCACCAAGCGAGGTGAGGTCGACTTTACTGTATCCGCTGATAATGAGCAATCGCACGGCAGAATAAGCAGAAGAATCGAATCAGAATCGTATACAGTTGATCAAGGCGAATGTGAGAGAAGGATCTTCACGAGCATTACCGTAATCGTGATGGCGACCCCCAGCGCGACGATCAGGTGCAGGAAAAAGATTAGGAGCCGCGCGTTGGCTCGCTGAAATTTTCGTGTTTGTTGAGAGGACTTTGTAACTACCTATTGCCTACTTATTCTACGTATTAAAAAGAGGTGCAGGTTCAGGAAGCAAGATAGAAACAGAGAAATTCATTGATAGATCTAAGTTCTTCCTGTCACTCGATCTCAGGGAAATACATGATCACTCTCATAAATCACTATACTCTTCACTCTCGTAAATATCTGTATTTTTGACTCCTCTAACTGCTAACTTTGGAACTTAAATTGATTAGTAATCACCTGGTCTACCACAAAATCAAGAAAAGTCTTCTGTAAAAAGAGAAAAACATCACTTGAGAAAAGTCATCCTTCGAACATTCCCTACATATATTCTGCTTCCTATCCTAGGATTCAATCGAAACGCGATGTAAAAGTGCAGATTCCCCAGAAAAAAAATATGTTCTTTGATATTGAAATTCTATCTTAAAAAACTTCTAACTCACGAAATGCCCATTTTTGGCTTAAGCCCTTTCGAATTACTTTTTTCGGAAACAGTAATCCATTAACGAGTCCTAACTGTCTCTAACTTTAAACTTACAACTATCAGAAGGAAAAAATGGTGTTTTGAAGAGACTCGAGAACAATTAAATGTGCTGTAACTACGAAGTGATTGGGTGATGAGTACGTGCTATACGTACTGGAACTTGCGTAGTGAGTTAGAAGCATTGGTAGGAAACGGTGCAGTGCAAAACTCACAGTCGGCGGTGCTAGTGGTGATTCCACCGCCGGCCCATTCAAATGGGAAAGAGCCATCCCCGACGGGCCTACAATAAATTGGTGCGGCTTAATTTCCGAGACTGAAACAACTACAATCTTACTAGAAAATTGGCTAAAATCTATAAAATTCGACATTATGGCGTAGATACCTAATTTTTCCATTCGAACATCGTTGTTTGTGGCAAGCATTTCCATTACAATATTGCATCCAATAAAGAATAGAATGTATCCACCCATCACGTAGTTTGGTACATATCCGTAGACGGCGTTCAATCCCGTTTTACCCATCGGAAGCGCAAGAACCATTGTTGCACCTACGAAATAGAAACCTCGGCGCCTGACATCCTTTAAAGACAAGACGGTCGCTAAAAGTTCTGACGTTGGGATCTCTCCACTTATTTGTGGGGTTCTGGATGCAGTTTTCAAGAGTGAGACTATACGGGGAGTTCCTGTTGAGAAATTAAAGAGTAGAGGCGACGGAAGCATTAGGAAATTCACTTTATCCAACGCTACAATTCTTACCGCAAACTGCAATTCATGAACTAGAACCATCTAAGGCAGATCACATCATTTGTGCGAGTGTAAAAAGTTGTCTCGTAAGACAAACTGAGGCCACCAGGTGCTCAAATGTTCAACTCCCGAATTTTTATGGGTTCTTCAGTGTTTCGTTGCTGTTTCAGACCATTACGTCATTAAAGGCATCACCCCACGAATCTGAGGTGGTGCAGATTTCAGGTGGAGTATTCGTATACGGGATGGGAGACTACGGAGAGGGGGGTTATTCCGTCCATTTCTTCCTAATTGCCGTAAAAAACGGCCCGGAAGATGCGGCGCCGCACAAGACTGGCGCGCTCCAATCGAACCTTTTGTACAAAATTGTGCGCCAAAACGAATGAAGCCGTATCTTCCGGCCGTTTTTTACGGCAATTAGGAAGAAATGGACGGAATCACCTCCTCTCCGTAGTCTCCCATCCCGTATACGAATACTCCACTTGAAATCAGCACCACCTCAGATTCGTGGGGTGATGCCTTTAAATCTTTTTACAGAAGGATTCAACACCAGAACTTTCTATAATAATTATCTTTCAACTCATAAAGGAATTTTACAGACTCATCTGAAGAAACTCACTGGCAAAACTCCAAGCGATCATGCCGACTAACCAGTGAGTCCAGTTGAAGATGTAACGGTATTCGGAATTCGGTGAAGGGCGAGCAAAACCGATGAAAGGCTGTAGCGCAGCCAGTATCGTTGCTATAATGCCTGTGATGGCGTGCATTTTCTTCGAAAAATCCTGAATCACGTTCTTTGTAGATTTAAATAGAATGCATCGAAAAAATCAACGTTAATTGTTTCTTTCCAAAAGCCGTGTAAAACTTATCTTTTATATTGCATCTAGTCCCCAGCAAATTGGTAGTACTCACCTTCGGCGTACACTGATAGGAGCATTGATACCACACCCAACTTGCTTGCCAGAAAATGAAAACAACGGCGAGGATTTGCAGGACAAGCGAAACTACAAAGAGGTCGCGATGGAGCTAGAAAAAAATAGTTAAGTTGTTCTCCGTGTCGGAGTTACCTAGTACCGTTGCATACAACAACAGTTCCATAAATTTATTCAAAAAAAATAATATAAAAAAAAAAAAAAAAAAAAAAAAAAAAAAAAAAAAAAATTTTTAATAAAATAATAAAAATATAAATATTGAAATCACTAAAACGTTCCTATACAACTCTTAATAGCGCACAAAAGTCCATCGAGAACATACCTGAAACCAAACGGCAGTTCCAAGCAACCTTTTCCGCGGAAACAACGGTTTGAAATATCTAGCGATGAGAATGGCCGATGAACCAAGCACCCACCAAGCAAAAATGAGCGCGACTCCTGCAAACATCTTTCAACAAATAAATAACAATATTGTATTCGAGAAGTTTAAAAAGAAACATTTTGCAAGTATTTTTGTGTCAGCAGTGTGTGAACGCTTAAATGGAGAGAAAAACGCGTCTTTTTTGTTGTAGACAAAACTGGAAAATGGAAGTTTTATCGACTTGTCGATGCAATTAGAAACATTTTTGTGGACCTAGCCGTTGATAAGTTCTTGTTTTCAAGAAATCGACATTTTTCTTCTGAATGTTGCTCACATGTTGCTTGCTGGATTCTTAGGCATAAGTTAGAACGCTGAGGCTTCATTTCATGACATAAAATGAAATCGGATTCATGCTCAGCGAAAACACACTTAGTTAATTGAAGGCATCACCCCACGAATCTGGGGTGGTGCGGTATTCAGGTGACTTATGCCTATACGGAGCTGTAGATTATGGAAAGAAGGGGATTCCATCTATTTCTTCCTAATTGCCTTAAAAACGGCCCGGAAGATACGACGTCGAGCGTCCCGGCGCGCTATTTTCTACAACGAGTTCGGTTGGAGCGCGCCAGCCTTGTGTACGCGCCGCATCTTTCGGGCTGTTCTTTACGGGAATTAAGAAGAAATGGACGGAATCACCCTCCTCTCCATAATCTACAACCCTGTACAGGAACTCTCCACCTGAAATCCGCGCTGCCCCACATTCGTGGGGTGATGCCTTTAAGGATTGCAGGGACTGGACATCGTTATTCAATGAGGTGTCGGAAATATTTTACATATGTGGAGAAGTATTCAAGGATTTGTGACCGAATCAGATTTGAACCGTTCTCGTTCGTTCGGTGGAGAACTAACTGTAGTCGAACAATTGGCAATTGTTGAATACTTCTCCACACACTTGTTCCTGATGCACTTTTCTTGGAGTCCAAACCGAAAAAAAAGTCATAGAGGTTATAGTAAACTAGTAGATCAAAAGTGGGGTTTTTCTTCGATCCGTAAAGGCAGCGGTAAATGAAAATTCTCTGTTGTTTTTTGTTTTGCGTTTTATACAAGTCCTTTACACTCAGCGTCTACTTGTCAGAGGTACTGTATGCACATGTTCCCAATAGAAATTAGAAGATCTCTCACCATGAAGAACAGCTACACGATACCTCCAGAATCGTTCAACTTTCGATTGTATCCCATCATCTAAGTTATAAAAATTGTTTGAAGTGCAGTTCTCACGGCAGAACAAAACCTGCAAACCGTTCCATAGTTGTTGTTTTTTTTCTTTCGCAAAATGCCCAAGCCTATACAGCTTACCATTTCCTGAGACATCCATGGAAACTGAGGATTATCATTAACAGAGTGGATGTCTTTCTCGAGAGCTTAAAACAGTACTGCTCTAATTCTTCTCTCTGAGAAAAAAAAAACGAAAAACAAACTAACTCCATGGATCAGCACTGCCACGGGCAAACAAAAGGAAATATGGTTGTGATTCGAGATCGTGAATCTAAACAATTTTGTTTTGTAGCAGAAAAAAAAACGGATTGAGGAAGGTTTTCAACCATGAATTGAGTCTCGTTGGAAACAAGCGGAACGTTGTCCAGCATGAATTTCATGTTGCACGTCAGCAGTCCATCTTCCAGTGCCGAACTGCCGCCTTCGAGAAGAACTGAGGAAGCCTAGATTACTACTGAGATGAGAACACTTTATCTGCTCTTTCAAGTTGGATTTCAGGACGGTTTCTGGTAAAGGATTCAACAGATGAATCTTTCTTCATGTCTGAACACTTCTGTAAATCCAGGACAAGACCTTTAGACGTATGGTGCAGGTGGTTATGAACATGAAGAAGAAGTTTTGAAACACACTACGCTTAGGATCTTTCCAAGAAGAGATAAGGTTAAGGGTGTAGATCATGAGAATGGGACTACGCACAAATCCCTACAATCCTTCCCTTAAACAGCGTGGAGAACGGCTTTTTGTGCATTTTTTTCCTACGAGGCGCGTTATAACACTTCATCTCTAACACGCACCGTCTGCGAGCAAGCGGAGGATAAGCAATGAGGTTACCCCCGCACCTTAGCCAAGCAAAACCAGTATATTCTGCTAATGGAGCCTGCACATGTGCAAAGGTGGTGTTATTTGGTGCCGTGTATTTAAAAATGCACGGAAAAATCCTTTTCCAGTTCGATTCCAGAGAACAGTTGGGAAACGCACTACGAGAATACAAGGAGGCAGCGCATTTTGACTGGAACGTATTTTAGAGTCCGCAACATTGCAACGGATTACCTGTGGCAGAACATTATTGGAGGTTTCGTCATTGAAAGAGACTTGCACTTTTCCTGGTCCATGCAGCGGCTGCACACACTCGACGACAGTATCATCATCCTTCAAAATTTCTTCTCATCTTTACTAACAATTCTTGAACAGAACAGAAAAACAGATAACCATTCTCTGATTGTAGCTGAAACCGAGGGCGGCATAAACTGGGCGAGTGAGATCCAGGTCATTTACGTACGTTTGTAACTGCAAAATGAAACTAATTCCGATATTTACTGATCTATTACTCAAATCCTATCTCAATGTTTGCCCATGGCGTTGTCGAATCAAAGAAAACGGTTCCGGCTATTTACTGAGCTACTGCTAGCTACATCGCGTACAGTGTTCCGATTTTATATTGCAAGTAAAAATTCAACGTTAAACTTATCATACAAGAAATCATCCAAATTCATTTTTTTCAACTCACCTGTATCTTGAGGCCATCGGGTTCCATCGACCACCGCACTCCAGAAATGCATTTGGATCGGTCGTTCTCTTCACATTTTGGCGGATGAAACCAGCATGACTCCGTGACATTGCAACCTTCGAGGGAGAGTGCGGAGGCGTAGAAAATCTGCAGCAAATTGCTAATAAGGGGAAGTACAGAATTTTTTACTTTTTGCGTTAAGATTAAATCTGAACTCTTATTTTAATTTTCGCTTGCACACACTCGGATATGCTTTTAGGAATGTAAAAATTGCAATGGTGCTATGCGCCATTAGGTGTTTTTGTCGTTTCTCAGAATGTCACTGTGAGATATGGTCTACCTCCCCGTTACTTTTCCAGGTACTATCCGTACGTACTTCTTCATGAAGACGGGCCTCTTGACAACGATGTCAATGATTTTTCGTAGTCGCCGCGCGGCCGCGCTTGCGATTCGTTTTTTTTTAACTTTCAGAGCTGATAGAGGACTTCTCTCAACATCACCATTGTTGTAGAGTATCTAGAGTATCTGGAGTATCAACGACTGCTGCACTCGCACATTCTGGAGTTGTACAGGGATGGAAGTTCCTACACTAATTTTTGATCGGATTTCAAAATGTGAGTTTCTTTGCCGACAATTTGTGAAAATTAGAACAGTTAACATAAATAGCTAGAACGTTCGTTTAAAATAATAAATACAATAAAATTCCCCCCAGTTCCACTGTGTTTGAGTTTCACCGTAAAAGTGGAACGATGTATCTTTGCACATGTCGAAAATGTTTGATTTCGAAAAGAATCCGTTTTTGAACTGCTGGATTCGCTGAGGGAGTATAAGAGAGCTCCACTGAAGGCAGCGCTTCTCCAATGTCGCTGATATCGCCGAGTTCGCTCCATTTTTTTTTCGCATTTTGGCTGGCGCGATTAGCACGATTCGCTAGAGTGGGTAGCGCGTCGAGCGGTCGCACGGATGTGCAACGGAAAGCGGGAGACAAAAATTTTATGTTTCATCTTATATGGATGTCCTTAAAATCTGACAAAGCGCTTCGGTGCTATCCTTAGAATAGCTAGGTTAGTCATAACCGAATAAACGTTTTTTCAGAGTCAAGGTCTCTGAGCTACAAAACATGCGCTGATTTCATTTTGAGCCCTGTGCTGAAAAAGCATTTTTTTAGCCGAAAATGTGTTCGGTCAAGTTCCGAGGGAAAGAATTAGCTACTGGTTTCCGATGTCAATTTGTTAAGCATTTTTATCTCAATATTTTCGTTGTACAAAATAGTCACATCACGATCCTCCATGAGAGAGGATGTTACCCTAGTAAAGCGGATTTTTTTCATTAAAAGTGAAAAAATCAGGATTTATCTTCTGTGCCCATAAGCAAACAAGCTGGAGACGCATGGGATTTTTCGTATATTTGAAGGCAGCAGCTAATACCAAAATCGAAGTGATTTAAATTTTATCGGAAACCCTTATGTTTCCGATAAAAAAGAAGAGCCTCTCGATTATTCATGATAATTTATTTTCTGGAAAGGAATGCAAACATTGAGTTATCCTAAAAAAAACAATACAAAACGAATGAGCCAACCAACCGTCGTTAAGAGGAGTAGTGCGTTCGTTAGCATTAGGTGATAGCAGCGATTGATCCGCTCCGTTCGGATTCAACCCGTTGTGCCTGCAGTGAGAGATGAACGAAACGAACTTCGCTACACTGCGATTTCATGAATAGACAATGAACATGACGAAAATGATGACTCATGCAGAGTCGGATTGTCTCGTGCCCTAAAGAATAAGAAAAAGGAACAAAAGGGTGACAGATCAACAAAATGCAACGGAATTCGTCAACACCAAGTTTGTCATTATTATTTGATGACAGCAATTACCTTTGAGGTGCATTATTATGCAGAAACAAGAATAAATTTCTTGTCATGGGAACGATTTCCTGTAGTTTTCATAGGGTAGTCTCAAAAGCAATGTTAGCTTTAGAAATAGCTATTGAATTTACATATTTCTATCTAAACCAGAAGTGTTCAGATAGAAGGAAAGAAGAGAAAAGTATTGTAATGTTTGTGGCCTGGCCTTCAATGCACAAGATACGGAGTTCTTGAAACATGGATTTTGCATGCAGAAAACCAGATATCCTTTCCTTTACATGCAAATGCCTTTAAATTCCAAAGCAACTGATCCACGAATTCATTTTATTGTAATTTTACTGTAATTTTGTTTCTTCAAACAGTACAAGCTCATTTGAAGTGAGTTATTATTATTTCCAAACTCCCGGTATTCTCATGAGGATGTTAGCAAAATATGGTAACATGGTAAATAAAATATTGAAATATGCTCGAGCACTGTCCCATTCCGTCGTCCTGCCGCTGACGACGTTCGACAACACGACGAGAAATTGACGGGTTTTCTTCCCATTTCCCATCCTTAGTTATATAGTCCTCATTACATAAGTCATTTTCCTTTACCAAAGGTTATTCTTGAATAGAAAATATGATTGTTGTTTTTGTCCTGTTTTGGACAAATTGTTGTTCAGATAATCACCTGTGATCGCTATCTGAGCAATGTTTTGTGATCATTTCTCCTAGTGATTCTTTCTATCCAACATGGAAACATTTTAAACACCGCTCTTTAATATATCTAATACATGTTCTGCTAGAACGTTCCAAAATTCAAAAAAAAAAATCAGTTCAAAATTACCCAGTTCATATTGCTAACAAATATTCATAACTGCATGCGGTCTGCCAGAAATAAAACCTTAGAAGCCATAAAACAGTCACTCCCCTCTGTTTTTAAAGTTAGAAAATAATACGTTGCGAGAAATTGGAGAATTTCCGGCAAATTAGGGATAGTAAAAATTACGCTTTGCATAGGTGCGAGAAACACCTTTGAAATCTTAAGAATGTAGATATTCTTAGCAAGAATACCTAGTTGCTGTCATTATTTTCCAAGCCAGGTTGATATGTGGCTAAATCTTTAAGTCCCTTAAATATGCTACAAATGCACGTTGTTGTTTCCCAAGTGCATACGTTAAAAATAACCAAAAAATGTAAGTGCACTATAAATATATTAGAAACGCACCGTTTCATTTATTCACAAAAGATGAATAAGAAAAGAATGTGGAAAAGAAAGAAGTGGTACGAATAGATTCAGTTTTAGTACCAGTTCACCTAAAAACAAACAGATAACATCAAACGTGGGACAGATGCTTGGAGGATAACGGGGAAAAGACCATTTTCCCGTCTCAACACCATAAAAATCACGTAGGTCATAGCTGGTACTGGTTGCTTCTTCTTATTAAATATCCGCCTTTTGCAATCCTGGGCATATCAGAACGGACGCGCGCAATGCACGGATGCGAAGAAATTAACGAGAAATAGGTTGCAAATATTAACAGAACAATCATTCTCTTCTCCTCTTCTTCTCTTCTCAATTATGTGAAAGCCTGCGAGACGTTTTCCTACCAGATATTCCCATTTTTGTTTTCCTAACAGGAAATCATGTAAATATAATACCTGTACATAGTACATACATAATTGTGCAATATTTAAAACTATGAATCCGTATAGAGATGCGCCTACGCGTTCGTCTTCATTTCAGAATCGTCTGAGGTTTATGAATGCGTGAACAATGACTTGGGGGAGCTAGCCGTCAGTGCTTTCACCTTCACGGACAATTTTAGTACGAATTTATTGACCTCGGAGAGATGAAAAATTAGCTTAGCTTTCAGCTACGTTTCGGACCATCGACCACAATCGTAGCACAGTCATAGCCCAATCGAACCTCTTACGGACTGCTCTACACCCCCCCCCCCCCCCCCACTAGTCAAGACGGTAGCTAACACAGGAAAAGGCTCGATTCTAACGTGGTTCTATAGTCCGTGCAGAATATTTTTAATCGAGTGAACACATCCAATTGAGGAACGATAGGGTATGAAAATGTACGCGTAGCGGAGGAAAAGATTGCGCTGCGATTGATGTGTTGCGTCCCGTCCCGCTCCCTGTACATGTGTATTTGGGAGGAAGATACTTAGAAATACGGAGTAAGTGACATATCATACCGGGAAAGCATTTAGACAGTTTACGGCTACTTCTGCTACTATATCCGGCTACTTATATCCTTTTTTCTCTGGCAATTTCAACTATCTACGTACTTCCACTGACCACTCCTTGATGTTGAGTGCTCGTAAACACACGTAACAACTTCGCTTGAAGACAATTATATTAACCACCTTAATTCTGCCATTCGATAATAAATCCGTTGCTAGGAAATTATCCAAGAAAGGTCGGAAGCCGCCAACTCCTTGCGTTTTTGAGCGTTCTTTGGTGACGGATAAATAAATGTCTTATAACCGATTCTGATTTCACTACTGACATTTTTTCACTACAAAAAAATGCCATTGGGGGCTGCTTTGCCCAATTCTATGTCTCGATCTGAGTCATCTAGGTCTACTTCGAGGACAAGTAATTTCAAAAACATCAGTGAAATGTTTGTACTCCACATTTTTATTTCTTTATCAGAACACCTTCCCACTGAAACAGGTCATGAAGGATTTTAGTGAATCTAATTAATGATTTTTTGCGCAAAATATCAGGGTGAATGAATGAATCCAGGAATGACCAAAATCTTGTCAATGATGCCTGTTCTGTCCACCGAAAAATTCTTCCGAACCATAAGCACGTTGTAGATTATGCACTAGTTCTGCACCAGTACACCTGTAAGCAGGTGGGCAAAATGCGTTTTCAAAATTTTCTAATTCGCTTCTGTTACATTAAAGGCATCACTCCACGAATCTGAGGTGGTGCAGATTTCAGGTGGAGTATTCGTATACGGGATAGCAGATTATGGAGAGGTGGTGATTCCATCCATTTCTTCCTAATTGCCGTAAAAAAAACGGCCCGGAAGATACGGCTTCGGGCGTTTTGGCGCACTATTCTCCACAAGGAGTTCGATTGGAGCGCGCCAGTCTTGTGCACGCCCCTTATCTTCCGGGCCGTTTTTTACGGCATTTAGGAAAAAATGGACGGAATCACCCCCCCCCCCCCTCTCTCTCTCTCCATAATATATACTATACTATCCCGTATACGAATCCTCCACTTAAAAGCCGCACCACCTCAGATTCGTGGTATGCTTCCTTTAATGCACATCTTTGTGAACAAACCGTTTAGACCAAGATTTGATGTTCAAACTACGCCGCGTAGCGGAGTTCTCACGGACAAAATGCAAAAGATGACCACCACTAATCGCGAGTATTATACTTGATTTGACTCTACACGACCTAAACGTAAAGCATTCCATTTCTTATATGGTATACGAATAATATCAAAGCACAACTACAGAAAAAGCTGACTAAATTAACTGAATACGGCAATAAAAAATCTATATGTGTACCCTATATCCTTAATAAAATATCTCATATCTTCAACGAAAAATCTATATTAATAGCTATCTATATCAGGTCATCCCATGGGCAACAAGGTTTTCAGCGGCACTTGAGGAGTATTTTTCCTCACGGATAAGTGATTCATACCCGAGTTGCATTGAAGAACTAATTGGGAGATGTGGGATTGCAGAAAATGAAGAAGAGTATCCACAATGAAGAAAGTTTCGTATGTCTTAATATCGAACGATGAAGGAAGTGTAGAATACCGCATTGTTTACGGACAATAATTATGCATTTACGCGTTTTTCACACTAATTTGTGGTTGCATTAAACGAAAGAAGTGAGCGTTCGTAGTTGCTTTTCAAAAACAAATTGCACACATCCTAAAATCTCTGTCCGGATCGTTTTACGATCCCCCATTTGCAAACTGTTAAACATCCACTTTCTCTGTTTTCGATCACGCATCTTCCTAATCCCTGCAGGCCTTTCCTATATACTTATGACTTATTTCAATATTTAATTTTAATTTTAGTTCTAATTTCAATTTTGATCAATATCAGTTTGCAAAACCAATGTTTTTTATTTATTTAAATTTTTCAAATATAATTTTTTTATTTTACGAGTTGGCAACCATATTAGTAAGAAAAGGCGCAAAATAGGCAGGCGGGGCAGGGTGCAAAGGTTGCACATTGCAACAGAACTCGTCGTAAAAAACAGCGTTCCGGGGATGTCTGTTTACACTGATACAGGGAGGACGGAATCACCCTCCTCCCCACAATCTACGACACATATGGGCATTGCCCGCCTGAAACCCGTACCACCTCAGGTTCGTCGGTTGACGCCTTTAATTTTTATTGGCCCTAAAGTTAAGCATGTGGATGAACCTGTGGAAACGTCACAGGGAAGCATAAAGGAAATATTGGACAGAACAAAATGACTCTGGAACTGGTGGGTGGGACCTTTAGACCATCAAAGAATACCGATAACCTTCGAGTATAGGTAAAATTTTTGCTTTTGCGAATAATACCAGCTTAACCGTACTCCGAGTCACATAAACCGGGGCAATTTCAGAAACGTTCAAACAGCAGTAACAAAAGTCCAAAGTCAGCAACATAATGGTAGATTCCCCAAAGGCGTCTGCATAGAAAAAAACTTCCAAATGTAAAACTGGTTTACACATAAAGGAAAGTGTGTCTTTTTCGTCCGTTCTCGGACAGAAAACGATACAAAACAAATCTATTTCCCATCAACACGCGAATCACCTAATAGAACGCTCAAACAACAACGACCAATGTTTTCTTTTAGTGGTTAAAGACTCGCTCTTTTTTTCAGGAAGTTAGATATAGAATGACATCCTTGATGCGTCTTAAGATCACTTTCACCACCCTTGCAATGACTGGAATGGAACACTAAGACAAAGGTGAACGTTCAATGTTGTCAGAAGCGTGGGTGATTGGGAATGATCAGCCGATCCGCCCTTCAAGCACATGATAAACAAAATGCCGATTCAGGAGCACCATCACTGTTGAGTTAGTATTTCCTCGTGCTAATACGACATGAATTATTTTTGTGTTTTCAAATATTGCGATTATTTGGGCTGCACACAAATTACACAAGATATATTGTTATATTGTTATATTACATTAACAT
Source organism: Necator americanus (assembly GCF_031761385.1). Lineage (NCBI taxonomy): Eukaryota > Metazoa > Nematoda > Chromadorea > Rhabditida > Ancylostomatidae > Necator > Necator americanus. The sequence goes on along the minus strand of NC_087372.1, from coordinate 26,926,902 downwards.
ACACCATCATTATTTCTAGGAGGATAAAGGATAAAGTGCCTTAATCAATCCACTTGGGAGGCGCTAACGCGTTTTACTGGAATTCGTAATCGTTGAGGTTTTGGAACGCGTGTTGGCCTATACAATGACTTGCGGGGCCAGCCGATGATCAAGTCAGTGTTTTTATCCTCCCAGACAAGTCCGGTACCAATTTATCGACCCCGGAGGGATGAAAGGATGAAAGGCTTGGTTCCCACCAAGGCGGTTTCGAACCATCGACGGCCACAGCGGAACCTCTAACTGACTACACCCGCCCTCCGTTATTTTTGGTTGTCTAGAATTAGTCTTTCCACATAAACAACAGAATTAAAGGCATCACCCCACGAATCTGAGGTGGTGCAGATTTCAGGTGGAGTATTCGTACACGAGATGGGAGACTACGGAGAGGGGGATGATTCCGTCCATTTCTTGCTAATTGCTGTAAAAAAACCGCCCGGAAGATGCGGCGCCGCACAAGACTGGCGTGCTCCAAACGAACCTCATGTACAAAATGGTGCGCCAAAACGAATGAAGCCGTTTCTTCCGGGCCGTTTTTTACGGCAATTAGGAAGAAATGGATGGATCACCCTCCCCCGTCTCCGTAGTCTCCCATCCTGTATACGAATACTCCACCTGAAATCTGCACTACCTCAGATTCGTGGGGTGATGCCTTTAAAAGAGATTGGATGTTGAAATTGATTTTTCCAAAACTGTTCTGGATGGTGTAGTCGAAATACAAACTTGCTTGTGCTTCTTAGAAGAACTAAATAATAAAGAATTCATCTGTTTGGGAAGTTCGCATTTTTCAAAGCTTTATAAATATGTGATCGAATGTGATTTATCCGAACAAATGTTCTATCCTTCGCCCAGGTAAGGTTAAGATACGCCGAATCAAACAGAGAAAAATAGAAAAATTGATGTGGAAAAATGGGAAAAATGGGAAATGCACAAGAATTCTTAGCATTGTTGGAAAGTTTAAATATAATACTCAGATAGTCAGCGTATCCCTTAAATTCTATGTAGGGATTAATTTTGTTATTTACGAAACCATTTCGCACAGCATTTCTCGATCCCTGTCAAAAGCATGATTCATTTCTTTCACAATCACTGCTGTATCTATTTGGAGGCCAACTGGTTCCAATTATAAAAACTATCAACATCTATCAATCTCGATGTACACAAGAGTGACGCGATCAACTATTTAAATCCTGTTAAATATGTCTTCGGAATTAATTTTGGAGCCTGATAGCGCCACTGATTTTTTTCTGATATGAAAAAGAATACATAGAACACCAGTCTACATTATTTGAATACTGTAAATACATATAGCAAGGTCAACGTAAACTTCAAATCCGAACAATTCTGAACGATTCCATGAGGATGAGAGTGAAATTGCGGTAATCAGATCTAAATCACGAATCGTAACAGTAATATGGTAGATAGGTAAGTATGATTAAGTCACGTGCAAATGGGTTTAATTCAATATTTAGACCTTGCATACGTCAGTAGCGTTTCTCCCTCGAAATGTTTTTTTTCTAGCAAATATCACCGCGTGTCCATACGCTAAAATCAATTTGCTTCACTTACCAGTTACTTACAGTTATTTTTTTTTCGTGCACTGTAAGGTATGGTGAAAATCAAGTGGAAAGAACGCAGCAGTGTAAAGTTACTAGCTTGAAATAAGATCGTGGGACAACTTCCAGGTGCAACTAGCAAATGACGATGAAGAGACATTCCACTCAACAGTAATAAGTGCTTTCAGTGAGATGGCACTACTGATTTATTAGGAACTAATCACTGTGATGAAAACTGAAAAATACTACAATAATATGTGTTTAGAAAGAGCGGAGAATTAATTTATTAGAGAACAGGAGACGCTTGTGAAATTGAGAGGTGCTAATCGGAATTTCTATAGCATGTTCAGCTCAAAGCAATGATTTCCTTCATCTTTTTAAAAGTTTTACTCATATTTCCTCAGATGATATTATCTTGCAAACATATGAAAGTTTGTGAAAATGAGGCGTTATTAGGACGAGAATACCATGAACTGGAACTAGTTTATAATCGTCGATTTTCGTTATACTTTCAAATACGGTGCTGATCCTCTCCGATGAATTGGCCGGACTGAGTGATGAGGAGTGAGGAAACGAGTAAACGTGACGTATCCTTTCTACTTACTAACCGAAAGCAGCAGTATAGTTGGCAGCGGCGATGGTGTGAGACGACACCGACAAAGATGGCAATGGAACTGGTTATTTGGAGCGAGAAGAGAACTCGAAAGAAAACAGACAAACTGCCCACCATCGAAATGGCACACAACACCTTCACAAGTTGTTAAAGCGAACACAACAACGGAGAGAGAAATACACACAGGTCAGCCGATGGCAGAAACAAAAGGACCACTAAATTCAGAATTTTGATGTTAGTGATTACTCATATAAACGTATTTGGAGAAGTCAGCATTGTTGGTTCCAAAACCTCTTGCTGACATGGATGCACTGCCAGGGTTATATTACCTACTTGTTTATTTATTACGGTCAATGACGTCGCAAATAAAGAGATGGAACTCAAGAACGAGTAAAAAAAAATGGGACGAGAGCACACTCATACAAGTGCAGTAACTGGAAAGTGAACAAATAATGAAAAGACAGATGAGAAGAAGACAACAAGCCAGGATTACCTCGGTGTCCAAGCCTGAATCCTCTGCGGAATATTAGTTAGAAATTCCGAACACAATTCGAAAAAGCTTCAAGAAGATTTTTTTATCTGTCCCCTCACCAAAAAATCGAAATAGAAAAAATCTCATTTGTTCTGCCGAATTTGAAACATAGCGAGTTAATTTTCTTAAACGGACATTATATTTAATATTTTTGGAATGAAAACTCGTGTATGGTCGAGCCAAGGTGACCTGAAGCCGGAGAACAGTAAGGAGTTCTTCGCGAACGCCTCCGAGACATTACGTATCTCGTGGATATGCCTGGGGAGACCTAAGCATGCCGCGACGTAGCCACGCTCCATCGAGGCACAGACAGCTATCCTAAATCCCCTCCTTTAGAGGCGACTGCAGAGACACAGAAAACTACACAGTTGCAAAGAAATATGAAAAAAAAGAATACGTAGTGAGAGTTGTCGAAATAGCTGAATCAAATCCGAAATCAAACAGATCACAAGGAAAATATCTAAACTGCGAGTCCACGCACGTAATGCGGATAGAAAATGGATTCATAGACGAGATTTGAAAAACAATGTGCTTAATACCACATGACATGTTAAATGGTGTGGTGGTCCATTAGAAGAGAAGGAGCGAATTTTGTCATGATTTTATAGTCAGGAAGTTCGGTAAATTATTCAAGTCCACTTTTTTTCCTGCAATATAGATGACTTCACATTTACAGAAGATCTTTCTGCTAAACACCTATCTTCATCCATAAATCCGTCAGAGAATTTACCTATTTTCATCCATATGATCGAAGAAACACCAGTAAGTTCCAATGAACTTTTCTGATTTTTCAGAACGATTCAGTAGCTCGTAACGATATCCTAACGTATCTTAAAAGGTCCCATGATTTTTGCTTGACATCAGGATCGTTTCGGCCGCGCTCGATTATGGCACGGTGGAGGTGGGACATCGCTTTGTGAGGAGGTGAGTGAGGGTGTCACCTCGACAGTAGCCACTGGCTCCAGTGCGTCACTACGAGCGCTGGTGCTTATGCAAATGCACCGGGGTTCAGGTATTTTGTTGCGTTTACGTAGGAGGTAAGAGCGGAGGTAAGAGGCAACGATTACGTCTGGCCCGTGGTTCCCAAACTGACCTAAGCCATCTAAGACTTTATTCCCCCAGGTTCTTTAAATTTGTTTAGCTCCAGATTAAAGGCATCACCTCACGAATCTGAGGTGGTGCAGATTTCAGGTGGAGCAATCGTATACGGGATGGGAGACTACGGGGAGGGAGGTGATTCCGTCCATTTCTTGCTAATTGCCGTAAAAAACGGCCCAATCGAACCTCTTGTACAAAATGGTGCGCCAAAACGAATGAAGCCGTATCTTCCGGGCCGTTTTTTACGGCAATTAGGAAGAAATGGACGGAACCACCCCCCTCTCCGTAGTCTCCCATCCCGTATACGGATACTCCACCGCAAATCTGCACCACCTCAGATTCGTGGGGTGATTTCTTTAAACACAGAAGATAAGATCTTGACATGGAACAGCGGCCTCCGTTTCAATCTCCGCGATTCATTTTTTATAAGATACGTACGGGCACGTAACCTACGACGGTTCTGAAGTGAATTCGAACGCACATCCACAAGGGGATTATCACCGCCAAGTTATTCACTGCTATATTCTTGTAGAGCAGTGATCCATCTCCATTGGCAGAAATTGCTCAAGCATTCTTTCTACTGTTCTTCAAGGAAATTTTTTAAGCAGTTTCTCTTATCCGAAAACGGGCTAAAGATGGAATTTTTTCGAAAAAAATTCTTGTCAATTTCTTAAAGACTGTATTTGGTTTTTTCTTCCTCTTTTTCTGTCTGAATCCTGAATATTTGCTTCCATTCAATAGAATCCAGTCCATTTACCTACCAATATTTTGTAGCTCTTTTTTTCATTCGAGTCTGCTGTGAAAGACTTCTGCGGCCACTATTGGCTGGAGCAAGAAGTGAGGTCGAACACGAAGGACTTCGAGGTTTCTCAGTGAGCTTGCTCACCCCGTTTTTGTTCTATACAATTTATCTGACTAGACAAAGTTGATTTTTTTCTGGATATGTGGGCGTAGTTTGAATGTTGTCAGTGAAAGCGGTAAAGTTCTGCAACGAAGTATCACTGCACTGAATATGCGCCAGGGAAAGGATGAAGTCACATTAGATTCCATCGGTTCATAAAATGATATGCGAATGGTTCTAGTTCCACTTTCTTTGCCCTCCCCAATGCAAAGATTGCGCCAATGCATATCTTTTCCCCCTTTTTGATTTTGTTTTATTCTGGGATTTAGAAGGTATTCTGGGACTTGCTTAGGAGTAATCAGATAGTCGATCTCGGCGTGGAGCCGCTCCAGAGGAGCTCAGCTGCTTCCGCGAGACCGCACATAGCAAAGGTCAGCTCACGGAGGGCATGTGCTAGACGATGGCTCCCAACCTCCCTATGGCCCGCACGTCGCCGCATCCAACTATCCCGTGTTCCTGAGCCCTGGATCCTGTAAAGCGAACCAGAATATGGGCGAGCAAAAAAACTCCAAAGACCTCAATGACCTCAAAAACGAACTCAACAACTTCTTATCGTCGCAGCCTCTATTCTGAAGAAAAAGAAGAGACTCTACCCAATACGTGGGTACACGTTGCTGCTAATGACGGTAATTATATTGTTGATCGTTGATTTGTACTAGTAAGGGAAAAATCAATTGTACAGAGACCCAATCTCTCGATTAAGGGTGCACGTTATTTCCACCTCAATTTTTTTACTGTAGTTCAAAGTTGACAACACTTTTATCTATGACTTTCCCGAAAACCTGTTCACTTTTTTTAAAAAGCAAACCTGCTTATAAACAAGCGTTCATAAGATTCTCTGAGGTTTAATTGCTTCTCCGCGTTCTAGGCACTTGGCCACTGCCATTCAGTTTTAAACTAGTTCCGCCACAATGACGCGCTTGAGGGCTTCCATTGACGGGTTGGCGCACTCGAGGCTGCTTTTGCGTGAATCTCTCTTGACTGCATTTGCTGTAGTGTTACAGTACAGTTAAAGAACACAGTACACTACAGTAGTAACAATAAGAAGGACAAGAAGAGCTGGATTTGTAAATGATCCATCGGAAGTACCTGAATGGGATGTTTTACGGCAACTGAGAGCAAAGGACGGAGAACATGAAGCAAACATCCTCCTTTTCGATTATACAAAGGTTATTCTATGATCTTTCCTAGTAATTACTAGGCACGCCGAACGTTTATCTCCAAGGTTACTTGGATTGAAAAAGATCGCGACTTTATAGGGCACAACGCTAATGTAGTGATTTTGTGGCGGGTTTTACAGACAATCCGATAAATTTGCGCTCCATTACCACCAGAGGATAAGATGTATGTGAATGTCGTTTTACTGTGGACCCAAAGGTTAAGAGAAAATTTTAATCCGTAGTCGGTACCGAATGTATTCAACAGTGTGAGCGCAACGAACTTCAAAGGCAGCATACCAGGGAATTAGTGGTGTTGGGATCCTTCCACGAAATGAAAGGGTTACGTGTGTAGGTCAAGAGCGTCACCACGCTCCATTTTCAGTAATTACAGTGGCATGAAAAACGGTCAACGCGCCGTTTCCGCAAGCGAGCAGACAATCAAAGGGCAGGCAAAGCAGTCTGTGCCACTCGCTGGCAGACGCGGCGCGTATGCCTGCCCTGAGGAGACGAGGAGCATTATAAAGTGCCTCGTAGCGGGAAGAAGTGCGACAAAAGCGTTCCTCATGCTGTTTTCCCGGATAAGGGCAGCGGTTAAAGCCACGAAACTGGCGAGATTAAGGGCTTTGTGGGCGAATATGGAGTTCGGAGTGTAGATTACGAGTGTGAACAAGGCCCGCTCAAGTCCTCCTGATCGTCCTGGGAAACGGAGTCGGGAACGGCATTTGATCGGCAACTCCTAGCGTCATTGTTCCTATCTCTCTATGTACTGCAAGTAAACCAACGTAAACCTTAGCCTCATATTAGAGAGAGAGAATCCAGCGTTCATCAGGAGCACCACACACACACGCAAAAAAACAGAAAAGTTCTTTTAATTGGACTAAAGTGTGAAATATTGCTGCATTTGTACAACTTCTTATTATAGGCTTTCCGTCATCGCTATTTATAGCAGTCCTCAGGATGGTGATAAAGTCCCCGAGGGTTGAGTTTCGTTGACGTCTATTTAGCCGTTAATCAGGGTTTTACCAGAAAGATGTTTGTGTTTTTTTTATCTACAAAAGCTCAGGTAAAGGCGTTGGAACATCATTTTGTGAGCTCTTTCTGAGCATAATAAAAGTCTTAGGATAAGAATAGTAGTCTTCCATCTTTTCTGGATTATTTTACAAGTTTTACTGAGTCATTTAAAGCGAGTTTTAAAAAGTTCTAGTGTGTTGTTGTATAAAATTAGAATTGTAAAGACTTAAAAAAACAACTCATGGTAGTGAATGAAAGAATTCGATTGCACGCCATTGAGGAGAGTCTTCTGTGTCACATTTCAGGTTCGTTGAAATGGAGCGGAAACCCTCTGAACCCTGCACCATGGGGGCTACTCTACCCGAATGGGTTATGCTGACGTCTCAAGACAAAGACAAAACAAATGAAGAAGAAGAAAAAAAAGAAAACAAGAGAAACAAACGAAGGGGCTATAAGGCTTGAGCTATGTCTAAGCGTCAAAAATTTCGAGAACTAGATTGACGTGAACAAGACTGGGACAATCCGGACCTGCACATAGGTCTTCCGAGGGCATCCTCTTTTATATATCTCTTCCCAATGGTCGCATCCGACGGCAGACTTGCCGCGAGGTTACTGCTCGAGTAGACGGCGCTTCGCTAAAGTGGCAGGCAACCGACGGTCCTCTGGCAAGAGGATCCCTGACTCCCTCAAGCCGAAGGTGTACAGGATCGTCATACGGCCTCAAGCGCCCAGATGCGCTGAAATGATGGAAATGCAGCTGCTGCGATGGACTGTTGGCGTCACTCGCTTCGACCGCATTCGTAACGAAGATAATCCGGCAGAGACTAGACGTAGTTCCCATGGCGAAAAAAAGCGCAAAACGTGACTCCGATGGAACATCTCTCTCCGGTCACCTCTTGACCGGTGTTAACTATATTTTCCGTAAAATAGCCATAGACTTTTGGTCGCTTTCAGATGGGACAACGCTGGTCTGATGATGCACACACCAACGTGAAGCTGGCCGGCACCCAAACTGATCAAGCACCCGACCAGGTGAAGTAACGTCATCTGACCAGGAAAAAACAAACAGCGGCTCTAATCCGGGCAAACACTAAAGAAAAAGAAGATTAAAAGGTCGATGATTTGAGATCGACAACGCTAACTTAACAAACCAGAATCTGAGAAAAAGAGAGAGCGTTCAAGTGCATCTTCTTTGAGCTCCCTTCGCTTTGAGACCTATGTTCAACATTTCCGTTAAAGGTATAGTAGGGTCAAAACGACATGAAACACGTACGCAGTTGCGTACGCGGCTTCTTTCGAGGCGCTTCGGTGGAACGTAGTGGCTAGGAGCGTGGTGAAATTCTTGCTGGCATCACCCATCGCTGCAGTTGGCGACGGGCCCACCTCGGTTCCAACTGCTGCCTCCACATCGCCGTTTCGAGCGCGTACGCAAATGCACATCAACTACACTCGTGTTTCATGTCGTATTGACCCGACTATATATTTGGATTTGGTTGATTTAAATCAACATTAAGACGCCTATTCTCGCTTCACTCTTCTTCAGAAAGATTCAAAAACGAAAGAGTCCCTTTATAGTGCTACAAGAAAATTCCTTTGAAATGTGTTACGTTCCGATTTTTTCTATACCTTTTTGCCAATCAAACAAACTTTGTTCGTGAGAAAGTTAGCTCAGATTTGGAACTAAATGCAGAGAACAAATCAGATGTATACTATATTGGAGTTTTGCTTTTTTTTTGTAATTAAATAGCATTTGAGTGTTAATGGAAAAATGAAAGTGACAGAATCTCCTGCCATTCGAAATTCCTAGTAAAAATTTGCAATTTTGCGGTTTTTTTCGTTGCCTGAAGAGGGGATACTATGAGCAGCTCTGCGCACTTCACCAATCCTTCTTCATTCCGCTACTACTCTTCTCTACCTCCGATTGTTTGCTCATCCTTCTGGAATGATTAAATAACTATCGCAAAGGAGGTTTTGAGTGCAACTAGTTGAATTATATTCACGTACGTGCATAAATTGTTATGTACTACATACACATGCATGTTATACAGGATGGCCCAGATCAAGTGTGGGATTCTCTGTCTTTGCAGGATTCTCTCCTATCACACTGTGGAGAAAAGTAGCAAGCCTTGTTGTTCGAGGGCCTCAGCCATCGCTTGTGCCCAGAGTCACGACGTCTTCCCAAATCAGACTACAATCCCTTGATTATAACGTACGGAACGTGGTCGAAGCAAATGCGACTGGAATTGCCCAGTAATAGAAGCTTCCTAATGGCCTCTATTATGGCGGTAATCACGGACACAGAAAAGCAGCGCTGCTTAAAGGCATCACCCCTCGAGTCTGAGGTGATGCAGACTTCAGGTGGAGAGTTCCTATGCGATTCTGGAGGTATCGTGTAGTTCTTTCTGTTTTCTGTTCTTCATGATGAGAGATCTTCTAATTTCTATTAGGAACATGTGAATACAGTGCCTCTAACAAGTATACGCTGAGTGCCAAGGACTTGTATCGAACGTAAAACAAAAAACAACAACGGATTTTTACTTACCGCTGCCTTTACGGATCGAAGGAAAACCCCACTTTTGATCTACTAGTTTACTATAACTTGTATGACTTTTTTTTCGGGTTGGACTCCAAGCAAAGTGTATCAGGAACAAGTGCCAATTGTTCGACTACAGTTAGTTCTCCACCGAACGAACGAGAACGGTTCATATCTGATTCGGTCACAAATCCTTGACTACTTTTCCACACATGTAAAATATTTCCGACACCTCATTGAATAACGATGTCCATTCCCTGCAATCCTTAAAGGCATCACCCCACGAATCTGGGGCAGTGCGGATTTCAGGTGGAGAGTTCCTATACGGGGTCGTAGATTATGGAGAGGAGGGTGATTCCGTCCATTTCTTCCTAATTGCCGTAAAGAACAGTCCAGCAGATGCGGCGCGTACACGGCGTTGGCGCGCTCCAGTCGAACTCCCTGTAGGAAATAGTGCGCCAAAACGCCTGAAGCAGTATCTTCCGGGCCATTTTTTACGGCAATTAGGAAGAAATGGACGGAATCACCCCCTCTCCATAGTCTCCCATCCCGTATACGAGTACTCCACCTGAAATCTGCACCACCTCAGATTCGTGGAGTGATGCCTTCAAACGAAATTCATATCGAACTCACAGCACCACAGGTCAGAAGAAGTCGCATGGTTTTTCACTGAAATGAAATTGATTCTCTTCCTGAACTCGAATTAGTTTGTCAAAAAATCTCCGAATTTACCTAGATGAACACTTTAGACTTCAACACAAAACTGTAGATTATCAGTGATTGTGTGTGTGGCTTTTAAAATGAATTTTGGCGCCTCTCGATGGCTAAAATCAGCACGTTTATACTCTCATACACTTTTGTTAGCTTCCACTTCCAGCTTGACATCAGAGGCGAAAATCCACCATTATGAACCCTTTCATAGGCTTTTGCAAACTTCTAATCCATCACTTTAGTCATTGGTTCCATTTAGTCATTGGTTTCTTAACTGATTGATCCTTTAATCCAGCGTTTAAGGAGCAGTCACGAGGTCTCTTAGGTTGGAAGAGCAGCTGAGCAGTCCACCAGTTGTGCTCTTCTCTAGCCAGTGCGATAGTGCATACGTTGATTCACCGAGCTCACCTTGTAAGAGACGAACTCATAGTTCCACATCCCTCAATTTCTCAACAAATGATAAAGGGTGAAGCGTCCAGCGTTAATCAATCCGCTTGTGATGCGCCAACGTGTTCACTCCAATTCGGATTCGTTTCAGGTTTGTTCTAGGAATTTTTCCTACTCGATGACTTGCGGGGACTAGTCCATAAGTTTAACCAGTGTTTTCATCCTACCGCGTCAATCTGGGAGCAATTTGCCACCTCCCAAGGGATAAAAGGGTTGGTTAGCTGCCGGGTGGTTTCGAACCGTTGATCGATCGTGCAGCTACCAGAATTAGTTTTTTTTTCTTTGTCGCAATTGCTGTTACTTCAGGTCTTCAATTCATTCATCCATCCAGAGATACTCGACAAACCTGGTGACCCTGACTAGTTTTGTATTTGTTTCTTTATTTCTTCTTTAAATGTTCCATGATCATGCGTGTGTCTAAAGACAAATAAATCTTATTATTGTCGACTCACTCGAAAGTTCTGGGATTCTGTTCTGATTTACAAGACTTGCTAGAACCATATCTTCGTTCAAGGCAGCATCTGAATCTGATCTATTCAAAATATCTGACATTCACTTCACATTGATGTCTAGACCTTGTGTCTTCTTTTTGAATTGATTTTGATCTCGGTACAGAATGAAATCAATAAAATTCTGCGGAAAACGAGTTAAATGTATGGAAATTCACGTTTTGAGGCAAGAACAGCTCCTTTCAGCTGGAAAATGTGAACATTCCGCATCGAGAACGAATGGATTTGCGGAAAATCTCAATTTTGAATTCTTCTTGGTTGAAGGTGCGGGTCGAGATGTAGTTTCCGAGTGTCTTAGTAAAAAAAATGGAACTCTAAGGATTCAGACGACGGATGAACAGGGAACACCAAAACGGACCCATCCGCCCCTGCAATTGCTGCATTTATACGAGTCATGAACGCGCGGTAGAGTGGTTTTGTTAATCATACGAACACCTTTGTGATTTTAACCTTCGGGTCAAAAATGCTAAAAGGTTGCTTCGTTGGATATTTTTCGTTATCGTTTCTGCGGGTGTAAAGAGTTGCCTGCTCCGCTACATTGATGTGCTTTAAATCTACATGATCACCGTACTTGTGGATGTTCTGTTTCTTCGTTGTTGTACTTGTGAACTGCGTCACTAGCCGCACTTATGCATTTTTGGTGAGAACCTAACATTAGAAATTTCTTCGAACGCCGTCTTTTAGAAGAGTACCTGATTGTAATCGTGTGCTTGTCAATCGCGACATTTTTACGCCACACTGTTTCAAGTATTTCATCTGGCTTCCCCTCTTCTTGGTTTTATGAAACTATGGAAAACCCATGTATGCGGAACGTTGAGGTGTCTAAAAATGCGCATATGACACCAATAACCAACCCTTTAATTAAACACAGGATTACAGTCTCTTAATTACAGTATTCCGAAGACAACACTAAGAAATAATATGCTGGAAAAAGAGGACAAAACACATAACGATGCCGTTTGCGAAACAATAACGAATAAATAATAACGTTGCCTGTCCTGTGAAATCGAAGACTTGTCTCATTCGCAAAGCCATCAGCGAAACCTGCCTCACTTTCCGCAGTACTCAGGCAGTGATTCCTCTACTAAGCGTTAAAGGCAAAGTATTAAGATTTTGACGTGGTGCGAAACCCAATGGAAGTAGTGTGTTCGTGAAGTACGCCGTAATTTAGGAAAAGTAAGTAGTAGCACTAGTAATCAGTTTTGGCACGCGCCGCATCCAAGTGCGAGCGGTCCGAGATCAATTATGTCTTCTCACCAGCCTACTCAAGCGAAACCAGTGAATAAGCTGTTGAGCGGACCGGAGTGTGTACTTAGAGGCGCATTCTAGTGTACCTCGTATAAATAATCGTGTAATGCGGCATCGAAGCCGTTTTTTTACGACGGTTAGAAAAGAATGAGCGGAAACACGTTGGGTTCCGTAATGCACAGGCCTAATTCCACACTTTCGCTGTGGGTTTCGCACCACGTCAAAATCGTGATACGCTGCCTGTTCTCTTGTCTCCTCTAACAATAGTTCTTCTTATGAAATTATTATTAGGTAAAATTATTAAAGGCATCACCCCACGAATTTGAGGCGGTGCAGATTTCCGGTGGAGTATTCGTATACGGGATCGTAGATTATGGAGAGTTGGGTGATTGCGTCTATTTCTTGCTAATTGGTTTAAAAAACGGCCCGGAAGATGCGACGCCGCACAAGGCTGGCGCGCTCCAGTCGAACTCCCTGTAGAAAATTGTGCGCCAAAACGCCTGAAGCTGTATCTTCCGGGCCGTTTTTTACGGCAATTAGGAAGGAATGGACGGGATCACCCTTCTCTTCATAATCTACGATCCTGCATACGAATACTCCACCTGAAATCCGTACCACCTCAGATTCGTGGAATGATGCCTTTAATCGTATTAGATGATCATGCACTGATATACTCGGTTCAAATTGGGTCATAGTTTTCCAAGAATTCACGGAAGACCTCCTTGTTTTCACGACCAAAATTTCTATAACTAAAAAATGGAGAGCAGCGAACTGTACATATTGGGATTCATTGACAATTTTCTGACTGTACTTGGTTCTCAAACACAAATATTATTTAAACGTCTACTTTCTCTCACTACACAGAACTGATATGTTTTACCTCCCCCAGAATGAAAATTTTGCTTTGCGGCTATTTTTAGAGTGTCTGCTCGCTGCTACTGTAACAACGAGATCAGCTCACCACAATCCACGCTATTCTGAAGGGAATCGAATTTCTTACAAACAGCTCCGCTCTTAGGAACTCCTGAGATTTGAATCCACATTGCTTCGGGCGGTTTTTCTTTGCTTAGCGGTGTAAACTCTGCTTATTTCGTTGTGTTTTATATCTAATATCGCGCACGTTCGGTAAATGTCGAAGACAATATGTGATTTAATGAAAATGCTTCCCATAAGCTCGCAACTGTATTAAAAGTCTCATTTGAAGTTTCAAAGTCGGTTGTGGCTGGAAGCGGTAATGACTCATCCTTTCTGTTATCATCCGTGATGTTGAGGACTGCGGGTATAAGTGCACAATGACGCCTTTATGTTTCTTTCTGGCCTACTGTAACTCTCAGGAACTCGGGAGATGGGAAGAAAGGACTACGTACATACTTGTTCCTTTGTTCACGTTCTTAGTAATGCTAAGAAGTTCTTGGTAAGCGCTGAGTAACAATGAATGAAATGGTGTTCGGCTCCCATAGGTCTCTCTTAAAAATCCACCGTTTTTGACACTAAGTAGTCAGATTGCTAAAATGCCGGTCAAATTTAGATAATGCTATTCTTGGAATTCACATCGTTCCTGATCGCTCCGTACTCCAGCGCATTTCCCTCTTCAAAACCTTCTGTCATGAGTGTGTCATCTAAAAGAAAACAATGGAAAGAAGGAGTGGCTCCTTTGTTATTTCTGACGAAAGTGCAGCTCAACGTCGTCTCAGTGTTGTGCCAGAAAGTTTTGGTGTGATTTTCTTTTCCCCTCCTCTCCATTTCCAGCTTGTAAACTTCCAGAATTTGTCCACTGCGGCAGTATTTTCTTTAAGGCGATACGAAGATCTGACGCGAAAAACATTCGAAGTGTTTTACATAACAGCCACGTCCAACTTCGAATTCTGAAGGAGAATCCATCGGGGTGAGCAACGAGCTGGCACAGTACCAAGACCTTTGCCGGCTTTGACCCTCTGAGTCAGAGGTGCAAGGGCGCATCGTTATTAGTTTCTATTAGCGGCGCAATTCACCGCGGTCCGCTGACGTCTCGGTTTGGGGGTTATCAAGGTGAACGCTAGGTTACCTATTCCATTTGGTTACTGAACTTATCAGCGCGAGTTCTTCAAAAATCAGATTTCCACCTTCGTACACGTTTGGGGATCTTTACTAAGTCTCAACCTTGACCGCGTGTTCATATCGGTGGTTCATATCATATTTAAAAGAGCTCGTAAACGACATACCGTTCGTTTTTCGCGATATCTTAGCGGAAACCTAGATCCACGAGTGTTGTTGTCAATTGCCGACTGCTTTTGTATGCTTCTTCTGCTCTACTGACACAGAAAATTCTCGCAAAGCTTCCTTTTTCCAGGTGGAAATAAGCATGCACCTTGTTTTTCTATCTATCTATCTTTAAAAGAAGATTACTGGATCTAATCTTGTCCAGTGAACATTCGTTGCCTTGGAATGCGTTTTTACGAAAGTAGGGATCCCGTATATTTTTGTTTCTTGTTGTCTTTTTCTTCTGTCTTTTCGCTCTTTTCTGTTTTTTTTTTCTTTTCAATTAATTTTTCATCTTTTATAGTACATTACTTTGCTCATGAGCAAGTTTTCTTCCGAAACTGACTGCAGGTTAGCAGCTGTTTATATGAAAAAGAGTTCAGATGCACTTCAATGAGACGTTGCCGTGTTGTCAGAGCTTACTCTTTTTTGAACAAAATCCATGTTTTCTCCAACTAACGTTCTCACTCATTTTCTATCAGCAATACGAACTACGAAGAATGAGCAAAAATTACGATCAAGCTTTGCTTTGCGAACCTAAGCATTCCAAAATCTATAACTTTTATTTGTAGTTTTGCAGCACCTCCAAATTATTCTTAATTATAATTATCGTAAGGATTTCGGAGAAAATGAAAACGGGTGCATGTCTCTCCATTCTGTAATAAGCTGCTCCGCTTAACTAGAGCTGCTCCACGGTAACTCGTTAACTCGACTCACTCATTTTCTATCAGCATTCTTTTTAGTGCAAACGTTTCTTCTGCTGGTGATACTTGTGTACTTAAAGTGCATTCTTAGCACTTATGGAAGAAGATTTAGTTCCGGAAGTACTTTTATATCCAGTCTGGAAGAACCCAACAACAAACATCTGAACCTACAGGGAATTGTTTCATTTGAAAAATACTCGATATATTTTTGCGTTTAATCCCAGTCATAATAATTCATGAACAGATCCATGCAAACCCTGTAAGTTTATGGAAATTTTTCCTCGTAATTCTTCGTAAATGTTGTTCCCGGGGGACTTGTTTAGAATAAACAAACATCGTGAGGAGTAAGAAAACATCTGGTGTCCTGCTCATATCATCTGGGGTCATTACGCCACGAAAAAAAGTGTCCGCTGCTTATAATGACCCAATCGGATGCAGCAGTGCGTTAATCCACCACTTTTCTCAAGATCATTCAACTAAATGTGTAGTTCCGCGGAAATCTGAAGGTCGGATCACAGTAGAAGCCCTCCATGTCTATTCTTGCGTTAACATTGACATGGATTTCGAAACGCGTAAGAAAATATCAGCAAAAAAAGGGACCATCTTACCGTAACTGTGCATTTGAAGTATGTAGGGTGCATGAATTCATCTTGACACATTCGAAACTGTTTTAAATATTTTCGTCGCCACAACGGTGAAGCAAGAGCAGTTTTCTTCTTCAGCTGCATTTTCATTTTTCAAAACTTACCCTACTTTCTTGTGGTAAAATCACGAAAAATATAAGACTCTCCAAGCTTTCTAATTTTTTTCGCGATGAAGATCGTATTTGTTATTTTTTTATTTATTTATCATTTTATTATTTTCTATTATTTTATGAGCTCATTCGATAAATATGGATATTCCAATGAAATCAAGATGCGTATTGTCCACATTGCCCGGAATGTGTAAAAAGATTGCCC
The DNA here is from genome assembly GCF_031761385.1 of Necator americanus. Lineage (NCBI taxonomy): Eukaryota > Metazoa > Nematoda > Chromadorea > Rhabditida > Ancylostomatidae > Necator > Necator americanus. The sequence continues at coordinate 26,910,646 of NC_087372.1, read as the reverse complement.
GAAAGGTTGTTCGATAAACACAAATCATCAACAAATCATCAACACAATTATTATAAGTATACCGCATGTATTTTTTTCGTCTTCTTCAGTTCGCTGATTAACGAATTTTAACTCGACCGATTTCTACAGCTACAGTTTCCATGATTGTTGGCCTCTGGTATGGTTCTCGTGAATATTTTTCTTTTATCTAGCAGACTATTATTTAGCTCCGCGGATTATTTTTCTGTTTTCTGAAGCATGACTGTGCAGTGATGAATAAATAGAAACACGAGTGAATGAAATCGCGGGTAGAAGTGAAATTGCTTGATTACTCATCTCTGAAGAATTCGTTTAAATTTCGTCTTTGTATGTTTATTCTTAACGTCCTTTGTAACACGCTCACCACGCCTGAGATGATCAAAACGCACTTCTCATCTCCGCCAATGAATCAGCTGTGCAGATAAGCCCTCCGTCTCCTCGTAGCTCACTCATAATGATAAGTGCAATCATCTAATTGCGCTTGCGCTAACGACGGCGCATAACTCATCTGAACTGATGTCCTCATTACGAAATAAAGATAAATGCACAAGCTACGGCTTAGATATGTATTCCTCAAAGACGCTACTGTCATCATGTTTGGTTCTAATCATATTCTTTTTCCGGCCATACACTATATTTGATCTGGTTCTGGCACTTTCATGAGGTGGTTCCACTGTATTAAACAGCACAGGCAAAATAAGCGGATTGCGAGTTCGTTCTGCTCTTTCCTTTTCCCGTGTTCGGCGCAGTTCTTGATGCATTCAAATGTGAGTGTAGTTGTGGAAATTGAGAGCAATGAACAAATTTTCGAGCAATGACCTCTTCGAAAAGAGTGACTCAATCTCTTCACAAATTTAATAATATATTAATATTCAATCATATGAAGACCCCTCATCAATATCACCATGTTCTGTAAAATTACATAAAGGTTTTTGCACGGTTTCCGCATGGATTCCCTAATGCGGGTTCATTTGCTATTAATAGTTATGAGATTATAGAAAAGACTCTCCAAGGACGATTTCAAACAGAATAAGAAATGCTAATAAAAAAAACCAGTTGAAGCGAACAATTTTCTGGAAATTTTCCGGTACTTTCTGCAACGTACAGCAACGTGTAGTAGAACATTCCTTACGTTCAGTGTACGTCTACATACGTATATGTTAGGAGGTTGTGTTTGTTCGAAACAATAGCGGTATCTGTTTTTTATCTTCCGCCTTGTCGACAAATTCTGCCCTCTCTCCACACCACGGTTGTCCTCAGAAAAGCGAGTAAACAGGAAACTTCAGTTGAGCCTCGTCCCTAAAGGCGGCTTTGATGTGACGAATCGATTCGTCACCGTTAAGCCTCTGCTTAAACCCGTGAAGCAAACACCTACAAATGAAAGCCTTATTCAAATTTATATCCATACACTTCGAGCTCGCAAGCTTGGGCCGGAAAGTCGCTAAGCTGCGTCAACCAAATCTTTCCAAAAATTTGAAAAAAATTTTTTAGAATGATATGAAATGCGAGCGACCTCAGATTCCCCAAGCGACCAAAATTTTCTCTTAAATCATCCCCTATTTTCACACGAGAGTATGTCACCTCTCATTATGTCACCTCTCACCTTCGTCTTCAGCTGACCGCTATCTTTCTATGTTTATCTCAAGCAAATGCATTATTAAAGCGATATGAATTCATTTCAAGGATTAATTATACATGTATGTCGGCTAAAACCACTCTCTAGTGTCTGCAAGAGGAGTTGGTATAACACATCGCAAAAATACAGCTCTAATACACAGTAGCATTGCAAGGACACAAAAGGTATCCTGGAACTTAAGGATTTAACTCGTCGCGAACTCGGATGTGCTCTCTTTTGTTGTAGTTGGAAATACTGGAAAATATGGAAAAGTAAACAAAGGAGAAAATGCAGCTTTAATGCAGAGCAAAATTAATTTCTGAAGGACTGTAAGAAAATGCACATTAGACGCGTACAGATGCACGAAAAACTCTATTTTAGTTTCCTCTCTCCAGCAGATTTCTTTGGTTGAGCTTCAGAGAATTGTTCAGAACAGGCTTTTTGCTTCAGTTTCCATCCTCGCATTGTGACCCCCTATGTGTTGTAGTTTTATGCACTCAGGACATTTGGGCAGACCATTACATGCGTATGCCGCCCTTAAACAAACTGATCACCAATTTGCGATAAGCAATGAGGTTTTTCCGACCGCCATCAAATTTGGCGATACGGTTAACACGTCGATTTACTACATGGAAGAGTACAGTCGTTACAGATTTTTTTAGGTCAATTCTCTTTCGCAAAAATATTTTATGGAGGAAGACCCGATTAACTAACGCATTAACTAGAATGGCGCTTTTTTCTGATAGTTTATATATCATTGAAGGAAGTTATGTAAAGGCGTAAGAAAAAAAAACGAGTTCTTCGGAAACACATTGTTTTTACTGGAGATATTAAATATTTTGCTAAGCATAATGTGGATTATAGAAAATCGAAGAGAAAATTGCTAAGTTATTCCCACTACTAGTACTAGAAAAAAGATTTCTATCATTTTTGAGAGCTCAGCGAACCCACAATCACTTCCAGGATAGTTGCTCTGTGAATTTTTGCTTACTCTCGATGACGAGAAGTAGGACCTTGACCACGTGAGGAATTACAAGTAGTTAGAACCAATAGAAAATAGTTGCAGATTATTCGCGACGATAGAATTCACCTGGGAAGAAAGATTCTGCTTTTTATTTCCTTTTCACGCTCTCTGTTTGAATTCTTCATCGCGATTCTTTCTGGACATTTCTGAACTATCGATATGGAGAGCAGAAATTACTTGTTCTCGTTGCTGTCACCTGTTCATCCCCAAGTGAACTTTGATGCACAAAATGTTCTTCCATTTGCGTTTTTCATTGCAACAGGTCCCCGTTGTGCATGCATTTTTGACTTTCACTGAATGTCGGCGTAATGAAATAACTTCGTTTCATTCACACAAATGTACAGTAATCTCCAGCGAAGATAACGTACTTCGAACTATAATTGACGAAAGTTGTGATCTGCTATTGATTGATTTAAACGAAGAGGGAGCAAAATTAGAATGTGAGGTTACTTGAACACCAAACTCTCTTTGAGAACTATGTAGGCACCAATAGAAGCCTTATTACACATGACACAATAGTTACAAGATAATCCGTGGAATATTCAACGGAACGTGAAATCACTGAAACGTTTTTTTTGGCAACTCGGAAGGACAATTCTCTGCAAAGCTTCAACCTCACAAGTGCCTTCGCTAACGAAAATTCGGAGGGAAAAAATGAGGAAGAAATGAAGAAGCAAGACAAAGAGAATTTTTCGAATTTCTCCTTGGTTGGATAAAAGCTTATGGGTTAGAATTCTCATCAGTGCACAGTGCGGTGAAAAAGAATAGGATTCCTTGAAATAATGGGAAAAACGATGGATCGATAAGTGCTTTCATCTTATTGTTGTAGCAGGGCTATCGTGTAGTCGAGTCTGAGATGTCGTAAAATCAGTCACTTCAAGGCACTTATTTTCTATCTAATAATTCGAGCGGCGGTGCGTAAAGAAACCAGCAGCGTGCATGTGAACTCACAATAAACACCTTTATAGTACGGACATGGAAATAGGTATAAATTGAAGCGGTGTAGGAGAAACACGGATGACTGTTTGTAGCTTCGTTTTTGCTTCGGGAATGTATGCCGCCACGCACATCAAATATTTTGATGTGCATACATATTTAGAAGTTCGGGCATATCATGAATAAATTTCGGTTACAACGAGAAAAGTTCGCATCATGTGACCAAGGACGTGCCCGTTTCATTTCGGCTAATATATGAAGGATTATAGGTTTCAATGTTATACGATCATCAGGAGATCTCCTCCGTTGCAATGGAAGAAGAGAAAAATTAACGACATATTGCGACATACTCCTAAGATTTGTAGCATTTGAACGGTGTAAATTTAAGAGCAATTAACTGCGGTTGGCAGCAGCTGTTTATACTCGCGAGACCGCGACGCGCTTGCCAACACGCATGCGGCTGGCCTTGATTTTGGCCCAATCGAATGCGCTCTCACGGCTGTCTATGCGAAAATAGGTGCCGATTCCTCTTGGCTGGTTCAAAAACCAGTTTTTAAAGCGCATGAGTTTCACAGAATCGCGAAAGCTTGTTCAAATTCAAAGCATCGAGATTCTCATTTCGTTTGCAAGGGTTCTTATTAGTTCTCACTTTTTTCTCCACCTCACATTTCTTTCATTTTTGTCACTCAAGACATATCAAAATCATAGAAAATTACTGAATTTTGTCGAATTCCGGTCTTAACAGGAGTTTGCCAGGTGAGAGTTGAACCTCATGTTTTTTCTTCCCTGTTCTTCCTCAAATTTCACCGCTGTTCCCCATGTCAATCCTGTAGTGAGTCATGAAAGTGTTCGCTGGACTCCCTCTCGAGGCAGCAGTTCCTCGACCAGCAATTGTGATGTTCTTGTCAATAGCTGTTTGTCAAAGTTCTCATTGTTGGTGATATGCGCGTGACAGAATTCACACAATTCTCTGCTCACGTTCTGATCAAAGGGGAACGGGCGGAATTCCCAACAAACACTGTTGCCTCTCCAAATATGCACTATCACACCTAGATTCCGTAATAATCACAACAGATTAACAATAAAGTGTCGCATATTAATGATAAATTATCTACACAAGAACTAGGAATTCCAAAAATACCCTACAAATTGAAGGACCAATTCACTTCAAATCCAAGGAAAGCAATGACAAAAAAGTGAATCCTCGGGGAAGAAAGTAGTGCCGTTCGCACCTAATCATTCATTGCAGCCAATTCCCTCTATAGGTTCCGGAACGTTCGCACCTGAATGGGGAAAACGTTATTGTGACAATGTTTTGTGGAATGTGTGTATTGAAAGTGCGAATTCGACCTTTACGAATCCGGAAATGCATCGATTGGCAGACAGGTTGCAATATGGGGCCTGTTTGTGGATTAAACCGCCGAACGATCGTAGAGTACGACGAATCGCAGCGGTTTCGCTACGAAACCGCTTGTTGTCCGCTGTGTGTTCCATGCAAAGGCGTGTGTGTGGATCGAGTTCACAGCAGCAGTGGCGAGCGCCCGGCGGTCCGTCGACGAAATTAGCAGCCAGTGGCGCATACACGGGCGACCGCCGCCGGCGCGTCCCTGCGTCGTGCGCCGTGCTGACCATCTGCCGCATCAGCTGATATGAACGTTGAATAATTAATTGCGCGGAGCCGGCTGACCCTGCGTTTTTGCAGTGCGTGTGTGTCGCGTTCGACAGTGCGTATATCTCTGTTCGGATCTTGTCGGTGTTCCTCTGTCTCTTCTTGACACATCTCATCCAGTTTTTTCCCCGTTCTAATCGTCCCGATCATTATCATCCTTTTTTTTGCTCCTGTCGATCGCTTCTGCTTCACTTTCGCTATTCTCAAGCCAAGTCACTGTTTTGGTGGCCGGTTTACGGACTTTATGATCGCATTGAGGTGGTGTCGCATTGCGAGTTGGGCACATCGGCCAATTCGACAATATTTTCGTGTTTTCTGTTTCTGCCGCACAATGTTGTTTGTGTTGTGTCATCTGCGCTCTGTTCCGTTCCCCTTAGTGCAACTAGAAGTCTACTCTCTCCGGCCGAGCACGCTCACATGTTGTTTTCATTTGTTTTGCATCGTTCTCTTGCAGATAAGCGCCTACAGTTTGTCTAACGCTACCGCTACACCTAACCACTACTATCGTTAGCGTTGATGATTTCATTTTTGGCGTAGGAGACGTATTTTTCGTAGAGATTGACTCTATGCAAGCGAGTTTCAGATTCATGAGTTATGATCACCGACACGATGGCTGCTGTCAGCATTTTTCAAAAATTCATTCGTCCTTCTTGGGCACTTCTAACGTATGTATCTGTTACCCTTACTATTTGAATATTTTCCTGATAGAGCAGGAGATCGTCACGAGGAGCTCCATCTACCAGTGGCGGGAACGCAAATCTTCCCGTTGCTCTTGCCATCAATTCTTGCTTCTTGTGGAACGTTATATACTGTATCTATATCTACTATTTACAGTTGTCTCAGCTTCCCTCTTATGTGACTTTGTAGGTCCTGGGAAGCTCGTCTGACTAAACAAATGTCCTCTTCGGCTTTTTTTTGTTTTCCTCAAATGTATCTTCTTCTGTGTTTGCTCAGAAGTACATGCCATTGCGACTTCTTTTCCTCTGCTTGTTTAAATATCATTGGGTCGCGTTACTGACCGCAAAAAAACATCTGCTGTCACAGCCATTCTCAGCGTTTCTGTTGCTGTTAATTCCACCTACACAATTTTTTTTTCGTTTTTGTTTTTCTGTTCGTAAACGTTTCCTTATATCATTTTATTTGTTTCAAATCCTCTCACGTATTTTGATTATTCGATCATGTTTACGTTTGTTTCATTCCAGACAATCAATCTCGTTCTTCCTCAATTCAAATGATTTTATTACATATTAGCAAAGGCATTTTGATTTTTTGTTTCTTCCATCGAGATAATTTTTTGCTGGGGTGTCTAACTGAATTTCTTACATTTTGCATTTTTTTACTTTCTCTCAGAATCTTCTGCTGTAAAGCGCAGCCTAATGCTTCATCAGTAAAAGAGCAGCGAAAGTTTCCGGTGTGTCATCAGGTAGTCATATGTTCACTTTAAATGAAAGCAAATGATCGTCTTTTTCTCTTCATGCTCCTGATTCAGCCGAATATTTCCTACAGTTAAAATCATTCGGAATCGAACATTTTCGTGGCTTTTATTGGTTTTTCTTGCTTCCTGTTGAACGAAACCATTTCGAAGAGCAGTGTCGAAAGGGTGAGACAAGCAGCAGAGCACAGCACATTTATCACAAAGGTTACGCAACTGCATTGTACTGTTTGAAAAAATGACAGGGGCATAAAGTTAATTGCGTCGCATTTATTATCTGTTCATTGAATTAAACTTGAGAAAACAAGTCATCCAATTAAGAACATTTGAGTTTTTAGAAAGATAATGTTGTTCACTACGTGCAGCTGATGCTTTTCTCACAAACGGTAAGCTTTATTCTTCGCATTGTTGGCTATGACTGATGTGGTACTATTTTTCTTATGTACATACAATTATATGCATTTCATTTTCGGTTGTTTATGTGTGATTGCACCATCTCTGAATCACTAGGATCAATGCGGATTTCTCCCACTTTATAACGAAAACGTTGAATCAGCTCCGTTTCGATCATTTCGCTTATTGTTTTCGTTTACCTTCTGGTCATAGCTCTGTGGTGTATTGTTATTCTTTTGATCATTTTGCTCATTTTCATTCAAACTTCGTAGGTCTTTTGTTTTCGTTTAAGGTGAGAAATTGATGAAAAGTCCCTTGTTTGAGACGAATGAAATACAGAACCGATACAAATTTTTCGCAGCTGAATTGTGTTGATGGACGATAGTCGCCCGAAATAAGGGATGGATTTTACGAAACGATTATATCTCGTCGAAGCCTGCCAATAGTGTTTACGACCAACGCATTCATGTTTTAGCGGAACTACCAAGAAATACGCGACCCGCAATGACACGATGTTTTTCCGCCACGCTAGTTCCTGCGGACCCTATTAATGACCCTGCCATAGGCTATTTTCGTCATTTTAGCAGCCTGCGATTCTTCGCTAACAGCATATCTGATTATCAATGTCTGGATGTGAATTTTTCATGGTCATGTTGCAGCTTTTCCACTTTTCGTTTCCCTTTCTTCCGTTTTTCTAAAAAAATCGCTTGGGAACGTTTGCTATTGTCTAATTTAGACAGCCATTTCCAGAATTTTTCCTTTCTCAGAATCTTTTTGCTGAATTACTCTCCTGTTAACTTCACTACTGCTCCAAAGCTTGAGTATCATGAGCACAAAGCTTAAGCTGATCCACATCTGAGAGTGAACGCGCGGCGAATTGTATCCATGCCAACCTCGCAGTCAGTCATATATATCCGCTCAGATTTTCCATGCACTTACTCTGCGCTTTGAGCGCATCAAATTTTACGTCGTCCATAGCCGAAAAGTGTTTTTTCTTTAATAGTTGACGTTCGTTTTTACTGTCATTTGTCCATTTCCTTCTAAACCGGAGCAATTTTAATTTCTACATTTATTTTTTTAACCGCTCGTTCTCCATTTTATGGGTATGGGTTCTCGGTCGTTGTGATGTTTTTCAAGAAAGCCAATTCAGCAATTTATATTATCTGATTCATCTTTGGATTAGAGTCCATTTCAAATGTCATTCAAAAATTTCCGCGATTTACGATTATATGCTTCTTCCCTCAAAATCAGCAAGTTTGTCCCAGCTGCACGACCCATTGGCGTCCAGATTTGTCCTCCACCAATATCAATACAAAATAACATGCAAATGATAACAACCATATGGATGTCATCTGGCAAATCGCTTGTTTTAAAATCGCAGGGTCCCGGAGACATTTCCATAGTGCCTCTGCCGTCTGAACAGTTGAGAAGGGAAACTTGTACTATTGGCGGGTGCAGTTAAGTTATGCAGTGCAGCACTAAAGGATTTCGTCGCATCTGCACAATTCGAAACAACCCTAGGTCAACCAAGTCGCTTGTTCCTCTAAATCGGCCAACAAATTGTGACTGGGGTTGTCTAGAAGGACACGGACGTTGACGTGTGTACATCGGCTGACCTCAGCAAGTCATTGTGTACTCCGCATACGCATTCATAAACCTCAAACGAATGTGGGTTGACGTCGAACGCATTGCCGCATCTCAAACGTATCTCACGTCAAACTCTTGGTCCTTCAGTCTATTATCAGCGAATGAAAGATTATTGATATATCAATCAACAATTTATGAATTGTCGCTCTCCAGCACACGGTTCAAAGACTTTCATGATTGAAACCCATTTCCAGTTGTAAGAATCACGGAAATGTTTTGGGCGGTTTGTGCGTACCATGTGTATTCCGGTGGAGAAACGCAGGGGATGTCTCCAATCGCTGCGAAAATAGGAATTTTGTGCCTGTTTTTTATACTTCTCTGCACTTCTTTTCTCCTAGAAGACTTGAATGGATTCGAATTCCATGATACTATCAAAAATGAGAATAACCTGACTTTTTGGATGGATTTCACAGAAGCCTTACTCGCCTTTTTGGTATTACAGCTTTTATCGAGCAGTCGTGTGATGAAGCAAGGATATCTAGTGAGATTGCGAATTTTTAGCATAGTTTCTTGGATTCCTTGTAGTCCCAAGAGGTAAATTTAGACATTTGAACACCTTCACTAGTACTCGCTCGCCTTTCCGCCCCTTCAGTTTATTCTCATGCGTTGGACTCTTCAGCTGACCTACTACTACAATTCATGAAGAAATGTCCAGCAATACTTCCTCATCACTGAGGACTCTCAGTTTCCATTTTTGAATTAGCTGTGTGACGAAGCATCCCCAAGAGGCAAGTTGCCGTGTCAAGTGTTCTACTAGCTCCCGGATTAGTATATTTCTTGTTCCGGTGCATCATTAGCAAATTAAGTGCTGTTTTGTATCGCGCATGAACGTCTGACCTATATCGTTTCTAGACTGCTCCTCCCGTGATGAATCCGTGCGGTCGTTTAGGTTTTTAAGGAAATAGCTCCGTATTTTGATGGATAGCGTACATTATCGTTCATGCTTGCAGTATCCATGGTGCTCCATTTTATGGGAATCACATGATATTATTACCATTGGAATTCGAGGATATATTCTTGTTGCTTATTTTCGTAAAAAAAATTGGAGAGTTCCAGGAGCAGTGTTTATTTAATAAATTCGAAATGTTGCTTGACTAATAGGTCCAGCAGACTTGTCTGGAAGTATCCGCATCATGTACTTCCCTTGCTATGGTTCATTAATCGTTCCTTACTCGACTTCCACTGTGCACTCGTATTTTTCAGGCAATTACGACTTCTACGCAAAGCAAAGTCCATTACGTTATCTGTTTGTGAAAGTGCATAGTAGTAGAAGTTTATCAGTTGGAAAGACTCGAAGACTGTTTCTGCTGACTCGTCAAAAAGTCAGTTAGTACTACTAATTACAGTCACGTAGCAACTGCTACAGTGTTCCCTTAGAAACAGCGCTGATTAGCTTTTTTAAGCATATACTTGTTCCATGAATGAAATAAATTTTATGATATGTGATATGCCAATCTTAGTTAGCTTACTTTTTTAATCTGTAATCTTTTTTAATCTGTGCAAAAAATGTGAGAAACGTATAATAATTATGATTGTTTATAAAATCTCACCATTGAAATTTGCGTAAAGCCGAGCCGCAAATAAAGTGATAAGCAGCTGTATGTTTTAATTCTACGAAGGACCCCCTATAATTTGAAAAGTCGCCTGAATTGAAGCGTTAAAGCCAGCATTCGAGTCCCGATATTGAGTTTTCTACTGCAGTAGGTACGTGTTTTCGGGATGTACTTTGCAAGTAGTCATTACACTAGTGATGTAACGAAGTGAAAAAATAAAATGAGAACGTAGAACCAAAGACACAGCAACTGATTATGAAACAATTGGTTTACTGTGAAATTCGCGTGTTTTGTACCACTTTAAAACGCTTTCATTTCCATCAGCCTAGTGCCGCAAAAAGTTGCTTCGTCGGAGAAACTGATACCGCAGAGTCCTTTTTATCCGCTGACTTCTGGATTTTGAGTAGTGCTTCCTTTTCGTTCTCATTGTGTTCTTTGCAGTGTGCGTGCCGAAGTTCATTTGCTACTAAAGAAAAGAAAGAAGAATTGAAAATCTTTGGATGCGGCCTTCTTTTCCGGTTTTTCGTGTAAAGAGAGATTCTTCATATGTGCGTGAGAAGTTAGCTTTAGCACTTTTTTCCGGACACAATGTCTCAGTGTTGGAGTAGTGCGGATGCAATAAAGTTGTGATGTCGGGAAAAGTGGGCGTGTCCACACAAATCTGCCCCTCGACCGACAACCACTGCTCTCACGCGCTGGAGGTAGCCGAGTTTACGGGATTTCCTGTTACTTCCGAGTGGACCAACTGTGGTGTGAATCGTACATTTTGCTTCTATTTTCTAGGTTTCTATAGTTCCGCTCGAAAACGCAACATTGAATGATTTTTGCGGCGTGATTATCGTCAGAAAAAGTTTCGTGATATTTATTTGGAACTCGTCTATTTGATGGATGGTGGGTGAGCTTGGCCACACACACGTGGGTTTCTGAAGTCGTTTTCTATTTGGAATCCTTAAATGTTCGCGATTGTGCAGAATTTAGAGAAAGAAAAGGGAATTTGTAACAACGCATTGCGTCTTAGCTTGTAGACTTTTATGCGGTAAAGGCGATTTAATTCGAGCTTTACACCCTTGACGTACGTTCCCACGATTCCTGTAGCAAACAATAAATCCAGGAGGAGATGTGAGCATCTGGAGGTGATAGCTCGTGAAATGCATGTAGGCGTATTTCCGATTCTGTTTTTTGTTGGCGCTTCACAGCTGTGCACATTAGAAAGGGCAGCTAGCAAGGTTTTTTGTGGGTTTTGTTTCCACTCTGGTCTATTCTTTAACGCCTTCAAGCGTTGAAGGTTGGACAAAGCCGAGCGTTGAGCATTGGACATAAAATGGAGTACGAGCAATTGTCAGTAACGCTGTTTGAGTTTGCTCTGCGTCATTGTTTTCTTTTTTCCGCTTTATGAATAGGGCCGACGGCAAATCAACGGCACTTTAGTCAGCGCCTCTTACGAATGTTCATCGAAAGTCTTCGTAACGTATTCGGTGCTAAAACATTTATTTTCATATTTTAGTGTGGAACATCCGGCACTCTCAAAATATCTTCGCTGAACGGTCCCTATTTCGGTTCATCTGTTTGTTTTAGTCTACTGCTAACACATGGTTTTCCTCTATATTTTTTGTTCCCCTTGAACAGTGTTGCACTTTAAGAATATGGTATGTAGTTTTTTTTTGGTAATTACATATGAACTTGAATTTTCTGAAGTCTCCTTGATTAGGCTCTGCATTTTGAAGACCATCTATGTATTAGGTTGGTGCAAAAGAAATGCAGGTTTTTCTACCTAAAATCTAAATTAATATAACTCAGATCTAACAAAATTTATTTAATCAAAGTAATCTCCATTACAATTAACGCACTTTTGCCAACGAGAAACGAGCTTCTTAATGCCAATATCATAAAAGTCTGGGGTTCTGGAAGCGATGAACTCATCGAAGGCAGTTTCTGCATCGTTTTGGTTTCTGAAGTGTTTCTCCCGCAAGAAGTTATCAAGGTGCTTGAATAGCTCATAAAAAACTCATATAATAAGCTTTCCAACAATGTATAATACCTCGTAAAAAAGCCTTAGTTTATCAAAAAAAAAAGAAATAGTGTTGAAACTAATGAAACAAAAAAAAACCTGCATTTCTTTTGCACCAACCTAATATATTTTTTTTTATTTCTCGGGAGCTACACATCTGTCACTTATATCGGCGTTACATTCGCTTTCGAAAAAAGGGCAACGGTGTTTTTGGTGAGAAAAAAGGCATCGTGTCTTTACCGTAATTGTGCGTATGCACAATTTCCTGCAACATGCGTACTATGGAATATGTTATGATGTGGAATATTTCTTTGCACTATTCGAGGGTCGATTTCACAATCAGGAATGTCGTTTTTTGCGTAACGAGCTGTACGCGGCCTATATGAGAACGCTGTTCTATAGAAGTATCGCATATGTATTTCTGAAGATAAAAAGAAATCGCCGCTGTCCGTCTGATGCAGCTGAAACGTTTGTGCAAGAGGGAAATTCCGAGTTGACGGCGACGAGATTGTGGACCGTCGATATCGGTGTCTTGATATTAATGAGGGGGAAGTGGATGAGCACGGACGTCCACATCCTTCGAAATCTCGCTTACACTCGTTTCTTTTTATATGTATACATGCTCAAAATTAGATTTAAAAACACTAACACCTCTTAATCTCCACATTCGTTTCACTGTTCATTTTTATTGGTTTATTCTTTTTTAAAAACAGAATTTCTTGACTGAATGAATTCTCAGTGGGTATGTTTTATTGGGAGATCTTTGCAAAATTTTGCGATTAAGCATTGTGGACCTTACCTTAACTTCCTTACCATACTAAATCTGCTTTTTACCGCATATCCATTGTAGAACTTCTGTAACAGGCAGATATTTTGCTCACTTTGCTAAAATTTGGTCCCATTCAGAGAGAACAAATTTCCAACAAAATTCAATAGAAAAAAAGCAAAGAAAAGACTTAACAATGCGATTCATTTTCACAAAATCATAGATTAAAAGCACCAGGAGGATTGTATGAAATAGAGTGTTTGAAGCGATAGCCAAAAAAAAAAGCTGTGGCACACACAACATACGTTCCATGTCTGGTCGGCATCTGTTACTCAAAGTACATCATTAAACTGCCACATGGCACATTTAGGCGACGATTTGATGACAAATCAGATAGAACGGCAGTTATTTCATGGTCGAAAAACAATTTGAAGTTTTTGGAGAAACGTCAAGCACGTCCAAGCCTATCCGCCCACTCACAACACACTGAATCTTCAATTATGATTCTGGGAGATCCTTCGCGATAAAGCAAATGTTCCAATCAATTTGAAATCTAGTTCCAGTAATCGCTTGCCTAACTCGCAACATTCTGTCTGTTTCCTATCCCATCCACATATGGATAAGGATTTTTCTTTAATGGCAGTTTGGGTTTGCGACTGGCGCAGTTGGTAAGGGTTTAGGCTGTGACTGCACGATTGATCGATGGTTGGAAACCGCCGCAGTATCATTAACTAAGCTCTTCATTCATCCGGGATCGACGAATTGATATCAGAACTCTTCTGGAGGATAACAACACTGACTAGATACATCGACTTGCCCCTCTATTCATTGTAAGGCTGCACGCCCGTTCAGAAACCCCAAACGATACAAAATTGTAGTCAATCGCGTAGGTGCATCCCAATAGCGATTGGTCAATGCCGTGCACTTTATCCTTTTTATCCTTTCAATGGTAGTTTGTAGTGTATGAAATAACATTTAAAAATGACAAAATTTGCAAAAAATCTCTCTCAGAAACTCCCGGCTATTCCGAAAGCCCTCTAATTCGTTTCGGATTTTTCAACGTGACGAGTACGCCGTCGCTATCTGTCATTCTATTTTACTTCTTCCGATACGTTTGAATAAGGACATGCATGACCAGCGATTTTTAATTGCGTCCTTCGAGTTCTTCTTTTTTTTCAAGTCACCATTCATTGTTTGTTTTCGTTCCTGCTTCCTATTTGCGAGTTTTCGCTCGTACGTTGTTGAATCCATTGAAGATTCAGTTAACTCACATTGATTTTGCCGCATCTTCTCTCTTCTGATGTCTTCTGTATTCGGGAACTCTATTCTTTCTCTTATCTCCTCGTGTTCCTTTTGCATCACCTCCAGATCTTGAGGGGTAATTTTTTTTCATTACATGCAGACTGTGTGAGCTAAATATGCATCAGGATAGTTTTTGTTAGATACCTGCGCTTCGTACTTCGTTGGGCAGACAGAGCTCTTCACTCCATGTTTAGGTCTGGGATATAGTTAGCCATTCCTCAACTGCGAGTGATTCAAAGGCGACGGAAGGGAACTGACTAAATCCCCATTCTAGGTCCCCGCACAGCTTCTACTATCACCACGACGATCGATGGTTGGGGGAGTTCATAAAACCGATCTGTTAATTGCTGCATAGTTCATTCACTATGGAATACACGTATACTCGCTGTTCTACTCTATTCAACGCTTCATCCGCGTTCGGATCCGCTGTTGTTGCAACATCTCGCATGATGTCCATCCATCAGTCACTACAGTGAGCTAACCAAGTGTACGACCAGCCCACTTGGTTGGCTCTCGTTTCTAACTTTTACTGTTCTGCTCTTTGTGGCAGCTCTAGCTCAGTGGCTGCATGGCCGACAGTTCGAAACTAGCATTGGGTAACGAATATATTATATTCCTTATATTCCTCCGGGGTCGACTAATTGCTACGAAACTTATCTGAGAGGATAAAAACACTGACTTTCAGACATCAGCTGGCCCTCCCCCAAATCATTTCGTAGTCGAACGCGTTGGTCGTACATCGTAAACAGATTGACCAACACTTTGTTTAATCACTTCAACACTGTGACTTCAGGAGTAAATGCCGATTATCCGACAAAAAATACAAACTAGTAATGAGTTTGGTCGGGTTGAACCGAAATTTGTGCATATTTGGAGCCATTTCAGTTCGAATCGACATCTAGTCGAACCCTCCGGGTTCCCCCATCATGAACTTTTAGATACTATCCACTCCGCTCTCCTCTCTTTATTCTTTTCACATTCTTTTCTTTTTCCACACTTATTCGCCACGTCCTTGGATCGTACTCGGCCCACAAAGCACGGAGGGTCATTTGTAGTTTGCTTAAGAAAGGATCTTGACCGATTTACTACTTGAGTGGAAGATATATTCACGATGATCCAGTTGTATTGCTATTATATTAATACGGTTCTAAGAAGTTGTTTCGTCGGGTGAAGTGATACCTTGGGTGTTTTTAAATCCTCCGTTTCCTCGATTTGTAGAGGAAGTTTTGCGTTTTCGCTGCCGTTCTTGAAAACCACTCTACCTATAATTGGAAGGAACCTAACAGGCAAATTACCGAGAATGCTGCCTTTGAGGCAGAATTGAATGATTTTCCATTTTGTGTGAAGGGGAAGTATTTTGTTCATCATTGAGTAGACAACTAATCGTGTTCCCCGAGCTGATGACAGGGCATTCAACTTTTGGTTCGGAATTGACCGTTTTGTGTCGCTGTTCCTCTTTTTCAGGTCACCTAACACAATAGTTGTCGGTGCTCTAGAACTCCACCAACGTTTTTTATTTCTAGAAGTCGCCTGGCCATCCGATGCAAGTTTTATGCAGCAATTATGACATTTCGACCGAAAATGTTCTGCAGATGTGTTTGGGATTTTCAAATAAAGATTCTTCGGACATCTGCATTGGATTGCTTTGCACTGGACTGCTTTGACAATGGTTTCGAGAAACTTTCCAGAGATTTTCTGGGATGCTATTGAAGGATCACTGGTAGTTGCACCATGTAGACTTGGAGTTGAGTTTGAGAAATTGTGCTACTTGTTGAAATGATGAAGGACAGACTGGTCCTTGATGGGAAAAACTTTATAAGCCATGATTGAAGTGGATATCCTCTGCAGTACACTTCGGATAACAGGTGCCACAGAGTAATTTCTCTTTCCTATGTCTTGGAATGAACAGTGTGCTTGAATAACTCTGCGGAAACTGCAACAAAACATTGCAAACTGGACGAATCCACCTCCCACGGTCCTATGCACGTTCTTGTTCCTTAATTGGCATCATATTATTTTCTGGTGACGTCGACTGTCTTTCCACTTGAAATCTCCGTAGTGAGAAACTCCACGCTGTTTTGCTTGCTTACATTGGCTATGTGTAAGATCGCCATTCAAGCTTGTGAAGTGAGGGCGATTTCTTTCCTCCACACGGCGGAGGCGTCACCTCGCTACCCGTTTTCCTCGCTCTCATTTCTCTGCCCGTTCGCTCTTACCCCTTTTTCTAATGTTTTGCGAGAGCATGCGACCGCTGCGCCCATTCCTGAACCCTCATTTCAGGAGAAGGTTGGATACTTTCACTGCAAAAAGGGCTGCTAATCTTCCTCCTTTGACAGTTCAACGTATCAATTGTGTTCAGAGAGGATCCTCATATGTATGTCAAAATAGTCCCGTCTGGGTTCCCCTCAATCAATCGGTTTTTATTGCATTTTGAGGACGTTTTTGTTTCGTAGTGGCGCATGATCCGATGCGCCTAACCGGTTATTCACTCACTCACTCGTCTGCCTTGCCTCGCACTTTAGGGCTTTTGACTTTAATCGCTAGCACTATGACAGTTTTTGACCTTTTTATCATTCGCGTAGTTGTCAGCGTCGTTAGTTCGCTGTTGGAAACGAGTGTTTACCGACATATCGAACACACATCGTCTCCTTTTGATTACAGATGAATAGCATAGCAAGACGAAGGCGCTTTTGAACTCAGCAAATGTCGAGTCTGCACAGCAGCAGTGAAGGTAATCTCGCACCTTTCTTGCATCGCTCTTGTTCCGATCTAGTCGTTAATCTCATCGCGTACATTTTTGGCATACTACTGCGCCCACCATAAGATCTACAGGTTTCTATATCCACTTAATTTCAGATGTGGCGAAGGTGACAGAGGAGCTCTCTCATTGTCGGACACGATTGGATGCTGGAGTCCAAGAAAACAGAAGAAACAGGGACATCATACAAGGGCTCACTGACCAGGTCGGCGGGAGATTTTGCGCTTATCTTCATTTGTTGCGCTTAGCAGAGTAAAAAGCAGCTTATGAAGCCTTTTTTGGATATCACTCAAGTATTAGAAGTTTATCGGTTTCCGAAATATTATGTTTGTTTGGTTGAGTGATCATTTTACATCTGTTGGATCTAGTTAGAAGAAACGATTCTAGTTACGTTTTTTTCTGTTTTTTTTTCTAACAGTTGGTGTAAACTGTACGATTTAGGCTAGTCAGTGCAAGAGTTGCAATATTCACCTTTTTGTATAATGAGCACATTCCATCGATATTTTACGCATCAGTGAACAGTGCTTTAGCAAAACAATGAAGTGGACTAATCTGTGTGACTTTACAAATACATTCGCGCGTGCAGTTTGCGGATTTGAGGGCAAAATTTGAAAAACGTTAAATATTTCCGTTTTGGTAGACATGTTCGCTTCCTGTCCCAGGTCTGTTGTTGGAATCCGTCGTCGTTTAATCGTTTTAACCTGTGCTCATCATTCATGCACCGCGCCTTTCAAGAAATTCTTCCACTAATTTCTTCCTGTGTCGCAAATGATTCACATGTTAACTTCTCTCGTTTTCGTCTTCACCATTTAGTTCTGCAGTATGCTGAAATTTTTGAGGTGAACGTTTGGAGGGGTCTCAAACCAGTGAGAATTTCTTTTTTTTTTTTGCCCGCTAAACGTGAACATCGCCGCTAACAGGAATCTTGGTTGGAACGGGATGACAGAAAAAGTTGAGAAAAATTACCAGACTTTTTAGAAATCTCTATGCCAGTCAACGGGATTCTACTATATATATATATATATATATATATATATAATCTAAATACTACTATATGTAATCTAAAATATTGGCTGTAGTTATGTTCTCAATCTACATGCTCTTTGTTAAGAAAATATGTGCAGCAATACCAGTTTATGCAGTTCCTCGCTCCATTTCTTTGTACGTGATTGGCTCTCGGAATAGCTGAGAAATGCACTCTTATGTATGTTCTTTCGTCACGGGTTCAATTACATTTGTTTGGTCGTTTTTTTCGTTACAGTATAAAATAGCAGGAAAAACTGAGAGGTTTCGTATCAATTGCTGTTTTACAAGTGACTGCACTCTCGACGAACTGAATTATCCATTCGAACCGAATCCACTCTTTTTCTTGAAAAAGAAATACACCCTTCACCTACTGAAGGCACGATTTAATTTTGCCTGCTTTTAAGTGCCAGCATGAACTCTTCACTGTTGCTCGAGCATTTCCCCAGAAGCCTCATCAATATCCGCTTAGCACACAGAAGATAGCTGCCTGCCCCTAATCCTCAAAGTTTTCTCATATCTCAGAACGTTCTGCAGTTGCAGTGCGTCTGCTGCGTAAAAAAAAATCGCCTACGAGAAATTCGTGTTTAGTACATTTTTTAAAATAAGTAGGCCGATTACAATGAATTCCTGTGATTTTTTTTCTGCGTGGTAGTACATTAAAACTGTTCTAATCTACGCAAACAAGACCACTATCAGGGAATTAGTTTGTGTGTGTCACGTACTTTACAAAAAAGACTGCAAGCGTTGAAGATAATGGAATATTCATGGAGTCCATAAAAAGGGTTTTGTTAAGCATTATTCATCGAAAAACCTTCGACGCGTTAGTGAATACGTGATGTTGGTAAAATCCAACATTTTTCTGCGTTGACATTTGCAAACGTTAAACAAATGCTCCATGTGAAGTTCAGCACTGAGAATATTTGGACCCAATGATGGTTTTTCAAGAGATGATGTATACCTAAAAAGAAGCCCGTTATTTTCATCACTATTTTTGTTAAATAGTTTGAGGATCTATTATGCGCCAATCTCTCACTCAACTTATACTTCTAACTTTACTTCCCTTCACTTTACGTGACTTCACTTTGCTTTAACCCTCAACTTAACAGTACTTCACCGAAAAAAGTTGCGGTCAACACTGCTATCGACTCATCGGTAACAAGTTTCCATTTTCAGATTTCTTTGAATACAAACATTAGATTTTTTCAGATCCAGAAGTTCCGACAACGCACTGCTCGAGACTCTGCACAACTCGTCTCACCTGTTCCACTTGCCTCCTCATTGCCACAACTGACGATCGAAATGGCCTCGTCACCATACATTGACTACGTGGAGCCGTCGCACTCCTCGCCACGCTATCTCAGCAGAACCTCGCACGCTCGGCGTTCGAGAAATAAAAGTCTGACAAGGCTCGACCAGCCTGCCAGTTCTGTAGCGCTGTGAGTTGATTTGCTTAGTTGTTTTGGTTACGTTGTGGTTCTGTAATCAGAGCGGAGCACTCAAGGGAACATTTATAGCCCTAGAAAATTTTAAACTTGTGCTTCAAGCTTAAAGCCTTGTCACATCACTAGAATGACGTATTTCGAAACCTGTGGGGTAATATACATAGGTGTAGATTACGAGTCTAAGAGTGGCCCCTCTCGATTCCTACTAATCGACCTCAAAAATGGCTGGGATACTTCGTTTGTTTCCACGAGGTTCGTAAAAACGCGTCACCCTTGTCCACGCTCCACAACCACGATCGAACGGTCGAAGATCAGTGGGGTCTGCTCACCAGCCTATTCATGTAAAACCAATGAATAGGCTGCTGAGGGGACCGAAGCGTGTTCCAGGGAGCGGACTAAAACGTATGTTGTAGGAAAGACGCCGTTCTCGTGCCATTTTTCAGGGCGATTTGGGAGGGGGACGGGTTGGCAGAGGGATTGAATGGGGTTAGACTAACAAGTTTTCCAACTACGTTAGTTTGATGATACGTTGCCTTTAAGGCAAGAATTTACAGTTATCCAGGGAGAAAAGGATAAGATGTTTGGCGTTGATTACTAACCAGTAACCATTTATTTACCGATCACCATGTCGAGCATTTCATTATGTTAAGTACACTGGATGCCTTGAATTCTGACTTCGATGGATCCGAATTCGTTGCGTTGATCCAATAACATTGTTCGTTGCCCCGAAAGTTTCGATTATTCTTTCTTTTCGATATGCTGTTTGCCAATGTTAACAATTTTGCTATGACAATAACAAATATAAACAATAGATAATAACAAACAATAAATAACAGTAACAATTATGCGAAACGTCGTCAAAAACCGGTAGGACAACAGTAGCCAGAAAGCTACACCTTATTCTGTCTTTAAAATAATTCTTCGGGATCCTTTTCTTTGAGTATTAGAACTCCAGTTTTCTAGCGAAGTGTGAGCTTTTTTCGTTTCTTTAATCCTTATATTTTTCGCTTGTGCATAGCACATAGTGTTTTGATTGTCTATGCGCACACAATTTTAAGAGAAAAAACATTAAAGTCTACATATCACAGTCGAGCTCCAGAGGCAACCTCTATGTACTGCGATAGCGCATGCATAATTATTTGGCCGTTAGGTTTGCAGCAACATCAGACATTCCCACATATTTAAGCTCTGTGCTTGTCCACTGAGAAAGAATTGCTGAAGGTATTTTTTTATTAACAACCTATGCTTACTAGATTTCATTTTCTCATTCATAAGGAAGAGAACTGTAGGATAAAATCGAGCTTAAATCTTTTGTGAGTAGCTAAAGCTAAAGCTTAACGATAAGTTTTATGGTAGCCCTGATTATGATGCGTGAATACGAGAATGATTCGCCCCAGGACTAGCAGGATAACACCTTGCGGTTGTGTATCCAAAAGTGGATCGTCTAGGAAGAGGCGAAACGATTCACTTCTCTCAGTCCTAGCCCCTGTTTCTATAATATATTTTAGGACTCTTACCGCAGTATCTGAAAAAAACTTGTTCTTTGAATTGCCCACTTTTTTTCCTGTGGTCTCATTTTTGTTCTTGTCCTCTATGGCGCAACTATGAAGTTCTAATGCAGAAAAGACAGAAATTTTGTTCAGTTCCAATGGTTCTCAGAAATTTCCCGATGCTTTTCACTTACTCTCACAGCTCTATGAACAGACATATGAAGTGCATGCTTTTTCTGAGCATCTCGACAACCGCATGATTTAATGACAATACCTTCAGTTATTGTTATGTTGGCACGCAGTTTTTTTTTTACTCAAAAAAGATATTCAAAGGGAATTCTGCGCAAATAAGCTAACCAAATTAGCAATTTTTGATCAAACTTTTAGCGGCCAATGAGGCGTCAGTAGTTGTGATGATCAGCAGCAAAAACGGTGAAAACCTGATTCATTCGCGTAATTAACGCACGGCCTAAAAATAGTTTTACACCACGTCTTGATAAGAAAGTTTTGTTGTTCTTACGGCATTCGCCTCTTCGTTTCTTGTCCAGAAGAAAATGAGAATGCTTCAATTCGTAGCCAACACAGTGATAGCTCAAGTGCAGGTGAAAAAACCGTAGAAAAGGCAGGTGCACCTGTGATTGTGTTGAAACTGGCATCCAAATATCACATGGAATGAGATTTAAGGAGACAAGCCCACTTTTTTAGCCTCTTTACATTCTGATGCATCTCTTCAAGTTTTATTGGAATTGATTGTGGACGGAATTTTCGTGATCGTAACGATCGAATCGCACACTATCAACGCCTATCTGAAAAGAAACTATGTTGTGTCGGGTGCCTTTGACACCGACTACGTAGTCAGTACATACAACGCAATCTCAGAGGCGTCATTTTTTGCATAAAGGACTCTTCTGCTTATCAATCCCTTTGTGATGAGGCAATGCGTTTGTGTTCAATCCAGCATTTTTTTTTTGTTATGGACGCGACTGCAGCCTATACGATAAGTTGCGAATTCAGCCAATGTATCAATTCACTGTTTTATCTTTCCGCCCTAGTGCCAATCAATCCTTTCTTCCTTCTGGGATCGATAAATTAATACCACACTTGCCTGGGATACTCGGACTTGACACATCGGCTAGCCACCACGAGTCATTGTATAGACCAGTTACACTTTCGCAAACACAAACGATTCTGATTTGAAGTGAACGTGAGGGCGCACCCCAAGCGGATTGGTTAACACCAGAAACTTCATCCTCCTATCTTTCCTAAACAATTTTGGTAAAAATGTAACGACCTCGAAGAATAAAAGGATCCGCCGGCCTGTTACAGGTTTGAGCCATCGACCACACAATCAGAACCCAACCTCTTAGCAGTGCGCTACGCTCGCTTCTGGCGCTTTAATACGTAAATACTATTATTTATTTTAGTGCTGCGTTCTATTCACCATTGTTAAAAACCTGTATGACAATTAGACACTTATCTCAAAACTTGATGTGAGCCGAACATGTATTATTGAGAGATTTGATTTTGAACTGGTTCCCCCTTCGTGTGTTGTGAGATGATGTGTGTTTCCGAACACGTCGTAGAGGAAAAGATGAGTGGGCAATACATAGCACCAGGACGCAATTAGACGAAAATTCATTAAACACATGTTGCATGTTCTGCTGCACTTCCAGAAATGGCAGGAACATTAAATACCCAGCGACGTCCCAGCTATCCTTGGACCTTGCGCTCACAGTCATCCCAATGGGGGAAGAATAAGTTTTCTGCTCAGACTAAATACATAATCAAATCAAAGTCGTCTTACCATACTTCACTTTGGTTTGAACTGAACAACGTAACAGCTATGCCCTGCGTTTTTAGACGCTAATTTTTCGGTTCCGAGGTACCTACGTGGATTTCAACTTTGAAACCAATATGGTTATTTTAAATGTTCAACAACCGCCATTTACTCATGTAACTACATGTAGTAGACACCTCAGCAACGAGAGAGCTGAAATTTTGAGAGATCATTCAAAACAATCCTAAACCGAATCTGTTTGCGCCGAGTACATCGCATAATCGCATTATCATTAAAGCATCTAAGAATTGGACTGAGCTTACGAATACTTTCGCGAAGAATTGTTATTTCTTGTAAGTCCTATAGTCCTAGTCCGTTTTCTTGTAACTGAGGCGAAAATTTTTTTCTACATTATGGGGACATCAGAACAACTGCAGAACTCCACTACTTCATTTCTCTTTTTTTTAAGAAAGAAATTTTCTTTATTTCTTATTTTCGCAGTTCTTATTTCAAAATTATAAAACAACGATATTTCAATCTATCCTCTCGTGTTTCCGCTTTTAAAATTTCTTTTATAAAAAAGGATCATCAGTTTCACAATACAGTTCATTTTCTTCGAGTGTTAAAATCCTATCATAACATTTATTTTTCATATCTCTGGTCGGCTATTTAGGCGGGGAACTCGAATAATGTGAATTTTAATGGATAATTTTAATGGACATGATCATGTCATATAGCAAGCAGAGAAAAAATAGTAGATAAACAGTGAATAGGTTAGCTTAAGATTTATAAGTAGCTCAGCATATCGCTTTGACCTGAAGAGAGCGCTTGCAGTCGTGGATTACAATGAATTCTTAGAATAAATATATGCAGGCATCGTCAAACCATCACCAATCGCTTTGAATTTCCGCTGCTTTTCCCAGATTGACGTGTTTTTTAAACGGTAATGCTTAACATGAATGGATAAACGCTTTCCTGGGCTATTATATAATTTATTCTTATAAGCTCGACATCCACATCGTTCGACGCATGTTTTGGACGTATGTGGATAGCTGTACTATTGAGTTTTATCATTTGGTTTTGAGTTATGATATCCCGTTGCTGTTTCCTATATGTAGTTATCAGCGTTGAGAATTGTGGGGTGGTTCCGGAAGACACACAGCTTGTGAATTTTTCACTTTGACTCGCTGCAGTGTTTTGCTCTACGTTACAACATTTTCCGTTTTTCTAAGCTGTGGTGATGGCTTCCTTGACATGTCCCATATGGACATGACAAGGAAACTACGTCCCACTGCTTCGAATAATCAGAAAAATACCAAGGATTCTTTGATGCAAATGATCTTTCATGAAAAATCATTTGCAAAAATGTTGGACCGACGCAGTTTTTTTTTTTTGGTAGTCATCTCTGCACGGTTTTGATGGCTGAGAAAGATACAGCAGACACCCTTTGTGATGTGGGTAAATCTGCTAATTTTCGCGAATCGCATACGTACGCAGAGTTCGTTGTCCTACTTGAATTGAGTAAAGTGGAGGGATCCTGTCGCTGGATAACATGGGCACAATAATTAATCTTATCACTTATTCGTACCTTTTCACTTCGTTGCCATGGCAAAGTTCGGGGCATACGACTTTTTAGAGCGGTACTTTCATAGGCTTATTTTTGTATTCATGTATTTTTTTTCTGCAGCTGCTGCAGGTTTCATCGTTTTATTTAATAATTTGTACAGGTATCCTTACTCGATCCGTTATAGATATTCTTCTCCTCATAGCATAAAAGGAAGGTTTTGAACAAGTTTTTGGTACCCACATGCTTCTTGTCTCAGTGAAAAGTGAACAAATCCACCAGGATGAAAAAAAAATGAGATTTCACTCTCAACACCCAGTTCTTCATATGTGGCTTTGTTTTGTTTGTACTTGACCGTAGACACAAAATAGATATGCCCGTATAATCAGTTGTAAATGACGCAGTCTACTCAACCATAGCAAAAATAAGCGATTACGTTCATTCTTTCTAAGTGTTTACACCACGGTCGACGGTTCCGACTACTTAAGGCACAATTTTCTCAGCTAACAACTTTATTTCATTCCAATAGCATTTCGTGCACGAACAAATATCTTTATGTGCATATTCCTCTTTCTTAGTAGCTCCTTGGTGTACCTCCAGGATTTTCAATCTTCCTGGGTTTCAAAAACAAAAGAACGAGCAGTTGTTTGCAGATTTGTTACAACTTTGTACATTGTACTACATTGTAAGAAAAACTTTGAATGGCTTTTTTGTAGCCATTCAAAGTTTTTCTTACAATTTCCAATGCACATTACACCATTCTGTAGTATAACTGTGACTCCATCTATGGTTGATCGTTATTTCATGATATCCCATCATAAAAAAAGTGGAGGCGGTTTTGATGAGAACTCGCAACATTTTGTTTCCCACCAGCCTGGTTACCTACATGAGGAGACGTAGCCGAGACCGGTCATGTCGGCTTGTAGATGAATACCTCCTACACCAGAGGTGTTCGTATAGATGGACAACCTCTAATTAGCGTCTACAGTGCAAACTGCCCGTTACGGGATCGCCGACGAAGAGATTTATTCTGGTGCCTATAACTAACTGCGAGTTTGGAAAGCTGCGTAAGGACATGAAAAAATCAACTACCTTCATTTTAAACAGTTGAATGGGTGAAGCAGATTACAGGATCACATGCTTAGTATTTTCTCGTCGTGATCTAATAACTGTTGCTCGAAAACTTAGCAGCGTGAACAACGACAACAGCTTTGTTTTACCTTCAGATCTTAGTTGTTTTACGCAAAAAATAAATGCAATACAAATGTAATTGCGTTGATAAAAATTTAATAGAGGTTTTAGAAAGTCGCGAGAACAGTGCTTCCAGTTACGCATACCCATACCACCCATTGCAGCATTTTTGTAGAACATCCCGGAATAAACCCGTCCTGTGTCATTCCATCCAAAAAGTGCTCGAAATATAATTATATACCTATAATTCATACATTATTGTGGATTCTTTTTTAAAAATGTGTAGATATTCTCCAGATCTTCCTCCATCGACGTTCGACATGTCTATTCGCCCAGATTTCGCTCATCTCCACGTCTTTTGCAGTACTCCGACGAACACTTGAATTTGGAGGAGCAACAAAGTATTGATGAGCTCTTTTCTAGACTGAAGAGTGAGCTTTTCAAGTGAGTTAGTTTCCCCTCATTTGACATCTTTGAAGTTTTCATCTGGGTATGTGGCCATGAAATGAATTCAGAATCCTTTCGAAGTGCTTTAGTTTTAGTTTTTTCTCAGTAAAACTTCAAACGCAAAAAGGGACAAAACAACGCATTTTTGCAAAACATTCAAAGGAACCAAAATTGAAAAGCGATTGGATGTTTTTTATGTTCACTATTGTAAGTTTTCTGAATTTCTACGACTTGCTTTTTTCCCAGAAATAACACACTGGAAGAAATAAACGACATGCTGCGTGAAGAAAACGATGCCGCGCTGGCTGCAAACGACAATCTCAGGCAGGATGTGGTTGAGCTAACGAGAGCCCTCGAGCAGCTGGAGCAAAGCCAACGGGATGACAGGGATCGCTTTAAAGCAGAGAACACAGTAAGTTGCTACTGAAGTTATTTAAAAAAAATACCTTCGATATAGTTTCTGTGACACATCCGCTATCTTTTTCTTTCTGGATTTAGTCGTTCACTCATAATCTAACTCCTTGTACGTTTCGCTCCTCCAGCGCACCTCAGTTTTGGATGAATGAAAGTGCATCTGAATCATGCAGAATTCATTATTCGGTATTGGAATTCACAATTTCAATGCGCAATTCATTTAGCCTTCATAGAAAATGATAATTGCTATCGCAGTAGTAATCATCTTTCCACTTACTCATTCTTAATTCCTGATAGTTCCATTATCACTATATACTAGTCGTTTAAGTCTGTCATATATATTTCATGGTTTTGCAAGATAACCGCCGCTTTGAAAAAAAAAATCACCAGTAGTGTCGTTGTTAGAATCTCTCTGTGTTAATTAGTTTCGCTTAAACAATAGCTCTAACCACAATAGTTGCCCCGCAGATTATTCTAACCCTAACCGGTGTCATGCACTTCTGACTTTATCGGCTAATTTTGTTCAGTGCAGGGTTTCCATGTTATTGTGAGCTCACATTGTCAGATGAGATTGCGTTACTTTTTGTGAATGGCCTGTTGCAGCCATATTGCACTGATATCTCGAGTTTCGTACTACATTAGGGATGGAAATATAATACTTTCGGGATATTATTAGCTTTCGAATAATATTCTTATTGCGCGCATTGCTATCACATCGCATAATCAGAATAATCACTGCATTTTCATTGGTGCCACTTTCATTTTGATCTAAAACAACTGTTCAGTCTAGCGTTTTATGACATTCTGCACAGCACATGAAAGCTAACGGAAAACGCCGGAATTCCTTTCATTCGTATTATCTGAAGCTGAAATAATTCCTACGAAATAAGGGTAAGATTGTTAAAGGTGCGTACATATTAAAGTAACCTCGACTCTACTTTCAAGAAAGCATATCGCGAAACTGAAAATATTGAGATCTTTAAACGAAGAAATGGATGTTTTCCTGGAGAGATCCCAGCCAATCTCTGCCGATTTCGTGGGACGTGAAAGATAATTTTCGAGATTTTTTTCATCTTAGTTTCTCTCTGGTAGTGAATAGGTTTGGGGTCAGTTTACAAGTATTACGGCAAAAATGCAAAACACCCTCTGACTATTCCAGAACAAGAGCACTCGCAGGAACACTTTCCCCAGCGAGGTATTCCTTCACACCCATGGTAGTATTCCGTCAAGGATTGTCGAAATGAAACTGCGTATAACCTTTTTTTTTCGAAATTACTCGATAGAGTAGCTCTTACGCACAAGTGATGAACTCTCGACTAATGGGGTTTCATTTCCTCCTTTTCATCTTGTGCTCAGAATTAGTTTTTTAGGAATAGGTGAGAAATCAGGTGAGTCGGAAAATTTTGTCCTGAACCGACTGAAACGTTTTCTGCAATACGCGTTCCTTATTCACTGTATACCCGAGATGGTTGTGGGGCGATACTTTCCTTGAAGCTGAACCTACCCATTTGTACGTAAATACGTATTTTTTTTTACTTCAGTTCTATTTTGTGATCAATAATTCTCGTAAGCTTGTTACGTTTTTTTTTCCCCAGAGACTGTGAGAAGAATAACTACCTTTAAAGGAGCTTATTATTTTAGGAGTTTCACTCTAAGTATCGTCCCCTCGCCAATATCCATTGAGTTTTTGTCAGTTCTTGTTTGCGTTCACTTTTCTTAGAGGCATTCAAATATCTCGGTTGAGTCTTAAAAAAACACCTTTCAACAGCGAACCTTTGATAACGTTCCTTATCACAGCTGTGTGTTGGATTCAACATTCAGTTAAGACAAAAAAAGAGGTGTCTTTTTTTATCACAAGTAGAGATAGAGAATCGAAATTGTCCCATTTCTATCCCACTCTTTGTTCAATGCACGATTTTGGTTGTTTCTTACGAATCTCCCTAATTAGTTCTCCTGACATCCGAAAAGATTCCTAGTCTTCGGATTGAGCATGTGAAAATTCGTTAGAATGCGTCATTTTATCGTACCTAAAGGGGATTAATTGCTTACTTTAGCGAGTATTTTGGGCCTACGGAAACATGTACGTGTCTCTCTCGAATTGTCTCTTCGTGCAGCACGGACATCCTGCTTCTGCGAAAAGAAATATAAGAGAGAAGGATGGAGGAGGAAAGAAGAGGACCTGTACTTGGTTGTATGAGACTCCCAGCTTCTATTGTTAGCGTTCCAGTGGTGCTATGCTCTCGACAAGAGTCGTTCATATCTGTCACCCTGTTATTTATGACCTCATTGCACCTTATTGCCGGATGTCGCAGAACTCGAATTCCTATATGCCTGCTCCTTATCTTCATAGCCTCTTGACAAACTACTTAGGGACCTTAGAAGGAAAATAAACATGTTCCACTCCTTGTTTTAATGACTAAACATATTTTAGCGCTATCGCAGCCAAGTTGAGCATCAACATCGCCAACTTATCGACCTCTGGAAGGCATTCACGGCTGTGAAACGAAAGGTGAGTAGCTTTTCAGTGGATAATGTTCTTCGAAGGAAAATATGTTCTGAAACTGATGGAAGTGTTTTGTTCAAGGAAAAGATTGTTTTGCTTTCCTGTTGGTGTTGAGAAAGTATCAGTTTCAGCTTTGTAGAAAAGCTAGTGACTTAACACTGGCAAGAAGTAGCCGAAAAAATTGTTTCTCATATCAGTTTTCTAAAATAGAAATGTTTTAGAGCTCAATTTCTTGGCATACAGTCCTTATAACGGATAGTTTACTCAGCCTCAGAGCTTCATCTAGTTTGCTGTGGGATAGAATTCCCAACCCTTTTGGTAGATACATCTCTACGGTTTTACTTCGAACGTCAAAAATATTGTGTATCCCTTGTTTTAATTGTTAAGTATATTTATGTAAATAGTCATTTTTTCCTATAAATGTCACAACATAGGCTTGACAAGGTCAAACTCAAACATTGATCATGTCGCAGACGTTTAAACTTCGATAACAGGTCGTAGATTAGTTGTTTGATCCTAATTTTGACCACTAATGCAACAAACGTTATGCCTATGACAGTCTCAAACTGGTTTAGAATTATCTCTGGTACTTTTTTTCTGAAGTCAAACTGAGGTGGCGAAAGGGCTTTGGAAAGTGGTAGTGGTTACTGGTCACGGTTCAACTAAGGTCCTATGAATGTGGCTGATGGAGAACCGGTTGCAAATTGTATAAATTTCGATTGTGGATGACCGACGTGGTTAGACTCTATTTGTTAGTGTTAGTGGCTACTGCTTTAATTGTGTTGCTATGGCTGCGGAGGTCATGCTCCGAAGTTGCCTTTCCTGCGTCGGAACCATTTATTTGTTGGCAATGGCACAATTTTGCCCGTGTTATCGCTTGGAAACATCTTAGAGATATATCACATTTTTCTGTTACGCTTGCGCTAATAATTAGTTATCCATAATAATTTTGGACAATTTTCTGTTGACTTGGAGTTGATAGATTGCCGATGTAGGTGTTAATGGAGTGCAGTTTTCTTGAGAAAAAAGTGAGTAATTAGTGGTTGGAAAAGTAGATTTGAACACGACAAAGGCGCCTTTACTGCGCATACCTATGTACATATACCGTTATGTGAAGCGTAAATAAAGAATGATCGTTCCATTAAAAAATAAAGAATAGAGAAGAGAAAGATCCATGAATGGATGAACTCAGGAGTCTAAGTAGGTAAGTGTGAGATAAGAGCTTGTATGCATACGGTTTTTTAAAATGATTTAGAGCATTCCGCCTTCCTTAGGAAATACGCAGTTACAAAGTTTGTCTTTCTACTTTCCAGACTCTTCCATGGTTTAGGTTCGAGAGCTTCATACATCTACAGCTAAAGATCTGGACAAGCAAATGACGGAATTCACTCGATGCGCGGCCGTGATGAAAAAAGCGATCCGACACGCGGAATTCAAGGTACTGTAGAATTTCTGTGTAGCTATGGACTCGTAAAACTGTGTAGATAAGATCGTCAATATTTACATCGAACTTGGGTAACCTGGATCTGCGTTGGAGCTGTATATAATCTCTTTCAAGCGATCTTGCGGATTTTCGTATGTCTTTTTTGCAAACCTTGCGCGATTTCCTATTTGTAGTCTATATCGCAATCTGGGCAAAGCCACAGTGGGGCCAAGCAGCGTTAGTAGCTCTCAAAAGTTTTTCTATGAATTTTGTAGTCTTTTTTCTTTCATAGTAGGAAAATGTAGTGCACGGAAGAAATCGTAACTTGTGAACACGACTTTCAGAACAACGAGTTACGCGATAAAATGGCGAAAGAAAAGGACGAAGTGTTGGAGGAGGTGATGGCGAAGTACGAGGCTTTGTCAACTAGTCAGATCGAGGTCTCTTATATTTTCTACCATGGAAGAAATGCAAGCGATGAAACTGTTTTTGTAGACGGAGAAACAACTGATGGATAAGACTCGCCAACTTCAAAAACTCCAGGACGAGCTTCACAGAACAAAGGAGCAGTGCGAGGATGTGGAAAATGCGATTTCGCGGATCTGCAACATGGCTGAACTAAGTTCAGCACCCATGCGTCTGCGTACACGTAGCGAGAGTCCAGGTACGCCCCATGCTACCATCGCTTCCACCTCTCCAATTTTCCGCCCCTTTATTAACGTTCCGTGGGAATGACGCATTTCAGCTACCCCTCACACTGCCAACGATGCCATGCGAAAAATTAGATCCGTACTGTCCGCAAAATCAGCCCAACTACGAGAAGCTGACTCGAAGTAAAACATCACTGCAGCCTTAACACTGTAGGGGATTACCTCCAATTTTAATTCAGGGTCGAGCACACTGAAATGGAGCTGAATCGTCTCAAGAAACAGCTAGAAGTTCACGAAAAAGAAAAGCGATTTCAGAAAGATCGTGACAAACAGCGGGATGAGGAAACAACCGAAAGGTATATTGAAGTATGAGTTTTTACGAGAAGCTATTGCTGATTAATTAATTTGATTAATTCACCCAAGCTGCCCCGAAAATAATTGACAGTCATCTAATTCAAGAGCTTTGCGTATCCTCATATGATCACCGGCATCAGTTTTCACCATTTAGTAAATTCCAACTCATAACTCAACCGGTCCTTCTCCTATTAATGAGGATGATAAATCTTCTACCGAAATCCTTTTCACATAAACCGAACGCAAAAGACTGGGCAAGAGATCAAGGTGGACCTGGAGGTCCAGCTTGACTCAGAGGAAACGCATATATACCTGGATTTGAGCATTACAGAGAAATGAGGTTGTCGACAGTCGAACATGAACTGCGCCGAGCCACCGAGCGTCTTCAAACAATGGAGCAGGAGAAGTCTATGAAAGAAGCTATGTTGACGTCGTTACAAAATAC
Organism: Necator americanus; assembly: GCF_031761385.1. Taxonomy (NCBI): domain Eukaryota; kingdom Metazoa; phylum Nematoda; class Chromadorea; order Rhabditida; family Ancylostomatidae; genus Necator; species Necator americanus. The sequence continues at coordinate 26,878,799 of NC_087372.1, read as the reverse complement.
GATAACATCCACACACAGGTGATTTTCTGCTGAACAGATCTAGTATGATGCGTGTGAAAATAAGGCTGACTCCAGAAATCACAAGGAGTTCATCGAAGGTCTCATGTCAAGCCATCGCGATGAGTTGGCATCCAGGGATAAAATGCACGAAGCTGAACTGGAGGAGCGGTTGAATGAGGTTTGAATTCATTCGTGTGTTCTTTTTTACATTTCAGTCTGCGTGTGAAATGAGTGATAAGTGCGATAGGGCGCAAATACCGATCATTCATGCACTTGCTTGCTCCTCTTGAGTGCTCTTGAGTTGATAAGCAGCAGTCACATATCATGAGTATCTTGTCCGCATCTTGAGCGAATAAGTTCGTATCTTTTTCTCGTAAGTTTTTTCCCCAGAAATGTCGACTTCCACCCTTTTCAAAGTTTTCTGAATTGCAGTTTTTCGTGAACAGAGTGAATTCCATTTTCGTTCTCCTTACTTGTTTCCATTTGATTTCAAGAAAGTTATCTTTTTTGTTGGTGCAATCAATCATTTTGAACAAAAAGCCTCTCTGTGGTACTGTTTCTCTAAGTTTGCACATCCCCTCCTTCGATTATCCCAATAGAGCTGTAGTGATCTGGGAACCTGAGTAAAATTCATTTTGATCGAATTTATCTCAGAATAATCCACTCTTCCTAGATAAATCTACTATTAAGGAGCGTGCACGTGAAAGCAGAATGCAAGCCGAGATAGACCGCTTCAACGCAGAGCTCGAAAGCCTCCGCGAGCAGCTCCGAACTGTCAAGGCTGAGCATTCAGCCGCTCGAAAAGCAGCTGACGAGAAAGGTGTCCTAACGATAATTGTGTGGAAATAGCAAAGATTGTCATATGCACCATTCAGACTTCACAATATCCACGCTTGAAGAGAACATCTCACGATTAAAGCACGACCTTGACATGGAGCTGTCCAGACTAGACGCGAAGGATACCGAAATTACGGAGCACACCCTTCGCTTTGAAGAATTGTCGGCGAAGGAACAACAACTGAAGCAAGATTTAGCTGAGGTTTGCGGATCTTCGCGAGTTCTCTTATGAAATTCGTGGAAAATTTTGCTCATTACAGGCACAAGGATTGAACACCGTTTTGAGCGATGACAACCGGTCCTTGCAAGATCAGTTGATACAACTTCGTTCTGACGTCGACAAACTTCAGGACCAGCTCGACAATGCAAATCAGCACAGAGAGGGTTGGTAATGTTTCAAAAACACCTCCGATCCGTGGAAAAATCAATTCTAGAGATGAAATCGCAAATGGAGGAATCGCAGCAGTTAAACATCGCTCATGAACAACAGGTGCTCAAACTGAAAAGCACCGTGAGATTATTGGAAGAGAGAATTGAGTCGGTTAGTGCAAACACTAGAGTTTTCCGGGATTTTTTCGTATAAATTCTTCTCAGGATAATGAAGAAGTAAGATTAATACGTGAGCAGCTAGACCACCATCAAAATCTCACAAAGGAAAGAAGCAACGAGTGCACTGAACTGGTAAAACAGCTGGAAGAAGTGAAGAGGTAGCGTGTATTTCAAGTTCTATTTTGAGTCGAAACTTCTTTAAATCATCAAGACCTTCTCAGTGTTTGGTGGCGATCTTTAAATTGAAAAAAATTAGAAACATTACTCATTAGGCCGAATTCCTATACTCATCCCTAGACAGAACTAATCTTCGAAGCATGACTTCTGGTTACGACACACGTGTTCCAGCTATCATTTATTCCGGAATGAAAATCTACGGAGTTTCATAAGTTAGTGTTAGCAGTGTCTGTGGTCACCTGTACCTAATTAAGGTTGATATCATCAAAGACAGCATGCCACGAATCGAATGTCGTGGTGAGGGAATCCGCGGAAGAAGGTAGGGGCTGCAGATTTTTGGATTTGAATGGCTCCCCTCATCTTTCCCTGATCGTCGTAAAAAAAGGCGTAGAAGATGCCGTTTCTCACGACGATCTCAGTCGCAACGCGCTCCCCTTGTGTGGGCGCCGCATCCATGTGCGAGCTACCAAACTATTTTGGAGAATCATACACGCCCACTGGAATTTTGTGATGTGAGGTGAACTTGCGACCGTACCAGAAGCAAGAGAAATCCTCACGTGGAATACGAGAAAAGTTCTATCTAATAGCTTCAAATGACGTATGTGAAAATTATCGTTAAAAACGGAACATTCCAGCCTTCAAAAGCAACAGGATTACCCTGTACGTTCCAAGCTTTTTATAGCTTAATTTATATTTGAACAGAGGGATCTTCTGTCTCTCTGACCTCTTGGAACTTACAAGAAGAAAAAGAGTTCATTCAATAAGATTTCAAGACTTCCCGAAAGTGATTTTCCTTTTTTCCTAGACTTCCTAGACAAAAATCGCTTCCGTTTTCTTATTAGAATAACACATAAAATGACATGTACTTTTAACACCATTCCTCTTTAATTTATTCACTAGTTTCGACAACCCACACCATTCTTCTTTACGTATTTCCTTATAACTGCGTAGTTCTTTTCATCTCTATGGCCAGAAGAACACCTAAGACGGTTGTCTGCGTCTCCGTGAACGATTGGAGCGTGACCTCGAGGTATGTTCGCGTATCCACCGGCATAGGAATATCCGTTGTACACGTAATGTCTCGGAGGTATCCGCGGAGAATCCGCCGTAACCCTCTTTACCGTTCCCCGAGATGAACGGAACATTCCCGGATCCCGCCGTCTACAACCACATCTCTCGCTTTTCCCGCGGATTAAGTCACCACGTTAGATTCATGGTATGCTGCCTTTAGACGCACAATGCAATACTTGTTTTAGTTCAACCATTTTTGTCCGGAAGAAGTCCCGATTTCAGCTGGAAATGGAAAGTCCCTCCACACCATGTAAGCGTATATAAGTGCAGGTGTAGAAAAAAATGAAGCAAAATTCTTTAAACTGATCCAAGAGAGCTTTCATGTGAGGGTTACGAGAGAAGGCGTCGGTGCCTATAGCCCAGCTACCTCTTTACCTTTATGCGGCATTAGTTATTCACATTATGATGTCAGTGGAGAAGAATTGGGTCTGCCGTAGTACTTTACCGCATTTCCTGACGAAAGCACTGGTAATTCCACTACAATCTTTTGGTAACGCCATTTGCTTGCTATGATCAGCTAAATGGAATGAAGAAACAAAGGTGAAGAATGTTTTTCGGTGGGACGATGATCTGCTTCAGTGAAATATCATCGCGGCTGTCCAGCCCGAGCTCCATCAGGTAGAGATGTTCAGAGTAGCATGCAATAAACCCCAAGAGGTCAATTCTCTTCATGTTTTGATGTGTCGTAGGATAAATAGGATAAGGAATGACAGGATACATTAGTCTAGCTGTAGTCTCTTGAACACTAGAAATAAAGCAACAATCCCATATGATTTCCAGAGAACGCGATGGTCTTCTGGATGATCTTGCAACAATGCGGAACGAAGTTGCTACGGTGAATTCGCGCTTGGCGCAAGCTGAAGGCGACGCTGAAAGACGTCGTGCCGAGGTTAAATGAACTAACTTCTGAAACAGTGTCAGCTCCGAGTTGCTTCTAATGACGTGTCTTAGGATAGCGAGAAACGTTCGTTGATGGACGATCTTCGGTTGAATTTCGACCGCCTCACCGCAGAAATCAAACAGAAAGAGTTAGTAGTGGAAGACCTGAAGGGTATGATTTCTGTCCATTTTAGAACAACAACAAAGAAAAATAAGAAAAAGTTCTGGGAGCACTTAGATGACGAATTCTAGAATCAGCTTTTGAACTTTTCCAAACTAAAATTTCCCATTTTTCCGAGCAACCTACGGTAATGTGTAGAACTCGTACCAAATCCGTACTGGGAGTATCGGAATTTGCTGGTCACCACTAATTTAAATGACTTTTACTGTTGGTTTCTTATTTTGCTGGCGTTCTTCTCTTTTTTCACAATTTTACTGACAACTTTCCTTGTCGAACTGACTATTTCGTTGTTTTTTTTTTCATCTTAAACAGTTTTTTTTTCAGAGCAAATTAAAATGTTGGAGTCTGCTTCTGCAGAAAAAGAGGAGTTTGCGAAAGCAGAAAAAATTCGTACCGAAGAAAGTTTCGAACTTAAACAAAGAGAAATCGAACAGCAATGGAGCGAGAAACTTCGAGTGGTGAAATCTGAATTAGTAAGCTCAAAGCCCTCTTTTTCCGTTGTTAGCAGAGGAATTTCTATGGCTTTCCAGGAACATAGAGAAAAAGTGGTGAAGGAATGCGAGCATCGTTTGGAACAACTTACTCGTCTTCACGAGAAGCTCATGGAAGAGGAGCATAGTATAACTTTAGAGAATGCTGAGCTCATGTATGAGATCAAGATGGTACACCATGGAAATGTGAAGTTTCAATGGTCGTTTTGCAGAGAAAAACTCCAGGAGACCTCGTTAAAGCATAAAAAGGAAATGGAGGATTTGATTGAGCAGAACAATCTTGACAGAGAAGAGTGGGAGAATGAAAGGCAAGAGGTAGGTGACTTTTTTGGATTTGAGAAACAATTACATTTTATTTCTGCCACTTTCCTTTTTTCACCTGGAGCACTCAATAAATAATTATGTTTACACGTTAGTGCCTTCATGACTCCTGTTATCTCGTACTGCTTTGTCGCCTTTTTTTTCTCTTATTGAACTTCTTTTTTTCTTATTGAGCAAAATTACTCTCATGAGCAGGTGATCGATCACCTGCTCATGAGAGTAATTTTGCTAGCAAATACAAAAGAAGATAGCTCTTTCCAAAACTTAAGAGCCATGTTCGAAGATTTTTCAGCTCGAAAAGTCGAAAAACACCCTCTTGAACGGTTTGCGGGCCGATTTAACGAGAGCAGAGGCAGAAGTGAAAGAAGCTCACGCCCGTGAGGAAGCTCTTAGAGCCGATTTGGACGAGGCCAAGGAGGAAATGAAGGAGCTGTCACAGCGTATTGAAAGGGAGAACAGGGACAAAGAAGAGCAGCAGTGCGTTAAATAACAGAAAGTTTCCATCTCAGAACAGAAATGAAGTGATTCAGGAGTCGTCTAAGAGAACGCGATGAGTCGCAGGAAAGAGCTCGGCTCAATTTTGCTGCTCAGCTGGAAGAAAGCCAAGTGAAGGTTGGCTCACTTGTACAATAAACGTTTAGAATGACGTCTTTTAGCTCTGATACACTCTGTTCAGCTCGTCAAATCCGCTGCTCATCTGGAAGAAGCGAATAGAAAGAAGCAGAGCCTAGAAGGGGAAATCGCAAAACTGGAGGCAGTTGTGACAAGAAGTGAATTTGTTCAGCATCGTAATTAATGTTGCTTATGATCATCTACGTTAATCATACAGGTTTACCATTACTGCCAAATGAACCACCGCCTATTTATTTTACTTGATCTGAATACAGTATTTGCCTGAGTACTGTTGAGCAGGACATTTGTTGGAGACAAATCTTGACACCCGTCTAATAACAGTGATTATTTAACGGATGTTTTTTTAAGAATCGCTCTAGAAAAATTACACTTGTGTTTTACATATATACGATGAATACGCTAAAAATGTTGCTCTCCCTAGCCACTTGCCAACCGCTGTAACTTTTAGTGTTGTTTGTCGCTAACAAATGTCCTACCTTTTCAGAGTTGTAATAGAATTAACTGCTCCGAATGTTGATATTCACAGAGACGAACTCGATGAAAGAAATGGAACAAAAAATTGACGGACTAATGGAGAGGTTACGAACAAGCGAAACACAAGAGCGACAGTACAAAGATCGGTTGGCAGTCCTAGAGAAGGTTCGACTCTCGATTTTGCTCCTAATCTGCTTAGCTACTGGGACAAACTATTGTGATTTAATCGCTGCCAGATCCTCAACCTTTCCTAGCGTTCTTTCTGAGCGCAAAATCTAACTAACTTCTAACTTTGCTTGTGTTTTTTCTCTTTTGTTGTCCTCGTTGATTCTGTTACTTTCTCACCCTCAACTAGTTTTGAGGCTTTAAGCATGCGCAAAAATTTATCTAATTCAAAACGACTTACCAGCATTTAAAAGAGAGTTTTTCACGTCGAAGAGAAACTAGACTGAGCACAGTTTACAGGCTACAGTTTACAAATCATTTGGCGTCAAATGCCCAAATCTCCAAATTCTACACCTATTTTACCCCACTACCTTACATTTACACTTATCCGTTTTGTTGCTACAACAATGCTCAGCAGTTATTATGCTGCACTCATCTGCATCCACCACTTTTCGGACATTGTGACCACAAGGTATCGCTTAGAGCCCGCCTCAATCTCAGTACTAAAACTCTCCACTACTAATCGAACTTCTCCCTGACCAAAAAAAAACTGGTTTCTAGATACTTCTATGACGGTTCATAACTTCTGCATTCTAATAATGGATTCGTTAAAATTGTCGTTGTGTCGTTAAAATTTCCAAGACGGACCATACATATCGCGTTTGACACTGGCGATACCACATTCACATATTTAAGCCAAGTGGTCTGGTTTCTAAAATCTTCTGTGTAACCTAGCAACAACCACAATTGCTATAGCACATGAAGGTTCTTAATATTTTATCGCTGCGTTCACCAATATTGAAGTAGGAGTACGTCGCAGTACTGTTGCCGACTACCTATGGGTTTGCTGGCGGTAGCCGGCGACAGAACTCTGAACCGTTGCGGTGATTCCTAGAATACCGCTGATCATCATTGTGTGTAGTAGTATTACATGTGTTGTATGGAACTGAAATTAAGCGTATCACCGAGAGAATCGGAACTATAGAAAACATAATTTTGCCACGATAAAAATTTCTTCAAGTGGGTCAAAAATGACTGAGATATGTACAGTTTGTGGTTCATTTGATCTCCACATTTTTTATTAGGTTTTCGATTCAATTCACCATAATTTGACGTTGTAGCCGGCGTGAAAGTGACAAGAACAGAATGTGAAACTGCTCACAAATTCGAAAGATGCTGAGAAAAAAAGAAAATGAAACGGAACAAAAAAACGCTCATAAGTATTTAGAATAAGTGTGGAGAGTTGCAAAAAAAATATTTAATGTTCGGTGGTTATAGGTTTCATTAAGGTAACGGTAGCGTGAAAGCGAGGTGAACGCAGCAACGACGCGAAATAGTACAGTAGAAGAAAACAAATAATGAAATAGCAATGTTGCGAATGTGAAGCAATTACAAATGCTACAGAAATTTATAAGACTCTGTTGTTCTGCTTGAACACATTTCTTTTCTTATAATTTCCCTCTGGATGTCTTTAGCAATCCGTGTTTTCCTTTTTAAGGTTAGAGAAAACCACTAAACAAAGATGAAAATTGTTTGCTCAATACTTCTTGTCGTATTGTCAATATGTGTAGCTAGTAATAGATATTGGATATTGAAAGAAGCCTCTCGTATGGGGAAATATCAGGAAATATATCGACCATCCCTTGCTGCTACCAGCGACTTTAAACTATCCAGAGGCCTTAAATTTAAATTTATCGATTTTTGCTTATTTAGTGTGAACAAATAACTCTTCACTGTGTTTAGAGATATTAGAAAGTGCCATCACCTTATTTTTTCTCCTTGTTTTCTCACTGGAAGAATACTTTTTTTCTTACAAAAAAATAAGTCTGCTGAAGAACAGCTGTTGTGCAGTCATGAGAACACTAGGTTTGATAGAGCTAGTCGTGTCAATTGCTTGCGTTGCATTCAGTGGGGGAAAAAGAAGAAAACTAGACATTTTTGCTATAATCAGCGTCTAAAAAATCAATGTCAATGCGAGCAACTGCGTCGGATTTCTTATTATGGTGGGATCGCGGGCTTCTTAGCAACACCTCTTACTGCTCACATGGAATATTGTTTATCTTTGTATTCACGTGATCGGCATTTCGAAGTGAAATCTAGCGATCAGCTAAGAAAAAATCATGGAATCTCTTCCTCTAGAAATTGGTCAGGTAGATTTTGCAGTGCTGCTCGAAGGAAAGATTAGATGATGATGCTCGTCACTGTGGTTTTGCATGCATGATGTATGTATAAGAGGAACTACAGCAATGGCTCTTCCCGTAATCCTCTGCCGGATATGTGTCCGTCTTTGTTTCCTAATAATCGCAGAACTAATCTACGCATCCCAGTGTAGCATTCGCGTAGCATTACAGACGAGCTTACTGGTGACTTATCCGTGACTTATCCGTGCTCAATTTAAACGTGATATGGTTAAGTTGTTGACTCTCGATGACTTCTCTTAGTTTTTCTGTAGTTTTAACAGCAAAAAGGGTAATAATCTTGTTTGGGGAAAATATTTTACATTAAAAACTGACTTGATGATGCGAGTCAGTTTTTTCCTTCCAATGAAAAAAGACTCTTGTGAAAATATCCCTTTCTGGCTTTTTTGTTTCATTGTGTCCCACATTTTTCTGTAAGTTCTCTGTTCTTCTTTCTGCACATTTGTCAAAATGTATGGCAGTTACAGGAGAATATTGAAATGGTCGCTTCGAGAGATAAACAGGCCAAGAGACTAGCGGATGAGCAGAAGAAAACCACTGGTAAGTTTGGGCTTGCAACTCACTTTCTACCTAAGAGCTGTTTTCCACTACTATATAACTAAAAGTTTGAAATTGCAGAATTAGAGCAAAAACTTCGCGAATTGAACAAGGGAATGCAAAATGCGCAGATAAAAGTACGATCTGAGATGGAGCAGAGAAGTGAGCGCAGCGACAAAGTTATAGTGCTCACGAACAAGGTTCTTTCAGATTTACTAGTACTTAGTTGATGGTTCTAAAACAATGTTCCATCTTTTTCCACACTTGTAACGAGAGTACCTCTCACTAAGATTCGACAACTCGAAGTTCAATTGGCCGACAAAACAGCAAAGAGTGACATTAGCTCGGACTTGGTGAAAAAAATGGAATCGGACACTCAGAGTATGCTCCAAGAGCTAAATAATCTAAAACAAGTTGTACGTTTTTCGAGGGTGTTATTCAAGCTGTTAAACGAAATATTGTATGAGAAACACTGCTGCAGAATACTGGGCTCGTACATCAAAACACGGAGCTTCGTACTACCTGCAAAGCATTGGACGAAGAACTTGCCCACGTTCGAGCTGCTCTTGAGAAAAAAACGACCACCTCCAAACAAGCGATGGCTGATCTCCTGAACAACTACAAAGAGTCCGAAAGGAACTCCGTGGAAAGGGCAGCTGAATGTGAACAGCTCAAAGTTCAGCTTCGATCTGCCAAGTGCGTAGTTTGGTTTTTTAAAGATAGCGCGATACTTTTAAGCGTTGCCCGGAAGTCCAGGTTGTCTTGAGCCTATGTGCTTTGTCTCATGCTTTACGTTTAGCTAAAGTTAGGGCAGATTTGTGGGGATGTCTTTTAAGGTTTCCTTGAAATGTGTGACAACTTTCAATTAGTTCTAGAAGCACAAAAATTTCAGCGCGAAAGTGGAGCGTCTGGAGAAACGACGCAATGAGTTGGAGTCACGACTAGAGGAGGGAGAAGCACGAAGTTCTGAATTGATGAAAAAGATCCATCAATATGAGCGAAGCGCGAAAATGGCACTGAGCATGGCTGGTTTGTCAACTCATCCAGTTGTTCCTTCTTCGTTAGCTACAACGACAGCGCAATCACCGGTTTTTAGGACCACAAACTCCACTCCGTCCCGGTCAATCCATAGTTGACATATCGAAAGCCACGTCATCTTCAGGTAACCTTTGAGTAGAGCTGTGTTGAGCGAGATGATCTAAAACATCCTTTTTTCATTCTTTTCATTCGCTTTGAAAAGTTCAACATTTTTGTCGATTTTATATCAATTTTTCGGAGTGCTGACAAAATCACTCTTCAAATATAGTAAAGTAGCCAACCACCTATCACTGAAGTTATTCTAGGAATAGGTGAATCCGTCTCCGTCTTGCGAACGACATCAAGCTCACACGACTTATCCTTCAGAACATCTCCGGAAAGAACAGTTAGTCTGTCCTGTTTTTCTATGCGAAAGGCCCAACAATTAACTTCTTCACTAGGTTCACTTCCACGATTCGGATCAACTAGATATTAGTTCTTCTATGGAAATCACCCTTCGGTATCTCAAAGAACGTATCGAGCAGTTGGAAAGGGATAAGGTAAGCGCCACACTGAAAACCATACGGTATCAGTCGGCATTTCTCCGTTCATCTAGGCTGAACTCAACAACGAGTTGATTTCGCACCGAAATGAGATGCAAAAAACTACCACCAGAATGCAGGAAGCTGTCAATGCGATGCAGTCGCTGGAAAAACGCGTGCAGGATTTGCAAAGTGGTAGGTTCGAGAAATCCACAGACTAATCCTTGCTAATTTCTTCGAACTTCTTGGTTCAAGAAAAACACAATCCCGTTTGAAAGTATGAAAGTAGCATGCCAAAGTCTTGAAAAAATCACTTCATTGCTTCAAAATTTGGTAGAGGTATTCGATCTAGTTTTCTCTTCACTTGCTGCCTGATTATCCTTGTCGGTTATAATTCGACTGAAATTCCGCTTATTTTTGATTGGTTGAATTTTCACTTCCGTTAAAGTTACGTTCATGCATACTAGAACTCTCTGCTGTTTATCGCAGAAATATAAAGCTTGTATAGTGGATTTAAGGTGAAATTATTTGAACGGAGAAACTCTTGAGTTTCGTAATGTTGACATAAATCCTCCCTACGCGCTTTCATATCCACTCATGCATTGATATGAGGGTCGTTTGAACTGAAACCTGTTAGGTGCTCCTGGAGCCTTCAGTTCATGGATTCGCAGGGGTTAGTTCGCGTTTACGCTGCCATTTTTGAACACTGCGTCCAGAACCTTATTTCAATGTGCAGAAATTTCCCATCTAGGTTACCTAACTAAGAAAATTTCTAATGCAACTTCGTCCTTTAAGTAGCCCTTTTTTCTCATTCCAGCACAGCCTTCTTCAGATTTTTGTAGCAGGTTACTTTTTGTGGTTCTTGAAGGAACTTAAATACGATGATGTACTTTCTTCTCTCCTATCTACTCTGATAGTAACCACTTGGTGAACAAAGGGAGATTTGCTAGTGAAGCTTTGCTCCACTTCACTTTTCAGAAGGACCGCGTACTTTCGAAATTCAGTGGCATTTCCTCCTCTTCTGAAGGGTGTAGACCTCTGAAAAGAAAAGTATGCTGTAAGTTTTAGTTTAGATGCACTGGTGGAAATGCTAAGTGCAACTTTCAGCATATTTTCTTTTCGAATGCTCCGTTAGCGCTCTATAGACATGACATTACAAGAAAGTTATAGATAAAAGGAAATAAAACAAACATTTAAAGAAACTGTTCTCTGCTCAGTTTGCATTTCAGATAACTTTAATGGCGACGCTATAGTAGTTTTTTGTTATTCCTGATTGTACTGACGTATGATACACCTCCTACAGTTCGAAATCATGGAAACTCTTCGACTATCTCGACTATTTTTTGCCTTTTGCTACCGAAAAATGCCAGCAGCCAATCCTTTGGGAAAAACAGAAGGCATTCTTATTAACAAGCTCATACTGCTAAGATAGGTCTGCTCTAGCACACAATTAAGACCAATTCTTGCAGTCAGCAACTATGGATCAGAACTTCGTGCTGCTTTGGCTCCATCCATGTTGGTTGTGTGCAAAAAAGACTAACTTTTTTAGTTTTTAGTAATAATTTCGATTGTTAGTAGATAGCTGGTAGAGTCAAACCTCATCACCGAAGTGTTTGTTCTGACTATTCTTATTTTTAGAGAACGAAAATCTCGAATCACGTTTATCGACTCAGAGACAGTTATATATATCGAACGAGGAGACAATGAGGGCGAAGGATCTGGAGCACCGAGGCTTGAAAGCGAAAATCATGAGCGCCGAGCTGCACCTCCGCGAAAAGGACAGCAAAATCAACCAAATGATGGTGAATCGTAAGCTTTGATTCAGAACGTAAAACTATAGAGCGAAGTTGATTTCCATTTAGAGCCAATTGGAAGCCCTACGATTGGAGCTTTCGCAGATCGGAGCCGAAAGACAAAAGCTGACTACCATTGCAAAAGGAGCAGAACACGAGATGAAAGCCATTGAGAACGAGAGCAGAAAATTCCAGCAAGAACGTGATCAACTTGCGAGGAGGTTGTCAGAAGTAGAGTCAGAGTATAAGGTATTCTCCTCTCGGAATGAGTACACCACTTTTTCGTTTAAGACATTTTCAATCACTTTGAGGTCTCACGAGTTCGGTTGAGTGATGTTGAGCATGAACTGGAGCAAGCAAAAAGGCTTCTCGAAGATTCCAGGAGGCAACAACGGAAGGAAAAAGAGCACCTTGACAAGCTGCAGTCAGAAGAAAGACAATGGAAGCAAGTGGTTAGTCGCAATAGTTACAAAATTTGCAGGAAAGGAAATCAACGAATCGGGGCGGATGGTGTTAAATGACCTTTGATTTGATTCTTTGATGAAATCAAAATTCTGTTCTGACTTCCTATACTTTTTGGTCGGAGCACATCCAGATGGAGAAGTTATAGTCGTGTCGAAACGACATGAAGCGTGGCACAGTTGCGTAAGCGGCTGCGATCGAAGCGGCGCGGTAGAGATGGCGGTTGGAATCGACATGTGACCATTGCGAACTGCAGCGACGGATGGTGCTGGTGAGGGTCCCCACTCGATTCTAAACACTACGGCCCACTCCGCCACTTTGAGCGCAACCGCTTGCGCGACTGCACCGTGCTTCAATTCAGTTTGACCCGACTATGTTTCAAGTATTTTTCCCAATTGTGGTGATCTGTCCCTTCGTTGAGAAGCGGAGGACATCAGTGGTTGTGACCCGGACACAACTTCCCGGATTCGTGGGAACTGGCTGTGGGCCAAGCTACCCAATGGCGTCCTAATGCTTCTGAACTCATATGAGTGCGGCCAGGATCCTGTCCTTCGGAGAGGTATTCGAGCGTTATTCTCTCGACACCTTACGACATCCTAATAGCGGTGAGGTAGTTGGCATGCATCAATGCGGTTATATGCCTACAAAACGCCAATACACGAGCAACAAAAAAGGTAAAGCAACACATACACAGCCATCAAGGGATAAGCCAGATGGTTGCATGAAAGGATGACGCTCGGTTGAGTTCAGCGTTTCAAAGGTGGTAGAGCGGTGGGGTGGGGGGTCGTTCTATTAGGCGCGCGAGACCGTCCAGTCGCTGGGGTCAAGGGCTTTTCAAGTTACTTTCGAGATTAAACAAAACTACCATTCAAATTTAATCGACTAACCAAATCCTTGACCGAATCCAACGTTAGTTAAATACGGAAACATACGAAACCAAATAGCAAAATGGTTATGAAATAGCGCCGAGAACGCCAGCCCTTATGTAGCGCCCTCGTCGGCCGTGGGAATGCTGGAGTAGGAAGAGTTCAGCGGAGATATCCCAGTAGTCGCGCCTGAGTAGTCCTCAGGCACGATACCAGTGTTTCCGCATGATGATGTGATCTGTTGACCACCAAGGAATACATAGTCCAGTAACCATTCCGGTGCTCATAGTCCATACAACAAAGCGCATGAAAATGTCATATGAATATAGAATTAAAGCCTCTGCATTTTTCCAGGCAGTTACAGCGAAGAAGACGTCGGAAGAATATCATAAGTCAGTCTTCGAGGAGAGAATCACTCATTTACAACACAATCATGATGCTCTTCTCTCAAGGAACGATGCATTAGCTGCAGAAATTGACCGACTGAAGTACTCTTTCAGAGCCTTGCATTTCTCCTGTACATGAATAAAACTAATGTATTCATGTACACAGAGCCGAGTTGCGTGATTCAAACCATCGGGTTGCGTTGTTGAATCAGAAATTGGCCGAATCCGAACGAATCGTTGACGATGCGAACCAGTCGAAGAGAACTATGACGCAGCAGATTCTTGCCTTCCAGAAGACCGAATCTGAGTGGAGTAAGTTGGAGCGTGAGATGAGAGAAGAACTTGTGATGTTGCGCAAGGGTGAGTATCCGCTTGATTTTTGTTTTCTATTTATTCTGACCGAACGTAAGTAACAGAATGATTTTAGTTTTGGTAGTCTGAAACATACTGGTGTGATTTCACTATGATCCTTTAACCGTACTCTATGAGAGTAAGAACTAGTAAAATTAAGGAATATCCAAATTGTTTCTTTTCATAACAGAGTTCCGTTCTATCTTTCATAGATCGAGAGTTCTCGAAAATTCTCTCGATTTTATAGTATTCTGTTTTGACTCGCACTTCTAGATCCAGTTGATATCACAGCACATTTTTTTACCGTCTAACTGGAGGTTCATTTAGAGAGGCTTGTGTTGACGTCGGAGCTGGAGGAATTGAAACGTAAGCTGGTTAGAGTGGAGGTGGAGAAGAAAGAGTTGGACGGATTCCGTGCACGCGCGGATCGAGAGGTTGCGTCTCTCAAAAAACACATCGAAGCGGTGAGTTTGACGAGATGAGCTTGTTATCGGTAATAAATATATTGTCAGAAATTTTCAGTTGGAGGAGGAGAAATCACGGACGGAAATAGCTGTTCGAAACACGCTCAGCGAGAGGAAGGCTATAGACAAATCACTGGCAGCTATGGAGAAAGAGAATACTGAGCTTTATAGAAACTGTGCGCAACTCCAGTCACAGGTGTCGTTTTTGTTGTGAATGCTTCATCTGCTCGGTGTTTGTGGTGACACACCACTCTCTGGTACTTTTTCAGTAGAATTCAATAGGGCGGGACCTACCTAGCTGAGTGTGAGATCCTCCGCTAATTCTTTTTTCATAAGGAGAAACTGGTGACTGAGAAATCAGAAAAATTTGTCATTAGTTCGGTAGCTATTGTTAATCAATATTGCACATTCCTCTAAATAGCTAGCGTGCTCTGGCCATAGCCGAAGTTTTCCCTCTAGATATATCGTTACCGCTCACCGTAGTTACGCAAGCACCTTTCGCTGTCCAGAAAGCGGTGGAAAGTGGAGAGTCAATGTCTTGATGAAATTGTGGTTTTTTACTACCACTCGTCACTAGTTATGATGGCTTTTTCCCAAAGCGTTCAAAAAAAAGTTACTTCCTTTGCTTAATAACCACTGCAGAACATATTAACCGTAGGTGATAACGCCACTCCGCCTTTTCCTTCTTCTTGTAGAATCTTCTCAATCTTGGTTCCTTGCACGATAGCGTTGAGTTCGTTCGGCGACTGCTGTTCCAATACGGACTCAAGAACTCCTAGCTTCAAACATTCGCCAGATGCTATGCTCTGACATGTTATTTATAGTCCATTCTTTTTTGTGTGACCACCTTTCAAGTATTCAAATTTTCTCCCCTCATTTTTAGCTTTGTTCGTTGTGCTTTTCGGAAGTAGCGTTCTTTTTTTTAACAATAATGCTCATGTTCCTTTCATGGGATCAAGAAAATTTCTCCTTTCGCTATTACCAAATAGTTTTTCATATATCTATTTGGTTTCTTATTACAGTATTTAACTAAACTTTGCATCCGTTTCAGATTGCTCAACTCGAACGAGATGCTGGAAGCAGGAATGTGTCTAAAATGATGAAAGAGCAGAGCGAGTTGGAGTCGAAAATCTCGAAGCTTACAACGGAGAAAAGACAGGTCTGGATATGTTCTTAGCGATTTTTCTACCATCTTTGCTCTTCAGATAAAAGGTTTTTATATCTATAACGAACGAATAGGTTCCACCATGTTAGTGGGTCATTCTGAAAGAGTCATTTTTTCTTCCATTATTCTTTGAACTTACATCCAAGGTTTTAGAACATTCTTCTCCCTCGGAATACTCCAGAAATATTTCAGTCTTCCTCTTATTCTGTATGACCCTCTTTTGTCTTGTAGAGATTTTCACCTCAGAGCTGATTTCACATGTATTTCCCAGAAAACCCTTTGTTACATTCCTTTGTGCTCTTGTCTTTTCGAAACAAATCGATAGAGTATGGTCTTGTGAGTGCAATTAACCAGTGTATACTCCCTCAGTTTTAGCTTGAAATGGTCATTGAACAAAAGGAGCTGACCTTCGCGCACAAACGTAAGATGATGGAATCGCAACTATCACTTCTACGAGATCAACTGGAGGCCGAGCAAAAGAGGCGACTCGGTTCGCAGCATGGAGGCGGTGCTGGTCCTGCGCCTGAACGACAGTTCAGTCGAGCTTCGGATCTTCGCATGAGCAGATCCAAGTCGATCCAACGACAGAAAAACCCATTTCGGGTATGAACACTTCGGTTTGTCGCAGGTCCCCGAGGATGCGATGTGTCTGCTCTGATGCATATGGCCCGCGGGAGTGACTTTCGCTTCTAAACATGCTTTCTTTGGTTTGCTCTAGTCTCGCTGATCTTTATCCTGTGAACGATCTCTGCCTGTCCATGTCAAGCTAATAGTTACGAATTGAGTGCGCCTTCTAGGCTCAACATATTTTTGTCCAAATGGTTTTGTTAGCTAAGTTATTGCAGACTGCTTATGATCGTCTTTCGTTCTTCGCTGATCTCTTCACAAAGCTTTGCCATACTATATCTGCCATCTGTTGCATTTATAAGCCAATATTGCGATTGAAATCTTTCATATGCACTGCGTCTTAGAAGAGTTCTATCGATATTCCCAAATGAATATGTAAATACTCAGTGTTTTGTCAGCTTAACGCTCTTACAACGGGATTGCATGAGTCCTTGTTCCACCCCACGTCAACTTGCACCACCTTTGTTCATTTTTTGTTCCTGCATGTTCGTTGTCCAGTTTCGCGAATCCAAGGCATCCCCATTATGAACCCATGTGGTTTTAATAACCACTTCTAGGTATTGCTTTCTTTAGAAATAGAAAATAGAATTAAGTTGGAAGAGTTTCTGAAGTGACCGAAATGGTAACAACTTAGAGAAACTCTCCAGTGCGTCGATTGTTTGTGACGAAGTCCACGGAGAAAAAAATGCGAAAAAAAGACTTGTTTCCTGTAGCAGCTACTTTCCCATTCACTTCCAAAAGCTGCTACTTCACAAGTCCCTGGAACTGTTCCAAATGAAAGAAACATTTCTGACAGTTGACCAATGAAGATTCTTAATACTAAGCATTTCTCGAAACAAAAGCGATATCATTAGCAATTTTTGAAGAGTTGAGTGAATGCCATGCTTAAAGGCATCAACCCACGAATCCGGGGTGGTAAGGCTTTCGGATGGCTAACGACTTTACGGGGTCGCAGATTGCCGAAACGGGTGGGATAACGCCCATTTTTTCCTAATTGCCGTTAAAAAAAACCGCCCGGAAGATGCGGCGCGTCCACAAGGGTGGCACGCTCCAATAGAACTCTCCGTAGAACACAGCGTCCCGGAAGGCTCGAAGTTGCATCGGAGGGCGCCAGCCTTGTGCGCGCGCTGCATCTTCCGGGCCGTTTTTTACGGCAATTAGGAAGAAGCGAGCGGGATCCCACCCGTTTCTGCAATCTGCGACCTCGCATATTCATTAGCCATCGGAAAGCCATACCATCCCAGGTTCGTGGGGTGATGTCTTTAATGTTTGAGCTAAAAATAATTTCTGTCGCGAGAAACGAGATAGCCTCAGACGTGACCAGATTTACATCTTCCCTTCCCTGATTGTCCCGCATCCCGTCTTTTGTTTTCGCTATTACCTTCGTTGTTCCTGAAATCCCATCTATATCAACGTGTAGACGTAGAAGAAAAACTCCAGGGGTAGTCGTCTTCTGTCGCTTTTCACCTACAGTTCATTGGTAGTCCTAGATTTCCTGGCACATTGATTAGATTGGGATAGAAAATGTGAATCTGCTTTCTAGTGGTGCATCTTTCCTAGAGATAGCAAGTAGTTGCCAGCTATTTAAATGCACTCGTAACACATCGCCATAGAGGTGCGCCCAGTGTTAGTCGATATCTATTTCTGCAACCATCAAATTTAGCCTTTTTTAGCGCTTCATAGTGTCCGTCGACCAGTAATTCTTCAGATGTGTGTCGTGACATGCTCTCATCGCACAGTTTCAGGTCCACCGCGCGGTCTCATGCGAGATGTTCCAGCGGTCTTACCGGTACGAGGCGTCGCTTTCCTCGATCTCAACATGCTCGTACCTCACCAATGACACCTCGACTAGTGTAGAGACCACCATACTGTAGACCTGATTTCGTACTGTGCAGTTGTGCAATTCGTCATTGATCTAGTCTTTTTTATTTTTAGCGATTACACTTGTATATTAATGTGCCTTCCGTTTTGTGAAACACAAGTAGCAATCTATTCATTTTTTGTTTCTTTCATTAGTATTGCATGGTGCACATACGTGTGTTTTAGTGATAATTTGACTTCCTGAACTTGCACACTGCTTTTGACCTCACGTGCATCAGTTGAAGACTGCCCATCCGGTGCATACGTTATACGAAGTCTCTAAAACAATGGAAAATGTGTACAAAACGAACAACAGATCCGCTCATTTTTATGCATATCATTCTCAGAATAAACTAGTGCCCTTCAGAGACGCAAAGTCGAAAAGTGTTGATCAAAAAAATAACCATCAGTAGCGACTTTTATTTATGTATTTTTGCAGCTCAACTCAGCTAACGAGGATTTCCAGATATTTCCATCATCTCAAAGTGATTGCCTTGAATCTTATTGAAGCGTAGATAGTTTAGCTACATTTCCAGAGATGGTTTCTACATCACCTTTACTTATCGGACGAATAAATGCAACACATACAGTAGGAAAAAAATGTTAGATAATGTATTGATGCGTTCAAAACCTGATTCTTACTTATATACTGCACCAACATGTTCTACTGTGGACCGTAAGCGCGAAAAACTCTAAATCTCAGACGGAACTGCGCACATTTAAAGGAATTCTTTTTTTACACTCCCATATTTCTGTGAGCCTACAGATCAAAATATTTCCATTCTGACTTTATTCTTTGCACAGCAAAGAGAAAATTCTAAATCGTAGCTCATCCGTAACACGAACTTTTGCGATCGATTCGATTAAAATTGCGGTGAACGCTGCTATTTCTGTAGAAGATGCAATCTTGAGTGTTGTGTGTCGCTTTGCACTGGAGAAAGTCTAACAATTCTCCCTCACTCCGAGTGATAGTCTTGCTACATACTTGGCTAAACATCAACACAGCTTGGTTGTTTAAGCATGGATTAGGGGTGCTATCTTTCTTATTCCACTGCGCATATAGAAGTGGAATGCTGCAATGAAAAGTTCTGCTATAACTGCAGAATAAAACTCTTGTACTTTGAGTTTAATTTTGTGGCCTCATGGTGTCCTGAAAGGAGAAGTGAGTGACAAAAAAGTTCATTCACTGATCACAAAGGGGAGAGAGGTTTAAGCTTTCCACCGTCTCCCAATTGTGTTAAGAAAAAAGGAATCAAAAGTAGTAAGGAGGGAAACGTCCATTCCCAAAGTGGCTGATGAGACATCAGTCTAATTTTTTTACAACGCTCTGGATTAACGTTATTAAAACGTTGATATGTCAACAAATGGGACCTTTCACCGTTGTTTTCCCCAGGTTTCTTGGAGGCAACGTTTAACGATTTTTTCGACGCGTGCTGAAACCACAACGAAAATGTATAATTCCTGTAGCCGATTGCAGAACCCGTCGTGGTTCCGCTCATCTTCTCCTAATCGTCGTAATAACGGCGTAAAACGGTCTTAGTTCCTACGGAGCACATTAGAACGCGTTTCTTGTGCACGTCCTGGGCCTCTCAGAAGTCCATCCATTTGTCTCACTGATGATAAGAAATCATTGATCTTCGACAGCTCGCAATTGAATACGGCGCGTGCACAAGAGCGGTGCGTTGCAACTGAAATCTTCGTAACAAAATTGCCGCTCCCGTTCAGTTTTTTTACGACGATTAGGAGAGGATGAGCGGAACAACGCTAGATTCTGCAATCTAGTCGAACTCCCTTTCGCTGTATTCCGCAAAGCATCAAAATTGTGACACGCTGCTTTTGAGGGCCTGTAAGCAGCGTCCATCTAGTTGACTCTGCGAACATGCAATGGTTATGGTAAAATAAAATTTTAGAAGCACTATCAAATAACCGAAGGAGGACATTTCTATTCTCAGGTTCTCTTCTATTAGGGGATCAGAATGAAAACGACAATTGTCTCCTGATACCGTCCGCAATTCGCCCCCTTCATAATCTCTGATTGAAAATCTCTTTTCAGGAGGAAATATTATCGTCGGTGGACACGCGAATCGCCTATTAGCGCGACTCATGCGGAGTTCAATCACATACTCACCAACTAGAGATGGTGTCTTCTTGACCTCTCGGTAGTACCACCATCGTGTACTGGCTGTAATCGCGGTCTCTGCTTCATCTACAAGATGGAAAAGAAAAGATGTGCAAAAAGCAAATGCTACACCGCCCGTTGTAATAAGCAACAAAGGAGGAAAGAAGTGGTATACGACAGTAACATACTTAAGAACTCCACTACATGACTCAAATGTAGACTAAGAGCTTAGAGGATTACGAGATTGTAATGATTGTGCTTCGAAGTCGCACACGAGAAGTTGCATTGAATTCCGAAAACCACCAAGGAATTGTTGGAAAGAAGGGCTTCGAGGCTTGATTGAAATGCATCGCATATTGAGGTTAATAGCAAACAGTAGCTGCAGAAAAGCTTGCTGGAGGATGCTGGAGGAAACATAGGCAGAGGAAAATTCTGGAAGCAGCTCTAAGAAGGACAGGTCTAAAGAAGTGCTGCAGGGCTGTTAGCTGAATACTATAGTTGCTTCTGCAACTATAGTATTCAGCTAACAGCCTTACTGAGCAAAGACAAGATTCGCAGCTGTTCTCGTCGTGAGATGGGAATCGTCACGAATAGGTTCTGCTTTAGTCTTTTGCGTTCGTTAACTCCTGACTTGAGCCCGATCATCAAGAATCACATGAAGAGGATGGTTGGTGACCATCCGTTTCTTGTAATTTTTGCGGCGCACATTACGACCTACCTTTAGAAAGAAAGGAATCCAGAACAGTGGAAAACTTCGCGAACTGTTCTTATCTATTAGAAAGGTGTCTCTGTTTGCTTTTTCCAGAGGAAAATATACTGCATGCTCTGCCAATATTTTTGATTCAGTCTCGCATTGTACTCTGTGCCAGAAGTTGGCGTGTTTTGCACTAACCCAGCATTAACATAAGGCAGAGTTAAAATTGGTGTACTTGGTGCATTTGGTATTCGAAGCGATCGTATGAGCATTTTAATAGATACCTAAGGTTGTTTCTTATCATAGCAGAAATGACCCTGATTTGAAACCGTTCTCTGAAGTTGTCCCTGCGTTGCAAAATGGTTTGCTGTCACCGACCGCGTTCAATCCATGGTGAATGGAGACAATTTGTGAGGCGATTGATCGATGAAATAGAGGATGAAAGGACGATGTGCTCACGGTCATCAGTCTATTTAGGGTCTGCATTCACATCTGGCTTCAAATCAAAATCGTTTGAGGCGTACGAAGATGGTGGTCCTACACAATTACTTGCGTAGGCCATCAGATGTACCACATCAGCATTTATCGTTTTAAACAAATCTTTTACAAATTATTTGACCTTCGATTAATGGAAAGCTTGGCTGGACCGAAAGGGAAGGGGTTTCAAATCCATTTAAATCAAGTTGCCAAACTCGCTTCAATTGATGAATAATGCATCCACGTTGACTGTGCTTGAACCTAGGCACGTTGCATGTATGGCCTTTCTGTTTTTTTTTAAACTGTAGCCGTGATGATTGTGGATAAAGGATAAAGGAAAAGTGTCTGCCGTTAATCAATCCGCTTGGAATGCGCCACCCCGTTCACTTCAATTTAGAATCGTTTGAGGTTCATGAACGTGTTACCGACCTATACAATTACTTGCAGGGGCTAGCCGATGTGTCAAGTCAGTGTTTTTATAATTGCAGACAAGTCTGGTACCAATTCATCGACCTCAGAGGGAAGAAAGGCTTGGTGAGCACTAGGGCGGATTCGAACCTCCTATCGTTCGTGCAGGAACCTCTACACCGATTGCGCTACACCCTCCGTACAAATAAAACTACCCTGATTTCATGGATTTCACGGCACCCTTACTCATCTTTCTGGTACTATAGCTTTTATCAGGCAGTCGTCTAGTAAGAAAAGGATTTCTAGTGATATTGCGATTTTTTAGCATAGCTTCTTCGATTTGTTGTAGTTCTTGGACTAACTTTGGGCGGAAACTTGGGTACTCCTGCCCACAACATATTGCATAATTCTATGCGCATTCACCCCATTCAACTACCTTTCGCGTTTCGCAGTCGCACTTCAATGTGCTCAGTTGCATGAATCTCAGAAATTTCTTGACAGTGTGCTTCAATTCTGAAATGTTTATCACCCCTACCTGGAGTATCTTAGCTGTAAAAAGAAAGATATGAGCGAATCGAATGTGTTCCAGAACCAATAACCCGATATTATAACATTCAACAGCATATTTCTAACAAATTCGATCAAATTATATAAGTTACGAATGCACAGAACTCCTCCCTGCAGGAGGATTATTCTCATTTTGTTCAATTTTCAGCGGAACCATCTTGTGACGGAATACTATCCAGAGCAAAATTATAGCGCATATTTGCACAACTTCCGTTATCCAAGGTACACGGGGTCCATATTTTGAGTATAGTATACTGAAACATGAAAGAAGGTAGAATGCAGCGAATTCTCGACCATCTAAAGAAGTACCTGATAGTGAGAGGCGCTACCATTCTGCCTGTGGAACCGGCAAGTTGAAAAACTCCTTGAAGCGTCCCCTTAAAGAATGCATGTTACCAAAGTGCAAAGTTGAAAATGATTTCAAAAAATTTTCTTCCAACTTTCATTGAACAAGTACACAACGGCTGCTTCTACGGGGTGTAGTTGTTAATAGCAGTTGAAATTTTATGTCTCCAGATTTTCTTCTTATCTGACAGATAGTTGAAGTCTTTGACGGTCTTCGTCGTTTACGCTCCACATCAAGTTACAGCAAAGACGTCTTCTCACCGCTTTTTGACTTCCATCTATGATTTATCCTTTGATGATCCCAAAGGCTTTGAAGAAGTCCTCTTTTTGGAGGTCCAGCATGCCATATACTTGAATCTTCGCCCGATCTCTATAGAATCACGCTTGTAAATCCGATGGACCTATCTCAGTCCTTATCAACACCAATGGGGTTCTTCGCTCGCTACCTGCAAGGGTCGTAGGCAGTGGAAAACCAGTAAGACTGTACTGTTGTTAAAGAAGGAGAGATAAGATGGCACTTGACATAGGCATCATTCGCCCAATCTGCAGGTGGGTATTCGTATATCGTTGATTGATTACTGTCACTCATCTACAAACTCCACAAGGTACAACTCATCTAATTCAGCGCGGCTGGTCATTGACATAAAAAAGGCCTTCAGACTCAGTTGAGACGGAACCGGTCAGATAAAGATATGAGATAAAGTCACCAAAAATATTTAGTGCGACTCCGGCTGAATTTGGAGGAACATATAGAAATATTAGGCTCCAGATGAACATGGACAGTACGATATTTATGACAAACGAGTCGATCAATCGGTCTCTAGTGGTCTATTACACCCACAACGGAGGGAACATATCTGAGTGTCCGTGTTATATATATATATATATATATATATATATATATATATATATATATATATATATATATATCACAGACACTCACTCGATATATATATATATCGAGTATCGGGAAATTAACATGATGAACTGACTATCTGATCTTCGAGCTAAGTAACTGGAAACAAGCTTGACATTGCAGTGAAGAAGTCCAAGTGATTCTAGGAGTATTCCGCTCTACGCAAGTCATAGAAGAGCTTCAAAATTCACTCCTATAACAACGATCGAAGATCACAGACCCAGGACCCACAGACATAGGCATTTGCCGGGAAAAGTGAAAATAGTTGTCTGGACGTGGACGAGGGTAATGTTGGATACACGTGATATGAAACATACTGCAGGATAGTCGTCGATCCGATGGTCAAACTTTTTTCTTGAAAAAAAAATCCTCCAAAGAAAAATGCGATGCTCATCGAGTACTACTCGAGAAGAGAAGCAACAGGGCAACCCTTCGCGCGATCGACACAAGTGGAACTATTTCTGGCTTTGCTCTATTTTTGATTGTTTTTCTGTAAATCACAACATTTGAGCAAACTTTAAAAAGAAGGATTACCGTGGATATTGCACAATTACTATTCTGGCAGCGATTTGCACTCGCTCAAGAAAACAAGAGGAATAACTGTTTTTTCTGTGCTCTAATTGGAATGTATTACACACTCGTTACGTCATGGTATGGTAGATGTCTTAATGTCATCAATAATGTGGTAAGGTAATAGTATACATGATGAGTAACAAGAGTGATCCCTCTACACATAGCGTATACCTGTCGTCGAGGTCCAATTATTTCAGAGTACAGCGTTGTTACAGCGACGTTCATTATGGATGCAGCGAATCCAAAGACAAGGACATAGAAAGTGTAATAAATCTGAAGTTATTTCACGTGTTTCAGAAAACGCATTTCATGACAAAAATCTGGAAGTGACTCGAAAACAAGCAAATGAGATGAAATTTTCTCTATTCGAATAAAAATAAACTCACCCAAGGTGAAACCTCTGTGAGATTTTCACACCAGTCAAACCGATCCGAATAGCAACCCCAATCAGATCCTGAATGGCAAAGTAATGTGGATTTACATCAAGCACTTCAACATTGGCTGTGGAAATAGCGCAGTTCCATCAAGTCTGGAGCCTCTCTCTCTCTTTTCTCCCTTTTAAGTTGTAGACATTTGTAGGGAGTACTTTGGTTTTAATGCATTATGACATACAAAGCGTACCGTTCACAGACATTTTCACTTTATTCGGAAGGAATGGCCATGAGTATGAAACCACGAACAGACTGGCATAAATACACAAACACAATAAAGATGAAATTCGCGGAGGGACCCTGAATAAAGAAAGCAAACGTTATGCAGTTTAGTATCATTTTTGTTTATTTGTTTGGCAATGAAGCCACAAAAAAACGTGATTTAAGGGAACAAAGAAGAAATTGTGGTAATCAGGATGAAACTACAAATTTAAATTATGGGAGTTTTTCTGCATTGCGTAATTGCCACACTAACGCAAAGCAGCAAAAATGAAAATGTTCCGCACATTCAACAGATTTTTTTCTAACTCTAATTTAATTCTAATTTTTTCTATTTGCAGTCGAAACTCAGAAAATTTGTTTACTTATTGCTTTGCTATTGTTATTTCACTGCTTGTTCTTTGCTAAAGAAAAAACTTCGACGGTGATCCTGAAGACCGGAAACCGCGATCTCTCAGGAACAGAAACCTAGCTAGAAATCTAGTTCAAATATTATGAGGACGAACTTTACGAAGAGGGCACAATAGCTATTCTATTGAAATTCTGTCCTTAATGTAAGCTTTGACTCTGAGTTATAGCTGGAAATATATGCAGTATTCTCATGTGGTCGATGTGCAACGCATTTACAAAGACT
Source organism: Necator americanus (assembly GCF_031761385.1). Taxonomy (NCBI): domain Eukaryota; kingdom Metazoa; phylum Nematoda; class Chromadorea; order Rhabditida; family Ancylostomatidae; genus Necator; species Necator americanus. The sequence continues at coordinate 26,853,370 of NC_087372.1, read as the reverse complement.
CGTTGTTCCACCTCTCCGGATGACATCTATTCTTCTAACATTCTTGAAGCTGAACTAGGAAACCCACCATTTAAAAAGATTGAAAATTATCAGTATGAAATATAAGGCAGCGCCAATTGTTCCAGCAATGAGATGAGCTGTTGCGTTAGCCGTTACGGCCTCCTCTTTGTTGAAAGAGAACATTAGCATGGAAAAGGCAGATCCAATCCTAAATAGGTGCACCTTGCTCATTTTCTATAACTTATTTGGAAGGTCTTGAAAAAACTAACGTTCCTACTGTGGTTGTTGCATATATCTGGATAAATCTGGTTGCAACGCAGACAGATATTGCTATGGCACATGGTGGTGGTAGCTTCGTTGTTGCCTTAAATGTGTATATTTTAGAACTGTTATTTTGCCATCGACGTTTGCGACAAATCCAAGATAGGCAGTGGCGACTTTCATTATTTTCTTTGGTAAACAGTGAAACGACGTAATAGCAGTGACCGCCGCCTCCTCTAACTAGAACTGAAAGAAACTGAGACGCTCGGTGTTAACCAAACCTCTTGGGATATTCGGCTCGTTTGATTTCCGTCTAGAAAAGTGGAGGGTAATGAACACGAATGAGGGTGTTAAAGATTACCATTACGTACGTTGATCCTTCGATGTCGCTCAAAGCCAAAGTCAAAGTCAAAGCTAAGTTCATCTTTTCTATGGAGATTTACTAGGTTGGTCGGAAAGTATTCCGCCAGTTTTTTTATGAGTTTTTTTTTTATAATTTTGAGAAAATTCAACAATATACTCGTCTTGTACATACAAAACTATCGTCCATCTGTTGGCCAATCACTGATGCCATTTGCCCACAATCCAGGAAGCTCCGATGCGAAAAAAATTCTCGACTGCTGCTTTGAAGTCGTCGCACTTGTCGAACTTCCTCGTCGAGGTCGAATTTGTCGAGCAAGTGATAGTAACAAAAGGTAGCCTGACGGGCGCAATATTCGTCGAATACGGGTCGAAGCCGGGCTCTGCAGACTTGCGAGTTTCTGTAGCGACATGCAGCCATGCGTTGTCCGGAGCAGACGAAAAATTGAGCTTATCGGGCAATTTCCTCGAATTTCTTCTGCCAATTTTTGCATCTGATCCACGTATAAGGCTGTTGTGATGGTATTGCCAGTAAGACGAAGTTCTTCATCTTAATTCATCATTGTTGAAAGGAGACGGATGTCCATTCCGCTAGTTGCCCTGGAATCATTTATTTCCTGCCGCGAAGTGCATGAATCAGCGACTGATTGTCCAGCAGATAACTGTGCCTCCGCTAATGTGCCGCGTTGTCGAGGAACAAACTTGTGTCCTCAGGATATGCCTGCGGAGATATTTTGCTCCTGCGAGTTGCACTTTATTTGATGATTAGCAGCAGAAAATCGGTTGAAGAAAAAAATAATAGATACCAACTTATTATTTCATTAATTTTAGTATGCCTGTAAATAAAACAAGAATCAAAATGGAAAAATAAGAGTCTGAATAGAAAGTTAAGGAACGAAAAAAAATAAGTATTCGAAACTTCAACCGCGTGCTATGCTTTGAAATTTGCCGTAGTCTACGTATCGCTGGCATCTACGCTGCTGCTATTCGTCTTTATAGATTTAAACAATAACTGTAAAGAAATTATTACTGCAGGTTTGAGCTTCTTTGCTACTGCTACTCAAGCAAGCTGGACGGATGAGAAGTTTGGAGCACAGCAAAGAAAATGTGCAATGAACTGCTGAACTGCTGTGCAGCACAGTTATCGAACATCATTCCCAGCCACTTCCCCCAAAGATACTTTTTTGCAAGAAGTTGTGGATTTTCAACTATAAACACCCAATTTCGTCACTAAACGCTAGTGCACCGTAAATACAAAGTACTCATTCCGACCATTAGTCTGCAGTGCAAAGTTGTTACCTATCAAGAATTATGTAGGTCGCCATCGCCAACGTTTAACGTCATAGTTGACGGAGTACGTATAGCCATACCATTACATCATCACATTACTGAACTAAGCATCTAAAAAGAATCGTGTGTCTCACTTTCGCAGCGTCGGCCTTCAGCACGTCGTATCTTTCCTCGAAAGCAAAAATCAAAACTACAACGCCGGCAACGCTCAGCAAGAGGGAGAAAAGTGCCGGCGAATTGTAGATATTGAGGCGAAAAAATGGCAATATGTGAATTCCGTCAGGTCCAAGTGGTGTGAAAAGTAGTTGAAAGCCTAGAGAGAAAATGAGCAAATTATCGACATAGAAACGTAGAGCAAAATTTCGGCATAGAACCTACCTGGTCCAATCATTGTACCAGTAGCGATTCCACCACTCACACATGCGATTGCACGAGAACGATCCGATCTGGATGATGAGGTAGAAGCGTAAGCTCTCAGAAGTGACATATTACCTAATAGCACATTTTATTATCGTCATTTACTGGCCGGAAAACAGTGCAGTCTATAGCGCTTCTTACATGGGCAAAGAACTGCTGACTGGTCATGATGGGTCAAGAGCGCAAATACCATTTCCGTCGCGCTGGATTTGCCATTTAAAGGCAGTGGTAACATTTTGTAGCTAAGCCACATTTGCTACTCTCATTATTTAAATGTAGACATTCTGGGTTTTTCCACAAAATAAATTTGCTGATGCACATTTTAATTTTTAAAGGCATCACTCCACGAATCTGAGGTGGTATGGATTTCAGGTGGAGTATTCGTATACGGCATAGTAGATTATGGGGAGGAGAATGATTCCGTCCATTTCTTCCTAATTGAAAAACGGGCTGGAAGATACTGCTTCGGGCGTTCTGGCGCACTATTTTCCACAAGGAGTTCGACTGGAGCGCGCCAGCCTTGTGCGGCGCCGCATCTTCCGGGACGTTTTTTACGCCAATTAGGAAGAAATGGACGGAATCACGCTCCTCTCCGTAATCTATTATCTCGTATAAGAATACTCCACCTGAAATCTGCAGCACCTCAGATTCGTGGGGTGATGCCTGTAATATCGTATTCAGACGAGTCTGCAGAAGAAAGCAGGAAGTCACAACAGAAAGAAATCTCATTTGTTCTGCAACGATTCCGCCGTGAAGAGGTTTTTCGAAGCAAATTATCAATATTTGGGCGAAGAACCACAAAACACAACCAAATGCAAAATTCCTTATTACCTGTCCCGCATCCTGCGATAAACCGAGCGATTGCCATTCCCAAAACCACATTTTGTGGAGGAAAAAAACTGAGCAATAGATACAGAAAGTTCCCAGTTATCATGAAGCAGAATCCGGTTAGAAGAGGTATTCGTACCTAAATGGCGGAGTTGATTCGATGACATGTCTGGGAACACCTGAATCATTATTGTTCCCCCTTTTCCTCCTTGTTTCACTCCGTCTTATTTGTCATTAATCAGATTTCCGTAGTTCCGTGCTGACAACACCTTTTTTTTGAAAATCGGGTATTGATTGGATTGCGGTAGAGGAATGAACGGAAGGAGAGAAGAAAAACTCAAACGCTTACTTAAAACAGAATGGTTGAGTATATATTTAGTGAAATTTATTATAATTTTTCTTGCGAAACTCCCCGAAATATCGAGGAACGAGTGATAAGTACGGGATCTTTCAAGTAAAACACCTGTTCTATCCGGTTGCTCCAATATCCAAACGATGGTGCTGATATGCATTGACCGAAACTGTACAACGCTACAATATAACCAAACTGTGTCTCCTCAGCGTGTGGATTGAGCTGGAAAGAAAGAACGTCGAGGAATTTATCACGAACCCAGAAAAACGTAAAACATCAATCAAAATAAGCTCACTTTTCTCAAATATGGCCACATAGAGCTGAAAAAGATGCTGAATTGAGCGGCTTGAATGAAAGCACATGCGCCAGCAACGTAAACCGATGTCCATGGTGTCGCCGGTTCTTCGGATTTCTCTTTCTTAGGAAATGAACTTTCTTCACAAGCATCCTGAATTTTTTAAACTATGACCATTGGAATGTTAGTGACCGGAGCTGTCTCTACCAATTCCTTTTTAAAATGAACGATTCCACAATAGTCTAGCCCTACATGCAAACTTAATTTCTCCGTCGGTATTTTCGGTGAAATTGCACTGCTTCGGGCATTGAAACAACGATAATCTCGCTGCACTTTATTCTCGCTTTTTACATAATGAAAACAGTTATTAAAGACGACAAGTAGTAATTATAAATCTTGTGAATCTCTTTCCATGTGCGATCTACCGTCGTCTGTTAGATTGGCAGTGATAGTAGAGAGTCAAAGACTGCGCTTAGAAGCATTTTCGGGGTTGGAGCACAACAGGTCTCGTTGTAGACGAGCAGTTCTCACAAAATGAGGAGAACGCTGCTTTTATTCAAGTTACCAGTGGGTAGGCAAAAGGTTCTACTGCTCTTCCATGTAGATGTCCTCATTTTGGCAGTTACGATTGGTGAGGCTGACTGGTGGGTCTGAGCTGCTCTACTCCCCACACATTCCTAGATTTCTAAGGAAAGCTGCACGTTTTCGCTGTGGTAATTGCAAACTACGTTCCGAGCCCTACTAATTCGTGGAGAAAGCCCAACCTCAAATGGTTTTTTTAGACTTTGTCTTCATGTTTACTCTCTTAACAGTTAAACAGAAAACAACAATATAGCCAATTTTTTGAACTTCAGGGCTGACATTCGTCAGGTCATCGGCGCTAATATCATAAAATCGGCTGGCGATCTGTAATTTCTGCCGCAGAGGTCAGAAAGAAGCCGAAAGAGTTTCTCCAAAACGGTTATTTCCTTGAAATACCCTGCTCTAAATCAGAAGAAGAAAAGAAAATCAAAAAATGATACTTTGTAGAATTCAATTAGATGAAGCACCATGTCTTATACTCTGTTTCCGGAACCAAGAACTCGGCTACATGATTCTCCTATTTTTAGGCATATTATCCAAACTTTCATAACCTGTTTCTGGACGAGTACCTCGTCCCAACCAAAAGCGTACATGCGTAGTTCGGTTTTTACTGTTTTTGAAGTTATTTCACTGAACACATTTCTAGGAACAAATTGCTCAATAAATTCTGAAAACAGTTAATGAAGAATTAGACGCAAAAAAATCTTGAATTGAACAGACTTACAAACAACAGCGTGGAAGTGTCTTAAAAGGAGTTCTCATGACATACTTATCTCCACAGCGAAGTAATTTAGGAGATAATAAATATCAAGTAGATATTTGGGAAATCGTACAGCCTAATGAAATTTTCAAATATTTTCCACCAAACGTTGTTTCTCAAAAATGAACGGCTCAGAATGGGCACATTGATAGCGGTCACGAGGTTATAATTTAAATTTCCTTCAAGAGCCAATTCTAGAATGATGAGAACTAGAACTACGAGAAGTGTAAAAATTTTGAGAGGTTCAAAATTAATTAGAATGCTGAAGAAATCACTCGAAACACCGATAAATGAAATAATAATAATACATTATTAGCAGAGACAATCTAAGGTTACAATCCTTCTAACGACTGAAATGTAATAATAATAAGATTACAATCCTTCTAAAGATTTTCTACAGAACTCTTTTCAGACGAATATAAGAGAACAAAATAACAGTTAAGACTACTGGTCGCTGATTTTTCTCAACATAACAGTGACGCAACAATAATACAACTTGCTCAAATGTGGGATTTTAGAAGAATTTGATTATTTCATTTTTGCGTAACGTGGGTTGAATTCAATACGGATGAGGTAAAAATTTGCTTAAAGTGATAGAAAAACCTTGATTTTGTTCATTTGACCGACGATCGGGTTGCGCCAGTGGTGGCAACAGTGCAGTGTCGATTTGATGCCGTTGACTGAAGTTAGGTCACTGGTGTCACTTCAATTCAAATGAAGTAATTTGAATATGCAAATAGCTCCTCATAAAATCGGCAGAAATCGTCCGGCAGTGATAACATGCCGATAATATTCGAAAACTGGCTCATTGGTCTTGCAGTGTATTTTAGAGTGTACATTACTGGTAAAATATTATTTGGAAACAAACAACACCCACATAGGTAGGGGAAAAATTTAGTTGGGAGGAGGGAGCACATAGTGGCGCCCTTATTTCCCGACGCTCTATCTTACTTTTTTCTCTTAGTAACTTTAGTTTACATCTCATTGATTCTCTAAGACTAATGTTTAGGCCCTAGTCCCCCAATTGAGTTAATTATTTATTTCGAGAAATAAGGGCACCACCGAGTGCCCCCATTTTACCCCATAGGTAGACTCCTGATAACCACAAATGAATACAACGCAGACAGTCACTAAACTAGTCAAAGCGCAACTATCTAAATAGTACCGGCGGTTCAAAAAAAAATGGGGAGAAAAAAGAGAATCCCTTGATCGATGAAATACAGAGAACTGAAAGTTTGCGATCAAATCCGTGACTTGCCCCAGCTCTGACACTCGTAATCAGACCAAAACAAATAGAAGGGCGAGAGGTCATCTTGCCAGAGCCTAACATGACAGAAAAACTCTAACACAGAAACAAATCGGAGATAATATTCATAGAAATGTAGTTGTTGAAGTATTCGCTAAGTCACAGACTAATAGACCCAAGCAACTGAATTTTATCAATTACAGAAGTAAAAAAAACTATTGTGATAAGAAAAGTAATAGTTCTATTCTGGCACTAACCGAAGTTGCAGTCCTGTCGGTGCTTCGACTTGACGAAGTTCGAATCATTCAGCGAGTTCGAATGAACGCATCCCTATTAAGACAATTGATTTTAAAAACAGCGTCGAATCACTGTGAAAATCCACATGTTTCAGAAAAAAGAACAAAAAAGTGCAGTAGAAACAGAAACTTCTCGATAACAGCCTACGATTCCCTCACATCGTATCGGGAAAAAGAGAGTTGCCTTGTCGAACTGTTATCAGAGAGAAAATGTTATGAACGTCCTGACATGTCCGAATGTTTACGAATTGTAAAATGCTTTTCTGCTAACCTTTGAAACAGCGGTTATTGCCTCTAAGAACTCTGAGGGTAGCCATTGAAAAAACATAAAAACTCACGGAATTTTCATCGCGAGTGAGTATGTAATTCCAATGTAATGAAACAGCATTATATTGTTAACAAGTCTTCAAATCATGGATATATCGTATTATGGAAAGAAAGCTAAAAGAGGAAAGGATGAGGTGCGACCATCCATTCAGCTTGGGGCTCTGCTCGTCACTTTTTTTACTCAATCGATCCGCCTCCAACGTTACACACGACATGAAGCAGTGACCACGAGTGCATGGAGAGCGAAGATGCATGAGTTCGACTCCCGCGTAGGAAGTAACTTTTGTGTAAGTCATAAGGGTCAAATTCCTTGTAGATTCCTCTGGTCTGGACAACTAGAAACTGGGAGAGTCATGAACTCAGACACTCGCACTTTCTTCAAAGTTGAGATTTCGTCCAAAGCCGCAGACAACTTGATATCGCCGATTTTCATAATAAGATAGGAGCGCCATGAGGCTAAGAAGATGATTGTTACTACTAGCAGCTATTTAGTGAAAATCCTCCAGTAGTTCGTGGATTTCTTGAAAATAATAGAAAGCTCAAGCAGCAGGGCGGAAAAACGCAGAGCTCATTCCCAGAAGTGGGAGGTATCTTGACCATCAGACTTCATTCACGTTCTTTGGACTTCCAAATTGAAAAAAAATGTTGTTTGGAGGTTTTTTCGGTTCTACCGGCATATTTCACTTTCTTTCCTTGGGATCAGTGCTTTCACCCCTTAAAGGCATCACCCCCCAAATCTGAGGTGGTACGGATTTCACGTGGAGTATTCGTATACGGGATAGCGGATTACGGAGAGGGAGGTGATTACATCCATTTCTTCTTAATTGCCGTAAAAAACGGCCCGGAAGATGCATCTCATGCACAAGGCTGGCGCGCTCCAATCGAAGTCGTGGAAAATAGCACGCCTGAACGCTCGAAGTCGTACCTTCCGGGCCGTTTTTTACGGCAATTAGGAAGAAATGGACGGAATCACCCTTCTCTCTATAATCTATGACTCCGTATAGTCATAACCCACCTGAAACCAGCACCGGCCCAGATTCGTGAGGTGATGCCTTTAAAAGTAAGGGAAGTTCCAAATGAGTGCGTACCTCTTGTCTTATCTTCTTTGTAAGGAATTCGACACTTAGCGGAAACTGAGCGACGTTTCCGAATTTCATAATAATTTTTTATTGATTATAGTTTAAAAGTTCAACAAATCGAGTAAACGGCGAGCAAAACTAACAAACTCCATTAAAGACACCAATCACGGAAATAATGACATAACAGTAAGCGCTTGAGCCAAAATTAAACGACAGCAGAGCAAAGTAAAAAAAAGAAACAGCAACTCGAAAATTCGCAGGAAGCAAGGGTAAAATAAGAAAATGATTTTCATGCATCAAGTGTAGGTTACTACCTAATATCATTAGAGGGTTGTTTCTTGCCATTAACGTTTCTCCTATTACCTGTACTTGTCAATACACATACGCACAAGTACATACGTGGAGATATTGTGTAGAAATGTCGTTTTTTGTTGGCGCAAGCTTAATATTTTCACCTTAAAAATAGTGGTTCTCAAGAAGAACATTTGTGGTGTCAGTGTCTAAGCGCTCTCGGAGCTTAGGAGAATTCATCATCCCTTTATTTTGTACTTATATCCGGCTGTCTCGACAATGCCGTCCTTACCAAAGACCCGAAGGAGGCACAACGTTTCTTACACAATGCATATCCCAATCAGGTTCCTCCTCTCTTTTCATCAAGCCTCGATATCGTCACATCTACATTACTGGAAAGCCTTTATGGGTCAGTCGTTGGGGTTTTCCCAACAGGGGGACGTGGAGGGAGAGGGATGAGTGAGAGCGATAGGCAATCGTAAGAGTTGGAGGGAGGAGAGAGAAGAAAGAGGAGAAACATGAGGAGAAAGGAGAAGGAGAGGAGTGAGGAGGGGAATGAAGAAGAGAGTAGGACGAACAGTGAGATGACAACAAGGAAACTGGAGCGGAGAGGCGGAAAACGAGAAAAAGGAGTTTGATGTCGAGTAAAGGCATCATAAAACGCAGGTCGTAAGGCCTTCAGTAGTTCATAAACGACGTATAAAAATAACCCGAAGTGAATTGTTTTTTTTTTTCTCCGAGGAAATCCGATAATCTAGTAAACATGATGCAGCCGGAAAAACGAGAAAAAGTCCTGTAGTTGGACGAATTGGTCAACAACGATGTTCATAATAAAATTTCATGCAGCACAAAACGTGGCAATGCAGACTGATTCTGTACATATTTGAGCGAAACCTGGCGTTTCTAAGCTCACTAGGTTTATTGGAATCTTGAGAGAAATGGCAAATTTCTCTTGTGATTTCTGGATTTTTTTTTGGATTCACAGAGATAAAATATCCAGTTGAGTTCTTTGTGATACTCTGTAAAGACTGAGGTCGGATTCTTCAATTACACTACACCCAACAAAGAATAGCGCGAAAATTTAGTTTTTTTGGATGTGCATCAAAATGTGCGTATTTAGGACCAAGTCCAAAGAACCAGCTCATACCTTATAAAAGTTTTTCAATCAGAAATATGTTACAGCAGTACGTTTTTCTACAAGACTCTTTTTTACTTTTTTTAGACATTAATTATCGTTCTCTCAGAGGTTAATTTAAAGAAAACTGGGAAAATTGCCAGAAATCCTAATTTCCCGAGTAACTCTAAAAAGAAATGGAGCCTTTAAAAATGGTAGTTTGTTCTTTTACTGAGCCAGCCTTCGCTTACGGAAGTTCCCATCATTTTCTTTCCTACTTTGACACAAAGTAATGCCTTCAATACAAATAGCCTTGCACGCTATACATTTTATCAGCTAGATTACAAAAGACAGCGTCGCCATGTAACTGCTGTTCGTAGCAGTTCAAGAATAAGTGTTATATTTTGTCAACTATGTAAATTTCTATAATTGTTTTGACTGTGTTGCAAACAATTATCTCGTTCACGTCTATAGGGTAAATTAACTTGTATTTCTCAGTACGTGGGGGGATGTAGCGCAGGCGGTTAGAGGTTCGCTGTCGCCGCACGGTCGATGGTTCAAAACAGCCCTAGCGCCAACCAAACCCTTCATCCGCCCGGGGTCAATAAGTTGGTGCCAGACTTGTCCGGAAGTATAAAAACACTGACTTCATGGCCACGCATTCATTGTATAGGCCAATACGCGTTCCAAAATCTCAACGATTACGAATTCCAGTAAAACGCAATGGTGTATCTCAGATGGGTTGATGCGCTAGTGACTTCGTCCTTTTTTCTCAGTACGTTTCTCATATTCTCTTTGCCGTACCATTTCACTCATGCAGTATAATTTGAAAGTCCTATTCGAACACTTAAAGGCATCACCCCACGAATCTGAGGTGGTACGGATTTCCGGTAGAGTATTCGTATACGGGATGGGAGACTATAAAGAGGGGGTGATTCCGTCCATTTCTTCGTAATTGCCGTAAAAAACGGCCCGGAAGATGCGGCGCTGCACAAGGCTGGCGCGCTCCAGTCGATCAGTCGATCTCCTTGTAGAAAATAGAATAGAAAATAATGTAGAAAATAGTGCGCCAGAACGCCCGAAGCCGTATCTTCCGGGCCGTTTTTTACGGCAATTACGAAGAAATGGACGGAATCACCCCTTCTCTATAATCTACTATCCCGTATACGAATACTCCACTTGAAATCCGTACCACCTCAGATTCGTGGAGTGATGCCTTTAAATAGGGTAGCCAACAATCATCGAGTAATTTTGATGTTCTTCAACTGTTTATTTAGTTTTAATTCTTCCATCTCGGATCGCGTTGACGTTACAACAAGGCAATCATCGATTTGACAGCAGCACTTGTGTAGAAATCGTTCTATTATCGGTTGTTCTGTTCTGCACATGAAGCAAATGACAAGAAGTGGAGCCTGTCTTTGGTCCACAACAAATCCTCTCATTTGGGACAGCAAATCGCCAGTTAAAAATGTTGCACCGAGAAATTCATTGATAAGGGTAATTATGCGCTTCTTGTTTAGACCAGTGATTCCAAGTTACTGCTTCTAATTTAGCGTATCAGATAGCACTTGCACCAGACGTTTCAGCCTGTTCTTTTCGACCATCTGCGTTCAAAGAGGTCACGTTAAATTAAGAGCTTGCACCGATTCGAAATGGTGCTTTTAAATGATAGATAGCTAAGCTCCTCTCACATCTCATATTTTCTATCCACTTCTTAGCTGCTGGCCGTTGCGGCCAATTGAGAAAGAAGCTTATGCACTATCATCGTTTTTGTATATATTTTGTTTTTGTATAAACTTGTATTTAAAGAGTTCGTTTATGAATTACATCTGTTATCAGCTAGCGATATTCGATTTATTGTCGGTAAGATGGGAATAAATGAGTTTCGCCGTTTATTCGCCTCGTACCTTCCCAAGGAGGATTAACTAAAGCTGTCAGCGCTTTGGTTTTTATTGCAATGCTATCAGTTTTGCTAGGTTAGTTCATTCCCTCGTCCTTTACCCACCGCGTGCAATTCGCTTCAGAAAACAGTGAATTTCGGCATGTAGACCACTTTTCCACCCATTTGCTCGTTTGAGTAATTTAGTTCCCACTCCATAGTGGCGTAAGGCGCGATTCGTTTTGGCCGCATTCATTGTCGCATTTTCATTTCATGTTAAACATCTCAAAAGCACAAACGTTGCTTTGGTTTTTAAGCACCTAGTAATTGTGGATAATATATGTTCTTCAGCTTGTTTGGACAGCGTTAATAAAGTATGGGATTGGTTTCTAATAATACTTTCTCGCTGTACAAACACTTTGGCTCCCACTGCAGTCAAAATAACTGATAAGTGAAGGACCACGAATCGTCTCGTCTCTCTTCTCAGCTGACGGGGTGTAATCAGCAATTCTTGCCTTCTTAATCGTTGTTTGAGAGAGTTCCAAATCTTTTTTGTTCAAAAGTGGTCAGCAAATAAAGCACTTTCCATCAACACAGAAGAGATGTTCACCTTTTTATCGGCGATATGAGTTCCATGGGTTTGCGAACTCAAACTCCAAAGTGAAACTTCATCTTCAGGTCTCAAAAAATCATGATGTTGTAAGGATTTCAACAAAGTGACTGAAGTTGATGTTCCTGCCCTGGGTTGAGCGATACCAATGATAATAAAACAAGACACCCTGCCTCTGAAGCCCCACTTCCACTGGGGGAGTTGTGAATTCGTTCCGTACAACAGTAACAGTTAAACGCATTCATGTACATGGTCACTATTGTATTAACTTTTCAATGTCGTAAGCTACTAACGCGCGAGGTCTATGAACTGAACACACTCGCTTATTGACACTTGTTAAGTTAAACGAAAGAATTAAGGCACCCAGCCACTGATGAATGAAAGGATAAAGATGCTTTGAGTGCTGCTGAAGAGAAGTGATGGTTAACACTAGTTGCTTGTACTCAGCGGAAGTGAAGAAGACGTGCACCGAAGCGTTTCACTGCTTCACATTCAACACCTGACGGAAACAGAATCTCAACAAACCAGATTTGGACGAATAACTTAACTTGTACACTAGAAACCTAAAGATCTTCGTCTACAATGTGCACGAGCTGTGTTAAGAAAATCGCAAACACGGTATGTGACTTGACATCGGAATAGCTTGCATTTAATGTCTTATTTTTAATGGAGCGGAAATTAGTTAATTAATTAATTGATCAATTTAATTACTAATTAATTAAATTAAATTAAAGGCAGCACACCACGAATCTGTGGTGGTACGGATTTCAGGTGGAGTATTCGCATACGGAATAGTAGATTATGGAGAGAGGGTGATTCCGTCCATTTCTTCCTAATTGCAGTAAAAACGGCCCGGAATATGTGGCGCGTGCACAAAGCTGGTGCGCCCCAATCGAACTCTTTGTCGGAACGCCCGAAGCCGTATCGTCCGAGCCGTTTTTTACGGCAATTAGGAAGAAATGGACGGGACCACCCTTCTCTCCATAATCTACGATCCCGTATACAAATACTCCACCTCAAATCCGTACCACTTCAGATTCGTGGGGTGATGCCTTTGAATGTAATAAAATAAAAAAGAGGTTATCCAGTCTCAGCGGTAGACATGGTCACTGATGCAGTTTCAGTGAGGATGTGACTCCGTCGCTCACCACGGGCTTCATTTTGCCGCTGGCACGCAGCTCGTGCGTCTCTCTTATGAGGAGCTACGATCCAGTGCATAAGCTTACGTTTCTTATTCAATATATATTCACTCATACACATTGGTCGTACTTAAGTATGATTTGTAGGTGTTTTTAGATTGTAAGCTGCTTATGGTCTACGAACAATATTACCACCCTCACCCTGTGGATATAAGTTAAGTGAAAGGGTTTGAATGCCCAACGATAGTTTGCATTTCAAGGATTTTAATGGAACTGACAACGGAACCAAATAAGACGGAGCAAAAGTTTGTTGCATTCTTCAATTTATTTTGATTTGATCTCATAAGAATCAAGTTCCACTGTGGCCGTACGATAGATCGGAAGTTCAAATCCGCCCTAGTGTCAACCAAGCTTTCCATCCATTCTTAGTCCGATCGGAGTAGGACGACTCTCACGACGAGAAGTGAGCTGAGTGAAAGCGGTGAGGCGAGTTCCACGATGTTGAGGAGGTACGAGAGCGCCGGGGAAAAGGACAGGCAGATGTGCGTGAAGACGTGCGCCTACAGCGGAAACTCGTAAGATGGAGTGGGACGGATTCTTCAGCGTCAGATGGATGCGCCAGTGCCAGAAGGTAGAGGGATGAGGTGGGACGGTCCCAGCTCCATCTTTCTGCTATCTAGCGCCTATTTCAGCTAAGTTATTGAACATTTTTCAAAACTGCACATTTTTTATGCGTGAGCGAAACCGGCAGATTTTAGATTTTCTCACTAAGAGATAACGACACCGACTTCTAAAAACCATTAACACACTTCAATGAAGGTTTTAAGAGCGTATCCGTTCAAAAAAATGGTATTCTGGTTTTCTCAAGAGCTATGCGAGAGAAATCCATGATTTATTTTTCCACTTTTTCGATTTTTCACTCCCAGTTTTCAGAAAATGAAAGGATCAAACGTCATCTTTGCAGGAAAAGCAGAGAAATCATTCTGTATGACTGATTATGTATGTATGTATGTATGACGCCAAATTACATCGCGTTCGAATCTTTTAATCAACGGAAAATAATTTCTCCCGAAACAAATAGAAACAGTGATGTACAAACCTCACTTAGAGTTGAAGCTCATCCGCCTACAACTCGATCTCAGGTTACGTTTCTTTTGCGACAAGGAAGAACTTCACGAATACAATCCGGAAGAATAATTGCAAAAGTGCGCCGGGTACGAACAAGCAACAGGTAAACAGGAGGACAGATTCCATGGAAAACCTTTGTAGTCCACAGGAAATACGACACAACAAATTGCTCGATTTACTATAAGCTCCCATCGCTCTTGCTTCTACATGAAAACACTTGGCGCAGACCATATACAATTACAATTAAAAAGTAGTGAGAGTTTTCAAATAAAACAAAACCTGCTCAATATTCTTCAAATTTACAGCTTATCAAAATCAATACGACGTCTCCAAATTTATTTTATCCCCTTCAAAATAATGACCTACGGCTGAAACACTTATGCCAGCGCTTCTACTATTCTTTAGAACATTTTCTGTACTCGATTTCCGGGATGGACTTGAACGCCTCTTCGGTGCCCTAAGGTCAATGAAATCGTCCACATACTCCGCCTACTATTCTCTTCCATTCTTTTTTTTTTGTTGTTTTTTTTATTTTAGTTGTTACTAGTTTCGGTGGCATCAAAATCTGTTATTATTCCCTTTCTTTTATTTTTCTATTATCATACAAATGGTTATAAGTATAACTCACAAATTAATTAACAAATAAACAATAACCACTTTGGCTTTTTTAGCCAATTCCACAGCCCTACATTAAGATATCAGTGATGTCGTTCCGCTACTCGGTTCTCCTCGAGCAAAGCCTGGCGTGCTGCGTCAAATCACGCAATGGATTTCCACTCTGCTGCACTGAAGTTGAGGATCTGTACCAATGGCTGTCGTACTGTTAAAGAGGTTTTTCCAACATGTACGAGTAAATCGGAAAGGCGCTTTCTTTTTGTTTCAGTATTTTTGACAAAAAAAAAAGCCGTCTTGTCTGGGAATGTGAAAGCACCCTGAAATATTCATTGACACTAATTCATCTTTGAAGGTGTAACTTGATATAGAGATTGCTATCGTCTCTGCAACCTATTAAAGAATACCGCGTGAAGCCAACGGCCGCATTAAAACTCGACGACAAATCCATCATATTCTTCTGCAACCTCTATGCTGTAACTGTCACGTCAAATTGCGGAACTTGATGGGACGTTAGTATTCACCTAACGTACATAAAAGGAAATTCGAGAGTAGAATTTCGTCCGAGTTTCAGGTATGCCCATTGCTGTGTTTCTCCAGATGTGTGGAGTAAATTTTCGTATAAAAGCGATGATCGTTTGACAACGCATTCAAACGATTGGCACAAATTCGCAAAAAGAGACAGGTACCCTCGCTCTAAGCCTTTCTAATTGCGACCATCTGACTAACGAGACATATAACGCTGTCAGAAAAAAATAAAACTTGTTTCAAAGAAAAATAGCCCTATTATAAAAATTAAATGGCGAATCTAGTTTTTAATATTGGTTCTCCAGTGATTAACATGTTGGAATTGCAAACCAGTGCTTGAGAATGGAATAGATTATGTTGCTCTTCAAGGATAACTGGCATACTCTTCGATGCATGAGGAGTGGATGATCATTTCAGGCTGTTCCTCCATAAGTTTTCGGTCATCCTGAAAAGTACAGACTCCTATGACTCAAATCGTTCATACAAACTATGCTTTGCGCAGAAGTAAAAGCAAACAAGTCCAAAAATAAAGTGGTCATCTGCCGCTGCACGACGTATCACGATGAGCTGCGCAATAAAAGTATCTAATAGTCATCTAATCATCTAAGCAGTTAATTTTAAGGTTAGTGTGAAATATTCGCCAGCAGTCTTGAAAATATAATCTCGATTTCGAGAGCTCCTAACACTAGAACGAATTCACGCAGACGGGAAGGAAATGAAAGCTAGAAATCATCTTCACACTTTTCCGGAATAACGTTCGACACTTTTTGGAATGCAAAAGTGTATTTAAATTCGCGCCCATTGTTTTGCGTTGTTACATTATTTAGTCAGTGCAATACAATGAAACATTGCTGTTCTCGTTCTTGATGTGAAAACCATCTGCTTGGGAAGGAAGAAACATATATTGCCAGTGAAGATTCGTTCCAGAACTTAGTTTCGGCTGGTGAAGTCGTTTTCTTTCCATGAAGTCCCAGTGAACCAGAGACAAACCACAAACAACCACAGACAAAGTGAACTCAACGAAGAAGGAGGGATTGCGAATATAGAGAAGGAAGGCAGAGTTCATGGAGAGTGTTTCTTTTAATTTCTAGAAAGGAGGAATTCATTTTGAAGGCTTACAAGTCTTGTGAGCTCCATACATCCCTCAGCTTTATACATGTTTTGTTTTGGAACGAATTTACACAACAGGTGCATGCGCCCTTTAAAAATGAAAAAGGAGCGAATGGAAATATTGCGGCTGCAAAATTGAGAAACAAAAAAGGCTGTAACTGGACCACGCACTAAACTCAAATGTCATCTGCATAGCTTTAATGGTGGGAAAAGAGTTGATCGCTCCCAACCGTTGATGCATTGGACGATTCACGAAAGTAATTCACCCGGGATGTTTAAATGAACACGAAGAAGGAGCTGAACGGAGAAGCAGGGGATAGTGCAGCGTGTTTAGCATTTGCACCCGCCAGAGAAGGCGAACCAAAAGTTCCGATGCCACCATTTTGACTCGGGAGTTCTTGCAGCACAGACAGACATTGCTGCTACTGTCAAGAAGTTACTTATTACTCGCAGAGCGATTGAGAAATGTGTTGTTGTTGTTGTTGTTTGTTATTTTCATGTTTAACAGGTGCAAACACCAACCACCCAGTACTCGCTGCTCCAGATGAGGAGAAATGTCCCGTCTTCATGATTTGGTGGAATATATAATGAAAGCCAAGCACAAATGGATCGGTAACATTGCGAGGAGAATGGACGAGTGATGGACCAAAACAACGTTAGAGTGAATCCGAAGAGATGCCAAACGCCCACGAGGAGGACCGCCAACGAGACCGGCTGTGTTCGCTGCACGGATGGACCAGCTGAGAGCTCGAGGGCTCACACAACTCATGGACACCATGCATGGAGCTATCAAGGGGAAGAAACGACTGGAAACGATGCTGGGCACCACATCTTCACTGAAACTGTGGTGGGCCATCTGCGCATCTTAGTAAATAAGTTTATAGAACGTGAAAAGGAGGAAAACTGTAGAGAGTAACTTAATTACTCTCGATTTTCGAGTGACTTTTTCTATTATACTGTATATAATACATATATAATATTTTCTACATTTAATGTATACAACATTTTCTACCATTTGGAGTAAAATTATGGAAGATTTTTTCTTCATATTTTGTGCGAAATTCTTCTTCTACGTATCTTTTGCTAACCTATCTTCCCTTTGCATAGCCTTGTTCCTCTCTCAGTGTAAAAACTGGTAAAATTGCAGCTTCTCCACAAAACCACGTCTTCGGTAGCATGTGCTTGGTAGTGATATTTTCATTTTGATATCCAGGAGAGTTTCTTTTTTTGGGAATTTCACCGTGGTGAATAGTCCGTCGATCAAATTTCATCTATTGCCCTGGAGTTAGATTTAAACCCAATTTCCTTTCATTAATGATTCCCTGGTGCGAACTGTGTGGATTTAAAAATAGCATTTTTTCCCTGAATGAGCATAAGAATTTTTTGTTGTTTTCATTATATTCGCTATATTCAGAAACTGCCGTTTGAAAGGCCTTGAATATGTCTCATTCAGATTAGTAATGTAAATGGGCTATTCAAGATGAAGAGCGAATTCCCGCGTAATCAAGAGAAATTCTTCCTTAAAGTTCAATTTAGAGCCTTATATATATATATATATATATATATCCAGAAGCTTCCGAAGATACGTAAACTATGCATCTTTTACCTTAATTTCTTAGCAAAGCCTCTGAAACATTTAGAACACTCCTGATTTGCTAACAGTAACCATCCCATATCTCCTGAGTGAAATGAGTGAAACAACTGAATCATTCATGCTTGCGATGCGGTGTGGTGGGTCGTGCGGTGATAGCAGCGCGACCACTGCCTCAGCAAGGTCCATATATCCTAGTCCATATCCTAGTGCCTACCATCGCTTTTTTCTTCCGGGAAAAGAAATTAGTAACAAATTTGCCTGTGCGGATAAGAACACTGAAATGGACTATGATCTCGTATCGTGGTCCCCCTTCGCAAGCATCGCATGGAATTTCTGTAGCGCCTGTCTCCAGAAGTCTAGAGTCCATAGAAAAGTGCCATTTTTGTTGCACTACAATGTGATCGTACAAATAACATCACAGATAATGAGATGTGTCACAAAATAACCGAATTGGTAATAGCAAAATACTTATTGAGGAATTTGAGCATTCTATAGCATCTCCTCTATTCTTCCCTTGCCATTTATACCCTGGCACCCCGTATTTCAATCATTGAAACACTGCTGGAGGTGTGTTTTCTTAAAACACTTTGGCAGCCTTTGGTGCTCCTCTCCCCTCCCTCCCTCCCTCCCTCTCCACTGCCCCACCCCCATCAGTTTTGTTCTTGTTTAATTCATTGGCAAAAATTGAGTTCCTTTCAACTCGCTTCCAACTCTTAGTTTTCAGAAACAAGAGAAATGGAAGAAGCACAGAAAGCTGTACTCAATTATTCTTCTTATTCACGTAAATAAAAACTGCTTTATAGAAAATGTATCGTACGTCGCCTTGGTGAAACAATCATCATCTCGTAAATCAGGCGCCATCTTCCCAACACCCTCTCTCTCGACCAAGAGGTTTCGAAATCTCCTTATAGTGGAAGCAGCCGTCATCAACAGCCTGGTCTTCTGGAACCTATTTTTCGCCTATGCCACCACTTAGTGTTACTTGTTCATTTTTTATCCGACATTATCGCTGAACAGGCCATGCAGCGAGTGCTGTTAGAATATCAAGCGAGGATTCGAAAGATGTGCCCATCCTCGTAGAGAAACCGTGAGGGAGAGTGAATACGCAGATCTGTGACTGATCTATCACATCCAGCTATTTTCCACATAATTTCAAGGAAGACCTTTGGATTGCCTTTGTACCTCTAGGGTAAAGAACTTTGTACCTCTATGGTAGAATTTCTTCGAAGGAAAAAAGTGGGAGCAAACTGTTTGTTTATGAAACCAACTCATACTAGTTACTACATAGTAGTCATATTTTGTTTCTAAGCTCAGCTTCCAAAGCTGTGGCTCAAAAACGGTTTCAATGGCTTGCACCAACAAACACACAGATACTGATCTTTTCAATTAGCGCACATCTAGGAGGTCTAGAAAATCCCCTTCTGAGTCTTCAGCCAATGTCAGTCCGTGACTGACGCATGACTTTATCTACGATAAAGCGTTTCCATGAAATTTCTCATTAAACACAGAGATTTCAAGAGCGGTAGCTAAGTACTACAATTATAAAATAAGACAACTCATTGGCCATTTCTCTCTTGAAAAATGGTGAAAAAAATAAACAGAATCTTTAAAAAAATGAAAAATAAGTTCGATAACACCACAAGATTGGTCATCTTACGCCATTGAAATTTCCTCGGTTTCCTGCATGCAATGAGTCTTCCTCAAGAACTTTATAGATTTTATTTGTTCCCTAATTTGAGGGCAAACCACAGCTTTTTCACACAACCGCCAACTTCTCTCGTTAACTGAGAAGTGACGTTCACGCTTCGCGTGCTACTGCCTAAACAAGGAAATTGTTTTCGATCGCGAATGTCTTCTGGTGATTTTTCGTCGTTTCGACGCTATGTGGCGGCTCGTCTGACGGCAAAAATGAGGCAGGAGAAGCAGCGGCTCGCTGCGCCTTTTCCTCCGCCGCCAGATTTGATTTTTCCCGTCGCTTATTCGATATTCGCTCCTATACACGGTCCACATCCCATCATTTCTCGCCATTCGCACTCTTTCGAGAAGTAGTGTCAGAGTCTAGCGCTGTGCTGTGTTGGGAGACGCTCTACTTTTTGACTTGGGGTGGACCGCATGGAATAACAATTAAGGTGTTGTCCCTCCCATCCCTCAAGTTCCTCCTAATCGTCAGCACTAGAACTTCCGCCTTCGTACTTCCATCTTTTTTATTGTATATTGAAGAGTTCGAATTTCCGGATTTTGACTAAAAGCTCCGGAAAGCTAAAATCTGCAAATTCAGCAATTCAAATAAGAAACCCTGAAATTCCTTTTTTGAAGCAGAATCCTTGAACAGGCAAGCAAATTGCGGCAGTTTAAATGCTACACCCGATACAAAATCTAAGCAGTACTTGCTGGACGAAGATACTTCAATCTCATTCATTTTTCGATAGGAACGTTTCTCGATGAATAAGAAATTGTACTTCTTTCTGACATCCTTATACATGACGATTTGAAGCATGATGTGACTCAAAAATTCTGTGGAATCTAACTCAAAGATCTTATTACATTTACTCGGTCTTTCTCTCTTCTTCTTAGTGATACAAATATGTATGGCAAAACATTGAAGCTTAGACTTCAGTCTTCAGAAAAATCCCCCAAGAAAATGGCTTGGAGTCCTCGGAGGGCCGCTAAATCTTCTTTTTTTCCAACATCCCTACTTTTTCCAATATCCATAGCCTACATGTTCTGCACTTTTGGAACGCGTATGTCTTCTTATCCATAAATCCGCAGTTTATTCTTCTGTTTCGCCTGGTTCTCATTTCTACCGGATGAGCATAGTGGTTCTATAAACTCTTCTCTGAAGTTTATATTGATTTCAAGAAAGGATTGTTGCCCTCTTCCATAGTTTTTAGTGCGCAAATTGTTCTTCATTCATTGCAATGTCGTCCACATGCTATCCACTACAAAAAGATCGAAAAATTCACCCGGTATTGCTTCCTCACTTTGGTACAACTGAATTTTGATGCTGAGAAGGAAGCGTTGGTCCGTCGGATTGCTGGAGAGCGAACTCCCTTGGGAATGCACGCACGCACTTGATCGTGAGAAGGCCACATACACCAAGTTCGAAATTAATGTCTAAACGGCTGGTGGACCCTCGTAGCAAAAAAGTCAAACTCCGCAATCAGTCCACACTTCTCTAATCCTTTCAGTAAGAAGTTAACCTCTTTGCTTCCGCACATTCTGTGTCCCGCCCTCATCTCCAAGCTCAACACGTCCCTACTCTAACGATCGTTGAGGTTTTTTCATACGTAAGGTGACACCAGTGAGGACTAGTTGCTAATAACTACACGCTGTTTATAAACGGTCTTGAAATTTCGTGGCGAAGCTGTTTTCTCGGGAATCGTCGTTTGACAAATTGCTACTCCCACGGGAAAATCCTCACATTTCCGGCTGCCCCTATCGTTTCGAATACGCTGCCCCTCTCAAGTTATTATTTGATAGATCAAAAGCTTACTAATTAGAAACTTCACACTCTTTCAAGAACATTTTCCTTTTTTTTTGTTTTTTCTACTAATAAAGTTCTCTTCGGAATGTCTCTGATTTCAAATCTCTCTGTAATAAGCTTACTTCTCTCCCAAGGAGATCAACGAATACCTCAAAAGAAAATGTAAAATAAATCGAATAAATGCTCACACTAAAGCTAGGCCTTAAAAACTGCTAAATGTTGCAGAATTTCCTGGTTTACTTCAGCTTAAGGGATATTTCGCTGTCCAGAATTCTTTGAAACGGCTTTTGCCGAAATATCAAATGTCCAAATGCCATTTGTGTACATTTTTGATTATCCCAGTGCTATGGCCACTGTTAGGAAAAAAACTTCTTAAGCAAACATATTTATAAAAATTCCAAATCCATGTAGAAATTTGTATTCTAAAAAGGCGTTTCTAGAGAATGTTTCCTTTTATTAGTCTTTCTTTATTCTTCAATACGTAACGCTTAAATATGCTGTTTATAAATTATAATTTAATAATTTACAATTTATTTTATAATTTAATAAGATTTATAATTTCTTATTGCGATGTTCTCTTATGTGTCTCGTGTAATTGAAATGCAGTCATTTGTTCTAATGATCCGGATTATCTGGGAGAGCATTTGAGTTGGGAAGATCCGCTGTCCCCTGTTTCTGACTCTGGACGTGAGTTTCCAGCACATCTGCATCTCCTACAACTTCTCCTCTGTTTGAATTGAGAATGTCGATGCTAAACGATTTTATCCATGATCTGCATGCACTTCCGTGTGCAAATAACTTTTTCTTTGTTTTGAATTGCTCTTTGAGGAAATTGTTACTTTTTTTAAACTGGTTAATTAAGTCCAATTACTTAGAATACGCTCTACTGGTAAGAAACACCAATGCAGTCACGAAACAGTGATATTGAATCTGTACTATGTACAAGAATTAATATTAGATATATTATAGACGTTATATTAAAACTTCTCTTCCCAAAATAAATTCTCCCCAGGTTCCAGATCCAGAAGTGTTCTTCCATAACTTTCAATCCACTGCGTCCTTCCACATGTGGTCTCAGGCGGGTGTTTAGTGTGAGAGGCAACGATATTCGACTACATTCAAGCTTAGATGTCCGCAAACCATGGTGCACGGTGCAAGCAAATCCTGCGTCGAATCTAATTTCTCGGCAATTTTGAGGCAAAAAAAAACTATCGCTGACGAAAGTAAACGGTAATTTGCATCTTTCGTGCAAAAAAGAAAACCGTAGAATTCTTAGGAAGAAAATCCGTGGATGTTTAACGTAACACTTTTCTAACACTTGTAACCTACTTCTAAAATATTCAGTAGATTTTAAAGAACTTTTTTTCTTACGTTAATCCGCAAAATTCATGCATCGACGTAACCCGTTAGATGTCTGTTTCTGATGTGTATAATGTTTAAAAACACTTTCGAATGGGTTTCATATTTTTCTTACGATAGATTACATCTGCCTAAAATTACCCCGCTAATTATTTATCAACTATTTTTGTTTTCTAGAGAGGCGCTTGTTATTTTGCTCCCGAAAACAATTTATTTTTAAATCCTCTTTCAGTGCATATCGAAAAGTGTTAGGAGCAAATGCGATTTTCGTATCTTCCCACTAAAGGCATTTCAGCGGCGAAACCTCTTCCTTACTTCCGCATGCATGTTTTTCAGTACACAGATTCCAGACTGTCATATTCCTCTCGTCGCTAGAGCCACGCTGAATGAAGGCGCCAAAGTTCTGCGACGATGTTCGATTGTCATGAACTTTTGTCCCATGGGCTGTCATTCCATGGGCGGAAAAAAACGGGAACTTCCCCAGTGAAAAACTATTTACGACAAACGTATTCGGTTAGCCGGGCGATCGAAGCCTTCATGTTGTTCACTCCACGGAATACCCAGAAGAGTTCTCTGAGTCCTCCACAGATGTTTTCCGAGTGGTGGATATGTGTGGATTCAGCACGATTCCGCTGCTCAATTAGACCGATTCAAGTTTTTTTTCGACTCTGTCAAAATGAAATTTACTCAATACGAGCATCATCAGGAACCGCACACTATCTTTACAAAGATCTTTTTTCTGGACACGACAAACACTTGACAAAAATACTTGGATTTTTTTGTATTCATGATTTCATTACACTCTATTTATTACATTATTTTTTGAATACTGAAAGTTCAGTAAATCAAGAATTTTTCAAAAATATTCCTTTCAATTCCAATAAATAGAAGAGGATGAATTGGTTTGTGGGCACTTTTTCTTTTTATTCCGCTTTGTTCTCTGTGTTTAAGGAATTACGTTTGAAAGATAAAAATTTTTTATTTGCCGAATTTTCATAACTCGAATGAATAATGTTATAAATAAGGTGTAATGAAACAAACCTTTTATCATTTATGTTTTTATTTTACGTTGTGTACATTTATCTGCTCATTTTATTATTTTTTACTCCAGAACTCTTTACTATTAATTATACCGTACGTTGTAGACCTTTGTCTTTCCTGAAATTCTGGAGTGTGACGCACAAGTTATGTTTCCTTCCTCTCTAATTCCTGTAGGATTTAACATTTGGAAGATACTTCATCTTTATTCTCCGGCAAACAATTTTTCTTTAACTTCAGTTTTTGTTCCACATTAGTCTCTCATTTTTAACGTATTTATTGCTTTACTCTCAAAAACTTTTCCGGAAAAGTACTGAAATAGAGAAAAAGAATGCTGTAGTTAACATGTGCAAACCGTTGAGAAATCTTCTTTGGGAAACTTTCTGATGTTAGGTCAGGATAATCATGAAAATGCAATTTTATTGGACGGAGTGAGTGAGGTTTCAACGTACCTATAAGGAGATTTCGTTTGAAAATCTTCATTAGAACGTGAATCGATCATTTATTACGACAACCGCCTACTCCGCTGGTCATCTTTCGTTGTTTTTATCGTATCAGCATTCTCCAAAAGCTCTCAAAGACGTAAATTCATTCATCTTGCCCGCGATTCATGTTTCACTTCTTTTATTCTCGGAGCCGGATGACGCATTCAAGAAAAGGAGGGTACGTGGCTTGTGAGAAACATTCCCTATTCACATCAAAAATCGGTCAACACCCTGAAAAGGGAAGCGATTTCAAAAACAGCGAAACACACAATGAAATCAGCGCCTCAAGTCAACCTCTTCAGTTAGCAGTTCGTTCGTAGCATAACCCATCCTCGTTACTTCCGTCAGCTGGCGTCACGAACAAAAGAATGCATACTCTCTTGAGAATCGTGCTTTGAGGTGACTGGATCTCACATACTCTTGGAAAATGCTGCGACCAGTTGTCAGAGGGTTTAGATGAAGGTCCTCGTACCGTGGAGTCCCTTCAAGTCGGCATCAAATGTGTTCAAGCGGTTGAGCACGACGATTTTTCTATTCATTATCACACCCCCTTCACCATCCGTTTTGCTCAAAGGCATCACCCTACGACTATACGGCTTCGGATGTTCCGGCGCTTCTGGCGCGCTATTTTCTACAAGTAGTTCGATTGGAGCGCCCCACCCTTGTGCACGCGCCGCGTCTTTCGGGCCGTTTTTTTCTCTCGGCAATTAGGAAAAAATGGACGGAATCACCCCCTTCTCCATAATCTACGATCCCGTATACGAATGCTCCACCTGAAATCCGTACCACCTCAAATTCGTGAGGTGATGCCTTCAAATCGAACACACATCACGCTCACCCCGCTGAGAATGTTTGAATGAGAACCATACGTGCGCCCGGGTCTCTAACCGTCCCTGTCCCACCTTAGCTGAGTTATTGTGAGAACCGGGGCAAATCAAAGACACCTCTTCGTCGATTCTGTGCAATAGCTGATTGCTGCTTATGATTCCTTTTTGGGACGTGAATGCGTCAGTTCAGAGATTACACTGTGATTCGTAAATATACGATCCAAGTTTCTCTCACGCTTGAAGCGTGGAGGTGGCCACAAACTGTGTGTCACATCGTTTGGGAAAGAGGGTTTGTGTTCTCCCTCACTTTTTTGTTCTTTGGCCAGTTGAATGCAGATTGCGCTACTCGCGAGATGTACATTCAAAAGGGAAGGACAGTTTTAAATGTAAGGTCTGAGCTCAACTTACGGCAAAATCAGGTGATGCCGCAAGTTTTTCTTTGGTGGATTAAACAAGACTCAAGAAGCGTTTCATAACGCCACGTTCTACAGAGATTTTGTAGCATTTCATCTATGAATACCACGTGGGACTGTAGGGAACCAGTGCTAAGTAGGTGTTAGGGTTAAGAAGGTGTTAGATGGGTCAGACGAGGCGCGATTGATTCCAAAAAGGCTGATCAGCGCCAAACACTGTTCTTCACCATTCAGACAGCGCCAACAGGTGAAGGCCCTTCACTCAGCAATCCACAAGCCATGCTACGATGAGATTTGTCGTGCGCGTTTTAGTATTTTTTTTCTTTCTGAGTCGTTGAGGCTATGAGCTCATCTGCGTTGAAGATTGTCAGTAATGATTTCGTTTACTGTGATTTTGCAATCAATTACGCTGCAACTAATAATGTCCTATTTTTCAATTCCTGGAAGTTGTTGAGCACATATTGTGTGAATTCCACTTAAACCAAGAAGCTCATCTTATCCGCTCCCCTAGGATTTCTGCCGAAGCACTTTGCGTGGAGGAACATGAAACCTATCGTGACTGCTAGACATCAAGAAATCAACATAAACAAAATTAGGGGGCATGTTAAGGTTCAAGCGTAAAAACAATGTTTTTCTCCCATAGCCGTTAAAGAAGAAAGGAAATTATGAAAAATTCTTATAACAGCAAAAAGTTATCTCTGTAATTTGTGTCCATACTGTAGTGTTCGTTCTCTACATTCTCCTTTACCTTCGTAACATTTCTTTATCCTTCTTTTAAATAATGTACAAACTAATAAATTTATTCATAGAAATTCTGTCTTATTTAGAGGAATGTGGCGGAGTTTACTGAGGCAAAAGAAGGTGACGGAGCAGTTTTTACGTCACTCAGAATTCAGCAGATCGCTAGGACTTCCGATGACGGTAGCTTTAGGTGAGCAATTTGGTTCGAGTCTAAGTTTGGTGAGCGTTGAGCCGCTATTCAGCCGAGTTTTTGCAGTATGCGCCTGCTCGATTCCACTGCTCATCTTCGTGTTGATGCCGTTTTCGTTGACCACCTTGGCGGGGCCATCAACACTTCTGGCTATGTTGATCACTTTTCTCGTGGTCTTGATGTCATGTGGGTTCTTGGCATTGATGTCGAAGCTAACTCCAAAACATGGAACATGGAACTCCGAAACTCTAGGTTCCATCTTCGTGGATGTCGAAAAATTTCAAATGAGCAAAAACAGTAGATTTAAAATCTTAAAAACATTCAAGCACTTGGATTGAGTGATCACATACAAAACGAAAACGATAGAAACGCATCGCCTTCTCTTTGAAAATATTCAGAGTAGTACTAAGAAAAGTTATTTTTGGTACATCCTAGTGTACCTATAATTTCGGATCACCTGCATCCTCAACTCAAGCATCCTTAGATTTTCTCGGAAAATCGCAAATACCAAGAGATAACTGCTTATGTGAATCTAAGACTGCAGCAAGAGCACACGAATAAAGTTCATAGCAGAGTACAAAACTGGCAAAGTACCAGTTTCTCTCCTCCTTTTAAAGAAATACTTAATTAGAACCTAGTGTTTTGCAGTACAATCAAATTATCAAGTAATTTTTGAACGTTCAGTTTTTTCGGACTGTTGAATGGAGCTCTGAGAAACATATGCCGGCTATCATATTTCTGTTTAGAAATATTCTGACGTACATAAAAATTCAAGGTACATTAGCTTACACGACATTTTGCAGAAATAATACGCCCAGTGCTCATTTTTAATTAGTCGTATTGCTACAAAAAAATCAAAGTAATTCAGAAATTACTGCAACAAAGGATTGTTCCGGTAAGAATTGTTTAAGTTTGAGAAGAATTGAATTGTAAGGTCTGAGACAGTTGTAGGAGTAGTGAAACAATGGTGTTATGCAGAGCCATATCCGACGTTAATTACAAGAAAGAAGAAAATAGCAAGGTGAAACTATTATAAAGTTTGGATCAAGTTTGGACCAAGTTTGGACTGCATAGGCTTGACCCCAAAGTGGTCAGCTCGGCTTGAATTTGCTTGCTAGCTAGATAAAAAGCACCTTCTTCTGACGACACAGAAAAAGTCTGGATGTATCCTTGTATAGGAAGTAACCATGTATAGACCTTATGTATTAAAATGAAGGTCGTATTCCGTTTTTTCCCCACCTGTAAATCTCATTCGTTCGTCATTCACGTGATTCGCCCAATATTTTTTTTATTTCAATTTGAATTTATGGCTAAATAAAGTGCTAAGAATTCCTACGTTCTAATCGAAAATTATTTTGGAAGAATTCTTACTGATGTGGTACATGGGATACATTACAAGAAGTCAAAAGTTTGAAAAGAATGGGAAAAAACGAAAAAGAAAAGGATTTTCAGAAGAAGGAAAGATGCAGAAAAGAGTTTTCCAAAAACTTTAAGTACAGAAGTAGTCCAAAGAAACCTCTCTTCGAATTGTCAAATTAATTTTCAGGTTTTTGTTGTTGTTGTTGTTGTTTAGAAGAGACAATCAGTATCAATTACTTGTTTGCTTGATCTGTTTGTAAGTTCTAATACTTGTTGCTCAATTTATTTACTGACTCATCTTATCCCAGTTAACAAACAAACAAACAAACGGGAAAGAGGTGTTAAACACAAAGTATTGAAGAAAAAATGAGCGTCGTTAATTGCACCGCGCGTCTCCTGATACAGTTATAATCCCTAAAATAAATTATTTTCTTTTTTTTTTTTTTTTTTTTCAAGACGCCCCGCCCACGCCACCCTCCCCACCCACTTCGCCGCGTCTGTCACTCTTACGACGATTTTTTCCACCGCGCTTACAGCTCTTATGATGCGCTTTTAAAGTAAACGGAAGGAAAGTACCTGGTATTACATCTTGTTTGAAGGTTACATAAAGTGTGCTTGTAAATTAATATAAAGAAAGGAGGAATGAAATAGGTTTGTATAAGTGATATGCCATTTACAAATGAAATTTAGAATAAAAATCCTTTTGGGGTTTAAAAATTTTTAAAAAAAAAAAAAAAGAAAAAATGTCTTATCGATTCAGCGAACTACCTTTTCGTTCTCTACTGATTTCAAAACCAGCAAACTCGGATGACAATGGTTTTGCCGTTGATCACCAACCTAACATCAAAAAACACCCAATAGTATGACGTCTCCGAAATTAGGAAGACCGCATAGGGCGTGTTGATAGATCCTTCTACCAACGGATCTGAATTTTGTTTACTTTTTTACTTATTACGCTCGATGGCGTGCGAAACGGATATGGCAAGGATGAATACAAATAAAAGCAGAAAATGCGGAGTAAAAAAGCACTAAAAAAACCGAATGAGCAGGGATTAGTCCCGTGTACTCCCGTGTTTCGGATTATTAAGTGATCAAATCCTTCCCAAACTCGGGAAGTTAGCTGTTAAGACCTCAGGAATAAAAATTAATGGTTATCGGCTGATAGTATGTTTGCTGCAATAATACGCATTTGAATTTTTCGATTTCTTCTTGCAAAACTCTTACTAACTCAAAAACACTGAGTAATGCTGAGTAATGCAGGTCCCATTTTGCCCAAGTTTTATAAGGTAATCTACAAAAATCTAAGGTGGACCTTATATAAGTAATATAGTAGCACGTTTTATCGAATAAAATTAAAAGAATGTTGCTAGAAGAAGTTAAGAAATGAGTTAGGCATCGTTTCCGATGGAAATGTATTCACAGTACGTTAAGAAATTCTGAAATGTTTTTTTTTGGCTTAGTAGCGAAGTTTGCTTTATTTCTTTTCCATTTTATCTTATTTCATTGGAAGAAACAATATTTTCGAACACCGATTTTTTGTTGACAGTGTAGGATTTCCAAAAGAAGACAAAGGAAACCGGAAAGGTGTAGATTTCTTTGTACACAGTTGAACCAGCGGATGTATGTAGTCATCATTTTGGCTTCAATTATTCTTAGAGTATCGCTTTATCGATCATGCCTTTGAACAAAAAAAAAGAATATTTGAAGGTGTTGCGTAAAGGACTCTCCTTATTTCATTGAAGCACTGACACCACTTATTCTCAGCAAGAGCTTGAATTGAAATTCCTTCTTCCATCGTGATAGAATTTGAAGTTATTTGAAAAGAACATTAACTTTCTATCTCCTTTACATCATTTGCGTTTCAAAACATCTATTTAACAAATATATTTGTGTTTCGCTTATCATTTGAAGCCTCACTTTAGCGTTTCTTTGCTGCTGTCTTAAGACCTCAAAATCGAGAATGTGTCCGTTCATCAGAGTATACACCTTTTCCGATTTTTTTTCGTAATTCCTGACTCGCTCGCTCTGGATTACACTGGTCACTGAAACTCTGGTAACCGTTGT
The DNA here is from genome assembly GCF_031761385.1 of Necator americanus. Taxonomy (NCBI): domain Eukaryota; kingdom Metazoa; phylum Nematoda; class Chromadorea; order Rhabditida; family Ancylostomatidae; genus Necator; species Necator americanus. The sequence goes on along the minus strand of NC_087372.1, from coordinate 26,823,312 downwards.
CCTACGATAGTGTTCTGGACTTGGGGAAAATATTTCGTATGGACGCTTCTCAACTTCTACAGAAGGAGAAGAATCTCCCACCCCGTGTGCAGCAAACAAATCCGGCTTTACTCTACAGGAAAAAAAAAATTGACGAAATTCTGATGGTTTCTGTTCCTTTCTGTTCTTGTTTGTGGCATGGTGTTATAAAATAAATAAATAAATAGTTTACAGCTCTTCACCTGGCAGAGTTGTCTTGTGCGCTGCCGAAAAATTGCGTTCTGTACCAGTTCACTTATGTCACACTTGGAGAGTTACCTGCCTTCATTGTCGCTTGGACAGCAGTCCTTGATTCAGTGTGCATCTCTACCATACTTTGTAGAGCGTGGAGTGACCATGTGGTATGCAAATGATTTTTTATTTTCAAATTTCCTTCACTTCCTGGTAAAACATAATTCTATAGAATTTGCTGTTCCGTCGATATCTCCATTCTTACATGACCCTCCGGTTGCTTCATCGTGATTCTGGATTATGGATTATCAGCGAGGAGTATGACTTCACAGCGTTGTGCGCTGCACTTTTTTCCGTAATTATTCTCTGCTGCAATTTGCGGGTAAGTACATACTTGACGTCAAGCGTGTTCACCCGGATGAGCGCTACGCGTTCGCACGCTTTTCCGCATCTTGGCAATCCCCACTTTTTTCCTCTGCCCTAGCCGTATCGAAGAACAAAGACGTTTTGCACCAACCTGATTAGAATAATTCGGCGACGACTAGAAGTAGTATAGATCTACGCGTCTTTTTGTGCAAATCGATTGACCCTTCACGGAATCGAATCTAATATCAGTGTTTTGCAGGTGGTCGGCACCGTTTCACTGTGTTTAGTTGTGGTCGCAGTTCTAATGACTGCCAGCTGCACAATGGTTGGTTTTTTCCATGCAGACCCACAGAACTGGATCGACGCGAATTTTTTCCGATTCGGCTTTGATGGCGTAAGTTAACTTGTGCATCGTTATTCTGGCAGTTAGAGAAAAAATCAAACATTTTTTCTTGAACGTCATATAAACCACTAAATAATAATGTTGGGACTCGAGAATAAGTATTTAGGATTACTGTAAGAAAAATACAGGAAGCACTGCATGATTTTGGCTTTTTTGTTTATCGAATTATTTATTAAATTTTCTAAAAGAATGTGATCCAATTCATGCAGGGCAAGGTATTTTTAATTTAACAAAGTTAGGCAAAATAAATCACTAAGAATCTTATCTTAGAATGCTTCCATGCTTGCCGAAATCGCCACCAATGCATTGAACTCTGAGCAGTTTGCGCAATAATCAACTAACCTTAAGACTGTGTTAGAAAAGAGGATGCCAGCAATTGTTTCTAATTATTTTCGGCCGACAAATCACTCAAATCCGAGAAAGAAGTTCATATCTACTGCACAAATACTGTTACTGTACATACTATCGCAACTTACAGTGAGCTCCACAAGATCATCTTGTTCAGATTTTAAAAGCTGTGAGCGCACTGTGCTGCGCGTTCGCTGGAGTCGATGCAACCTCGTATCTTTTCGAGGAAACTAAGAATCCACGAAAGAAGGTGCCCGTTCTTCTGCCAATGATGGTCACCTTCCTCTCCTTGTTCTTTTTTGTTGTTGTAATGATTTTCAGGTAAGTGCAGTACAGAAATGTCACTGTTTTTTTTAGAACTGTTGAGATAAAGCAACATAACTGCATAGATAGCGTAATCATAATGAATTTTACCACTTCTAATCACTTTGCTTCGTTTTTCGAAGAGCCATCAAGCACTTTGAGGAGTCACATAACATCTATCACACGTTTTTTTGAACTCTGCTGTACAGTAGGTAACAAAATGCGCAACCGGAGTGATCCGCGTCCGCTCCGACGGCAGACAGTAGTGTTAGGGGCTTATCAGCACGGGAAACCTGCATCATCGACTAACCTGTCGTCAGAGACAGATCATCAACTCAACCCGCGAATCGTTAGCGTCCCGTTAGCGCGGTTGAACTCGGCTCAATAGAGACTGTACACGCTTTTGTTCTCGAAAAGCAGCCCCAGGATGAATGCGTATAGCAATCCCAACCAGCATTCGCTGCGTATTCATCTAAAAAAATAATTCAAGAAGCAGATGAAGACAATGACGTAAGCCGTGAGAAGCAAATAGCATTCTTTCCAGTCTTTCAATGGACGTCTCTAAACTTCCTCAAAACGTGCTCGTTCCGGAAATGTTTTCTGTTCTGAATGTACCGGCAGCCAAGTTGGTTCTTTCTTCTTCCCAGATTAATTTCAATAGCAACAGAGTGCTTTATTTTTTCTTTTTTTTTTGTTTTTTTTTGTTTGATAGTGCGTACATATTTCTCTTTTTCTATCGCTACTGCATGAGAAAAAAGCAATTCTAATGATATTAACGATGAAAGAGTAATTCCCCACGGTAAGGATTTTCTCAGTGGAATCATTGATTTAATCTAACATTCGGTAACAACCTCAATCAGAGATGTATCTGCGAGGTGGAACAGCTTCTACTGGTTACTTATTTTATACTAGTTGACTACTAGTGGATTACGGAACTTGGATAACGACAGAGTCCTCCCCTTCTATCGCGTAATAGGTGGCTTAGTAGGAGAAAGGGTGCAACAGAAACTGGTACTCAGTTTCTTCAATATAACTAGGCAGAAAGCGGCGTAGTAGCGCAGACGGTAGGAGGTTCCGTTGTGGGTGCACAATCAACAGGAGGTTCGAATCTGCCCTAGAGCCAACCAAGCCTTTCATCCTTTTGGGGTCGATAAATTCGTACCAGATTTGTTTGAGGGGAAAAATGCTGGCCTGATACGCAGTCTCCTTCCGCAAGTCATTGTAAGGCTGCACGCGCGTTTATAAACCCCAAACGAAGCCTGAGTTGAAGTCGAACGCGTAGACGCATCCCCTTAGGGATTGGTCAGTGCCGTCCACGTTGTCCTACCTGACGGAAATGGACGTAATCACATTCGTAGTCATGAACACCATTATCTATGCGCGGTGAGATTCAAATATCGTGAGAGGGTAATATTGTGAGAGGGTCCCTTCAACTAAATGACGTCCCAAACTTCTCGCTTGTTCCATACATCCATGATTTACGTACATACAACAAATTGTTGCTTAGCTAATAGCAAATCTTTGCTATAGAACTTCTTGCATGAAACTAGAAACAGTGGACAGAGCACGCTTGCAGCAGGGACAAGAAGACCTGAAGCCTGCTGCAGCTGCGCAGGGGCTGCTCTCGATGTGAGACCCTCACGCAGCTTTGCAGTTCGTAGTTTTGGACTGAAAGAGGGTCCCATAGCGACCTCGACCGAACTCCAATTGGGTCAGGTCATTTTGATATATTTATATCTAACAAACACTCTTGCCAGAGACTTAATGAGAGCACCACTCGTTCCTACAAGGTACGTGGATCTTTTTTGATAGCGACCTCCCAAATGACTTTTCTATTTTATTGGTATATACGGGTCACAATTTGTTCAGAGTTCACTACGAAGCCGGCTTCCAACGCATGCGGTTTGTTGCAAAATGAGTGCACGGCTTTTTTTAGACAGCTTTTCTTTTTTGTTCTCTTCTTGCCCGTTGTTTTCGCTTGCTTCTGGCCATTTTTCGACAATTTCCCTTCAATCACAAAAAAGCGTTCTGTGCAGACCGCTAGATCGCTTCCATTGAAAGAAGACCCTTCTTCTGAAACACAATGAATACTTTTAGATACATGCTAACAGTGTCAGCCGTCTGTGGATTGTCCGGTGCGGCGCTTTCCTCATTTCTTCCTGGTTCGCGGATAATTAACGCTTTAAGCTCAGGTAAACACACGAATGAACGATATTTCGTTACTGTCCTCTTGAAAACTCTGAGAATTTCCAGATCGCCTCCTGCCGTTACCTGCTGACATGACGCGTCGTCCTGTGATGTCGGTCTTTATATTCTCCATTCTTGTCTCATTCGGCCTCCTCATAGACCGTAACGTGCTGCTGATGCTTGTGTTTTTTACAACTCCTCTCAAGATGATCATTGCTGTAAGTTGACAGATTCAGAATTGAAATCCCCTGTCCAGCTGTTCAGTTTGCAGCGGCATATATATATATATATATTATATATATATATATATATATATATATATATATATATATATATTATATATATATATATATATATATATACCAGTCTGGATGTCCGGCTAAAGTCGGACTTCAGACTTTTGGTGGTTTTAGCTTCGCTCCCCTTCACTGATCAATGAAAGTTAATGGGTGTGGTGTTTTATGTAAAATTACATTTGTGTTTTTTTTAACAACGCTTTCCTTCTCTTCTTTATATTATAAATTAAGGCGAAAGGTTACGGAGTTTTCCTTCCAAACGCGTCAATTCTACATTTGGAGAATATTCGATCATCAGCTACAAACACTCCTTCGATGCCAGAATAATAGATAATAGAATAGATACAATTTGAAAGCATTACTCGAAGTATGGGTGTTCCTCCTGTTTTCCCCCAATATTTATCACAGAATGATGTTTTAACATAAAATAACGTGAAAGACATCATCCTACTGATAAAGATAACGTTCCACGTCAAATCACATAAACATTTTGCTACTATTTAAGCAGCCAGTTTCTGAGAACGGTATGCTACAAATTTGAGGCGAACGAAGAAGGAAATAGGCACGCGGAGGAGTCATAAATGTGAAAAGCAAAGCGCCTAGTGGTCACGGCTATGAAACGGCTGCAACTATTTATCTTTTGCGTCATGAACACTAAGTTATTGCGCACAAATGACCGGGTCCACCGACGCCGGCGCACCAATCTGACGCCGTTGGGCCCGTCGCCCCCCCCCCTTCATAGGTATCTGGCGCCGGCGCACCAATCCGACGCCGGTGGACCCGTCACACCCCCTTCTATAGGTAACTGGCGCCGATGGACCCGTCGCACCCCCTCTTTTTGAATTTCGTGACTCACACACACACACACACACACACACACACACAGACACACGTGACAGAATAAGCCCGTTATTATTCTGTCACGTGTGTCTGTCTGTGTGTGTGACGTGGGGTCTTTTTCTTCTTCTATATATATATATATATATATATATATATATATATATATATATATATATGGGATATCAAGGATTAGGAAGGAAAATTGCTTAATTTATATAAAAAGGGTTAAAAAAAACTAATATTATATATATATATCATGATCATGATATATATATATATATTTTTTGACCAAGAAGGCATCGTATGACTAGAAAAAGCTCTTTCTCATTACTTAAGCTCACCATCTAACCACTCCCAAACTGAGGTTTTATTCTTATCTGAAGAACCTCTGCGGATCCATCACTAGAAACTTTTTCAATAGATTTTTTCTTTCCAGCTTCCAATTTTGCTTTCCAGCCAAGCACCTCTGAGTTAACAAAAAATCTTTGTTAGGTGTTGTCATCAACAGAACTGATGTCTGCCCGAAGTCCCTCATCCAAAATGCGTGTCCAGGTGGCGAAAACACAGAGCGAACCGACAGGCTCTAAGCTGAATATGGACGCACATCGAGACCAGCTAAATAACTGTAGAAGAAACCTTCACGCCATGCTCTAGTGCAATACATCAGGCCGTTTTGATGGAATTGTACGTCAATATGTGTGCGTTGTGAACGCCATCACACGGAGAACAACTATCAAACATTTGCAGAGTCTGGCCGACATCGAGGATACTAGTTCTCATAGAAAGGGATTTTGTCATGATCGTTATGGGACTGGGCTGCAGTAGCCCAGTTGGTAAGAAGTTCTGCTGTGCAGCATGATCCATCAGAGGTTCCATACCGCCGTAGGGACAACCGAGCCTTTCATCCCTGCGGGGTTGATAACTTGGTAAAAGGCTTGTCTGGGAGGACAACACTGGCTTGATACATCCGCTAGCCCCCACCGTTCAATGTATAGGTTAGATACGCATCCGTGAACCTTAAAGGATTCTGAGCTGAACTGAACGCGTTGGTGCATCCCAGGCGGATTGATTAACGCTGTTAATGATTTTATCTTCTTTGTCGTTACTGATAAGTTCATATACCACTGACGAATGATCACTATATATCATTATTCGCCAAAGTCGCTGATTTCGTCCAACTGAAGCCAAAACGACTCGAATGTGAAGGGCACCACCGACAAACCGACAACTTATCAGTGTGGCGGAGCTATGTACGCTCGACCTACATTCGGGTTTGTCAGAAAAGCAAAAACCACTGCTGACTTCGCCGCGGATGCTTTGTGAAATTGTAGAGAATCTTTCATCCGAAATTCAAAAAACCATAGCCATTGACAAGGCAAGATCGTCCACTAATAAAGGGATGAGGATCGTAAACGGTATTCGTAGTTGGGTTTTAGAAAAAAATTGTTTTCCAACAGTCACTTACCTGAAGTGAGACCAGTAAGGAAAATGTACCTGATATACAGCCTAGCCATTTAGGTTTGTCTGGTTGTGCTCCAACACTATCGCCCTGATCCAGTTGGAATCCCACAAGAGACATGTCAATATAAGTATGAGAGGTCACGGTCATTACTGTAACTGGCCTTAGAAATTGCTGATGTTCTCCAGGTCCATACGCAAAAAACGACAACAAGTTAGTTTGACTGAAGAAGACGGTAGCATCGTGACCAGCACGTTGACGCATGACGGCGACGACAGCGACTGTTCCGTTGACACTTCCGTTCTCTTGCAGATGGCAGTCGCAAAAAAAGAAACTTTACGTCTTCAAGGACGACTAGAAAAGGTTGCCTTTTCCCAGTTTAGGTCGTTCTATTCATAGTCAGAGTGTTTTCAGAAACAGGATAATTACCTCTCAGAAAAAGTGCCCGTACTAGCAAAATCCGTCTCACACTACAATTCAATGGTAAATGATTTCTCCTACTAGAAATTACGCAGCTGTGAGATTTGCTTCCAGGCACCAGTAGCGGAATGTCCAGAGGTGCACAATTGCATTGCAGACCCATGTTCTATACGGGAGGACTCAGACGGTGAGTTGGTGTAACTGAAATAACAATTTGCCGAACTATTAAGAACTTCTAACTCTGACTTAAATAAATAAAGAAATCAGAAATTGCATGGAAAGATTGTCAAAAAAATTGCTTGTTTACTTTCTAGTTACTGTATTTGTTTACATCTGTCCTTACCCTATTTCTCGCACATTCTTAGGACAATTAGCACGGAATATTCCTTTGCAAAAACGATTCGACTCATGGCGCGCCTCTGCGTTCGTAGTGAGGCTATCGCTAGCTCCAACCAGACTGCGAAGTCCCACCGCGATGTTCCGAGCGCAACCGTCTATTCATCTGCATCACAATAGTGATCGTTTTGACCCGACCACAGTATCGTGTATTTTATTAGAAAAAGAAATCTGCTTACTTATTCAAAACATTTGGTAGAACAGCAACTAAACGTTGACAGAAAGATATGTCAATTGACAAAAAAAAAACTGAAGAAGAAACTGGAAAGAAAGTTCAAGTCATCTCACAAAATTGGAGATATTAGGATCTTACCTGGAATGAACAGGGCATTTCTCGACTATGCTTTTGAATCGCGCCCAGTTCTTTTGGAGCCGTTGTTCCCCTTCCTTTTTTCTTCTTATCCTTAGCCTTCTAAATAGTATTTCTCAATGTTTTCTTTTTATTTATAAGTCCTGGAGTTCGTTGTACTCATTCGTTTTCTTTTTCGTGCTTATTGCTTCCGTCCACTTTTCCGTTCCCTTGTTAATGTTGCACTGCCTTCACGCTTTCACTGGGCTAAAGCTCTATCTCGAGTACATCTTTCTGCCGCTCCAATCTTCCTCGCATTTTACATGCAAAAGCATGACGACAGCACAGCGAAAGAGCACACTACGAGTTAAGGCATCAGCCACTTATAAAAAAGAAATGGTTGTCTACGCGTGAGTAGGTGGTTTACAAAGATGTGCTCAGTCCTATCTCAGACCTTCCTCAAAAACCAATGACGGGAAACTTGTGATCCAGCGTGGACCTCCCTTTAACCCAATATATATTTTGTTTAACACATGCAGCGTAGTAAGCAACACGATTACACAATCGTTCTTCGTCAACGCCAACCCGATGTCTTATTTGGTTCGGAATAAACTCTTAGCTCTACGATTTCCTATTCTGAGATTATTACCAATTTAACGTAATTTGCGTCTCGCTCAGACAAATCATTTCAAAAGGGCGGAGAAGTCTGCTGTTTAGTTGGTGGCAAATTCCATGCGGTTCTCATTCCAGTCCAGCACGAATGGAGGCTAAAATGTTCTACCTTAAACTCTTCTCTCCTTTTCCGTTCCTTAAGGGCATCACCCCACGAATCTGAGGTGGTACGGATTTCAGGTGGAGTATTCGTATACAGGATTGTAGACTATGGAAAAAGGGGTGATTCCGTCCATTTCTTCCTAATTGCCGTAAAAAAACGGCTCGGAAGATGCGGCGCGTACACAAGGCTGGCGCGCTCCGATCGAACTACTTGTGGAAAATAGCGCGCCGGAACGCCCGAAGCCGTATCGTCCGGGCCGTTTTTTACGGCAATTAAGAAGAAATGGACGGAATCACCCTTCTCTCAATAATCTACGATCCCGTATACGAATACTCCACCGGAAATCCGTACCACTCCAGATTCGTGGGGTGATGCCTTTAAACCCTTCTCTCCTTTTCCGCTCCTTAGGTTCACATTACTCTCTCATGTTATTAGCCATATTTCGTCCCCCAGATTCTGCTGGTTTGACGAAGAAACATTGTTCGATACTATTTTTGAACTCTGCCTTTCTTTACCTAAAATCATAATTTTGGACAACTCTGATGTTGACGTGAAACCAACTCCACTACTGAACATCTCAAACTTACTGGAAAGCGTTTTGTCCAAGACATCGAAGTTTGAAATCTGCCTCTGCCAGATTTCAGTCGTGCAAACTATTCCAAGTTACGGAAACATCTCGCTTGTGTAGACTGACAAAAAGTCTTCGACAAGTTTGATATACAAAAGATTCCAATCAAAACATAAAATACGCAATAATTGGAAGTATAAAAGCATGAGCTCACTAAGTCCAGTGAATTCAGATGATGGTCCACATCAAATTCACCTCTACAGTCGGGAAGTACCGGAACTACCTTTTGTTGAGAGTTTTCGTGGAGTCGATCGACCATCAACTCCTGTGGACGCCAATGAACAATACAGGTATCCATACTATAGTGTTAATGAGTGCTTGTTCCATGAAGAGCTTTGTCCGAAATATTAGAAATCTTGGGATGTAATAACTGAGCAAATCCAGCATTGATTGATTGCTTGCTTGGATTGCTTTTGAATCCTCTACAGATTGGTGTCATCTACAATTCCTGGTCTACCTGGTTCATAAATCGAATCTGTTCTAATTAATTGATTGATTTCAGGAAATCCAAGTGGGTTCTGACCCTCTTCATCACATCATCAGTACTTTTCACCCAGCTGGCGGTTGTCTCTGGCTTTGACACTGTGAGTATGAACAATCAAATGCGCTGGTACACAACGCTGGCCCTTGGCCTATTTCTGCAGTGCTGATAGGCTAATCCGAACACAAACGCTCGCCCGGCGCGACGCGCCGCGTCTGCAGGTTGAACGCATTTGGCGGCGACTGCGTACTAGCCTGCTCGGATCACTGCCTCATTTTACCTCTATCATCTGTAAAGTGTTAATTCCTAGGTCTCCTCATCGATACTACTTTCACTGTTCCTTGCTGTTGTGTTCCTATCCATCATGTTAGCATCGAAGCTTTCTACCAACCATCACTTACAGAGGTTTGTTCCTCTCTCCTTTTTCGAGATGTTGTGATTTAGAAAAAAGTGAAACTGTACTTGCAGGAGACAAGCGAGAGTCCTCTTCTTCCCGTACATGTCCTACTTCACGCTCTTTCTCCTCATTTTTGTTCTTTCGACGACTAAAACGTTTACGTTTCTCTTATTCAACAGCTGGATACTTACAGGTACGGAAATTCTGTAATTACGGGCATTTAAAAACTGGTTCTACAGTCGGTCGAAAATCACGTGGTCCCAACGCTGCGTTCCATCAACCGTTCGCTCTCAAAAGTCTACGGAATTTTATTTCGGAATGCTCATTTTTCCCTGCGAGAGCAAAGCTGTAAGTGGGTGTCCCACAACGAAGGCATCGCCGACGTTTGACAACGGAACGCAGCGCGAAGGTCTGGTGAGGTTAACCCTGCGATCCCAATGTGCAGGTTTCAGGTGTACTGCTATATTTCATCTACGGCCACTGGAATAGCACTCAGAAACATCGAATTCACGATGGTTTTCATGAAGACGATGATGCTGAGATGTACCGTGCAATTATTGGCAACGACTACGCGATACAGTCCGAGTGACCGTTACTTGATAGTGATCCTTAACCAAATCTTTCCATTGTGCTGGTATGTGAGCGGTTTCAGGAAATCACAGTGTCGTCTTAGGAATCCTTTGGTCGTTTTTACGCTAGCTAACGGTAATTTGAATCCAGGGAAGCTTGCGAGATTTCTAAGATAAGATGAAATCCCTACTCCACACAACTCTTATCACGTGGTATCTCGTGTAGTAGAGAAAACTGCCTACTCGAAATAATTGAGTTGTACCATAATGGTAACTGTAATATTGCGTGTTCATCACATTTTGAATGCATGACATATGTATGTGTGTTTTCCATAAATAAATTATTTTTATTGGTCTACGTAGTTTTGGCTACATCGTGCCAGTTTCATTTTGCGACCATGTATTGCCAGAAAAACTGCAGCTAATAGTTAAGAACGCACCTTAAACTAAATAGAAGACTTGGCTTCGACAGAAGCTATGTACGCTATGAGCGCAGCAGTTTTTCTGAACTGTTCAGAATTTTATTCTCAGCTCTCTCTTCTTTCAATATATTCAAATGATGCAATTTACTTTCAAAACGAAATGGATTGAGTAAATTTGACTTTCAAACGAGGACTTCATTCGAAAAAGAGCCCGTGACACCTCAGCAAATTATGCCATCCGGAAAAAGCAGCTGTGCAGAGTCTAGGAAGAACCAATAAATGAAAAGCTTCAACGTCAACGAGATTTTAACAGAAAAATCACTATTCTATAACAACAATAATTAAAAAGAATTTATGTTTTCTGCAAATCACATTTGATTTGCGATAATAATCCTCGGTTCATGCTGAACGATTTTCCCTTTCTCCGCTCAACCTCAATCTCAACCCCGATATTAACTTTTGAATAACATTGATACAAAGTTACCTCTGGAAAAAGAAAAACAGCAGTTCAAATTAGTGATTGCTTCCTCCAGTGGAGCAAAAAGCACAAAAAGTTCCGTAAAAACACTCATGTATACTTTGGAAGGTTATTCGGCGCCATTTTCATCCCTTATTCTCCACAATAACATAAGAGTAACCTTTATTAACGGTTTTTCCCACAATTCATTCTATTTTCATCATTCATTCAAAACATTGCAAAGGAAATCCTAACAACGATGTAATCGATAGCACAAAAGGTTCCTTCATCTTTTAAAAGGTCGGTCCTTGTCGTGATAGAAGCGATACAAAATTTAAAAAAAATAATAATAGTACTCGTAGCTATCGTCACGTAAAAACTGGTAGAGTGCTCCTTCAGTTGTGGACTCGGTACTTACCTAAAAAAGTTCGATGAAAATATTTTCGAAGAAATCGATGGATTTCTAAACAATCTTTGAATTTCTTTCAGATCCCTCAAACGCGACGCTGTCCATATTCGCCTGAAATATCTCGATTATTCATCATTGAACGATGATCTCGAGAAGAAAACTTCAAGATTCTGTATGTGCACGATCCAGCAGTGCTCTTTGGATTTTCTGAAATTGCGATAGGAATACCGTAGGACTGTCAGCTAGTCTGATAGATAAGAATTGGGGATCAAACCCTATTGTTTATGCCAGAAAACTGCGTTGGATTTTGGAACAACTAAGTCACGAAGACATGGGGAAGTCCACCCAACACCTAGCAGCTGACCTTGACCTTTAATTTGTGACAACAAGTTGGTACGAAGAGAAGTGAAAGACATCCCGGTGACATAAAAGTGCGAGTCTTTCACTACTTCATTGATTTTTCACCGCGTGAGTGATCCACGCGTCACATCCTGCGCGGTGACTTGTGAGTCAGGCGAGAAAATTTGCAGCAGTAGACGGTTTGAATAGCAGATATTTCCATGGTACCTTACAAAAACTTATGTTCAACCGGTTTTATAGATTTCGTATTCGCAAATCGAGTAGTGTTCGGTCCTAGGAATAGAAAGCAGAATGAAAGGAGTTAGGACTAAATAAAAACAGAAAGAACAACGAGCTCCTGCGCCCTTTTTCGTTTTATGTGGGAATAATAACGTCGTGGTTGCTGTAATTCGCACAGAATGGAACTGTTTGTATAGTAGATTAATTTAAATTTAATTTAATTAAAAGGCATGATATTTTGCTCACATTCATGTGGCAGAACGTTTTTGTTTTGTTATCGAGCTTGCAAACGCCATTTAGAACAGATGAAATCGATAGATATGTAGGATCATGGCGAGATATTTTGAAGAGGAGAAAGAAATAGAAAACACAAGAAATATCACAGACACATTTAACTGATCAAATCGTATTTATTAATCTGACTTCCTCTCAATGTTTGTCAACCATTCCTAGATACATTTCCACCTAATTTAATAATGTATCCAACAAATGAATGCAATAAGCGATCTGCCAGTGGTGCTTTCTTCACGAGTTCTTCTTCAGTTCTTCTCTATACCTTCTTTTGTATCTTATCTGAATTTTTTATTCTCTTATTAGAGTTATTAATACTTGGTTCTTATTAGAAATTTGGAATTTCTTATTAGAAATTTTCCTTCAAAATGCTCTTGAAACGTGTTCATATGTTTATGTATGAAGGTGGAAATAAATAATTTGCAAATGAATATTGTAGGCGTAAATAATTCAAACGAAAATTAGGTTAACTGAATAAGAATAGGATTGGATATTAGAAAAGTTGGGGAAAATTAGGAAATGACAGACTTTTCTCAGGAAACTACGATCTTCCTAGATCAAAGTCGTCGAAGATCACGTGCCAGCCTTCGTTCGTCGTACTTTCTCCACTGCTCACTTTGCACTTGCGGTGGCACTTCCACATTTCTCCCTTTTTACGACCGTCGAATTTGTGCTCTCCTCCGTTGAAAACATACCTTTTCTGCAACGTATAACAAGATTTGACTGTACCCAAAAAAACCTTAGTTTTATAATGCTAAAATTTTTACTTTCAAGAAACATCACGGAATATGTTTCAGAGAAACGTTCATACCAACACCTCATGCATTCGCATGCGTACTTCCTCCAATTGTTTCTTTTTTTGAATGGTTCTTTGATTTTTTTTTTCGACGCCTCTGTCCGATTTATTGTCAGTTCATTGAGACGTTAGATTGGAGAGAAACGGTGAATACCACTTCAGAGAACGATATCGATCGATTTAGTTAACTTCTTCGATTTTCTACCCGCATTTCAGGACCTTCTGGACTTTATCAGAATAGAATTTTATGTGAATTGAATTGTGAAGTGCTTTAATTACTACAAAGATCGGGAATTAATGCGATTTTTCTTTGTAAAATTGAAACGAAATGATTTTTACACACTTCCATTCTCAGCTAATGATGTAATCATCTTTTGCACAGATGACATTCTTTCTTATAGGCAAATTTCCAATTCTGGAGTTGTGTGGTGAAGACGGTTTTATTGATGAAAAAATTGAAATTAAAAAATGACAATCAATATTATGTTCCGAAATTCCTCATACTGAACTATTCAAAGAAGGAAAATTATTTGTTAGAAAAACCTGTCAGGCATAGAATCCTACCCGAATACTGGCCTACTGTTCAGATGGGATCGCTGACGTCATTCGTATCGAATCCGAAGAATCTCACGCAGATAGCGGAAGGAAAGACAAAAGTGATCTTTGATGTCAACGGCCACGAGGTAATCTTCTTCTCGTATTTTTCCAGAAATGTCTCATATATGCTAACTAGTTTCCGACTTTTTACGTATGCAAAGATTATATTTATTCTTCGGTCAGAAAAATCCCATTCATGGTGGAATGTGAGGTAAGAGGTTACGCTCAATATTAAAAAAAAACTAATGGCTTTTTTTACGTGACCGTATGATTTCCCCCTGGATGGTTCCAAATAGGAGACGGTTTTTATCATTGTAGCTGACAGCGTAGGCTGCATCCCCAATACATGCCATGACAAAGGGGCTGCTTGTGCTCCCTTCCTGAGATTGCATCAGGGTCTTCAAGGCACTTTTCGGATTTCCCAGCAATCACCTAACTGTTCAAGAAATAAGCTAAACGCGAGTGTGCAGAGATTAAACATAGATTCAGCGCTGGCCTCTGATCACTCAGCTCGACTTTTGGAATGTTGTGCTCTTTTCGCTGCAACCAGAATAACAATTACGCGCTCATCATTTCTACGACACACAACTTGACGAGGAAATCGAATCATCTACTGGGAAATTTCTTTAACTGTCAAAATGGCAATTATCCGTAGGGAGCTGTGTTCTCTCCGAAATCACTTACCAAGACACAAATGGTGCAAAATCGCGTGTATGTGATTAGGTACGTAGCGGAGCGGTTTTCAAGCGTTCTTGGATGCGATTTCCAGATCAAACGGCACAGCTAAGCTGTTTAGGTCACTTTACGCGTAGAGTAGATCCGTCAAAGCACAATGGATCGTAGAATGCGCCCTGCAGCTTTCTTTCACTGTATTCCACTTGAGTTGATGTGGGTAGTCGTGATGGATATAAACAAATTACGCGACTTGCAGCGGAGCCTGCATTATCATATTGAGAGCTACGCGTAGAGAGACTCCTAGGGAAAAGACAGAAAATCCCTTTTTCTATTAAAGGGCTTTGTTCTCATACGATCGAAAGATCAACTGACCGCTTTCAATGCCGCTCGCAAAAATCTGTTGGAGGGCAAGGCTCGGATCGCCAACAAGACAACGACGAGCGTATTCAAGTATCTGCAGGACATAGGTAGTCACCGCTTTCACTCACTTTTCTGCTTCTGCTGCTGCACTGCTTTGCCCAGCGATACTCTTTTAGGACTTGAAACACATTTTGTGGAAGAAGCAAGTGAGACGGATTTCATCGCGAAGAAATGCCAAATGATTCCTATCGAATGGGTAGCCAGAAGAGTTGCCACAGGATCGTTCCTGAAAAGAAATCCGGGTGTCCCACAAGGATATCGTTTCCATGAACCGAAGATCGAGACTTTTTTCAAGGTCTTTCTCACCTTTCTTACTACACTATTTTTGTTCCACTGAGCATTCTTTTTTCTAAATTACCATAGTTTTTGGAAATATTTGTTGTCGTTATAACAAACAACTTCTAGGATGATGCCAACGACGATCCACAATACTCTGATGAGCAAATAGAATGCGCCAACTTTGAATTCAACGGAGTGAAAATAGGGAAACCAGAGGTAATTTTACTCAAAAGCACTTCCAAGTAGTGAGAAAATGAATTTAAAAAAAAATCATGCTACATATCCATCGGAGAAGTGGTGTCTAGAACAGCGTTCAGTAGTTTTCCCCTATTTTCTGCAGGAGCAGCGTTTTCTCGTTGAACGTTGCCCTGTTCCCGTAAAAGTTATTCCCAAAACCTACTTTTTAATAAAGGACATGGAGACAAAGAAATCCAAAAATCAAAAACCTTTATCCCCGCCTCCCTTCGAGGCACAAGGCGCTGAAAGTTCGTGTAAATCTTATACAGGTTTTCATTGAACACGTACCACAGAACTGACGATGTTCGGATTTCTAAGTGATTAGGTAAGGATAGGAGTGTAGTTCACGAGAACGAGCATGGTCACGCTCCATCCACACTACATCACTAGTCATCCAGAAAAGGCGTGTGAAATAATTTGGTTGCACCGGTATCCACAACGATGCAGCTTACTACGCGTAGTAGAACGGTGGGGATACGAAACGCAGGTTGGAGAGTGTCTGCTGCTTTTTTAGTTGCATTAGTTAGATTACGGATGGTTACGGAATTGCCCGCATTCTATCGCGTAACCAGGTGCATTGTAAGGTGGACAGGCTCAATCAAGACTGTCTCTCACGCTTTTTTTCTGTACTGCGTTGCGGAATTAAGCCTTCACAGTCGTGAACTGCACCCGATGATGCGAGATGCTGTCTTCGACCCAACTGAGGAACCAAAGGTCCTGCACAGATGTCGTTAATGAACATTGCCTCAATTTAGTTTGGTCTGAAAATATGCACTGCTTGGACGACTCCAAACGTCCTCAATTTCTGGTTAGAAACATAAACGCAAACCGTATTCAATCTAATGCACACAGTTGCGTTTCTCATTGGATCAATGCATCACATATTAGGCTGATTTTCGTTTCACGCTTAGGATCCGTTGTCTTTCCCTTGATTTTATATGTTTTGTGGATTTTTGTTGTTTTTTTAGATCGTTTTGATGAAGAAAATGACGTCTGTAATATTCCGTGCACTTGAAAAAGCTTGGAACAAAGCTAACTGCGCCCTAATCGACATGAAGGTTAGCATTTTTGACCCAATTCCTCTTCCAGTAAGCAAGTTGTGGGGGATGTCATTCATATCTGTTCAAATATTCTTCGTGTAAAGGTAGAATACGGTGTTACTACCGATGGAAGGATCGTATTGGCTGACGTAATCGACAATGACTCGTGGAGAGTTTGGCCACACGGTGACAAACGTCTACAGTTGGACAAACAGTTCTACAGGTAATCTTGACTCACTATTTAGATTCGCAGAGGCAGTTTCCACTTATTTTCATCGGAACTTTTAGAGAAATGAAAGAAGTGACATCAGAAGCACTGCAACAACTTATATCCAACTATGAAAAGGTTGGTGAGATGGAAACCTCCTCGCGCTGTACGCGATAATCATTCAACATCGTCGTTAAGGTAATGGAACTGACGGCTGGCTTCTCCTCGACGTCCCAGTGTCGGGCTGTGATTATTATGGGTTCGCCGGCCGATTTGTCGCATTGCGAAAAGATCGCCGCAAGCTGCAAATCGCTGGGAATCACTCCAATCCTGCGCGTCAGCTCTGCGCACAAGGTGTCGCCCGTGCGAAACCACGTGAGCTTTCGTAAATTTTTCATGATTTTCAGACCACTCGTGAAACATTGGAAATTCTGGCTGAGTATGAGGACACGGATATACCTACAGTGGTCGTAGCAGTAGCCGGACGCTCGAATGGATTGGGGCCAGTGCTGGCGGGGAACACTTGCTTGCCAGTCAGTTTGCTCCTCCTTGCAATCGCATAGCAAATAAAAGTAAAGCGAAGCGGGAGCTCATTTGAGGTGATCAACTGCCCTCCAGTGACGGAAAACAATGTTTTGACGGATCTGTGGTCATCGCTGAGGATGCCATCAGGCATCGGCTGCAGCACTGTGATGGGAGCAGAAGAAGCAGCGCTCGCTGCCGCAAAGGTGCGACTGTGTAATGTCTGGGCTGCTATAATTCATGCAGCGACCTCGAAAATTCCACAGAGTCCATAAATTTGTCCAAACATGCAGTGATTTAGATTCTGGCATCACATGATTACATGATTTTCGGCAAAATTCTATGCCTGAGACTGAATAACTCGTACAAACTTCTGGTAATGTTTTCGATGTAGAAATCCGCTTAACAGCAACTGATAAAAATCTTTTGCAGGAATCAGAAAGGACCCTGCAGAAATGACGAATGAATATGGGTTGATAGAGCATGTCATAAGAAATTTCCAGACTTCTACTTAGAAGATTCAATAAATTTATTAGTTTTTCGACTTTTTTTTTGTTGTTGTAGAGTGCGTGCAACACGTGGAATGACGTCAGAACGCCGTTGAGGTTGAGTTTGAAGCGCCTTTTTTCTTCAAGACTCAGTCGCACGGGGATCTACAGTGGGTAGTCAGTGAACATAGTGGAAAGGGCGCAGTGATCGCGAATTTTTGACCGGACTGTTGTTCTTCTAAGCCTAAAAACGCTTCCGATTCTTGGCAAATATGCCGATTAGGTAGCGAAATTAAATCTGACTTTATTTTGGCTAAGCCCATTCTACGGGAAGACTTCAATACCGCATGCAGTAGCGTCCGTTTGAGCATAGCTCGCTGCTTTGCCACCAAACAATACTTAAGGTGGGAGATGGATGCCCTAAACCACCACGTTGTCTTGGAAATCAAAAACCTTAGGTTCTCAAGCCCTATGTCACTGTGTAATATGAGCCATTCGGTAGTATTCAGTAACCGAGAAGATTTCAGAGCAGAATGGTGGTATTGCGCGAAACTTATCAGCAATAGCATGACCGAATGGAGATGATTTTTGGTGACGAGCTGTCCTCTGTAACAGTGGATAGAAAACTGAGTAGAATAAAGGATAAGGTTTCTGGTGTTAATCAGTCCGCTTGGGAGGCGCCCCACTTTCACTTCAATTCAGAATCGTTTGAGGTTTACGAACGTGTAACTGGCCTATAAAATGGCTTGCGGGGCTAGCCGATGGGTCAAGTCAGTGTTTTTATCCTCCCAGACAAGTCTGGTGCCAATTTATCGACCCCGGAGGGATGAAAGGCTTGGTGAGCACTAGGGCGGATTCGAACCTCCGATCGATCGTGCAGGAAGCGGAATCTCTAACCGCTACACTACACCCATCCCAAAAATGCGTAGATACTATGAAAATAAACTTACATGACCACCACCCTCTTGACACATTGGTTATGATGATTCCACTCCGAATGGGCGTAGGACATTGTAGCAAGGAAGACTGGAGTTCTCATTTCATCTGTAGAACATTTTTTTCTGCTGCTAGGGAGAAAGCAGCGTGGAACCTTTAAGAATCCCTTGGATGATGTTAACTGTTGCCAACAACAGCATTTAGAACAGCCTAGCTCACCGACTTACTCTTCCACTCTCGATGTCATCGTTTCCACTACACAGCTACTGAAACTATGGTATTGAATCCCTCTCATGGACAGGAATCAGCCCGAATGAAGACACGCATTACCTTTGTTACCCACTCGACATATTTACCGCAAATCCAAAATACTTCTAGACTCAGAAGAAGCACACTCCGGCCAGAAATTACTAGCTGCGCAAGCCGTTACATCTGGTGCAGAGATCCAAGCGATGCAGCAATTGTGAAAGGTTCAGACGTGAGGCTTCACCGGCTCTTTGTATCACTATCGGACTTCAAACTCAACCGAGAGGTTTAGGTGCTCTTGATTTATTTCGCACGGATAACATTCGTCGAATAGAACGGACCAGTGCTGACAATTCCTAGAACATTGTTGCCAATGCTCTGATCATTTGATCTTTCTATTTTTCGATCTTTGATCGTTTAATCTTCTGATCTCGTTTTTCTTCTTTGCGACGCGAAAAAGTAGTTGTACTATGCTATGTATCTCGCAATGCAGTTCTCAAAGACATTTTTCAGGAGAAAAATCAATGCAAAGAATTACGCAGAGCAAATCCAAGCAACTTTTGAGTAAAGAAAATCTTTAATACAGTGTAAGATGTACGTGTAGATGTTATATTATGTAGTTCTGGTTAGGATTTAGTTCGAAAGCCAACGGAAAACAAGCTGGAAACGACGTACAACTGGTAGTATTAGTGTTACCCATCATTCGTCGTGAGATACATTTATGACACCCCTATGGGTGTTTTCAAATAAATAAATAAATAGTTAAATAAATAAATATGTATGAAAGGACTATTACATGCATATATACAGCATCTGAGCAAGTGATAACGCGACGTTAAACACCAGCTTAATCCATAAAACATAAACTACAAGAGAAGAAAGCTCCTTTTGAGATCAGTATGGAAGCGTTCTTCCTCGATTTCATGTAAAACGTGACTCCGAATCCTCAGAGCTTTGACGGGATCCATCGTACCGGTCCTGCATACTCCAGACTGTAGGCGTGGCCAGCGTAGTACGTTGAATCAATCGTGACATAAACTCGGAGTCATCTTCGACTGCCTTCTTCTCAATCACTGAATTTGAGTCGAGTTCCCTAACGGGCTCGCGATCTACATGCAGATCTCCGCTTACGCGAGTCTTCCACGAGGTCACTCGTCGAATGACTTTGCTGCCGTACGTCTTCGACATCTTCAACCCTTTCACGGATTCATCCCGAGGCGATCTGTGGACCATCTGACCAAAGTGGAGGAGTCGATTGGGATGATGCAGCTGAAAAAATGAGTCCGCTTTCGCTATTCCATATTGCTATTCTTAACTGACCTTTTAAATATGATTTAAAAAAGAAAAACTGTGTATCATGGAGCAGTAACGTGGACTACGGTAGACGCGTCACGCCCACTCGCTCGAACAAATTCAGCGCGGACTATAAACTATTAGTCGGTATCTCTCACCTGTCGTGGCCTCGATCGCGGTATGTTGTTTCTTTTCTCGGAATTTACTAGGAATTCAGCACTGTCGATGTTGTTCTAAAATTTACAAAACTTTTGGGGACAAAAAGAAAATAAATAAAATAAAGGGAAAATAAAATATCATTTACTTTGGCATAAAAAAAAGAAATCTGCTTCAGCGATGCAGGCACTCAACATTTTGTAGTTTTGGAAAATTTGTTTCATTCACATATCTAAGATATCTGTTCAGCAGGTAGTGAATAGTTCAACGTTTTCATGAAGTCACGGGTTTTTTCCTCACAACAGTTCTGTAGTTTTCACTCTAATTCTATTTTTTGAAAAAAGTAAACCGTTTGAAGAAACTCTAGACTAACTTTTGGTTTAATTCTAATTAATAATAATAATAATTCAAAGGCTGATGTAGTGTGGCGGTTAGAGGTTCCGTTTCCTGCACGATCGATCGGAGGTTCGAATTTGCCCTAGCGCTCACCAAACCTTTCATCCCTCTGGGGTCGATAAATTGGTACCAACCTGGTCTGACAGGATAAAAGCACTGACTTGACACATCGGCTAGCCACCGCAAGTCATTGTATAGGCCAGATACACGTTCGTAAACCTCAAGCG
Organism: Necator americanus; assembly: GCF_031761385.1. Classification (NCBI taxonomy): domain Eukaryota; kingdom Metazoa; phylum Nematoda; class Chromadorea; order Rhabditida; family Ancylostomatidae; genus Necator; species Necator americanus. Next base: position 26,802,271 of record NC_087372.1, on the reverse strand, counting down.
ATTCTGAATTGAAGTGAACTTGGGGGCGCATGCCAAGCGGATTGATTAACCCCAGACACTTTATCCTTTATCCGCTTTTAGTAGTAATTGAATTGTTATGCGTCTTTCAGGTGGACATCTCCTAACGCTGATCGCTGTCGAGGTGTTGGTTGACTAATAGTAAGGCGCACAATTTCAAGTACTTTCCAAGTTGAGACTATCTTTGTCAAAAGAAAGTTACAATTTCAAGTACAACATCCCAGAGCGACCCGTAGAGAGTAAGAAATAAGGTGTCTGGCGTTAATCAATTCGCTTGAGATGCGCCAACACGTTCACTCCAATTCAGAATTGTTTGAAGTCTAAAAGCGCTAAAGCACAGAGACCTGCGAGGGAGAGAGGAAGATCAATGGAAATAGTTTATCTATTTCAAGAATGGAAAATGATACATCTACCATCATCGTCGTCAGAAATCTCGAAAATCTACTTTCTGCCAAAAAAGTGACCACATAGAATCATTATCTGGACACAAGGACGAGGATAGGTAGGAAATGTTGAATCTTTTATTGCCTTTGAAAAATAGCAAACTGTACCTGACAAACTCGATCTCCTGTTTTTTTTTTGGAGGGAGAAGGGAAAGAAAAAAGACCTTTCTTAGTTAACTTTTGCAGTCCCAACAAAACAAATGCAAATACTTTACAGAAGTAAAGAAACTAACGTAGTCGAATCGACTGTGGTAGAAATCGCGCTGTAGTGACCACTCCGAGACTGAGAGAGTGCCAGTATCGACCCAAACACCCTGAAAAAAAAATGGGTATCTTTCTTAGGTGAAGTCCCGTAGTTTTTTAAGGATGCTTTTTTATGTATGTCCAAAATATGCAAGGATACAGCAAAATTTTCATGTTTTGGAAGGTTCATCCACAAATATCTGAGGACCGGCGATTTCGTGCATTTGATAGATTGTTGCGCGTCAAAATTAATGTAGGTAAAAACATAAAACTGTAATTTTGCATGTTCGCATCTAGGGAAACATATTCTTCTGACCATTAGGATTGTTTTGTCGTCTAAAGTATTCGAAACGTTTCCTTCAAAAGCATTCAGAAAGTGTTAACTGCCAAAAGTGGGCTGCCTCGACAATTCCTGAACGCATCACTTATTCCAATTTTTTATCTAATTAATTTTATTCTTGGATATGTTTCGTTGTCATTTTTCCTAAATAGTACGTGGTTCAATTTTTTTCAACACATACAGCCTTTAAGCCAAAATCAAAACTAACTTGCTCGATATTGACGAGACCTTCGATTACAATTATAGGCAGGAGGATTAGCGAATTCATGCAACCTTATGAGGTGAATGAGGTGTCGATTGGCAATTGACAGCTCCAGCTCGCTCGATTGCCATGGAGGTTTTTCGACGAACTCAAATGTGTAGATATATCTGCAACTACACGATAATCCATACCGAGTTCCACGATCCGAATGAGTTTTCTCGTTTGGCGGCGCTTCTTTCGCCGCCTATAAAAGAGTTTTTCGGTGGTCGTAATGGCACAAGATCATGAAGATCATTTTCATTGCTTGTGTTGGCCTTTTGGTCATTGCTGTTAACGCCCATCAGGTAAGACAAGAGTTTAGCTGGGGATTTCTGTTCATGGATTCATGAGGCTCTTTTTAAGGCTAAAAACGACGAAGAAAGCGAGATCGCAGCGGTTGAGGAAAGCAACGATGCCGTGGCACTAGGACTAGAGAAGACGGAACTCGCCGAATCTGAAACACAGCTTGAGTTACCAGCGACCAGAGTGAAGAGAGGAGCCAGAAGAGGCGCCCGAGTTCGAAGAATAAGAAAGTCCTTGGCCAGAAGAAGGGTATGGTTTCACGTGGTACTGATTTCATTACAGGCAATATTGTACATCACCTATTTCCAGCTCCAACGTCGCCGTGCCCACGCCCGACGACATGCGAAAAATATTCGCCGCGCCGCCGCAAAGCGAGCCCGTCATCATCGCCGCGCCGCCAGAGTCCGTCGCGTTCGCCGACGAAACCGCGCTCGTCGTGCACGCGTCGCCGCTCGTCGCGCCGCTGCTCGTCGTGCCGCCTCTCCTTCTCAATAAGCGACAATTCAGTCCAGCTAATTTATCCTACTAAATCTTCGCCCTTAGTAAATATTTCCTCAGTGCCTTGTGTTACTCATGGCAAAGACAATTCATACGAAGAGAGAAGTCAGAAAGTTAGCTCCGAGCTAATGACGTTAATGACGTTAGCGGCAGCTGCACCTGACAGTGCAGCAAGTTCAATTCCATGAAAAATAGACCAACGACGGATGGCACACGTTTACAGTTCATATCATATGGTTCCTTTCTGCCAAGTAATTTCAAACAGAAAAGGATGCCATAGATCCATCAACAAAATAGAAAGCAACACCACAAGTCATTCCTTTGCATTTTAGGTCCTTGGGATAACAATCTGAAGAGGCAAGCCAAAATTTCCCAAAAGGTGTTGGAATAAGGAGACTCTACATCGCATAAAATAATGCATTATTTCAAAGGTGTCAACGCCTTCGTTCGTGTACTTTCGCAAATGTGATCTACGAAGTTTTTTCTTTTTTTTTTCAACGAAATAACGGCTTTATTGTTCCTAAACAATAGAATGAGAATATGAGAACAACTTCAATGAAAAGGAAGTTTTCTGTGTAACTCTGGTGTCCCATCTTGTCTTGAATTGTCTTCTCTGAAGACGTTTTTAAAGGCATCACCCCACCAATCTGAGGTGGTACGGATTTCAGGTGGAGTATTCGTATACGAGATCGTAGATTAAGGAAAGGGTGGGGGGTGATTCCGCCCATTTCTTCCAAATTACCGTAAAAAAACGGTCCGGAAGATGTGGCGCATGCACAAGGTTGGCGCGCTCCAATCGAACTCGTAGGAAATAGCGCTCCGGATCGCTCAAAGCCGTATCTTCCTAGCTGTTTTTACAGCAATTAAGAAATGGACGGAATCACCCCTTCTCCATAATCTACTATCCCGTATACGAATACTCCTCCTGAAATCCGTATCACCTCAGATTCGTGGGGTGATGCCTTTAAGGGAACATCATGAAGTTCTCACCAGTCCTCCACCATTCTGTACTTTGAACGAGAAAATTTAGTGGTATAGCAGAGTCAAGACGATTCGAAGCTTGGAGCAGTTGCGTAAACGGCTGCGCTTCTGCTAATTCTGTATGAATAATTTTGAGCAATCATTGAACGGAATTTCAACGCAATCCCTGAGAATGTTTCAACTGTTCCTCAAACATATCACTCACTAAGATCTTATACTTGAAAATAACTGCTTCGAAAAACAAAAATGACTACTCTAGTGACAGCTGTTTTTCAACTGTGTTCAGGTTACCAGCACAGTCGAAGACGATACCCTTCGGGATAAACAGAAGTGCAGAACATGCTGTTAAGCAGTCAGCACGGATACATTATCATCAACTTGCGGATCACTTTCGGTTAGTGTTAATTTCCATAGAATCCCTGCTTCATTTCACTTAGTCCAAAACTTCAAAATGAAAAAAAAATTTCAATAGTTCCTTCATTTTTATCCAATAAAACTACGTCAAATTGTGGATTTAGCCCGTACAATAACCAAACACTGAACAAGTCGACTACTTAGCTCTTACAGTACTTTTAAGTCTTAATCTTTTCATGTACAGATAAGCTTACGTCAGCATGCAGGCCATCTGGATCTCCCTTATTACTTCCACTTACCATTAATTTCTCTTAATCTTCATCAAGTTCCATTCCTAGTCGAGATCATCACTATCGCAGATGTTGCGCAGAAAAGCAAGTAAGTTGAAGTAACGGCGATTTGCCACAACTCAACCACACCATTTTTCGATTCTAGTGTTTCACATGAGCTCCGTAAGTTTATTAACTAGTATTTAAATCACAATCTCACCGATGCTGAGCAGCAACAGCATACAATCAACAACAGTTCCAATAATCAAACTATATTCTATCAACTACAAGCTACAGCAACTGAAGGAAGCTAAGACTGTTCGTTCTAGCATAAAACGATGACTATAACATTTTGTTTTAGAAAATACATATCGCAATTAAGAACACATACCACTTTGTATGTCTCTGAAATATCACATGACCTCTTATAAAAGTCAAAAAACAACAACTAAAAGAACGTTTGGCTTTAAACATACAACTTCCATAAAAAGAACACTGTCAGGAGAAACATCCGTCAAAGTTAACATAATAACCTATCGTGCAAACAACAGTCGCAAACAATAAACCCTCACTGCAACTATGATAAAGGCAGAATCTAGTAGAAAGACATTTGAAATTTAATAGGAAATTTTTTTAAAAAGTGGCTAGCTATCTTAAAGGATGTTCGAACACTCAACTTTAACCGAACTTCTCTTGACACGTGGTTCCTTGTCTAGAACCTTTCTCACCATGGGAATGGGTCTCTCAGCTAATCTTGATTGTGGAGAAGATGATATTTGAGGTGATGATGGATAGAGTTGTAGTCGGGAACTGAAATTTGTAGAAATTGTAGAGATGAAACCACAAACAAATTAAAACAACAGATAACGGTTACACTTAGCAAGGATTGACTCCTATGCTTACCGATTCAGTTTCATGTGACTGGACACTAGTTGATCAGTAACCAAGGCGGCCATTAGTGACAATTCTCCTGCTAATACCGTTGAACAAATCACTTCAGCCAAATGACGGGCATGCGCACCAGGCGTAGAGGGGGAAGGTCCAGCACACGACAGCATCTGAAAGTATTTCTCAGTCCAGGACTAGAATTATGGGAATTGTGACAAGATTCAGACATGTGTATGTAGTGCTTGTTAAAACACCTGTAGACATTCGTTTTGGGGACGTAGGATCGTTCCGCCACCAACCGTCCCAACTTCGACACACGGCATCGTGCAGCTCACATACAGGTTACCATCGGCAGTCTCTTCCATGCGCGTAGAACACATGGACGAAGAGACTACTTGAGCGGGGTCCTAAACGTCGGTTCAAAATACATCATGTTTGGGTGATTCAAAAGAAACTGTTCAGATCGGTTGAAAACATGGGTGAGTAGAATTGGAGTAGAAAGAAAACTTCAATTTCTCAATAATAGGTAATGATTAGTAATTCTAAGACGAATGATCTTATTACCTGGCCAGTAGCTAAAAATATGGCAGCGACCACATTTGCAGCATGTGCATTGTTTCCGCCAATACATACTGCTCTGTCGGATCCTGATTGGAGTTTAGACTGGAATGACCATTTATTTTATCGTGATAGCATAACAAATTCTTGTGATCACAGAGGAAAAATCCGCCATATAATTAACCATTCATGGGACGTTTTCTAGATCAGACGCCGCAAACCATACCTGCGCAGCTTCGGCCATTTGTTTTGGGGTGGTTTTGAAAACTGAAAGGACCACATTGGCTGGAAGAGTACAATCGGCAACTACGGAGCGACCACGTCCCTTGATCCTGAATTGCTATCGCTTACGACGTCACTCAACGCAACAAGTATCTTTCTCGAAAAGTTGTTGCAGAAAGTCGTGCAAACGAACCAGTTTATTGCCGCTGCTTTCTTATCAACACAGTAATTACCACTAAGCGCTACCAGTTGCATTCCGGGGAACTTTTGTTTCAAAAGATGCATAGACAACGAACATCCTCTGCAATTTAAAATTTTGTTTAGGACCGGTCACATTATTTATATATCAGTAAGGATTCTTTTACTTGGACACCATATTCATTCCCATCGCATCCCCGGTTAGTGCAACAAACCGGACGAATGCCAAATTACCATCCACAGCAACCTCGACGTTGCGTAACTGTGCGAACCTGCAGACAATATTTCACAATTGGCAACCTCTATCACGCACTTCTACACAGGAAAAACAAGAAATACCTGCTAGTTGACTCAAATTCAGCTTTAACCAGCGCAAAATTCTCATCAACTTCGAACCACCTTTTCAACTCACTGCAAAAAATTTATAAAAGATCAGCACCTCTAAGTGTAAAGAAAACGGTTAAACCCAGTATTAAAAGTGAAAAGTCGATTTTAACGGAACTCTAAGGAACTAACGCATAGTGTATTTATTGATTTTATTCACATTAGGGACTGGAAAAAATTCTGAAGGCAAGTAACATTTGGCAGTCCATAAAACAGGAGTCTGGTTCAGTCAAAGAATTGCACACACGTGCAAATGAAAACATAGTTCGAAGCGAAGAAAGACCTTGGCAACACTGCTCAAAGAAGACTCCAGGAAGAGAGAGAATCATTACAGGGATTTATTACAGGCTATCCGGAGAATCCACAACACTTATCTTTAATTTGTGTTGCACAGACTCGTACACTAGAAAAAAAAACATACACAGCTTCCTGAGCCGTTGCGAATTTCACAACAGGGGCACGAGTCATCCCTTCATCAAAAACGTTCGCTGTTACACCACCACTTCTCTGAATTGAAATGAAGTTCAATATTCAGAACCGCTTTCACAACTCTATAGTTGAAAGATCGTACTGTAATAGCACTGCAGCCCCGGTTCGTACTAGCCACAAGCGCGCCTTCTGTTGTGGCCATAGGTATGTAAAACTCCTTTCCATTTAATCGCAGCGGTCCAGCGACACCCAGCGGAATAGGCATGTAACCAATGACATTTTCACAACATGAGTTTGTCACCTAGGTAGGTAATGTTCGGACATGTAGTGGAACAGAAAACTACCCAAAAATACATACATATTTGTAATCGTAGTTTTGAAATGGTAACTGCTTCAATACTTCAGGAGCTACAAAAGATCTCCTAACAAATATAGCCGTCTCGGCAGTAAGGCGTGACTCTAGCTCACGACACTTGACGATCCCACGTTTGACCAGGCGAAGAGCATCCGAAGGCAAGACGGCTTTCCCTGTACAAAGACTGAGAGTGTAATCGAACCAAAACCTAGAAAGTCGAAACAGTTGATCGTACGTGACATTTACCTTCACTCCACTCTCGTGAAATCTGATCAAGCGACTTAGTTGCTGCTTCTGAATCCTGCTGCGTGTCTTCTTCGCACAGCGTTTGCGTCGTGGCATCACAAGTGAGTGGTGATTCATTGTCTAGAAAAGAGAACATAAGGGATAACTGATACATATGTTCCAAAGATGTTCGTAATCCAAAATTTTGAGTCGGTGTTGTTTAGTACTTAATGGATTTTCCAAATGAAACATAGCTTTCTCCTATCTTCCTACATTACTCATTTTCTTCTGTATTTGCTTCGTGTTTCCACATACTCTTTTATACTATACCAGAACAGCAAAGAAAAGTCAGCACTTTCGGGTCCGGACATCGCTTGATGAATACGAGCGAGAAATCAAAGATGTGCAACAAGGAAATTCTTCTCAAAACTGGCGTTTCTCAATCGTACTGAGAACATTAAAGGCATCACCCCACGAATCTAAGCTGGTACGGATTTCAGGTGGAGTATTCGTATACGGGATAGTAGATTATGGAGGGGATGTGATTCCGTTCATTTCTTCCTAATTGCCGTAAAAAACGGCCCGGAAGATGCGGCGCGTGCACAAGGCTGGCGCGCTCCAATCGAACTCGTGGTAAAAATAGTGCGCCGGAACGCCTTCCGGCCCGTTTTCAACGGCAATTAGGCAGAAATGAATTTCATCACCCTTCTCTCAATAATCTACGATCCCGTATACGAATACTCCACCGGAAATCCGTACCACCCTAGATTCGTGAGGTGATGCCTTTAACTGTTTCTGCGAATTCTCAAGCTAGACAAACGATCTTAACAAAGAGGAAAACCAATTAATACTTTCTACACTCGTACAATACGCAGCTGACTATCAGTTTTGCTTAAAGGCAGCATACCAACAAACTCGAAAATGTTACGGTGTGTAGATAACTGGTATGAGCGTGATCACGTTCAATTCTCCTAATCATGTTGAAAATACTGCATGGAAAACAGTCCGAGTTTTCTCACAAGGCATCCTGTAATGCGCTATCGTTGTGCTTGTGCCGCGTATGCGAAAGATCGAATGAAGATCCATGAGAGCATCTCGGTAGTCTACTTAAACAAAACAAAAAGAGGCTGCCGAAAGGACCGGTACGTGAGGAGGACCCTCAGGAAAGACGCGATATAGTGGGGAAATTACAGTAAAAGTACATCGTGGAGAAATTCGAGCTCAAAAGCCGTCTTCCTCGCAATTTTTCAAAACGATTCGGAAGGATTGAGCGCCTTCACGCCCATATCCGTAATCTACACCTCTAACACTACCTTTTCATGGAGAGCTCCTAACATAGTCAATTTCGTAAAATCGGGCATGTAACAGCACGGAAACGCTACCTTGGATGATTTTAACACTTGGACTCTTTTACGATTACGAAAAGATTACAAAAACAAAGAATGATGAACACGCATAGAAAAACAGATGTTATAACTCAGCTTCCTTCGCCCTAGACCAAGTAGAAGTAAAGTTTCCGAACTTAGATCTACAGATTTCTTATAATACTCTTAAAGGCATCACCCCTCGAATCGGAGGTGGTACGGGTTTCATGTGAGTTATGCCTATACGGGATCGTAGATTGTGAGGAAGAAAAAACGGCCCGAAGATGCGGTACGTGCTCAAGGCTGACGCGCTCCAATAGCACTCCTTGTGGAAAATAGCGCCCCGCAACGCTCAAAGTCGCATCTTCCGGGTCGTTTTTTACGGCAATTAGGAAAAATGGACGGAATCACCCTCTTACCGACAATCTACGACCACCTATAGCAATAATCTACCTGGAAACCGTACCACTCCAGATTCGTGGGATGCTGTCCTTAATAACATAACAAATCGACCCTGCGTACAGGGACAAGGTAACCAGAAATCGTGGAAAATTTGAGCAAAACAGATAGAAAAATAAAATAAAATAATATATATATATAATACGAAACCTGACTCTCACATAGTTTTGGAACCAAAAAAAAAGTGGAAAAATTAGATCTTCAGACACCACTGATATGAACACAGGTAACGAAATTCACAAAGGGAAGAAACGAAAACGAACGAAATATGCAGGGAAATAGCATCGCTATGAATGACACAAAACCCTCCTGGCATACTGTGAATCAAGCGAGCTTCCCTCCTTGTTTTCTGGATTCGAGAGTTATGCCACTGATCTATCAAAAAGTTCTTATTTGGAATGTATGAGCGTTGTTGGGGTTCTAAAATCACTTCTGCTCAAAGTAAGTAAAGTAGAGTGTATGCGAACATGAATCGTCACTGCGGCAATGAAAAATAGAGTGCAGGGCCTGTTTTGCGAAGGATGGAACGGGATAAGAAATTGTTCTTTACTTCATAAGCCAAAGAATAGAACCATTAAAAAGTTGTTGTCAATGCCTTTCTAGTAGATCTACTAGCGCTTCATTGACGAACAGTTTTCTCAGCGGAGACCACGAAACATTCGATTATATAGTCGGGTCAAAACGACATGAATCACGAGTGTGTTGCGGTGCATTTGCGTATGCGCTCGAAACGGCGCGGTATGGGCAGCAGTTGGAACCGAAGCGGGACCGTCTCAAACTGCAGCTATGGGTGGTGCCAGCAAGGATTTCACCACACTCCTAGCCGCTACGCTCCACCGGGGCGCCTTAGGAGAACAAGCCGCGTACACGATTGCGTGTACTTCATGTCGTTTTGACTCTAATATACCGTGAATGATAAAATAGAATAGTTACACAGGGATCACGAAAGGAGTACTAAAACTGGACGGGCAGTAATGACTACGGATGTGTGTGCGCATTTATTCGCCTTATCAAGGTAGATAAGAAGTGCAAGTATAAGCAAAACACAACCTATAAACAACAACAGAAAGCTCAACCTTTGCTACCTGAAGGCTCGAAGTCTAAGTCGCCGATCGAAAACCGAGGAACGCGCTTCTTCGGCTTTTGTGGACGGATTTTTTCGGCGATAAATCTACGTAAAAATAGTGAGGTATATCAAAATAAAGAAGGTAATGTGAATTTAGATAGAGCAACTCACCGTTCCACATCGTCCTTCCAAGATTCCGTAGTAATATCTAATGAGTCCAAAAAAATTCGAACCTCGCTCTCTTCTCCGTTTGTCATAGCGCTCATGGATTACACGATTAACATGACAATCTACAAAATAAAAAAAATCCTCCGAAGTACTATAAATTTCCTCAATTGAACACCATAGCAGCAGCGGTCGATAGCCGGCAAAAAAGTCATTCAACCGAGAATGCACTGCAGTGGATGAGAAATTTTCGCCAGAGTGTGATGGAAGATAAAAGGCAACACAGGGCAACAAAAAAGTTAATACCACAAGCATACATAGCTGCGGTTGCGCTGCTATCTGACGGAAGCAAAGGAATGAATGGATGAACTTTGGGGAGAAATGGGCTACAAATGCAAAGAACATTGAGGATTTCCAATATCCAGAAAAACACTCGAATATGCAGGCCCTATCACGTCGAGCACAAAACACAAAGATGCATAAGATTAATTAACGAAAACAAATGATGAATATTCAGCTCGGACTCTGTAGATCTGAGAAGTGAACTGAACGCTTTCAAAACGAAGTATATGACTAATTCCTAAGAAATTGATCGCCCATGACGTGAGACGGCGGCTGTGACCGCAATTGCAGAGACCGCCACATCATTCGTATAGCGTACGACAGGTGGGCTGTGCTGATCTTCCCAAGGAATACGTTTAGCGTAAGAACTGAAATATGCCATATAGATTAGCAATTTCTCGGGCAGGAAATCCAGTGGGTGATGTGACAGATACGGTCGTTTTTCGCCGTGTTCTTCTGGATGACCAATGTTGCTGCAATTCACTAAGCGTCACCGACGTTAGATTTTCCTTCCCATTGACTGAATTTGAGCCCTTTTTGGCTTTGATCTGACAACTACTGAAAGATTGATAAACTGTTTCTCTCATTCCTTGATTAAAGGCATCACCCCACGAATCTGAGGTGGTACGGATTTCAGGTGGAGTATTCGTATACGGGATGGGAGACTATGGAGGGAGGGAGGGGTGATTCCGTCCATTTCTTCCTAATTGCCGGAATTAGCAAGAAATGGACGGAATCACCTCCTTCTCCGTAGTCTCCCATCCCGTATACGAATACTCCACCTGAAATCTGCACCACCTCAGATTCGTGGTATGCTGCCTTTAACCGGGTTAAAGTCGAAGGCAGAAGTCGATTTTGCAAACTCGTGCCAGTTTGAGAACCGAAGTCTTTCCCGTTCACAGTACGCCCTTTTCTCAGTCACAAAGTTTCAGTCTTTTCAAATCGGCTGACTAGGAGATCTTCGCGGGAAAACGAATCCTGAACGGTGTTGAGAGTTAATAAACTATCGTCTCCAGCGAAAATATCTTTGGAAGAAAAACTTTGTTCTGAGAATCGTAGCCTAATTAGTATTCTGCTGCGTGGGTTCCCAGTTACTGTTATATTGTTATTAATCGTTTTCTTCCATTTTTGAATTGAACTGCCGTGCTGGGACTTTTCCTGTCTTTAATGATGTGATGCTCCTCGATAGCGTTACATTGCAACCGTTTTCTTGAGGAAGTTGCAAGGGTGCCCGCCCGATGGAGTCTGAACCATACTGGCTGGCCTAAGTGCTCGCTTGTGCCGGAAGCAACTTTGTGAAAACTGTTACGCATCGGATGGTTGATCACATCCTGCTGTATTTCTACATATTCTTCACTCCTTGTTTGGTATTAGGTTGTAAACTTTCGAGAAGCACTTTTTTTCAAGATTTTGCTAAGAAATTTTCCAGAAGCCTCTGGATTTATGGGGAGTTTTTTTATTGAACCTTATTTTAAATTTAAATAATATGTATTCCGTTTTTACACCTGCCCCCATTGTTAATACCGTTTTGAAACGCCGCCTACAAGTTGTAGTTGGTGTGTTGTAGAACGTATGGCAGGGGTTTTTTGTTTTGCACTCCACCCCTCCGCCGCTCTTTCTACCGTCCGCAGCTTTATTTGCTCGTGTCCATCCCCGCCGCCCGCGGTGCATCTCCTCACCTATCCATTTTTCAAAATGGTTACGGTTGCCCTAATGGTTTCTTGGCCTCCAAATCCTACTCGTTAAATCCTATATTTTTTAAAAACGTAAAAACAGAGCAGCTAAAAGGCTTCTAAATTATTTATCTCGTATTCGATTTCATTGGTATTCCCTTAAATTATGGAACTTAAACCACGTGACCTCCGACCGCTTGGACTTTAGGAGTTTCGACAAGGACGTTCCGCTGCCATGGCCCTTCGCAATATTTGTTTAGTAGTGGGTGGAAATGTCGTTGCTTATTCCACTGTGGGACATTGGTTCAGGAAGTTCATCGAGGTATCTATGAGCTTGACGACCAACCTTAACCCCCTCCCTACGCACAATTAAAATTGATTTGGTTAGATTGAAAGCCGCTATTGAAGCCGATCCTTCTCGCACCACTCGTCTTTCAGATCTTGCAACCGAGTTCCAATATTCACATACCATAATTGCCCAACATCTTCATGAATTGGGAAAGACACAAAAGTATGGCCGAATGAATTCTGCCCCATGAATTGTCACCTGGTCAACATAGAGCGAAAATCACTGAGTGTACGATTTTACTAGGTTACAAACGGAAATTCGACTGGCTGAAGAACTTGGTTACTGCGGATGAGATGTGGGTGATGTACGCAAATCAGAAGCCCAGAATCAGAAACCAAAGTCTGAATTGCACCCCAAGACGGTAATGCTTAGTGTATGCTGGAGATGTTCTGGAATTATCCATTGGGAGCTACGAGCTGAAGTCACTTTGAAGCAGTCACTTTTGAACTATATTGTCCACAACTGGATCGTGTGGCAAGCAAACTCAACGGCAAACAAGACAGTATATTTTCTACTCGACAACCCCAAGACTCATGTCGCCAAAATCACAAGCCAAAAAATCTTGAAGTCTTCTTGGACCTTTGTCCTTCATCCAGCCTACTCTCCGGATATGGCTCCTACAGACAACCATTTGCTCCTGTCGCTTCAGAATCATAAAAGGATAAAGGATAAAGTTTCTGGCGTTAATCAATCCGCTTGGGATACGCCCCCACCTTCACTTCAATCCAGAATCGTTTGAGGTTTGCGAACGTGTAACTGGCCTATACAATGACTTGCGGTGGCTAGCCGATGTACCAAGTCAGTGTTTTTATCCTCCTAGACAAGTTTGATACCAATTTATCAACTCCGAAGGGGTGAAAGGCTTGGTGAGCACTAGGGCGGATACGAACCTCCGATCGATCGTGCAAGAAGCGGAAACTCTAACCGTTATACTACACCCGCCCTTCAGAATCATGCGGAAGGAAAAAACTTCGACAACTTGGACCATCTCGAAATGGAAGTTGAGAAATTTCTTCATGAGTAAATCATCAAACTTGTACGTACATGGTATAAAACTATTACCAACAAAATGGCAACGCATAATCGACAACAAAGCTTCACCATATCTTAATTATATTCTGTTTGGAAGAAATAAATAAAAAAAAAATAGAAATAAAAATGTGTGAAAAATGCTTCTCGAATGTTTGCAACCTAATAATTTCCCCACTTAACGAAGATATTTGGGGATTACTCTAGCGAACATCCGACGACACGCAATAATTCGTCCCAACTATTCAGTCGCCGCACGTTAATGAACCGTTAACTCAACTCAACTTCCAACTTCATCTAGTTCCAATTTCTCTCAACATGCTAAGATTATCTAATAGGATTTTATGCCTGTTTCACGAATTTAATGCTGGTAATAAGAAGTTCCTGGTGCGAGTATAGCGCAGTCGGCTAGAGGTTCTGCTGCCTGCACAATCGATCGGAGGTTCGAATCATCCGTGGTGCTCACCAAGCCTTTCACCTCTCCGGAGTCGATAAATTGGCATCAGCCTTGTCTGAAAGGATAAAAACATTGACTTGACTTATCGGCAAGCCACCGCAGGTCATTGTAGAGGTCAGTTACACTTCCGTAAACCTCAAACGATTCTGAATTGAAATGAACGTGGTGGCGCATCCCAAGCGGATTGGTCAACGTCAGATAGTTTATCCCTTATCCTTTATCCATGCAGATGAGATGCATTATTCATCATTAATTGCGAGTGTGGCAAGTTTTCTTTTTCCTTTAATAAGAAGCTCCATCGTTTACTGTAGTCCAGTACTTGCTTTCTTGCAACAGCTTCGATACCGTACCGTTTTTTTCTACTCTTTCCTTTAATTTTTCCATTCATGCATTTTTTGGTAGTGGTAGGGTATTTGAATGAGATGAAGAAATCGTTCTTCGAAGCTTATTTAACGAAGCAGTTTTTTTTTTCTAGTTTATGGCTGTGGACGTTAAAAGACGACGGTAAAAGGATTCGCTGTGGCTGCACGATCATTCGTTGATTCTAGACCGCCTTAGTGCCTAGCAAACATTTCATGCATCCGTGGTCGAAACGTTGTTGGCAGACTTACTTGGGGGGATAAAAACGCTGAATTGATTAATCAAGTAATCTCCAAGTCCTCTCTTCTTGAAACCTCATTTGATAGTGTATTTATGTTTTCTTGTTATGCCAACGAGATTTAGGTGAAACTTTTTTATTGGCCTGACGTTTCGACAAACTCGTCTTTTTCAAAGGTCTGAAAATGGTTCGAGGTCTTTGATACCATGCATATCCCATCAAACTCCTCCTCTCTCCTCGCCAACAATCGATTTTGTTCCAAGTATACCACGCAAGACCTTAAAAGGAAAACAACTGACCAGTTTCACCTACTAGCGGGGTTGGTAAACCACCGCGTTCTTAAAGATTGTCACCAAGGCGAATGAAATCTACGCACTGTGCAGTATCCTTAAGTACTGGTGTGTGGATAACGTTAAGGAACTGCATGTGGGACAATCCTATAGCTCACAGAGTGTTACGAACGGCAAGAAGTCATTGGTAATTGATAAGCACTCATTTTTGTTATTCATGGACGGATTCCTGACGGAAATCCAGAATGCTTGCAATGCCTTCCTAGCAGATATTTCTTTCTCGTGCGCTAATATTGTGCATTTTATTTCAAACTCATTTCCGTCATGCTTATCATTTTTTTGGTGCCCCAACGGTGTCATCGAACTCCCTCGCCTTTTACCAGCCAAATATTCCTTGATACGCACGTTCAGCATTCTTCCAGTTTCTCCAATATAAATGGCGTTTCACGTTAGGCATTCTATTTGGTAAATAACTCCAATGTTCGCGCAATCACCGGCCTCACCGAATGGACAAACCACGCAACATTCTGACACGCATTGCCTATCGTAGAATCTATTGCGAACTAACTGTCGCTTGATGCTGTCGTTCGGGATGTTCACCAACACAACACAACACAGGAATCCGTCCATGAATAACAAAAATGAGTGCTTACCAATTACAAATGACTTCTTGCCGTTCGTAACACTCTGTGAGCTATAAGATTGTCCCACAAGCAGTTCCTTAACGTTATCCACGCACCAGTACTTAAGGATACTGCACAGTGCGTAGATCTCATTCGCCTTGGTGACAATCTTTAAGAACGCGGTGGTTTACCAACCCCGCTAGTAGGTGAAACTGGTCAGTTGTTTTCCTTTTAAGATCTTGCGTGGTATACTTGGAACAATATCGATTGTTGGCGAGGAGAGAGAGGAGTTTGATGGGATATGCATGGTATCAAAGACCTCGAACCATTTTCAGGCCTTTGAAAAAAACGAGTTTGTCGAAACGTCAGGCCAATAAAAAAGTTTCACCTAAACCTCGTTGGCATAACAAGAAAACATAATCAAGTAATTTCCGCAAGTCACTATAGACCAGACACGCGTTTTTGAGCCTTTGTGAATTGAAGTGAATGCGTTGGCGCATCCCAAACAAATCGTTATTCTTTATTAGTGCGCCATTATCTTCAAACTCTACACTCGACGAAGAAATCCATAATAAACATTGAAAATGCACTTTGCGTAATAAAAATATATTAGAGGTACCCATAAGTAATCAGTTATTTCAGTGACAAAAAAAAAACGAATTTGCTTACATTTGATTTTATCTTTAGTCGATTATGTAATCTCCCTCTTTGTCTAGGACCTTCTGCCATCCTGCCATCTTTCTCTCCTCTGTTCAAAAAATTTCGTTTCCTCTGAAGAAAAATATGATTCTAGGTGAACATGCACTTCATCGACATTTTTGAAATTTTTAATCCCTTAGGGAATGTTCCCTTGATCGGAATAATTGAAAATTAGGTGGTATGTCTGGAGAATATGGGAATGTGGTGAAATGCCCAGTTTAGCTGCCTTATTTTTTCGTGGGTTAATTTTGCTGTGTGCGGCCTGACGGTGTAGAGCTGCAGTAAGTGCGGAACACATATGCCCTCCTTGTAAACCTTTCCAATTTCTTGAAAATGTCTTTGGACTGTTGACCAAGTGGCCTAAAGGGTGTTTGCTAATTCCTAAGTACTCAACTTTGGATCAGTTCCCACCACTGATTTTAAAGCGTCATTATCAAACTCGACAGGGCGTCCACTTCGATCGTTGTCAGAAAACTCGGACTCACCGATGAAAAATTTTCCAAAAAGCGTTGACACTTGTTGACTTCCAATACGTCTCCATACACATCACAAATTTTCTTCGTTGCACCGGCGCATTAACACCCGATCGAAGATGAAAGAGCACGCGATGACGTGAGTGTTCTTCAGATGGTTGATTGTCCGCCATTCTACAACGTTATAATAAAAGCGTTTGAATTTGGTTGTCAGAAAAGTGAAGCCTACGAGTTGCAGTGTTGCCATATAAAGCACGTCTTTATGCATTCACGCGCTGAACTAGATGCTCTGCCCTGAAGCAAATATTCCACACTTATAATAATTGATTACGTATGGGTATAATTTTGAAACAGATCCCACATTCTTCTCTTGGTGGATTTAATGCGGACCATTCATATCAAGGAATGTAGTGCGGATAGAACAGTTTGATACTGCGAGCATGACATGACTGCAGAAATCTCAGAGGTTTTCAGATGCAACGAAGAGCTGGGATTACGAGCATTTTTAACATTTTTTGAGTTGAGCACCTGACAATTTTTTAAACATGAAGAAAGCGAAAATTTGTAAAATTCCCAAATGCAGACACATTCAACTGCTCACTTCGGTTTTTGCCTAAAAGAATCTCAGAGGTAAAAATACCCTGAGGTGATTGGTAAAGGAGAAGTACGTTTAGCTTTACAGATCTCCGAAGAAGAGAAGAAAGACCCAAAATCTTCATTTACGTCGACTGCTCATACTAGTGGTATAATTAAATGAAAATACAAATCAGACTATAATTAGCACGGAGTTCGATTTCACTGCAGTTATCCACTGCTGGAAGAAGTCACTTCATCCGGCCAACCATCGCCTCTGAGTTTTCGTTGCTCTCGGTCGTTACCACTTCGACCTTTACGCATTTCAGTTTGAACTGTATCTTCGAACGAAAAAAAAAAACTTCAAACGCTGCCTCTGATTACTTGACTTACAGCTAAAGTTTCTGGAAAAAAAGCAAAGGTTATAGAATATATTGTACTCATCGTTGGTAGTTTTGAGTCTCGGTGTGTTCCACTGTTCAGTTCTAACGACTTGTGATATCTTAATAACAGAAATGTGTAATTTAATATGAAGGCGTGATTAATGCTACATATTTACACCTGTCTCTGTAATCTTAGCAAAAAAAACCTACTCAATAGTTGCACTTTATTCCATTCGACACCGATTCTTATACTTTGGTTATGAATTCATGAATTCGAAGCCCCACAACCGCCGCTGAGAAAAATTACTGCTATTAACGTTGTTACTCCCAAGCACTGCACGAATTTAAAGGCATCATTCCACGAATCTGAGGTGGTGCGGATTTCAGGTGGAGTATTCGTATACGGGATCGTAGATTATGGAGGGAAGGGCGATTCTGTCCATTTTTTCCTAATTGCCGTAAAAATCGGCCCCGAAGATAGGGCGTTCTGGCGCACTATTTTCTACAAGGAGTTCGACTGGAGCGCGCCAGCATTGTGCGGTGCCGCATCTTCCGGGCCGTTTTTTAAGAAAATTAGGAAGAAATGGACGGAATCACCCCCCTCTCCATAATCTACTATCCCATATAATACTCCACCTGAAGTCCGTACCACCTCAGATTCGTGGGGTGATGCCTTTAAGTTCCTGAAATTTACTGCTTTGGTGGCTCAAGATTTTTTTTTTACTATGGACAAGTCACTGCTGCAACCTTCACAATCAGGACCTTGTTTACTGGTTTACTACTAATTAGTACCAGTTACAAACCATCATTTCTCACGTTTCTTCTCTTCTCTCGTATATTATACGAGTTTTATGTAAATGATGATAAAAAATAATAATGTTCGAGAAATGTTGGCGCTGCCCACTGAGAACGTCAATGTTTGTGTGCTCTTTCTTTAGAAAAAAAAGAAGGTGGGACGAAAATGGAACCTCAAAACTGAGCTTTGTGCGACAACATTAAATTTCAGCAAAACTGCATAAAAACAAGATTTTGAAAGTGTGACCAATGTCTTCATTTGCGTTTTGATTCAATGACTAAAACTTTTGTGCGATTTTTTGCATAGGTTTTAAAAATTTGCGAAAGAAGCGAATGTCCGGAAAACTTTGTCGATCTTTCAAAAACTCTTGTCGGTCGATAACATTGAGGTTTTTCTCCCGGCTTAAACCATACTTATTAATATGTAGACAACTTGAACGTATTCAGAACTTATTTACAGGGTATAAAAAAAGAATAATGACTCTTAGAAGACACGTGTTCAGAAATCTTCCATTCACTTGAAATAAACCTAAATTTTTTCCACTACCCATTCGCTGTCAAATGAAAAGTGTTTGATGATGTCTCATAAAAGTTCGAATGGCTGAGTCCCTCGAGTTCTAGGATCTTTTGCATTGTAAAACAATGTGTTAAACGCCCTCAAATCACATGTTTCTCAAGCTATTTCCGAGCTAATTCTCTCTTCATTGATCCTGCGTTTGATTGCGGATGAATAAATGAAAGCAATTGCAATTCCTGTAGGGTTCCAATTAATTTGAAAAAAAAACTGTCCAATCACTACGTATCAAATCGTTTCCTTCCTGTGTTTCCTCTTTTCTCTCCTTGCTTCCTGCGTTCTCACTTTTCATTTTGTGATTATTCTTTTTTTAAGTTATGCATATTATCGAAGCAATATCATTGTTTATGCACGTGGTAGGAACCGGATACTAACGACGCAAAAAAATAAGGGACCCTTTCTGTTATCGTTTGGAGCTCGGAAGACCAGTCGTCTGAGAGAAATATTTCAAGCTGCAGCATCATTGAACCTGCTCTGAAACCTGATCAAGAAACCTATATGTCTTTATATTGCCTTTTTATTATTTGTACTAGTTTTATTTTATTATTTGATCTATTTTATTCACTGTCATATTTTTACGTTGTCTATTTTTTTGTTTCATATTTTTATATAATCTGCATATTCACAGTCATAGTCACAGTCGTTAATAGTCGCATCTGTAGCCTATTAGTGATGTTCTTGCTAACACGAGAGCACTATTGCTTGGTTTATGGGACCTCGTGTTCGCTTGCTCGCAACGCCTGAGCGGAGATTCAGAGATTAAGCAATTTGTCGTACGTTTACTTAGTCTAGACGTAGAGATTCTTTTTTCGTCCTTTTTTCTTCTCCTCTCAAAACGTCTATGTTTTAAATAAGTGGTGTCTTTTCGGGTGCTAGAAAAGATTACTAGTGCTCGACGACTAATGACAGGAAGTCGTTCTGCGTCGAAGAGCATTCCACCCCCTAAAAGTCTTGACATGCCATCCGTTATCACGCCGGCTTTGTTTTAAAATAATGATTGCAATTGCGGTATGTAATTTCTCTTATACTTTAGCGGATCACCAGTTTTAAAGTTTTGCATGCAAAGAAAGAGGAAATGGAACTTTCCATAATTTCAATTTCCTCAGAAAAGGAGCTATTGAAATTGACGAATTGCGTATTGAAACAATGTCTATGTTGCATTCACGAGTAATTTCTTTTATTATACTTCTGCCACCTCCTTACTTTTCATCTCCATCTTCGAAGTAGAAATTATTCCGCCTTAGCTATAGCTTGTATGTAATAATGTTGCCTGATCAGATTCGAACGATCATACCGGAAGATTATGGTTCTTCTTGTTTTAGAGTGTGTTGTTGTTTCAATTGTGCACATTACTTTACACCACCATATACTCAATTTTTTTTGAATGAACATAATACGTTATAATTTAGAAGACATCTTCACTATACATACTACGAACGACGACTTGAACTTCAAATTGGAATGTTTGGTGTTAACGACAAAGTTTTAGTGAACAAGCAAATGTTCGAAATCATTTTGTTCACTTGCAGCAAAAACCTCGGTTAAGACGTGAGTTAAGCGGGCGAAAATCCGACAATGGTTGTGATGTGTGCTCTAAATTCCAAAATTCACAAGGCGGCAGCGCTTAGAACATCGCCTCGAGCACCAACGGATTCGGGACGGAGACGTGAAGTCGAATCAGTGCGGAAAGTTAGTAGTAGCCTTAGAAAAACTAGGAAGAAGAGGAGCAAAAATCTGCTGCTTTTTCTCCACTAACGACTACAAAGTCTTTGAAATCGTGCATAACTAGTTTGTTTCTAAAAATTCATTCGCGACCGCCACTGCGCCATCGAATCTATGTTTTACACAATTTCAATAAGGCACAATTTCATTTACTTCAAATAAAAGAATGCTGACTGGAACTCCCGCTCTTAGTTTTTCCCAGAAAAAAGAATCTCCGCAATGTGTGATAGATGTGAGATGAAGTGTTAACATTGAAATTGAAAACTTTTCTGAGTTATGCGCAATTGTGCCATGTAACTTAGTTAAGAAATCCGAGAGATTAGCATGTCACTGGCACCATCGTAAAGCGTTATTCAAGAGAACTACGTTGATGCTAGGTACACATGCACTATCCTTAAGCAAACGTGATGTTTAAATGCATATGAAATTCCGAATTTCACCAACCGTTAGTTTTTATAATGATCTTTCATTGTTATTTTAATAGTTGTTCTCACATACTTTTTTATCTACTCTATTAATCAATAGGAAGGGCCTAAGAGGTGAAAATATCCGTAATTGCAGTCTCTTAGCATTAGTGATATGTGCCAAAACTTCGTGTTGCACCATGAACGAGAAATATCCTCCTACAATGCATTTGCAACGGAAAATAGTTGCCTTCAAAGTCTAAAAAAGACTCTTCTCGAAGTTTATCGAAAATTACGTGCTGGAATATCATTTCCCTTAATGAGTCGACCACTGTGTTCCTGGTTGAATATGTACATATTTATATGTTTACAGAGTAGCACTGGGCACCGATATGGCAATAAACAAAACTTCTCGTATGCAGAGCAAATGTAATCTCAAATTGGTAAAGATTTCAAAAAAAAACAAAAATAAATAAATAAGGGATTTTTTGGCCCATAACATCAGAATCCTCCTAAGATATTGAGAGTAGTTGTTGCGCTGAAAAATCCGAAAATTTTCATGAGAATCCGTGGATTTTATGATTGAAGTTGCTACTATACATACCCCACATACATCTCTAACGTATCTCCCTAAAATGTACGTATTTCTTCGTAACACCCCGAAAAAATTCCAAAAAAATGTTCTAGGTTTAGTTTCTCACTTATTATTGGAACAAGTGTTATATTAAAATTTCTGAAGCAGACCAAGATTCTTTCTTGAATCAAAGTGTATCGATTATACAACTCATCATTGAACTCTTAGTCCTAGCATGAAGTAGTCTTTCTATCCGAGCAATCACACTGGAGGACGTCGCTCCAGGATCATTTTCGTGAGCGTTTTATTTCATGTCATCATTAGCCATTCGGTATTCAAGTGGAAACGTATTTTAGCTGACCACATCGCTTTTCCCATACATCCTTTATGAATCATTCTATTTCCCAGAATTTTTTTCTGCCTTCTTAAAATCGTTTAACCGCTTCAGCTTCGGCTTTTCGTAATGCTACATTTCAGGTCGTAGGAAGGATTTATTGCCGAAAGCGTTTCTTTCCATGGAGAGCAACATTCTTTTCAATCTTCGTGTCATAAGTGCGTAGTCTGGAAATTGGTAAAGCCATCATCTCCCCGGCTTTATAGCTTCGTGCTGCTTGGATACCGATTCTGTTATTCCAAGTGTCCTTTTCGGAAATGGCTATCCGTATTATTTTGCTCTTCGCTGCCTTCGGTGAGTTCTCTATTAATTTCTGTTTGCATACGTTCACGCATACACTAGCGTTGGTGACCGTTACATTTCGTAGACGAGCACGCGCTTGCACTGCTCACTCTTGTGCTCGTTATTTCCTTTCCAAAGCACAACCCTTGAAATCATTGTAAGCAAAACTAGAAGCGATTACCAAGTTCTAATGCCAGACAGAATATAAAAGTTCGAAAACTTTAATCTGACCTCTCACGTGCATGATTTACCCATGCGCATGACTTTACATACAGCCCCGTACTATTTTCACCGAAGGATAACAACATAAACTGACTACGGGTCCATGCCGACACACTCCTCGCTGCAAGTCATCTAATCTTCTATGTAATAAAAACCAGTAGGAATAAAATTTTCGCATATATATTTTCGTACATATATAGTACAGTGGATATATTCGTATTACTTTGAATGGTGCTAGAGAAAGTGGCATAAAACGTCCCACATGGTCCACATCTGTGACAGGGGATAATTAGGATGCCCACACAACGTCATCAACTTCCTTGAAGAATCCGAAAGGTTGCGACTGCAGCAACGTTGATGAATTACAAAAATATTTCACTCGCCAGGTGACTCTATCGTTAGAATATAAGTCTCTTCATTTGGGTTGAATACCTCATTTTCGGAGCTGGTAAATCAAGGCACAGCTGAGACTGAAGAGCATAGGTGAACTTCAGCGACAACACCGGAGAGACATCCCAATAATGTGCTGAAACGTGGGAATCCTCTTCTCTCTCAACAAAAGTGTTCTCCTCACCCCTTCCTCGTATCCATTGCTCATCTCTTGCTCTTCCGGGGGGAAACGAGAAGGAAATGTTTGATCTTCATAAAAACAATATACCTACTCTACTATTGCTATTCTGAACACCAAAGCTAGCTTCGACAAGTTTCAGTGGGGTCGGCGAACACGCTGATGTGGCGTCACGCCTTCTCTTTACTCAAAGCCTTTGGGTATTATCGATAAGTCAGGTCCATGCAGTAATAAACACTGTAAAGACTTGGTGGTAAATAGAAAACTAGCTAAAAAGCCAATGTTATCTTTATAACCTTAAATTCACATTTTAGCGGTAATGAAGCAAGGTTACACTAAAACGGAGATCTTCCTATTCCATAAGGTGAAGAAACAGATGATCGATCTCACCACTGAAGGCAAGCAAGTCACGAAAAACTCCGAATTGTCTCCCACGAAATCAGGGATTTCTGTGGGAGACAATTCGGAGTCCGGGTTGCATATTACGAGTATAGGTGCGCTCACGCTCAACCCCCTAATCGAAAAACAGCGTGGGAGATGGTCTTCGAACCTACAAGGTGAATTAGAAGATACAAGGAAGGTTAGAAGCTACCCCGGTACACGCGCTGCGTCCACGAGCGAGTCGACAATCAATGAAGTCTCCTCAGCAGTCCATTCAAGCAAAATCAATGAATTTACTGCTGAGAGAAAGCGGACGTGAAACAGCTCATTACACTTCGTGGATTTTTCAGGAAAAATGGTAGAGCCGGAGTTGGAGGCAACATTCTTATATTGGAAATGAAAGTCTTGATGAGATGCTTTATAGATCCGATGGCACCCTAGCTTAGCGGCGCCACGATCATATTCGTAATCTACACCCCAAACTCTACGTTTCCGATTAGGCTTCCCACTGCGTCAATTTAACGACACGCTATCTTTGAGCTAAGAGGCGCAATTCACACGGTTTCTGAAGGCCATTCCTAAGCGTGAAATGAACGCTCAAAGAAATTCTGGGTCTTCTCTTACCCCGAAAAGGAGTAAATTCATGTTATTCAGATCTAGATTATTTTTTAAAACAAACAAGAAACATCACAACATGGATCGTAAAATTTACTAGGAGATGATGAGAGTAGTACTCTACCAAAAATTCGACAATTTCGTTAGACTTTCTTGTGGTGAGTATGGATCTGTCGCAGAAAATGTGCATAATTTTGATCTTGCATCTTTGACGTTTTACTCCTAATCTATCTGCAGATATGGAACTTAAAAAGAAGCATCATTGTTTTAAGATAAGCGTTGAAGTGTCTAACGTTAATCAATCCGTTTGGAATGCGCGATCCTCACTTTATAGTTAGAATTATGAATGTGGGCATTCTTTCTGAATTGTAAAATTATTGTGATATTCTGGTAAAACTTTTAAACACAACATTATGAATGGGGTAACCAGGAAAATTAAAGCAAATTTCTGTTGCTTACCGGACAAATTTCCACAACTACGATTTTTTAACGTAAGTCGAAGTTAAGTCGGGACGAAGACGGCGAAGGGGAAAATTTTCAGTGGTTAGAATTCAAAAAAATTAGGAGGTATGCCACTGGTGCACTCCACACTTCTCCTATTTAGTATTTTATTTATATTCATCCGCAGAAATTCGCCATTCCCATTACATTTGTGGACTTGCACAAAACGCTGCGTTTCGTGTTCCAGCTTTGAGATCGTGGAAGTGATCACGTTTCAGAGTATGTTGGAACTCTTCGATGTTATCAGTGCAATGGATGGCAAGGAGATTATCCACTGAAGAATACTGAAGCTTCGACTTGCAACAATCTAAACAATCAATGCAAGGTTGTATTCTACGATTTTTCCACTTTTTCCAAAATCTCTCTTTTCGGGTTATCTCTTTCGACCTGAGATCGGTTGTGTTGCTTTCAGTCGGATTTGTACTGTGTGAAGATCAGTGATCCAATGTCACCTGGCGTTCCCTACACGACCTACAAGTCTGATTGCTGGTTCGCAGAAATTTCGTGAAATAAATGTGCACACAAGCGGAAAATTCGCGTTTAGGGCTCGAAACAACCTGCAAGTAACTCCCACAAACAGCGTTACAGTACAAAGCGGATCGTGTTACGATTATGAAGACGCCACGGTTCCGTCGAGAAGGTGCGTTCGTTCAATCGACTGAGCACAAAACAGTGAATGTTGTCAATATTGTAGATGGAAGTACTGCTTTTGCAATAACGAGGACTACTGCAATGCGGTTCCCGAATGGCACCTAAGCATCATGGTCACGCTTCCCCTTCTTTTCAGCATTCTCCTATGAATATCCAAACTATTCGTGTTCTCGCACTGTGTTCGTATCGTTCTGTGGAAGCTTATTAATGCTACGTTATCTGTACCTGCTTAAACAGAACTAGCCTCCTGCTCTAGCACATTATACTCAAACGACCTGTGATATGTAGTTCACATAGACATATTTTCGAATAATAAATATTTATAAGAATTGCAGAAGAACTTCTCAAGCATTTTCGTAGAAAATGTCAAGAACATCGTCTTCTATGTCACCAAGTAGGATTCCTTGTTTTTGAAGATCTCGGTATGGACGAAGGAGTCCTGAAAATGTTGGATTGTACCCGAGACAGAAAGCTGCAACTTGAGAACGAGTTTGCGCTGCAAGAAAGAGCGAATTTTTGGCAGTTATCACAAAACAAAACATCAGTACCCTGAAGGTTACTGGTTTGTCAACGGCGATGCAATTCACTTCAGAAAATATCTGTCTAGGGAAATACTAACCGCAAAATTGCATGTTTCCGTATGATTTATGGAGAAAACCAGTAATCTGTGCCTCACGAACTGAATGTAATAGGTGATGCAGAAAATATAAATGTTTCAAAACCTTTGAACCCATAAGCACCGTCTGTCTCTGAACTATGCACGTCCTTTGGCTGACATATAATGCAGTCAGCGAACAACAATTGACAGAGTCGGAGGTTCTGACATGTATCCAAAAAATGAAAGGTGGAAAATTTGGCGGATACGATGGAATTAACGAGAAACTACTAACATCTATTCCTCCTTCTAAGATTCATAAGATGAAGAAGATCATTTATTCAATAAGCAATGACTAAAAGGTACTTGACTCGTAGAGACACGAGCAATTCTCCTCCACAAGGAGCTATCGGTCTCACAGAAGGCCAGGGCTCAAAAGTATCACTGCTGCGTGTAATCCACACGGTTTTATATTTCGTATCTCCACGGACCAAACTGTGTCGGCGTACTAAAGATCACGGAGGAACTACCCGTGATGGACAAGCGAGTTTTCGTCCAGGCCGATAGACGACTGACAAATTGTTCATTGACAGGAGAGCGATCAAAATGTTGGGGCAGTTCGCAAAGCCTATGCGTTTCCTCAACTACATATGCTAGTTACAGACTACCTATAAACTACCTACAAACCTACCGAGGCTACCTCAAAAAAATTCTGGATTGAACTAAACGAACTGGCGCATCACAAGCGAATTGATTAACGCCAAACACTTTATCCTTTTTATCCTTTAATTAACGATACGAAGAGAAAAACATCTGCTGCAGTTTGAGCACCAACCGGATGCATTTGAGCGTTTAAAGTGAAGAATGGAGCGAAACAAGGGAGGGACCCTTTCTTTTCAATTTTGCCGTCCATGACATTTTGGAAAGAACAGTTGAACAGTGTCCTGTTGATGTTGTTTTAGCACCAGCAGCGTTTCAGCACCATCCCTCGACCAGTCAGTGAACACGCACAGTGGACGGAACACCTATCACACGATGTATTAATATTTGCTTCAAGCAGCGCAAAGTAGGCGAAGTTGCAGCATGTTGTGACCCTTGTATCGCAATTACTCGCAGACTACGAAATGGGACTCCGTGATAACAAATGCACTCCGACGTGGGCCTCCTCGAGAACCTCAGTGGAAATCAGGGTGGATGGACTACCAATCGAACTCGTGATTTAGTTTTGTTATTTGGGTCGTATGTGGAATAGCTATGACACCTACGACAAGGATATTCAGGAAAGATGGGCTGAAGGCAATTTGGCCTTCAACTCCTTGACCAAGTGTCTCTGTTCGGTCTTCGCCGTCAAAGGGGTCATGCTGCGAGTCTATCCGCAATTCGCCTTATTACAATGTATCATGGCCGATGTAACGGTCTAAACCAAGTCCTGAATCGTTGAACTCTTGTGCTATGATTCAAAGAAATTTGCAGAAATTGTGAAAGAGAACACTACAAAACGATGTAATGGACTGAAATGGGCCCCAAACCGTTGCACTGGTGTGCTGCGAGTGCCAGAGTCTAGCACTTCGTGTAGAAGGGGAGGCTACAAAACGATCTGGACTCGGAGACTTGGCAACCGAACTAAAGGATGGGAATTGTTCGACAGGAGAAGAAAAGTGCGGGTGGAGTTTTTTTCGTCTTCTGTCGAAGTAGTGCGTAGTCAGTCGTAGTAGTCCCTAATGTATTGCAGGGTCTATTCTTTGTACCTTGTACCCATTTTCTCTTTAATATACTCTACTGTCTCCTCACAAGGATAAACAATCCTTTTAATTTTGGAAGTAATGAACGTTTTAAAAAACATTTGGTTCAACGTAATAGTAAGCAAATAGACAACGAAAGGAACGTAACCCATTGTGGTTCCTTCTCCTTAAGCATATATTAAAAACCGTCAACTTTGCTTTCAATATTTTCGACTTTCAATGTATTTTTTCTCAATGTTGCCTAGGAAACATACGAAGCCGAAGTTGTTGGAGTCTATCTGCGAACAGATGGAGGGAGAAATACGACCCTTATCACGCTCGATCACCTCAGTAGTCATGAGAGGAGTAATTAAAACAGCCTTGTACAGTCTCCAACGATGCAACTCACTACGAGTAAAAGAGCGAAGCAATCTGCAGTGCGTCTCTGACTGTAAGGCTGGGACATCTTCCGCTGCTTATTCGATTTCTATTAGTTTAATTAACGTTGGACGACGATCACGTTTATCGCTTTTTATAGCGTAATAGGTTGCTTCGTTGTAAAGATGGAATTACACAGGCTACTTCACACAACTTTTCTGAATTACTAGGAGAATTGAACGTGACCAAGCTCACACTCATGAACTACGTCAGTATTCCTGTCTATTCCCAAGAGATCCAGCTATCGTCAGCTTTTGATACGCTAGCTTTGAGGTAGCATAGCACGA
Organism: Necator americanus; assembly: GCF_031761385.1. Lineage (NCBI taxonomy): Eukaryota > Metazoa > Nematoda > Chromadorea > Rhabditida > Ancylostomatidae > Necator > Necator americanus. The sequence continues at coordinate 26,774,055 of NC_087372.1, read as the reverse complement.
ATCTGACGTGGTGAGAAAATCCGTGAGAAAAGCTAGAGATGAGTTTGTAGAATGCGGGATCGGGAGTGGTTCCGTTCATCTCTACCTAATTATCGTAAAAAATCTACGTGGGAACCGCTTTAGTTCGTGGGAGGTACGGTTGAAAGCGCCCCTATGAACACGTTCCGGTCCCCTCAGCGCTGCAGCTGAAATAGTCGTGAAAAACGGCACTTTCCACGATGATGAGGGGGAGATGAGCGAAGCCATCGCGGATCTAACAATCTACAACCCCGTCCTAGCTTTTCCCGCGGATTCCCTCACCACGCCAGATTTGTGGTATGCTGCCTTTAAGTCATTTTGCTGCTGCACATGACCAAATAGCAAACCATACAGAAACCCTTGTTTTTTTTATGAAAAACTTCACTCTAAATAATGTTTATGCTGCGCGAACACGGATTTCCTAATTCCTACAGGAGCTGTGAAAATATCCTGAAAAGAAAACTTTCGTATGGGGTTCAGACGGCCAGAAGCGCTAGCGATTAACGGTGTACGAAATCTGAACTATGTGTTGTATTTCCGTTTGTGCTATGAAATGTTACTGCTCAGGGAAAATTTTCCCATCTTTTTTCTTCGTAATCTCCAGCAGTTCAGAAACGTAGTCAAGATAGAGAAAGCGGAGTTACCACCTGTCGTTTTGTCCTTTATCCCTGCAGCGACCATCATCGGTACTGTGAAGTACATGTGAATAGTATACAGCACGAGCACTGTGTTCCATGTTTGTGGCAGGCGGCGTCCACACATTATGCGCACCAAACGGCACGCGAACCGACGTCGTCGTTTCATAGCCACAATCTGAAACCATGATATGGGAAAGATGTATTGGCAAATTCGAGAAATGAGAAATTTGCATTCTTTTGCTCTGTAGATCACGAATGAGCACATTATCGTAGAACATAGGATCTTCAATCAATCGAAAGTCACTATAGATGGATCTCAGATATTGTTTACTGTTTTCGATCTTGTGCAGGTGAGCCCTTAACTTAGAACCGGCGAAGATACAGAAGGAGATTAGATGTAGCCCCTAGAGTAAAAAGTGCAAAGCGGGAGAGTCAAATCGAACAGTTTTCAAGTGTTGGTTGGTAGAGCTTACGTGGTGAAGAAAGCAGTAACCTGCACGTTCTGAAAAGTTAGAAGTTTAGCAACTATGCACGTTTTTTTACCGCTTAAAAACCACGATATTTGAATAATACAGCAAATTCGAATACAACGTGTGAAATTTACGATGTTGGGACTTGTCTACGGATGGATATGAGATGCAGGTCACGATTACAAATATTAGCACTATTATTTCTCCCGAACAGTTCCAGAAAAAGACTCTACAATACCCCTATGTGACTTAGTTTCCTACGATGCAACTTATTGCACGATAGAAAGCAGACAACTTCGTCTTTGTTCAACGCCCGCAATTCAAGTAGTATGAATCAAGTCAGCAGTAAGAGCTGCCAAATTCGGTGGTGCCTCATCCCAGAATAAGGTTGTTCTACATGCTTTTTTCCTGATTTACCAGAAGGAATCAAGCGTGATAATAGGAGTGAACTACAACCTTATTCCTATCACTTCGCCGAGAAATCGGAATATTGTCAATTTTGTGATGCACTGATTGCAAGGAACCGTTGAAGTCACGTACATGCACAAGGCGAATTTCGCCTACATGGAGAAGTCATTGGAGAGTGGAGATCTCGCCTACATTGGAGAGTCATATCTGTTTGGCGTGAAAACTGCAAACAACGGGCCGAACACTAGATGTGCAAAAACAGGGGACGAAATTCGCGCTGTGCACGTGAATAATTTCTACAAATAAACGAATAAATTCTTCTAAATACCCTTCTCAAACCCTCTTCCACGTGCCCAGATTCGCCGATGGTCCCTAACAAACTCTTCATACGGATTAGGTCGGTCATCCAACACTTGCTAAATTCAGTGATACGAAATATTTTGTATTCGGGCAACAGAAAAGCGCGAGGAAGACGGTGTGGACGGGGCGTGAGCGAGACGTAGCAGAAGAGAAGCGTACTGTGGCAATTGTGACGCTGTCAGGAGTCGCGCTCTGCAATTATCGACGCTCATTAGCTTCCTGGATACGCGGCGGCACATCATACGGGTACCTCTTGATCGTTCCCCAGGGAACAGGACTCTTACGAGTACATTTTATTTTTTCTGTAAGAGGACATCGATCTATTGGCTCCCACGAAGAGGACTACGTCAGAATCTATTCCCTAGAAACTTAAGTGCGAAAGCTTTGCGCTCATTTAGAAAGAAATGTGTTTCTTTTTTTAAGTGCACCTGTTTACATACACTTTCGGTGCATGTGAATGAATAAATGGTTGAATACTCTCTCACAGCGCAACTCGTTTTTCAATTCTCTGATCCTGCATGGCTTGCTTAACTTTCAAGTGTGTAGAACGTGAAGGTCACTGACTCAGTACACAAGCAAGTATTGTACAGGATTTTTTTAAATACGGTTTGACTACCCTGTAAGACTATCTCCAGAGAAGAAAAAACAATGAGGAAGGAAAAACCAGAATAAACTTAAGCAAAGATAGGAGAGAAAACCTCAAAATAAGACGAGGGCAAGGACATTGGTAGTGGTTGAATATCAAGACATTTATTATTCCATTAAATTTAGTCACGGACGTGTTCAATATGTCAGGAATGCAACGGTTTTATGACACATAAGTAGTTTCGGATCTATCCTGGTTCTCAGTTGTTATCAGCTTTAAGTCTGCAGAAGAGGTAACTCTAACTGGAAAGATACTAAAGAACCAAATCGTCGCTGCTCTTCGAATCATTAAACCAAAATCAGTCTTTACTTTGTTGCCTCGCTTTTCCTAATGCGGAAAACACGCGAAAGGAACTGTGAAACAGAATTTAATGGATGTACAGATGAATGAATGAATAAATTTGCGTGCAAATAAGTAAGTAAATAAGTGATCAAATGAATGAATGAATGAATGAATGAATGAATGAGTGAATGAATGAATATAGGCTGTATAAATAAGTGGAGCGCAACCACTTGAAGAACAACATTTAGTGAAACATTATTGAAAACTGCAATCAGGTCTTCTGTATAGTAAGAAAAATCTCACTTTGTTAATCAGAAGAGAAATAGGTGAACGTGATAAAAAAAATTGAAAATATAAGAGATCAACCAAACGTAAACGAATGCTAACTCGCATACCGCAATTCTACTTGTGGTTTTCTATGGAAACGTGAACAAAAATGATAGCTTGGACATCAGGTTTTACTGCCATTATCGTGTGTTGTTATTATAAATAAATTTCTTAACGACAAATGAATCTGTAGATACGTTTGGTAAAACCCGATTTTTTTTTAATGAATTGCGTAGAACACACTCATTGAGATGGAAACAGGATAAACAAGAAGAACAACGTAGATGTAGCAAAGTTATGGAAGGACTCGAAAAAACAATCCTATATCATTGCTTTCAATACACAAACTTGAGCAAATAAAAAAAGGCAAATACTTCAACTTGTGGTTAAATATCGACTAGCACAATTCTGCGGTGTTCACTACAAAAAGCTAACTGTCACAGCATTACATTTTCAAGTGGGAAAATCGCACAACGCAATAGTTTGGTCAAAATGTCCTTTCTCATTTCACAGAATAAAGTTACATACATGCTTACTCACTCATTCATTTCATTATTTTCATTCTTCATCTATTGTAGCCAACTCATTTGTTTTGACGGCTCCAAAAATAACGCTACTGATCACCGGAAATATAGGAGAGACTATTTTTGAGATTATCTGGAACTAATCTGCAACGCTCTGAAAGAATGATTCTCTGACGGCTACCATAAGATGTTCTGACTTTGCGCCTTCAGACCAGGGTCTCAAGCATGTGATGGGATTTTCCCATCGGGGGTCGTAAGGGAGTGTGCAGTGGGCGGTACTGAATGGTGGAGAGTATGATAACCACGACAAAATATTACGTAGTATTAAACAATTACGTACATTACAAAATATTACATTAAATCAAGCTATATGACCTGCACTGTTATATGGCGAAAGACCTTATAACATACCATATACCATAAATTGCAAAAAGGTGCGTCATCCAGCACATCGCCACAGCTCACAACCTGAAAGGTCAACTGAAGGGAGCTAGGAATCTTTGGCAACAACCATTCGTTCTACCAACCATTCATGCTGAACTGCCGAACACTGTCGGGTGAACTCCAACAAGCCGCCCTGTCTAGGCTTCTGTGATATCTCTCTGTGCCGTTTGCTGCACTGCAGATGAGAGATCGACCCAGCATCGGAAATAACACCATATACCGCGGCAATGCTGAGGAGAAGAAAGTAGGTGGCTCCGCGATAGTTGTGAGGAACGATTACAACAACCTGGCCGAGGACTTTGGTTAAACGTCGTTTAGATGCGCCTTCGTAAGACAACGGGATCGCAGAGGACGTAAACACTGGATCGTAAGTGCCCGCGCACCTACGGAAATTGCTGAGGACAACGGTAAGGACGCCTTCCACTATGAAATCAACGCGTTGATATATAAAATAAATACCCAGCCAGCAGGTGGTCATTTTCGGAATTGCGAAGATGGGACTTGAACAACAATTTGATGTGCTACGAAAATGGTATTATTCAGCAGAGCGCATGTTGGACAACGGTGACCGTCTGCTTGACTTATGTGAACAAAAGGGCCTGACGCCATCAGACTCATCGACGCCATCAGCTCGGGTGGCACGGTACAACCCTTTTAACGCATGGAGAGATGCGCAAGCGAAAGAAGAGAACTCTCAAATTTCAGCGCCACTGCGGGTTCTGACGAGGAACATCAATCAGACGGTTATCCGACAATCCAGAGCTGTTCGGGACGTTGCTTTCGACTCTGTTCAAAACGGTTTCAAAAGGAAAACTGGGGAGTACCTCTTCAACCGAAAATCGACATGGCAGATTTGAAAGACGAAAATTGCAGAACGAATTTTCGCCAACGTGTGTCTATTCATGTTGAAGTACAGGTTAAAAAGAAGCTTTGCAACGCGGATTTCTTCACAAAATGCATCCAGGACTCTGCAAAGGAAACGCTCCCGGTTCAAATGTCGCGGAAGAAGTTTGCATCTGCGTAAACAAAATCCACGTATAATTTTGTTTGTGTCGCCGGCACCACTGGCGATTTCAACCAATAAAGGCATTTTAGGCTGCCCGCAGAGTTCAGCGCCGCGTGGTTGTGTACTCTGCGGGCAGCCTTAGAAGAAAATTGTGTCGTCAACTGCAACAAGATCGTGATAATGAGTTGACGTCGAGAGCGAGGAAGTTTGAAAAGGCGTGGAAGGAGAAGAACCCGCAGAAAGTCTATGCTTTATTGAAGCAGTATAGCTTCAAGATGAAAAGATGTTCTCCAGTCCTCAACACTGCCAGTGGAAAAGCTGAAGGTGAAGCAACCCTTTCAATTCGGAGGGATCACTTCAAGACACTGCTGAACCGGCAAGCGCTATCAAATTCTGAACTCGAGCATGTTAATGGGCCGAAGTATGCGGTTAACGAGGAACCACCGACCGAATCGGAGGTTCTGGTTTAGTTGAAAGATGGAAAATCTGATGGAGACGACGGTGAGATTAGCGCAGAAACGCTGAAATATCTTACTCCGTCTGGGATTCGTGAAATGACAAAAGTTATCCGTTCAATATGGGTAGACGAAATTATACTTGACTCGTGTAGACAAACTATCATAATTCCCCTCCACAAGTTATCCGTCACGGACCCTAGGAATTATCGAGGAATCTCCTTGTTGCGTGTTATGTAGAAGCTTTTGGAGCGCATTATCCTAGACCGACTTACTAAGCATCGCGAAGAAACAGCGCGCCACGAGCGAGCTGGTTTTCGTCCTAGCCGATCTACGACTGACCAGGTATTCACCATTAGGAGAGTGATCGAAATCTGGCAGCGGTACACGAAGCCGATGCAATAAGCATTTCCGGACTTTGAAGCTGCTTTCGACTCTACTCAACGCGCTTCTCGCTTCGGAGTGCCAAGAAAGTTCGTTCACCTGCTTGATGACATGAATCAACGAACGACTGCTGCAGTTCGAACACCAGCCGGATGTACAACACTGTTTCAGGAGTTAACTGGAGTAAGACAAGAGCTATTGGCAGGACCCTTCCTGCTCAATTTCGCCATCGACGACATTATGCGAAGAACAGTAGATCAGTGTCCTGCCGATATCATTCTAGCACAATCAGGACACCCGATCTCGAGTACGTTGACGATGTTGATATATTCGCGGAAAGCAGTACGAAACTTCAACATGTTGTCAACCTTGTACCGAAGTTGGCTGCAGCTTATTGATTACGTCTATGCCCTGTTAAATGCAAGCAGATGTGGATCTTTTCGAGACCTCGAACGGGAATCGGAGTGGGTGAACAACCAATCAAACTCGTCGATGAGTTCTGTTACCTGGGCTGTATGTTGAGGAACATCGGCAGCTACGAGAAAGATATTCAGCAAAGATGGACTAAGGCCATATCCGCATTCAACTCCTCAACGAAGTGCTTATGACCGACCACAATCGCTAACGAAATCAAACTGCGAGTCTAATTGCCCGCAATTCGCCCCATCTTGAGGTACAAATCGGAGACTTGGGCCGCACCTTCTACGTGATGGAGAAGCTTGAATGCACTGAAAGTAAGCTGATATTGAAATTTTCTTCACGTTATCACCATTTCTAGACCGAATTCTTGAATTTCTTATAACTAACTTTAATTAACTTGTATTCTTGAATCGCTGGTTTTTTTCAAGACTTCTGAAGTTTACTGGACCAGTGTATGTTACAATGAAGAGCTTTACGCAGAAGTCAATGGCACATAGTGTACCGGCATGACATGTGGAAGATGCCAAGATCTTGTTCCGCCATCGAAAGTGGCTACAGAAAATCGGCTTCGCTTCTTCGGTTATATCAAAAGGAGACCAGCAGATCGCCTTGTTCAACGAGTTTTGAGGAGTTGGTCGGATTCAAGCTGAAAGAGGCCGTAAGGTTTCGTAGCATATGTATTAACGACGTATGGATTAATTCTGTCTCGAAGAAGATCAAGAAGGTTGGACAACACTATGTTCATGGACGACACACACCTCGCGATATTTCACGCCCACGACAGCAACATGGAAGCTCTAACATTTTGTTTCAGAAATGTACAACGTGTTGACAATATTGAAGCCATGTAACTTTTACATCCACCTGAGTAAAATTTTTGCAGAAGAGTCAGGAACCTGAAGCCACTTCCAAAAGAAGCAGAATCTATGTAAACGCAGTTTTCAGCAGTTTTAAAGTGGACTTAATAGAAATTAATTATCAAATAAGCTCAGATTGTTAAATTGCTGTGTGCACATTTTTAGGTCTGAAAATCGCAAATATTTTCGTGATAAAAGGATCTCGAGAAATACATACTCTGGATGGTATTCTCTAGAGGGCTACAAAGTTGTTACATCGCTGTTTTCTGGGACCTTCTAGTTTTTTTTTGGAATTTAGGTGAGGCAGAATTAAAAATTTTTCGAACAAAACAAACTCCAATAATTCGGAGCAACTTAAAGTTGTAGGATGGATGTTGTATTCGTGGATTTTTTCTATCAGAACCAGGATGTTGTAGCCGTGGATTTTCTCTATCAGAAGCTATACCTACCGATTTCCAGGACTATACCGTTTTTCCCAGCTAAATTCCAAAAAGCTAAGATATTGCAGAAAACGCTATGACTATTTCGTAGAGCAAATCTTCTTGTCTAGAAAACTATATAAATACACTACTATTCTCCTCGAACACTAAAAGTCTCTGAACATGTACGAATTGACGATACAGCAAATAGTGACGTTGTTAAGTTAATGTCCAAGATGTTCAATATATCGCTGGTCTGGATAAGGCTATAGCCAGATTAGAGGCTTGACCATGGGACAAAGACTTGCGCCTACGTTAGCCTTTCCTTTCATGGCTAAGATGGAAAACCCATACTTAAACGCAAACCTCTTTTGTACTCCCGATACATAGATGATTGTTGCATAATCTGTCGAACGCAAGCCGAAACGAACAATCTCTTGAATCTTGCTCTCTCTTGCTTCAATCTCTTGAATAAACAGTCCCGAGGTTAAGATCACGAGGGAAAAACTCATAGACAATTGGTTGCCGTTTCTCAAGGTCCAGGTTCATTTACACAGGCGAAATTGGAAAACAAGATGGTACCGAAATCGAGTTCCAAGAACATATTGGCAGAGTAGAAAGAGGACAATAGATGGTAGTACTGGACATACTACCTGCAAACCTGAAGAAGCAGCTAGTACGCAATGCTTATGACAAGCAGCTAGTACGCAATGTCAAACTTTGCGAGACACCAAACTGCGTCGCATGTCTGAATGGAAACCAGGGGGACTGTATGGTATCGAGACTTATCTATCTGATCACCTGCCAACTACGTGGGGCTAAGTACATTGGCGAAGCAGGAAGAGCACTATGTACTCGGGTCAAGGAGCACCTAGGTGGGCTCGTAAAATCAAAATCGTCGACCTCTTCACGTTACTCATCGCAAACAGTGTCGTGAAAACACCCATTTTAACATAGCTGTCACGAATTCGAAGTCCTGGTGCGGAAAACATTGAATGCGTTCTACACAACAGCGAAGAGTTCACCCATTAATCGTAAAGAAGAATGCATCGTTGTGAGCAATGAGCTGGCGCATTATCAAGATCTATATTGCCATATACTACCTACGGGGTCCGATGCAAGGGGCATCGTTATTAATTACTATTAAGGGCACAACTAAAACAACCGCTGTTCCGCTAACATCGCGGCTAAACGGCTATCGAGGTGAGCGCTATTGTGGTCTGCTTCTCTGACGTTGAATTGAGCAATCCTTTTTCTGTGCAATCTTATAGTGTTACGAGGCATTTGAAGGGATAGACTACATGTGTCTCTGATTTTCCAGGCTCTGAAAAAGCTGAAACGTCAGCCAGAATGAAAGTGTATAGCAATCTTGGTTCTGCCTAAACAAAGTAGTGCACGATCCACCTCTGCAATGCCAAGATGCAAAGAAGGTCGAACTTGAGACTACATAAATAAATCTCTCAGCTTCCTAATTACTAAGTTATTTGCGATCTCCCAGACATAGCAATGTGCACAGAATCTGAGCTTTTTTGATAATTAAGTTCTATTAAACCTACTTTTAAACTGCTGGAAACTGTTTACGTGTAACTGAATCCTTCATCTTTTAGCAGTAGTTTCAGGTTTCTAATCTTTCGCAAAAATTTGACTCTGTGGGGTGGCGTACCTGCGTCGTCTCATTATCACATTGTAGAAACTAAATGCTGATTTTTGAGTGTTTTTTTTTTCGTCGTTCCTCAGTAATTCGACCTATGAACCTGAATCTTATCGTTTTTGCCATATTACGTGTTTTAATGAAGGGCGGGTGTGGCGCAGTCGGTTAGAAGTCCGTTGTAGCCACACGGTCGGTTCGAAACCGCCCTCGTGCAAAGCAAATCTTTCATCACTCCGGGATCGATAAATTGGTACCAGACTTGTCTGGGAGGATAAAAACACTGACTTGATCATCGACTGGCCCCCGCAAGTCACTGTATAGGCCAACACGCGTTCCAAAACCTCATCGATTACGAATTCCAGTAAAACGCGTTGGCGCATCCCAAGTGGATTGAAACGCCAAAGACTTTATACTTTTTTATGTGCCAGTGACTTTGTCCTTTAATCAGCATTTAAACGTATTCATAGATTTTAGAATAAAAATAAAATAGAATAAAAGTGAAAATATTTCAATATCAATATCAATATGAACAACATTCCAGCAAATTTGCTTATTCCACTACCTTGTGTTTCTTCGCTTCTGTCAGCTTTCGAGTTTCACATTCGCCGTTTGTTCCTTGGCTAATTTTCTACTTTTCTCCTTCGAAACACGAAACTTCCAACATACTGAATCGGGAGCAGTGGAGAGCTGTCGCAGCTACGATGAAGATAGGGAGGAGGATATATTCGAGAATGTCGTGTCCCATCACCACGTTTGACCCTGCTTCAGATCAAAGCAGTAAAAAAATGGAAGTTTTTCTAATATTTAGGAAGCACACCCCGCTGCATATGCAAGATATTGGAAAATGATGGAAGGAAGGATAGGATAAAAATAGCATCTAAACCTGCAGAAATGTTCCAGGTGACTCCAAATTGAAGAGAAAGCCCAAATACCACTTGTGCAAGCCTATGTTACGAAAAGTTCAACACTCTGCGCACAAATTTAAGAGTGAGTCAGAAACCGATTTTTTCAAACAGATGTCCTGAGGAAAATTTTTATAAAGGTGGAAAAAATCTTCATCTTCGGGATTTGCGTACTGTTTGTAGATCCTTCAGTTCTCAAATCGCAGTATCTAACGTCTTTCGGAGCGCAAATATCGAGATGTAAACCCATATCGCGCTTACATCATAGGTTTTTCATCTTGAAAAACAGTGATATCAGGACATTCTGTTTTTTTTTCCACATTATGGCAATTACGAACCTTTTGACCTGTGATTTCGCGAATTAATAAAACTCCAAAGAATTTCGAATGATATGCACAGGAGATCGCTTCCAAAAAGAAAAATTTCAATTAAATTGAAAATCAGGTAAGCAAATCATGTAGGTTTCAGAGAACATGCAAACTTTGCTCGAAAACATCTCTAAAATGTCTGAGCTACACTTCTCTGTAATTACTTGTGCGCTGTAATTACTCTCAAAAATGCTCATAAATGTCTCCAAACACTGAATGGTGCTTGAGAGAATCTTCTTCGTGCAGCCAGTGTTATCACCGCAGTCATCCATAGGTTCAAGCTAAAATTCTAATTTTTTTATTGCACTTAAACAGATTGCCTACTGTGATTGCCAATCGATGAAGCAGCACTTTTGCTTTAAAGGCATCACTCCACGAATCTGAGGTGTTACGGATTTCAGGTGGAGTATTCGTATACGGGATAGTAGATTATGGAGACGGGATGATTCCGTCCATTTCTTTCTAATTGCCGTAAAAACGGCCAGGAAGATACGGCTTCGGGCGTTCTGGCGCACTATTTTCTACAAGGAGTTCGAATGGAGCGCGCCAGCCTTGTGCGGCGCCGCATCTTTCGGGCCGTTTTTTTACGGCAATTAGGAAAAAATGGACGGAATCCCCCTCCCCATAATCTACTATCCCGTATACGAAGACTCCACCTGAAATCCGTACCACCTCGGATTCGTGGCATGATGCCTTTAAGTACATAAGCAAGTTGCAATTTAAATACCTAATACAAAGTGTAGCGTAATTTAGATATTAAAGCATAATCTACTAATTACCCACACACTTATCTGCATACTAATTAGTCAACATTTCAGTAATTCTCACATCCAGTGAATTCCCTAGAGCTTACTTAAAGCAGAAGAGGATTAAAATTATTACATAGAGAGCTGAAAGTAGAGCTGTTGCGTAGTTTTTATATACTGCTCATGGATAATACGAGAACATAGCTCTATCTCACTGAATTTCCATAAGATCTATGGTATCTGCTCTTGAGATATACAATCTCATGAACATGTACAAATGAGAGTACAACATTGAGTAGCAGTTGAAAAAGGAAGCTTCTTAACTTCTTTCAAACTTAAATCTATAGATAGTACAAACACCGCTCAAGGCACTTCAACTTTATCTTTGTGCTGGAGGATTTGGAAGAGTACGAGAAGAAGAACAATTGTTTATAGAAGTTCGCAAAGGTGCGGCCTACATTATGAACAGCGTGAATAGCATCCGCACATCCCTCAAATAAACCAAGATCAGAATGATAGGAATTTAAGCGTCAAAGTGTTTTGACATGATCGTGAGGCGGGTTTTCTTCTTGCAAAGTATTGCTTCTGATTTCACGACTTCTCTGAAACTAACAGCAGCTTTAGGGTTTTTTTTTTAAATAAAACTCCAAAACTCCAGGCTTCCAATTTGAAAAAGGATGTTTTTGGTTCTCCTTTGAACTGATGATAGTTCGTCACTCTTTAAATAAAGCACTTTGCATCACTAGCAAGAATGCACTACTGCCAGAAATAAAAACCAAACCAAGAAGATCAAGATTGCGTACCCTGAAGAAATGGAAATTCAATCCAAAGCACTCAGCGGACTGGCTGACTGCGCGTTTTTAGCATCTCAGGATTTATTTACCATCTTTGGTTTGCAAGAACAAAAGATGAATTCTAAGGATTTCCGTGAAAATAACAAAAACTGAGGATGCTACATGAATCTCATGGCATAAAGGAAAGAAGCTGCGGAGAATTCAACAGAGTTTCGCTAGAAACAACCCGAGACGTCTTCTACGCTGAGACGACACACAAGGAATCAACATCACCTGTTGAAATCAAATTAGATTACGCCTAACTTTTCATGTAGTGAGCAAAAATGACATTTTCTGAAAGGCGAGTTGAATGTTTTGACAGGATTACATGGCTGCTCCTATTTACTCAGGAAGAGCGCTTCTCCTGACCAAAATTCGTAAAGAAATACGAGAACAAGAACGTTGCTTTATCAGATCCAGGACCCAGAATACCGTTTGCATAATATCTGATTTTCTAGGCTGAAGAGTTGTGTCCTAAATTTGAAAAATCCAGGACATTTAAAAGCTCATCTCACACGACTCGGCAACGTTGATCCTCTACATTGTTCTCATGCATTTCTAATTGCTTTCCTCTTGTTCGAGAGACAGTTCGCGTGACGTAAAAACCAACAAATTCCCTTTCGTAGCCTCTCTCCCCTTTTTTCCGTCTTCTGCATTTCAAAGCAGAAAAGGAGACGTTGCACCGCCTTGGCTAACATAGTACCAAATGTGTATATTTTCATGCATATTGCCACCTCTTTGTGGCTGAATAAGTAGAAGGATCGCATCCATCCTTTTTTCCTGCAGAACCAGTTTTTTGGGGGAAAAATCAAAGAATTACTCATAATTCCAAAGTTATTGTTATCTCATTGTAGACAAATATATGAAAAGGTCTTCCTCCGCCAAACCGAGTTCTCAGTGCATTAAATGTTTCTAGAATTTAAGGCGCTTCATAGAAATAATACTACAACAATAACACAAATGTATTAGGTTAAGTAATAAATAGCTTCCGCCATGGTACCTGTTGTCATTGTTTACGCTTACAATGGGTCACCCAAACTAGGGATCTCTGTTATCACTACGCATTCAGAACTTCCGTTATTCTTTAGCTAGTGAACGTTCGTTTAATTTTTTTTTGATCACCTAAGCAACACCAGCAAAAAAAACGCCTATGACTTGTAAAGTTTTGGAAATTTAAACAGGGTAACAGTGATTCGGTCACGACTCAAAAAATATACTCAAAATAAATAAGTGTGGATGGTAAAGGAGTAACAACCGGACGCTCAGAAATTGGAAGTAAAAAGGAATGATATTCTACTCACTAAGCAACTAAAAAAGCTTGAAAGCGAACCACAGGGAGGAGGGTTTATGTTGAAATCAATGTTGGAACCAAATCCACGTCAAACAACAACAACAACGAGTTAGCAGAGAAACTCAATACCCTGCCACCTTGAAAATGTATGGAGAAGAAAACGGAAGTTATTTATGACTCAACCTAATAGCTTCAGAAATGAAAGTGAAATAATGTTCAAAAATGAGACTCTGAAAAAGGATTTTTTCAAGTGAGAGATGTATATAGTAAAATTGCAATAAAAGGCGGAAAAAGAAGAAATCTGCTAGATTTAACCTGCAGGCGAATGAGAGTGGTTGGGCCATGTTATCTGAGACAACCGTATAGCGTATGCTTAACGAGGAGGTTCTGGGATAACTGGACACCCTATTATTTTGCTGGAAATCATAAATCAGCCGGAGGGTTTGTAAAGAAGGAATTATCTTTGTGTTCACAAATTGAGTGGACTGCTAAGTTTATTTTATGCTATGCAAAATTTTATGCTCAACAAACGAAGTGTTTCCCTCAGAGTTTAGAGGTGCAACGTAAACAAGTGAATGATTGAAATATTTTGTGGGACCCTGATTTGCACAACAGTATTCCGGAATGCGCCACTAAACTCTGCGGAAACACTATGTTTGTTGAGCACAAACTCTTGCACAGCATAAAATAAACTTAGCAGGCCATTCAATTTGTGAGCAAAACACAAAGAAAATTCCTTCTTTACGAACCCTGCGCTTGTTTTATGATTTCCACCAAAATAACACTAGTTTGATTGATATTGATACTAGTTTCATTTGCTATTTATCATTGCTCACTTATTATTATTATTATTATTATTATTATTATTATTATTATTATTATTATTATTATTATTATTATTATTATTATTATTATTATTATTATTATTATTATCACTTGTGTTGCATTCGTTCAATGGAGATTTGCTCAAGATTAATGTTTGTTTGGCATCTGAACGTGGACTTGGACTGCAGACAATTTGGAGGATTACCGCGGTTTCAGTTCGAGGTTTGTTTATGAGTGAAATTTTATGCAGTCAATACCAAGCTGAAAACACTTCTTCAAAAATCTTTAGCGCATACAAAGCTAAAATCTTTTCGGAAGTAGATCGCGCAACGACAAAATCCTTGTATTTAATCTCCGTTCAGCGGGAATTTTCACTTGCTTCAAAATTACAACCGTTTATCATCTCACGGGCAATAGAGCGTCAAAATGACATAAATTTGTGTTCATTTGAGCTTTTGTGTCTTAGGTAGCTGATTCCCGGCAAACAGCCTTCTGGTCACCGCAAGAACCTGTGTTTAGGGGAAAATGCGCTAAGATCTCATTCCAGAAATATCGAATTTTGGATGTGGAAAGACCTTAATGTACTTTAACGTATTCCAGCAATTCGACCTTCAACGAAGAACATGTACAAATTCGTCTGTGATTGGCACAAACTAGGAACAAAATCCAGAAATGCACGATTGTTTATTTCGATTCAAACCTAGTGTTATAGATGGACAGATAAAAACCACAGAAAATCAAAAAAGGGGATGTAGTGCACGGTGTTAGCCAATCCCTACGGGGTTGTGCTGCAAACGCTTTCGCCTTCCATTCAAAATGGTTGATTAGCGCGTGTGCAGCTTGTGAAATGAATTGCGGATGCGAGCCGATTCGTCAAGTGAATATTTTTATCCTCCCAGACAGTTGAGGTGGCATTTGATCAAGTCCGGAGGGATGAAAGGCCTTGATGGCGCCAAGGCGGTTTCGACCCTTCAATAATGAAGCCACAGCAAAACCTCTTTCCGACTGTGCTATACACAGCTAAATCAATCAATCGTATACAAAATCAATATGAACCAGAGTCCCTTTCTGCCACTCCTTTTCCGTATTCCGACATACGCAAAGGGCAAATTTTTACGTTCGATTCTCCATTTGTCCGACACTTCAAATCAAAGTTGCATTTCAACAGTTTTGCAGCAAGTTTTAGTAGGGTCAAAGTGACCTGAAGTCTAATGCAACTGCGTAATCCGCTGCAGTAGAAGTAGCGCGGTGGAGCAGCAAAGATGCGACCCTCTTGCTCCACTCACCTGGATAGTCCGAGTGGATTCAGCGACAGTCCCATCTCGATCCCGTCAGCTCTCTCTGGACTGCCAAGTGGAGCCAGAAGGTCCCACCTCGACAGCAGCGGGTTGCTCAACTGCGCCACCTCCAGCGCAGCCGCTTACGCAGCAGTACTAGGCTTCAGGTCGTTTTGATCTGACTATATTTTGTGATGTGTACTTATTTTTACAGCAATGAGAAAACGTAGTGTGCAAAGTTAACGTAAGCAAGAAAAAAATGGACATGTCCAGCAAAAAAGTGCGATCCTGGAGAAAAGAGTAAAGGGAGCTCGGGAGCTTCCGAGTTAGCGATATATGGGAACGAACCTTCTGGTAGCGGGAGCTAATCAGCTTGCAGTCGGCAGACTGCTGCACTTTTTGAAAATGGTGAGGGTAATAGATTCAGGACATTATGCTTGCGCACTGACGTGAAGCGGTGCAAAAAGACTGCGCTTCAGACTGGAGTTGAATGAGAGCGGCCCACGGGAGAGGACATCTAATGAGTTCAAGTTAGCTCAATTCAAAGACTTGTGCGGAAGATTAACAACCATTACTTTTTTCCTAGGCGGTGTAGCGCAGTCGGTAAAAGGTTCTGCTGCGGCTTCAGTATAATCGATCGGAGGTTCGATTGCGCACCACTCCAAAAATCCTTTTATCCCTCTGGAGTCAATAAATTGGCATTAGACCTGTCTGGAAGGATAAAAACACTGACTTGATACATCGGCAAGCCCCGCAAGTCGCTGAACAAGCTAGTTCGTAAACCGCAAACGATTCTGAATTGTCGTAAACGAGATGGCAACCAACCCAAAAGGTTATTCCAGTGAGGGGATACTGATGTATTGTATATTCAAAAACAAATTGTCTAGCTTACAACTAAAGACACGTTTCCTGATGTAGATCTTGGGAAAGGATCGTGGAAGAATCTCCTCAAAGGCGTCACCCCACGAATCTGAGGTGGTACGGATTTCAAGTGGAGTATTCGTACACGGGATGGGAGACTATGGAGAGGGGGTGATTCCGTCCATTTCTTCCTAATTGCCGTAAAAAATTGCCCCGAAGATACTGCTTCAGGTGTTCTGGCGCACTATTTTCCACAGGGAGTTCGACTGGAGCGCGCCAGCCTTGTGCGGCGCCGCATCTTCCGGGCCATTTTTTACGGCAATTAAGAAGAAATGAACGGAATCACCCCCCTCTCCATAGTCTCCCATCCCTTATACGAATACTCCACCTGAAATCTGCACCACCTCAGAATCGAGGGGTGATGCCTTTAAGCAAACACCACGGCTCTTTCGCATCGCTACCGAATTCGTTCTCAAGTTGTACTTCGACTCTAATATTTGAACACTCCAATGCTGACAAAATCTGAAACACGTTGTTAGTAGTTAGGACCCTCTGAAAATGCCTCGAGTACTCTAGTAGAATACCAACAACAGGAACTGAGCGTAGCAGCTGTGCTGTTCAGTTCAAGCTCTAGTGAAGAGCCGAACTCATCTAAAAAAAAGACTACTACATAAGGATGGTGCTGCAAACGCATTTCTATAGTGGAACTCACATCGATCTTCCAGATAACTGGATAGGAAGTGATGGATCCCCAAACGGTTATCTCTCTTGCAAGCTATTGAAAGCTCTAACAAACCTTATCTCAGCTCTCAAATTTGGCTTTTTTTTCTGAAGAGATTCCAGCAGATAACTAGACACGCTAGTTCTACCACAGACCAAAAGTTCTTGTTCTCCCAACTCCAACTTCTAATTTTGTTTCTGTTCCTCCCATTTTTACATGTAAGGTTTACGATCAAAAATTAAGATGATGTCCGAGTTCACCTATTTCAACAACAAAGCAAGAGTTCATCGAAAAATAACCATTGAAAAGAGGACAGGGGAAAAATAATCAAGGATTGGAGCTTGTTTCAATGTCCTTGCCTATCTCACTTTGCCGCATATCATTAGACACGGAAAACAATCGATTCGTGAGGATGGATATGTATATCTATCTACCTTCTCCTCAACTCTGAAAAACTTTCACAAAGCGCTCACTTTCTTAATTAGAGAATAAGAAAGATATATGAGAAAATCCAAAGAAAGGAACTGCACCACGCTTATTCCATACTTGATTGCTTGTCACACAAGAGAAAGAAAGAAATGGTTCAGAAATGCATAGTGACAAAAACCCCGCATGTATCGCAGTGATAGAATTCGAAAACTTTTAGTAACCATGGTAATTCTTTGCTAGAAAACGGAAAAACGCCACTCCGCGTTTCTTTTCCGAAGCTAATTTAATTCTTTTGCTGTTTATCATCAGACATGATTCGATTCGTAGGGACGAAATGTAGCTAGCATTAAAATATTTTGCACTTTGAAAAACTTTTAAAATAGCACATATTTCCCAAATTACCAACTGCTATAAATCAAGGGAACAGGCTCTGAGATAACTGCGCCCTGAGGATATATGAAATTGGATGCAAACAAAATCCGGTTAAAGTGAAGTTATAGTTAAATACTCGTAGAATAGACATTTTGGTACCATTTTGGTAGTTTTGGTTATGTATATTCGAGAATTCATGGATTTCCACAACTTGATGGAAACGGCTCCAGATAGAGAAGATTTAGTGCGAAAATTTGTCAACAAAAAATGTTTATTTCGCAACCCTTCCGATTTCCAGGATTTTCTTCTATGATTTGCTCTTTATCATTATTTACTCAGTTTTCGTTGCTGTTGTTACTGTTGTTGTTGTTGATAACGAATAAATGTTCCAGTCAAGAAATTCGGCACTTCCCTGGACCCTCTTTATCTCTACTATGCCATGTCTGAATCAGCAGACTGTGAGACCTGAAGGTGTCAAGAGGGCAAAGTGAAGGAAAAATTTTACTGTTTCTACAAAAACACGATGCATCGTTTCCACACTGCAAGTAGATCAATTTGCAGTAAAAGGAATGGTCTATCGAATGATATCAAATTCAGCTGAATTTGTGAAGTTTGAAGTTTTTTCTTTTGAATTCTAGCTAACCATAACGCAGGCGTTTATCCCGATCTCAGAAGAGTCCACTGGGCATCTCACATCACAACCAGTGGATCCTTCCACTGTTTTCTTTCAGTATTGACAGAATTTTATTTGAAAAGGAATAGGAAGAAACGACACATCCCCAGAATAGTTGGTCACAAGAGTCTGAATGAAGCGCTTTTAAAGTTTGTGGAAAAAAGACATGCGAAAAAAAAGTTATTTAGGCCGTATTAATACTTTTACAGGAGAATATTTATGTCCACGGGGAACTGGACACACTGGCGTCTGCGAATGGATGGTTCTGCGATGAGGCAGCAATTTTCTTTGTGTGTTTTTAGATGGATTCTGCAGTGCATTCCTGCGTGAGACCATATACTTACATCGCTCCTCCTCTCTCCCTCTCTCTGTCTCCAAAAAGAAAATGGAATTTCTGACTTGAAATTGTGCAATTCAATGCAAATTAGAAATCTTCTCTTCTGAATTAGTCGGAACACTTTAAAGTGAATAAAATATTTCAAGGAAACAAATTTCCACCACCACTCAAACGGGAAAAGTGTTGAAAATGATGCAAAGTTACGACTTTGTTTACCCGTGCAAAACTTTTATTTATTGTCGGTTTTGCAGTAGTAAGTAGCAAGAAATGGATGGATAAGAAACGATAATCGAATTTTTGTAGAAGGAAGATAGGTTTTGAGTTGATATTTATCACGTAATCTTCACCTCTCAAAAAAGAAAAAGATCAAAAATATGCAGAGTTTACACAAAGGGACTTTATGATTGAACATTTGGTGAGATTTTTTTTGAAAGAATTCCAGATGTAAAAAGAATCAATTTGTTGGTATTTTCCTGATCTAGGCTGTGATGATTATAAGAAAATGGTGCTTCGGTTTCCTGGAAATACCCGTGAGGTTGAAGAAACCACACTGTGAACAGAGAAACAAAATGAACGCAATCGCACAAGAACACAACTGAAACAAAATTAGAAATAAATCAAAAATAACGTGAAAAACGAAGGAAGGTGCAGAGATGACCAAACATCACGTACGGCCTTCACCCAGCTCGACACCGTTCCAGAACCAGTAGCGATTCGTCAGCCCTCGTTCACCTCGCTTTTCGGACACTTCTACTTTTTTTCTGTCCTTCAACCATTTCTCTGTCTCGCAACGATTTGGAGACGCTTTTCAGTTCCAACGGTGGCGAAGAGCGACCGTAGGTTTCACGGCGATTTCTCCACGTCATACTTCTCTCCGTTCCGTAGATCCATCATATTTATCTCGAGTTTACCGCGTCCACGCCTCTCCAGCGTGCGAGCAATTATATATCGTCTTATTCTACCAATCGATGCATCTCTGACTATCCCGACCGCTGACCCAATTACATCGCTTTCTATCCTATTTCCTACTCTACTCGGTTTCTCGCCTATATGTCCTTTACAAAGGCTGTATGGCAACCTTATGTATAGTTCTGCTAACCATTGTTTTACCCTCCAAATTCACTAAAAATACACTAACGTTTGTCGTACTAAGAAGTATTTCTAAACCTTCAAATCTTTTTCGTTATAAACGTTGTGCTCGGGCGCAATGAAACTTATAGGTAGAAATAAGTTTTGCTGGCAGAACAAGAAAGGTTGAATCTTCTTATTTGAAGAAATAAGTGGCCATCACTGCGACACAGTAAAGGTGAATGTATTTAATGTTTTTCCACTTGTCTGATGAAACCATAGCTCAATACTGTCTTCACGCCAAAATGTCTCTCTACCGTTTCGATAAAAAAAGGACATGTGGCTCGATCTCAGCGCCTTTGGAAGAATTTGATGATGATTATGAGATGTAGAGGCGAGTGAAATATCGGCAGGAATACTCGTAATCCACATCAGAAATAGAATGACCTTCCCATCCTTATGCCTTTGTGGTTATCGGCTGCGCTGCGGCTGCGAATTAGTATCAGCTGTGTAGGGAAAAACACTGATCTGATGCGCACGCGCAAAAGCTGCAAATCCGGCTCACATGGAACGACCAGAACGATCCCTCTACTTCAAGCTAATCATCTCAGTACTTTTCTTACAGCTTGGGAAAAAAATGACGTGGAAGCCACGACCAGCTCAGGTCGCAAGTTTTTTTTCTGGGTTAGCGCGACCAAAGATAC
Organism: Necator americanus; assembly: GCF_031761385.1. Classification (NCBI taxonomy): domain Eukaryota; kingdom Metazoa; phylum Nematoda; class Chromadorea; order Rhabditida; family Ancylostomatidae; genus Necator; species Necator americanus. The sequence goes on along the minus strand of NC_087372.1, from coordinate 26,753,339 downwards.
GCCCGAAATTCCTATCAATTCGAATCAGACGGTCTCTGACCATTCTCGGCCATCATTCCAGAAACCTCTCAAGAGGTCGTCATGTCGTTGTGTCATTGATCGCTGTAGTGCGAATTAATAGAAAGCTCCTTTTTCACTGATCAATATTAAGCTTAGAAATCAGCACAGGTAGTTAATCGTGCACTTATGTAAATTCAAATTTTATAATTTTAAAATCTGCAATAAGACGGGGAAGTAAACCAGAAATCGTGGCAAATTTGTAGTGGTTTCCAATCTTTCTCTAAAATTTTACGAATTAATATCAGATTTTCCAGAGCTTCTGGCACCCCACAAATTATCCAGCGAAATCCTACGATTTTGTTCACGCTGTCCTGATTTCCTTTCACTGACAAACTCATAATCTTCTGGTTTCTCTTCGGAATCTTTCAATTCTTCTCCTATCCTATTTCTGGACGTTATACAACGCAATGACGGAGGCTAGTCTGTTCAGAACCTGCCATACGGTGGTGATGGTGCAAGAACCATCGCACCAATCGCTTTCACAACAAACGCCGAACTTGTTCCTAGGAGCTTAGAATCGAGTTTTCATTCCCCACTAACCACTCCGAAGATAGCTCCCCCTCTGACCGATATGACGAAGCGCTTTGATCCTGATCCTGGCTGACGAACTGTCTAATGCTCTATGTCCTGTTCGCTGATATAAGCTGGCCCAATTCATACTCCTCTCTTGACGCACACCTTGTTTCATCTTCGTCTAATTTTTGATGGTCTTACCGTATCTTTAAATGTAAGACACTATTGCAGGATGCTTCTGCTCCTCGCCGTTCTCGTCCCTTTAGCGTGGTGTCAATCACCACTGAGTAAGGCATGGAACGAAGCTCTTCCTGGAGTGCAACCTTTTTGGGAAAAATATCAGACTGGACCGCATGGAGTGGTCATCCGAGGATGGCAATTTAGTCGCTGCGCAAGCGAGCAGGTGAGACTTCTTTCTCTTTTGTCCATTGTCTCCCAGTTCTCTAAGCAGCAAATTGCGGGGAAAAAACTTGGATCGGTTCTGTGCGCCGCTCAACGAGTAGTCTAGGAAGAGATCGTCGAAGAGGCGCTCTAGGGAAATATCCTTCTCACAGATCTCACTTCAAACGTCATCTCGACGGATGCAATTACAACACGTTTAGAAGGGTCATAAGTAAAGCAACTGATTTCCATCAACTCAACAAAATTGAAAGAAAGCAAATACAAAATTTAGAAGTCTTAAATATCTATAGATCTTTCCAAAAACAAAAGGAAGAAGTAAAACATTGCAAAAACTGAATCATGCACTTGTGAATGGCGCCTGCAGTCTTGCTTAACACAATAAATAGATATGCTTTCCAGTAACGGGAGCTTAGAAATGTGTCATCAAGGTGTAGGGCAATTATTGGCCACTGCTTCGTTTGCTTTCTCCGTTCCCTACATTTTGCCGTTGACTCCGTACAGAATCAAGGTAACCAAGAGATCAGCTGCCTAGTGGAAGTTCCGCCCTTTGCCGAAGTATCCTGGCCGAAGTGCTTTAAATCAACGGCCGCTGATCAACCTACTCCTAGCTGTAACTGCGGCATAACTGTTATCCTACATATGAAGTTACCCAATAAAAAGTGGGTTAATGGGTGGGTTACCCAATAGAGAGCGGGAGGAAGGTGCTCGAATTCCCCACTACCATACATCAATGGGCTCAGCCGACGGATGCGGCTCTGTACATACGAAGTCAATGTAATCATTGACCGAAGCGTTGAGAATCTGCTGGAGAAGCTAAAATGAAGTGAAACTCCTAATTCGTTTCTCTAATCGACAGTGAACCAATTAATATGGATAGGACGTCCACATCAATGTAAGAAAGGCTAAATTATAGCACATCCTCTATTTAAAGCGCCAGTAAGAATGTTCTATGGTAAAACCAAACTACATACAGGACAAGCTTAATTTACTTTGTTCTGTTACTCCTTTGAGGCACTATAGACTTGGGTTGTTAACCTTCTTCAAGGGAAATATAATTGTATCCTTTGCAGAAGCATTTCGGGGGCAAAGGGGGCATTGATAACGTAACAAACAAACATTTCGATCAATTTACAACGCAAACTATCTGCTTTTGACAATCTTTTTTCTTCTTTCAAATGACTTCTTGTCACTATTTCACTCCGGAAAATAGCTGAACATAATCTCCTCTTGAATGACAACAGTCCTGCAGCCACAGCTGGGCGTAAGTTGATCGAAGGAGAGCTAATCAATTACAGGAGTACAGCAGATGAACCCGCCATAATTGCAATGTGGTGTGACTTCCACATGGCAGCTGAGTTTCTGGTTGTTTTGCCGCAGTGAGCAGTTCACGGGAAAATCTAGGGGAGAGAACGAGTTACCAGTGCACTGCCCTAGAGTTGCCCTTCATTCTGAGAAAAAGAGGTCATATCTGTTCACGATGTCCGCCTCCTTAGATGTTTTATTTTATTAATAAAGCAGCCCTATTTTATCAAAAAAAAAACATGAAACATCCTAGTTCTTAACTTCATTATCCCAAGTCTTTCCATCTTCACTTTGGTCAGAACCTTTCTAGAATATTATTTTCTGCATTAAACATCAATGAGCAAACTTCTGCGGTGACTTGTTCAAAACTTCAAATGGACCAGCAATAGAACAGGAATGATGGGCTCTAGATAAAATGAACATTTTTCAACGTACATTGATTGGGCGGATATGGGAATGCTGCAAACTATACATAGATTAGATCCTTCCTCAATAGAAACACAAGAAGATACTCTCAATAATGAATTATTTCCAGTGCGAACGAAGAGAGAAAGAAAAACGCTGTCTTGTTCGCTTTAATGTGAAGTATTCTTTAAGAGGGGCGGGTGTAGCGCAGTGGTAGGAGGTTCAGCTGCGTTTAAACGATCGATCGATGGTTCGAAACCGCCTTGATTCTAAGCAAGCCGTTCATCCCGGTGTCGATAAATTGGTACCAGACGTAAACTCACTGACATGACAGCCTCTGCAAGCCATGTATGCTAGACACGCATTCGTAGATCTCAGACCATTCTGAATCGACGTGGACGCGGTGGCGCATCCCGAGCGGATTGGGTATCCCCAGACACTTTAATTTTTTGTCTTTCATTTTTTAAGAACAGTGCAGTTAGCATACTTCCGCCCCGTTTCAATGTTGATACGTTGAGACTCAGCTGTATCGGCGCAACTCTGCATAACACCTTGGCAGATAAGGATAAGAGAAATTTTCTCATTGCTGCCTCCATAGAACCTGTGGAGTGAGTGAAACAGGATTTTAAACGTTCACCGATTTCTTCTTCTGTGTTTCAGTGGACCAATTATGTAGTGAACGTGTCGAACATCGTCATCTGGCCTGACTATCCACGGTTCCCAGGCCCGATTTTCTTCAACGTGACTATGGATGTGTCTGAGGATCTGCCCGTCGACAAGATCGAAATGGATCTCGAGGTTTGTAATTCTACCCTTCACCTTCTTTCCATCAAAACATTTCTTCGTTCTGATGTAGGTTCGACATGCGGTCACAAATAAACAGGGCTCCAAAGGCTGGCAGGTGATTCCATGCCAAGGATGGAACATTATAGACGGTTGTGATGGGGTTGGATCATGGTGAGTGCATTTTCAGCTTTTTTCGTGTCCAGGCTGTGACGATTACTACTGGTTCGAGAGATTCGAGAAGAATCCCACAAATACAACTATGCAGTAGCTGCTTGTTGCTTCAAGTGATTCCGATGTGTATAAGTGATCGACATCATCACCGACCCACATCTGAGCAGTACTGCTTGCTAACAAATATTTTCATTTGCATGAGGAATATTCTTTTTTAAACTGGTCAGAAACAAAATAACCTCAAACAAAGAAAGCAGTACATTTTTACGAAGTAATACTTCTGAAGTTAAACTAAATGAAAGAAAATAAGGAAGCAAATAAATAAATAGATAGAAAACTAAATGACAGAACATGAAAGAACGAGCAAATGAACAGACGCATGAGAAAGTACCAGTCTGAAGAAAATATTTAGAAAATGTTTAAATATTTAGACGCATCTCTGCGGAATAATCACCAGTCACAAAACCACACCATGTATTGGCCAAAGGGTGAAAAAACACCGTAGATCTTCTTGGCCGCTTTTCGCGGATACCATCTACCTAGTTTTTGAAGTAATTCCCTTGTACACCTTTGCGCTATCAAATAGTATAAGAGCATTTTTTCGAATACTAGATCCAGAAGACAAGGATCCTCCTCTGGTGCATGTCCAATTTTGTTGATCCAAGTAGGTTCTTTCATTCGAAAGATTCGGAGCGCACTTCGCCACCAATAGAAGATTTTGTGGTCAGTGACGAGGCACTCTAGAAACTTCTTTGATTGCAGTAAGAGGAGCAGAGGCTGGAAGGTGGTTACGCAGCCGTATGGGTAACATTCGCCAATACAAACTGGTTACATGAGTAGAGGAGTTGAAGCCTGGAGCCTGGAGACGCTAACTCTCCGGCGGTCAAATTCAAGTCTTGCTGGAAATTTGCCTTAAGGCCGTTCCCGACAACAGGAAAAGATTCAAAATCTGTCTCTCATATGCGAAAAGAGTGAATGAATGGTGAACGGCAAATTAGCTAGGGATCTCTGCATCAAAAACAGTGATGATGTCTGTTGAGATTGAGGACTTCCAGTGCCTTTTGCAAAAAGTAATGAATCAAATATGTTTTTTTAATTCACATTCCACTTAGAAGATAGGAGCTTGCTGTATTACGTATCATCAGCGGAGACTCTCAAGAACAGGATTCAAGTTTTCCTCTTGTGCCAACGATTGTTTGGTGTAACTTTATTAGTGGCCTAACGTTTCGACAACCTCGTCTTTATCAGAAGCACGAAAATTGTCCCGGGTTTTTGATGCGTGCACATCCCATCAAACTCCTTTTTCCATGCTAAGCCTCGAAATCGTACTAACCACACCACGTAAGAACTCCAGACCCAAAAACAAACTGAGCAGTTTCACCGACTACCAAGGTTGGTGAACCAGTGGGTTCTTGCGTCTTCCAAGGAGAAAGAGATTTTTTGAACAAAAGTTCAAGAATATTTTCTGCTCATCGCCTATCACGTGATAGAGGTCAATCCCTCAGAACAACAAGATGTGCTCCGTTGAATGTTCTCTTCCAATCTTTTTTCCTCTTTATAATTGATAATTGAGCGGCAGATGTAGGGCAGTCGATAAGTCGACAAGGGGATCCGGCTATGACTGCATAGTCGATAGTTTGAAACTGTCCTAGAACCACCAAGCTTTTCATCCCTCCAGGGTCGATAAATTCATACCAGACTCGTCTTGGAGGACAAAAGCACTCATATTGATGCATCGACTGGCCCAAGTCATTGTAAGGCTGCACTCTCGCTAATAAACCTCAAAAAATTCTCAACTGAAGTCGACTGCGTAGGCGCATAGCAATGGGTTTGATCAACTAATTATAATTACCCTTCATTCCAATACATGATACCAGTATTATTTATCCTTTATAAAATTTGATAATAAGAGAAGAATAACTATCTGAGGAACAATGCAATAGAAACATAAACATTAAGATTGGAAACAAAAGTAATGGCCACATACATCGACTTTCTCATCTTATAAATCACTTAGAAGGGGTGTAGCAAATTTCTTCTCACGTCATTTTCATCCAGCAGCAAAAACGACACCAAGAAAACAAGGCTATTTATAAGCATGCAATTTGACTATTGCGCTGAGATCTGCTAAATCACAGTTGCGGACAGAATCAGTGAAGAAGGGAGTTTTAAAACCACGGTTTTAAATGCGTCCAGGTTGTAAACAACAGTCTAGTCAGTTTTTATGTTGTTGTTGACCGCTCAGGACCACTGCACCAGCACTTCAGTTGATCATTTTTGCACTGCTAACAAGCCTATTATCGTTATTTTTACGTGGAACAAACTTCTTTTTATTGGGTTCGTGCATAGTTTCTAACCGTTCTTTATCCTTATATTCTTTTTTAGCCATTTAAAGGACAAACAGGTTAAAAAGGTGATCACGTACAGTAACACAAGCGAATTTTTGAAAAGTGGAAAAGTTTTTTTTCTATAAAGTGAGCGTTCTTCCGGAGTGGCGCATATTTTTCAGGTCTAAACCGTCTCCTTCAAAAGCGAGTGTTCGAGAGTCTTTCTCATACTAATAGCGACTTCTGTGCAAACATCGTAAATGTTTCCTGCTACAGTTTTTACTTCTTAATTGGACACGAGCAGAATAATGTGCGGAAAATCTTCTTTTTCAGCATAACATTTACCTCTTAACTTATCGTGTTATATATGTTATAACAAACTGCTAAATGTTATATATATATATATATATATATATATATATATATAACATTTAGCAGTTTGTTCCTATATATTTTTATATTTAAAACTTCCCATGGTGGACATTCAAAGCAGTAAAATTTCTCGATTTTATCAGCCTTTCGTCAAATGACGACAAAAAATTCTCTTAACAAGGGACTTCACCAAAACAAAACTACCAGAAATCAGAAAGAAATATGTATTAACTCATTGTTATGGATGTTCGAAAGAAAAGTCCTTCAAATTCAAGCAATTCAACTTAATATCGCTAAGGTATGGAAAAATGAAAACGAATAAATATTCACGTGGTTTCAGTCGCTACTGTGACATGTTGGATAAGTGCAATGAGGCAGTGAAAGGAGCACATAAGTATATCAAAGACGCGAAAGCTCAGGATTTCCTCCGACAAAACAAAGTAATTTTGTTTCTTTTTGCTCTCTTTTTGCCTATGTTGCTTCTCTCTTCTCTATAAACTATGCAAATTGGGAATGTTTAGCTTTGCCCACCTCCGAAAGGACACTGGACTATGACATTTTCGAAAGTGTTCTCGTCTGAGGACCTTCCTAAATCCTTCTTTGGGCCTCTGCAGTCGGTTTGTTGCTATATATTTTGAGTTATATGTAGTATTCGAACTAGCTGCTGATTATTAATGAACGTATTTCAGAACGAGTACTGGCTGACCTTTTCTTTCACGGACGGAAAGGATCGAAAACTTGGCTGTGCTCGGTAAGCAGAAATAAAAGCGTGATATCTAAGTTCAGGATGCTTACTTTTCATAACTTAAAGGCATCACCCCACGAATCTGAGGTGGTGCGAATTTCAGGTGGAGTATTTGTACACGGGATAGTAGATTATGGAGAGGGTTGTGATTCCGTTCATTTCTTCCTAATTCCCGTAAAAAACGGCCCGGAAGATGCGGCGCGTGCACGAGGCTGGCGCGCTCCAATTGAACTCCTTGTGGAAAACAGTGCGCTGGGACGCTCGAACCCGTATCTTCCGGGCCGTTTTCTACGGGAATTAGAAAGAAATGGACGGAATCACCCCTCTCTCAATAATCTAGGATCCCGTATACGAATACTCCGTACCACTCCGGATTCGTGGCATGATGCCTTTAATAAGTAAAACTATGCAAACGGCAACTATGTAGACAAAAAGACAATTTCGCTTGTCACGGAATACACTGTCAAATACGAACTTCTAAACACCAATGGGAATTACAAGAGAGAGGACACCTTATTATCAGGAATGGGTCTGAAAGCAGTCGAACATTCCTGTTTAGTGATAGAAAAATTGTGCCCAACCTAAAAATAGTCATAATTTTTGTTCTAGATAGGAGTAGTTGTTATTCCTGAGTTGTTCTGCGCAGCTTCTGATAGCGCAGTGGCTGCCGCTACAGCCTCTTCGCTACTCATGCGCCTCATTTATTCCACTTCAACAAATCGTCCGTTACACTGTTTTTATATTGTGCGCTTAAAAAATCTAACTAAATCATATACCAAGTTTAAAAACCACTACATCTAATCACATCCATCTAAATCCAAAATGCAAATGCTTGAAACCATCGGGTATTAGTTGCTTGAAGATATAAGGACACGAGTTCCCTGTTCAAAGGCTGTGGGTGCGTGTAAAGAGGGTCCCGGCGGATTGATGACTTGGCAGAGCAATTAGCGATGGAGTGTACCCTGTGGGGGGTCACCCTCGTTGCTGCCTGAATGGCTGACTCTGTCTTCCTACCGCTAATCATACGTGAAAAAAGAGAGGAAGATGAGAGGAAGATTTAATAGCTTTCAATTAAGAATGTGAAAATTTTCGTTAAAGGCACCACCCCAGGCATCTGAGGTCTGGATTTCAGGTGAGCTATGCCTATACGGGGGCATGCACGAGGCTGGCGCGCTCCAATTGAACTCCTTGTGGAAAACAGTGCGCTGGGACGCTCGAAGCCGTATCTTCCGGGCCGTTTTTTTTCGCAATTAGAAAGAAATGGACGGAATCACCCTCGTCCCTATAATCTACGACCCTGTATAGGCATAACTCACCTCAAACCCGCACCACCCCAGTATCCTGTTATCCTGTAAGCCCGAAGCTATTTTGTAGCCCAATTTATTTTTGGACACACGAGCCTTGTGTATATCTGACCTTGGAAGAAAGACTTATTTTGGAAATACTTCTAGATTTCCTGGGGGTAACATCTAGACAAAATTCGTTCCCTTTCTTTTATTAAAGAAATAAAACAAAGTAACATGTACTTTTAACTACATTCCACTACATTGTTGTTCTTTAGTTTATTCGACAGTTTTGACAATTCACACCATTCTCCTTCACATATTTCCATACAAGTGAGTGGTTCTCTGCATCCTATGACCAAAAAGCATCTGAGACGGCTGTCTGCCTGTCCATGAACGACTGCAGCGTAACCGCGTCGTAAGCGTATCCTTCGGCACATCCATCGGACACGTAACGTCTCGGAGGCATTTGCGGAGAATCCGCCGAGATTCCTTCTCCGTCCCCCAAAACCTCTATCTCCCATACCAGTTTTTCATCTAGAAATAAAAGTAAAAAGATAGACTATGATAAAGAAATAGAAAACATGGCATAGAACTTCAAATATAGGAAAACAAGGACACGGATACAGGAAATCAAAGTCGGAGTGTTCTGTTCTCGTTTGTGTCTATTTTCAAGTAGTTGGGTAGGCTGAAATTTCTTTTTCTTTCATACGTCGTAAATCTTACACTCAATACTTTAGATCCCAGGCGAGGGAGGACTTAGAAACTATATCCACTGTTTTTTTGCAATCCCCAGAACCCTATTCAATTTCTGAAACCCAATTGTAGTAGAGGATGGAATTCTCCTGAAGTGTGAATGCCTTGAACTTTTTTTTGAGCATTGTTATCAAAGAGAAGCTCAATGTAGACTCTATCGTAGTGGAGATAAATAGGAACACGCGACAAACACCACAGACGACTTCATCCTCAAATATAAGTTGTGCGTCGCTACAAACTTCTAGCCAGATATTGTTTTCGTGGGGGCGCGTATACGAGTCTGATTGCTACCTGCTGGCGGTGGTTCGGCTTGCACCAAATGCAATCAGACGTTTGAGTGTACGCTCTGGGCACGTACGAGTAATACAACGCCCAGCACGCTGCCAATGCCCAACCCAAATATACTAGGTTAAACACCTAGAGGAAGCGTGGAATCTTTGGTGACAACTCTCCGTTGCGTCACGCTAAACCGCCGAACATTGTCGACCTGAGGGGTCACTCGGTATCTTTGGGCAGTTCGCGCCAGAGGCCAGGCTACGGGACTGTAACGATGGATGGACTTTTTGCGACCTGTAGATCGAGAAGGTTGAGCAAAGCTATATTCCAAGAACGACACACCTCGGCAAAGATGCGAGTAACCGCGTCAGGCGATAAAATCAGCCTTCTGAGTATGACAAAAAAAGTATTACTATGTGGAAAAAAAGTATTAGAAATAGCCTATTAGTTGTATTGCGGACCATGGAGTACGAGGGAATTGTCCGCGTCCTGTCGCAATAACAAGTTGAGGTGCAAGGTGATTTTTGGATTCTGCACTACTAGGGGGAATTGAGCATAATCACGCTTATATTCGTGACCTACCTACCGATATTGGTAATCATCCACTCCTCGGAGGTATTCAATCAGCGCTCACTTTTCAATGTAGCGAAAGATTAAAGTAATTAGTTACTGTTTAGAAACCCTTCATCTGAGTGTATCAGCAGAGCCCATCAACTGTCCACGCTTTGAGTATCTTTGAAGATCAACATTCTAGTCCCCAAAGGAATACAGATTCCTCAAAAGCCTACAGTAATCTGCAATCGTCTTTGGATTTCGAAATGCTCATTAAATACATTGAAGATGTTCGGAACTATTCACGAAAAGATTGTTTAAAGGGTGTAGATGACGAGTATGAGCGTGTTCATGCTCCATTAACAAAGTCAAAAAAAATCAAAAAATCGGCTTGGGAAACGGCTTTCCCGTTACGAATTTTCTCGCGAGGCACTTCAAGGTCATCATCCTTGTGAAGGCGTCGGGCCTTTCAGCAGGCTTATTCATCGGTTACTCTTGGATAGGCTGCAAATGAATCTGCGAATCGTGACCACACTCTCTGTCATTCATCTGTGATCATCAACGCTTCCTCGCAGACGCGATGCGTGTGCAGGGCGTTGTACGGTGTCTCGGAGGAAGATGCGTAACTGCAATTAAGGTTCCCACGGTTTTCAGGATACTTAGCGTGAATTGAGTATGGTCACGGTTACACTCATAATCTACACCCTTAACCCTAACTTTCCGTGGAGAGATCCCAACGTCGTCAATTTTGTGGTATGCTGCCTCTAACGAATGTTAGTTGTTTATGAGCATCAAGCGAATGGTGCTTTTTGCAGAAGTAATAATTCAAGAAAAAGAATTACGTTTGGTGAAGAATTTAATGGCTTAACATTATAGATTGTGGGTTGACGTGTGCAAGTACCACCTCCAGGACAAGGCACAAAAGTGTCTGCGAGACCCGAATGCCTTCAAGAACTTCATCAACGAGATCTCTTCGCAAGCCGAACAAATCAGAAACAGAGGTTGAGCACTTGAGTGCCTTTTAGTAGTTCTTTTCCGACGGAGATCCAACTAAACAATTATAGGCAATTGATTGTGCATTAATTCTTTACTTCTTTGTAAAACGTGTTCAATTCAACCATGTCTTTCACTACGATTCGCCTGTCTTAGCGAGCTCGTGTTATTTATTTTACTTGTTAATAAATGCGAAATTTTCAAAGTCTTTTTCTTCTCCTGTCCTCTGTAGAGCAGATACACAGAAATATCAGTAAAATTAGCGAAAACAAAAAAATCATTGTGAAACAATCAAAAAAAGGGTCAATTTGATATTATCATCAATCGCTCTCTACCCAGAGATCCTTTTATAAGTCTAGATTGAAAAATCCCAATATTCTTAACGAATTACTACGAGTTCCACGCGCTTAATTTTTACTTAGTGATTTTCAAGGTAGACCAACCAAAGGTTTTCAAGGCAGTTAATCGTATTCACCAATTGAACCTCCTCAATTAGAGTCCTAATATATCTCTTCCGCCATTAAAAGATACGCAACTTGTTCGAGAAAAAACAACCGCAAATGTCAACTGCAGCGGTTCAAGGGTTGTAGAAAATTCGTTCAGATTCTATCAGTCTTAGTCCGTGTTTTATAATGACTTGAAGTGTTATTAGCCAATATAAAGAATTTGCAAATCTTTCAAGAAATAACAATTGTACACATACGTGATTTTATACGTAGAAGAAGCTATCAACTACTAAGAACACGCATTCTTCGACATTAGGAGACAGTAAAATGTGGCACTTCGCACCATCAAAACGTCGCAACGAGGTATAGACACAACCACAACGAACAATTCCGGTCAACACGGCTATACCGAGATCATACCTTCGCGACGATATTCGAATGAATTGTGCCGTCAGCGGTTGCCAGTGTTTTCAAATGATGTCATCTTTGGAAAAATAACACTTTTGCGCTTTTTCAATATCAATTTTCAATTCAATTTCCTTTCCGCATTCTTCTTCTATTTGTTTGCTATTTTCTGGAGACGGATTTCATTTCCATCCAGCGCGATCTCTCAATCTAGTCACGTTATTTCTTGGCATTGATACTAACGCGACAAAGCAATGCATGTTTACAAAATATTTAAAAATCATATAGCAGAAGCTTACAATTTGACTTAAAATTTGAAATCCGAGAACTGATAGGAGTGGTTCAATTACACAGCTTCGAGACACACCCGCCCGATCTTTGGGTGTACATGAGAATTCGTTCGGGACGGACGAACGGGCAAATCTGTGCCTTGTAAAAATTATCGCATCGTGAATAGACAAATATATTCGTATATAAGATAGTTTCTTTGATTATTACTATCTAGAAATCTAGGCCAGTACCACCATAATTCTAAAAGAATACTTAAAACACAATGCTGAACAATCTAGGATTGTGAGGCGGATTCCTCGCGTCATCTTACGACGCAGCACACTGTACGCTATTATTCAAACGAAACTGCCTTACTGAAAGCAGCTCCAAGCAGTCCACTCAGTTATCCCAGACAACGAAAGTTTACCGAAATCACAAACACAGAAACAACATGACCAACATGACTTTTAACAAAATTCAAAACTCCAAAGGAAATACAAGAACTATTTACGGTAGTTATCAACAAGAAATCGATCAGGAAATCCACATAATCATCACTATTAACTACTCAGCTGGGGGACGTGGACACAATACCTAGAAATGAGATCAAAAAATTTACAGGAATTTAGTTCATTCACAGAGTTATTCACAGGACAATCATTCACAGGAATTTTCAACAGAAAACAGGAAAATAAAATCAAAAATCAAACAACAGATCATATAGCTGACTCCAACCGACCTGGTGTGAAAAGAGGTGGGCTTGGAACCCGTTGTATAAAAGTATTGCAGCGAATGCGACCAATGAACAACACCTTCCAAACCTAATCAGAGGCGATCGCGCCACCCCTGGACGACCTTTTTCAAGTCACCGCTTTGTTGTGAGACAGTTTTAAATAAGGCAGACCAAAGCTAAAAATGAACTTAATATTTCCTACGGGATCTAAGGCACTAAAATAGACCACTTCTGCAAAAAGCGACACTCAGAGTGTTGTACACATCAAGAATAAAAGCATACTCAAGGTCCTGAAAGCGTAACAAATACAGAATCGGGGCTGATCAACTTCCAAAAAGATCGTAGCTATGTACATGAAGCAAAAAATCAATAACAAATGTAATCTTTGAAATATTGCCTAGCTCTGGTGGCCTAAAACGTTCAAGATCCGAAAGAGCAGCTACCACAAAGATTGCGACATCAGTTGCAGAAGCGGAGTGACAGCTGCATGTGAAGCCATTAAGATTGAGAGATCCTCAGCTGCGTCTGAACACAAAATTTGATAGCATAGTTGGATTGTTCTTCGCTTACTTGTATCTCAAAAACAAATATTAGGATACTATGGATTTTTGTTAATACACTTTCTTTGTATCGCTTCTAATGGCAGTTATCGCGACACATGTGTCCTTCAACCATCTCACTTAATTCTTGTGAACTCCAAAGAAAGGATTCTTTCTTGAGTTCACATACAAAGGCGCTCACATAAAGCAGTCATGAATAAGCATCTGATTTTGCCATAACTTTTTTACAAATTCCTTCAAAGTTCTTGTTCGTCTTCTTCAGCGTTTGTGCTGCTAAGTGGCGAGGTACGCTCTCCTGACTCAGACGACGCTATTCCGCTCGGTCGTGTGCTTGATAAGGTGTATGGCATCTAGCTTCTGCCATTGTGAATCGTATCAAACCAGCGCTATTTCGCCCGTCCAGTTGCTCGCTTTCCGAGCACATCTAGGCCTATTCCGATCCTATTGAGACTAATCTTATTGATTGAGATCTTTGGTCTCATTAGTTATCACCATAGGTGCGATAGGGAGAAGCCGGACCCTTCTCAGGTGAAGGGGGTTCAGCTCATGGGATGCAGCTCAAGTGAAGGGGGTCCTTTCGATAGCCGTCCAAAGGTGAAGGGGGTAATTTCGCGAACTGTTTAAAAGTGGAGGGGTCAGAGCACCGGCTCCAACTATAGCATTTATGGTTATCACTTCATAAGAACATAGCATCGGATGCAAGTTCGCGCACTTTCTCGCGGGTTAGAGCACTCCACAGTGCTACAGGTCGAATGGCGATTCTGTATACCTTTGACCTCGCACTGTCAGGCTTCCTCTTCTCACAGAGCACGCCGTTGATTGCTCGCCACGTGTACTCGAACGGTAACCTCACGCGCAAAGCTACGGTCGGATGCGAGATATTTGAAAGCAGAGCTGTTCTAAAGGTCTATGTGGTCAATCCAGATGGTGTCGGTCTCATTTACGTCGGTCGCCATGTATTTTGACGGTATTTTTTTTTTTCGTGCAAACGTAGCCCGAAGCTTGCCGGCCAATGCACCACACTTGTGTTTGCTGCTCCAGTTCTTCTTTGTTTTGGGACAGCATGACGCAGTCGGCTTGACCATGATGCAGGCTTCAGGTCTCTCGTCATGATATCCATTACTATTATGAAGAGCAGCAGAAAGAGGCTCGAGTGCTGATGCAGGCCGATGGAGATCAGGAATTTGGTAGACGTTCCCGCAGCGGTCTGCAATTTACTTCGTGTAGAAGATTTGAACCCTCCTCCTAAGCTCCTCTGGGACAGCATGTCGTAAAGCGTAACTTCTTGCGGCACCTGATAGAATGTTTCTTCTAAGTCAAGGAATGCGAGATGCGAAGGTTTCGCTTCTCAAGATGCTTCTCAGTCAGAAGTAGAGTAGCGTGGGTGGCATCACTGGTGCTCTAGTTGGTGACGAAACCGCACTGATTAGTGGGCAGATCGACAATTTCTCGAATTCTGCGGTTCCGCTCCGACTACATATTCACTGTACAGAATTAATCAACGCCATGTTCGTTCTCGAGACGTTATATAATCTCCAAAAACAGGTGCACAAGGAGTTCCTCTCACTAGTTTGAGGTCATCAAGCTGAGCCGTTATCCATTCACATGCACGTTTGATGAACCAGTTGAATAAATCTCCTCCTGAGAACATAAAATAGCATACCTTGACCACGCTGAGATAATTGTTTCAGTTGCTGTGCGTAAGTTTCACAAATATGATTGTAAAATATTCTTCCATGCTCTCTTGCAAGAGTTGCCATAGTCTGCATTATCGGCTGCCGAATAATTTGACAAACATCCATGTTCCATCGCTGCGACATCTGAAATCCAATAAACGGACACATTCTCACAAATAGCTTGACGAAGAAGATTGAACTCAATTAAAACTTTGATGAAATCCTGAAGTATACAGTCGGCAGTGAATGCCTTACTCTGAGCGACCGCGACGTAACTGCCGCAAAGAATTCTCTTTTTCTACCTGACATCCCTTCTCATTCGTAAAAAAAAGGCATGCCTACACTTACTATTCAAACCACTTAAAAAGGCGAATGAATTGCCGACTTTATGAATGCATATATATATATATATATACATATATATATATACATATATATATATATATATATATATATACATATATATATATATATATATATATATATATATATATATATATATATATATATATATGTCAAAGCACTGCCTGTGTGCTGGATTCCTGGATTCGGACAGATGTGCTGCAGACATTTGCAAGATGAGACCCTCACGAACGACTCAACTGTGCTCTTCCCGTGTGGGAGGCAGACACTAGCTGGCTACAGTGATACTCTGGCTCATATGTAAGCGGTTGAAACCTAGGCGACCTTGTACGTTTTGGATTACGAACATCTCAAATCTTACGTCTTCTTTGACCTCGCTCTGACAGAGGATGAAGAGACAACTTGGCACCCAACGATGCACTTTGTGCTTCTCCGGAACAAAATAATTATCAGCCTCTGTACGAGTAGATAGTTCTGCAAACTCAGAAGCGCCCCCCGAAAATAAAATTTGAAATAATTACCCATTTTTACGATAATTTCTAGACGTTATCCTTATCTTTTCGAAAGATAGAGGTGAAATTCGTGCTAGGCCTCCTGTCGTAATTCATTTTTAAAAAAATCTAATCTAAAAAGAAGAAGATATCATTGTAGTAGGGAATCTAACGAAAGCTTTGAACACCTTGAGCGCTAATACTAGTAAACCACTCAGTTGAGCTGAATACGCACAGTGGCGAAGGCATTGAACATAAGGCAGGCCTCATCTGTGTAGTTGTGCTGCATTCGAGCGGTCAGGGAAACTGGAATGAGAGCAGGGCGGAAGAGCAGCAATGAGACAAAGTTCTCGAAGGACCATGGCTCAGGTGTTGCTGAACGAATGAAATAAAGTATGAAAAGGAAGAATAAATGACTCAAAACACTCACTGGTGAGCTCTTCTATCACGTTGAAAACATCATGTTGACTCCATGGTTGATGAATATCAAGCTGCTTTGTCATCATCAACACGTGCAGAGCTTCGGACAGGGGCTTCAATAACTCTTCTGCATGATTTTGTGTTGTAATTGTGCGATCACAGAAAAGTCGCCAGTCAATCAGTGCTAAAACAAATTTAACGCAATGAAAAGAACTTCTAGAATAGACTGCTCAGCAATCAACATAGTTAGGGAAAAAGATGTAAAAGATACTCTGTCCGGAATCCGTCGTGGTGGGGCCAAACAAGATCATCAATAATTTGCTCTGAACAGCGGGACATCTGGTGCAGCACCGCATTACTTCCGACAACCAAAAAGCATATTCGACTTCGCTCCCCTCATATTTTGCATCAATGCCTGACAGGAGCAAAGGAAGGGCAGCCTTACGAAACTGAAAAAATCCTCGACAAGTGGGTCATCGAACATTTCCAAAGATTACACTAATAGAATACCGGTTACCTCCATCTCTATCAATGGCAGCGATCCTGGTGAGCTTTTTTCTAACTTCTTCAAAATGTTTCTAAGTCGTCCTTTATTAATATTAAGCAGTGATTCGAAAACTTTAGCACATTCGGAAAAAGCCCACTTTGAGCACATCTGTGAAAACAATATTTAACAAGTTTTCCGTAAAGGAACGATGACAGGCGAGAGTAGAAAAACAATCATTTTGAACGTAAATAAAAAAGAAAGAATTGGAACAGAGTAAGCTAATCAGTGATCAATAACCACATAAACACTTATTGCTATCTTGTGGAGTTTTTTTAATCAGTGAGTGAAAACACAAGTGTATAAATGATTGTATAAATAATAATTATGAATTGAAGTGAACGTGGAGGTGCATCCCGAGCGGATTGATTAACGCTAGAAACTTTATCTTCTAAACTATATAGATAATAATTGATAATGATGATAATACATGATTGCATAGATAATGCAAATTCCATAAATGATAACTATAAATAATTAAATGTATAAAACCCAGCGGCGTGTTAAATAGGAACAAATCTTCATCCACTGCGTCATTCGTAGGTATGAACCTTTTAAATAAGTATAAATGAGTTACTGGTGTTAGAACTAAAAAAAGTCCCCATCCCCAAAGAACTTCACTTGCTTGAAGGGGCTGATTCATGGCCGACAAATCCAAGCAATCCTCAAACGTTTAGGATCAATTCGTTCCAGCAACTCCCATTTCAGATCGTAAAAATAACTCTTCTGGAAAGTTTTGTTTTGGAAGTGATAACCTCAGCGTTAAGTCCATGTCTGTGTCCACGAAAGATTTTATTTTCTTTCTTCTGAGTTTATGTTTCCTTCTCAATATTTTTGAAACATTTTGTTATCTTTTAGCAAAATGGGCGAAAATCGAAGAATTACGATTATGAATGAAACCAAATCGAAGTTTAAAAAAATTGTGTTACATAGTTGCGAGGTTGGAAAAGTTGAGTCCAAACAAGTTTCATTTTGAAACCATTTTGAAGCCAAGAGGTAAAATAATGAACATTTCTTTCTTATTTCTACACAGCTTCGTGTTACGTCGATTAGGGCTCTATTTCTTAATTATTTTCTTTTTTTTATTTCGCTAGGATTCTAACAAGCAGCATTGTCTTGAGAACATTTCTACATAACAAACGTGCAGAAGGATTTCCTCACCGTATGAATTACCCGCCCAACTCCAAAACGGTCAATTCCGTATTCGACAGCATTCTGGCAGAACGACATCAATATTGCAACTCGTCTCGCAGTGGAAAGACAGACAGACACAGATTTTAAAAGGATTCCTGGATATATTGCATGTTTATAGAAGATTCTAAAGAAGTTTTCCTATAGATTGATCATTTTTAGAAATGATGAAACAACTTTTTGATGATAAGCCACAAGCGTAGGCATTTCACACGCAGAATAAGCCAGCATTAACCAATTTGCAAACTCACGTCTGAACTCACCATAAAGATAAAATGGATCCTGCCTGGTAAAAAAGTTTTTCTTACAACCTCCTTCGCTTACAGAAAAAGCTTTGCTTTCGCGTTGTACACGTTGAAGGAAAGAATTAGAACGAATATAATTGAGCAAATAACTTGTCCAGGCAGATGAAGTCATACAAAACGAACTCAAACAGGAAGCTGGAAACAGAACGATAGAGAGGACTATTGGGTATTGGAATGGTCAGTAAACTCAGAGGAACAAACCATCAAGACTGTCAAATAGGGGAAAAAATAAAGTATGAGGCAGCTCTTCAAATGTGCCCAGCGCAGTTAAAGCGCGTACAGAAAGCCCAGAGTCAGTACTTGCACTTCTTAGATTCACAGCATACTCGGGTTCTTCTGAAAATTAATAAAGATTTCATCTGAGACATAAGACCTTATAATCAGATACTGTACCTTCTTCAATGCTTAAATTACGGAAATGAAGAGGTGTCGTTCCATTACATGTGGTGTTCGGTGAGGCAAAACCAACGTCAGAAATCATCACACCTCTCCGCATCCGTTTCCCATGCACGCCAGAGAAATCTTCAAGATAACGCTTGCGAACAGGGAAGTATGAAGTGATTCTCGAATCAATCTAAACAATTTCAATCAGAGTAGCAGAAAACGGAAAACAGGAGGTGCAACGCTATGCTAAGAAAAATGCTCAACCAGATGTAATTTTCGATAAAAACCGATTTAAAATGGAAGACGCATATCATAAATACCTACTCACTCATTCTGTCGCTATATTTCATCGCTTAAAATGTTAATACAAAAAAGACCGGTTTCCGCTTCAATATGCATTTTGGTAATTAAAAGCAACGAGCCAAAAATCTACTGCTGGGATCTCGGGTACAGTGTAGCAGGTGGACCAAGCGCGCTCTTATTTCTGGAAGTAAATAACTAAATCAGTAGTGGACCTAAGCATTAGTCTCAAAGGATCAGCGACATGCAAACTAAACTTACTAAGAGAAAAAAGGAAGATACAGCCTCACAAATAAAAGTGCGATTGAGTGCCCTCTCATTACGTAAACTTTCAGCTTTCGTAAAATATTGATATCATATAAGAGAATGAACTATAATTTCCCTAGAATAAAAGAAAAAGGCTTGAAGTTTATTAAAATTGAAGAAATTATTCTGAAAGTAATTAGGTAAGCAAAAGAAGGAAGACAAATAACTAGTCAAGTTTCACTCGAGCAAAATGATTAAGGCATACACAAAATTCTAACTCATAGGAAACTGGAAATCTCTCGGGATTGTTACTGTAGGAACTGGTAGACGCTAGCAATTACCATTAACATAGGTCAAGATTTCATGCTCTGGCAATAGTGCCACTAAGCTGACAACATTCACATGCATTTTATTAACTGCTATCTTAGTTTTTTTTCCAAAAAAGTCGACGGTGACCCATTGAAAACAGTCACCGATAAGCGTCTGAGACAGAAAGGAAGACATAATAAAAGTTTATGAAACGAGATTCGAAATAAAGTAGTGGATAGAAGTTGGATGCAAACCATAACCGTCATGGTGCTACTATTATTTCCCTATATTAAATCCTAGTAGCTGACGGACGTTATAAATTTCGTACAGACTGCAATGTGCAAGCGATGTTCATCGTTCACAGGACCTTCCCCTCGGGAAACACGATCCACCGGAAGCCGTTTCCCGAGGGGAAGCTGTTTTCTAATATATTCCATATTTATGTCCTCGTTTACCATGCGAAAGGTAACTCTCGCATGCGATCGGGACACATGGAAGGATTACCTCCGCAAGCTCGATCAGTTGGAACAACGGAGGACTACACTGGCGATGATGAAAATAAACTAACCCTTCTTCGGAAGATTCTATCCACTAGTCTTCGAGGACTGCGTGCAGATGTCGGTGTTGTACTGTGCGATACTGCATTTCTTTCCATTGGCTCGGCTTAAATTCCTTTTGACAGAAGATCGGGGTAAAAATATTGCGATCTGACAAAACATATTACTTTGTAGCTAAAACAGTTCCATTAGCTCAACAGCAACACAACAATAAACACAACACAACAGAAGTAAGGCAAGCACAACTAGAATATATTTCAATCTAGGATTGTAGAACGAAATAATAATGCGAAGTCAGGTCAAGGATACAAAGAAACAATGATATTTAAATGCACTAGAATCGAAACGACTGAAGTCTGGTGCAATTGCGTAGGCAATTGCAATCAAGCTGGAGCACTCACCAGCTCCAACCAGACGGCAAGTAATAAGAAGGGGTCCTACATCGAATTCGAGCGGAATCGTCTACATCACTGCACCAGTCATCTCTTCTACCCATTTGTACATACCTTTGCCAATATTGAAATTCAGATGTTACTTGGCGAGCATCCACTTGCATCTGTATTCGTTGGGGACGGGGGCAGTCAGTGGCGCCCTTATTTCCCGAAGCTCTAACTACTTTTTTCTCTTAGTAAAGTAAGTTTACATGTCATAGATCCTCTAAGACCAATGCTTAGGCCTTAGGGCCATGATTGATTTGATTATTTACTTCGAGAAATAACTGCGTCACTGAGTGCCCCCCCACAACGACAAGTTACAAGGATTCTGTATCACCGCGCAAAAGGGCTTGGGTTGCGACAGACTCATCCGGTTGAGCACATTCGACGCCAGCTATAAATGCATGGTGTGGATGTAAAGTGACCTTTCAGAATTATTGTACAAAAAAGACATAACTGGTGCAAAAATGGAAACAAGTATAGCACCAACTCGTAAAATACTAGAACGCTCAGATATAGGGAAGCTTTCAAATGCTGCGCGCATCTTCTTATTCTAAATGAGGTCTACTTTGTTAGCGCAGTTTCGGTCAAAGTTTCGGCTGCCTAACGAACTACGCAAAGGCCCGATCCCAAACACTGCGCATCAAAAGTGAGCAGACTTTTTTGGCAAACATAAATCGCATGCAGAAGAGAAACGCTCTGAGGTGATCCATAGTCCCCTAAGAGTATTGGTTTGCCTAACGGGATGAATGGAACCAGCAAAATCATCGGCGGCAGTATTAATGATCACGACCGCGTAAGCCCTAACGATTCAAATCAGTGTTGGTTTTCAGGGAGCAGGAAGCGTACATACACACCACGCCGATTTTGGCGTCGTCGCATTTGGGTCAAGCGATTCGCACTAGGGCGCGTTAACTGGAATAACTAACGATTTTTTTCAGTTTTAACTTTAAAAAACCATGCCATCAATCATTGAACAAGCTGTTTGCCCTCTGTCCGTTTTGTTAAGGGCAGCATATCACGATTTTAAGGTGGTGCAGAACCCGTAGGTAAGGCGCAGAATTTGGGTAGTAGAACGTGAAACACAGCGTGGTTCCGCTCGTCTTTCCTTAATTGACGTTAAGACGGTGTCTTTCAAGCGGCTTCAGTTGTAACGCGCCACCATTGCGCACGCGCCGCATCCAGGTGCGAGCGGTCCAAGATCGATGATTTCTTCTCGCGAGCTTATTCAAGTAAAACCAATGAATAGGCCGCTGAGAATGGCCGTTGAGAAATAGATCCTGTGAATAGAAGCGTTCCTCGTGGGAGCAAAAGTGACTCATATGCTGTTCTTGACGACGATCAAGGAATCGACCTGGGTTCAGTAATCTACTAGCCGAACTCTAAGCTTTTGCGCTGATCGCTGATTCGCAGTTCCCAACTTTTCA
Source organism: Necator americanus (assembly GCF_031761385.1). Taxonomy (NCBI): domain Eukaryota; kingdom Metazoa; phylum Nematoda; class Chromadorea; order Rhabditida; family Ancylostomatidae; genus Necator; species Necator americanus. The sequence goes on along the minus strand of NC_087372.1, from coordinate 26,731,335 downwards.
CAACGTATGTATAAAGACAAGAGAAGGGAAATCAACGGTTAACGTTGGAGATCAACCCTATCCAAGATCGCTGCTATGAGATGTTAACTTGTTCATCAAGGCGCACTCTTTGCATGCATGCTTAGCTTTACCCACAGTCACCTGCGAGCTGTTGAGAAAGCAGTGCCGCTTCGTACGTAATCGTTTATAGGATGATGCACCATGAACTGAATGTTTTCACCGGACTGTGGCTACCGCCGTCACACCGAGTCTTATGACCATCAGATGATCACAACCGACCGGAACGTGCCTTGCGGACAACTGTATATATTATGGCCAACCGAAATGAAGCACGGTGCGGTTGCGTTAGCGGCTGCGCTCCACCGCCGCTTTCTTTTAGATTGTTACCATTCCGAATGTGATGTATGCAGTGTGTCTAGAAGGTCACTAACAATGGATAAACACTCGTTTTTGAAAATCCAGAATACTTCTGATGCCTTCCTACCGGATACTTCTTACTGCTGGAATCGTGCTCTACATTTCAAACTCATTTCCATCATGTCTCTCATTCTTCTGCCGCCTTGCTTGGGACGCGATGACTCCACTGGCTAGTTTCCTTTCTTGTTGGGAGTTGTTGTGCAGTGCACTCGGAACGATATCAAAGCTTGGCAAGGAGAGAAGGGGGATTTAATGGGATATGTATAGCATCGAAAACCTCGAACCATTTCCAGGAATCTGATAATGAGGAGATTCTCGAAAAGTCAAGCCAAAGATAAAATTTCATGAAAACCTCGTTGGCAAAACGAGGAAATATAACTACAGTTTTTCACATGCAGTTCCAATGGATATAGCTTCTGTTCTGAATATATAGCGATTATCGGAACACTGAGTAGTGTGGCGCTTTACTGAATAAATATAAGATTGTTCCAATCAACGGCCCCATGTAAATCTATAGTCGGGTCAAAATGACGAAACGAACAAAGTAGTTGCGGTGCATTTGCGTACGCGTTCGAAACGACGCGATGGAGGCAGCAGTTAGAACCGAGTTGGGACCGTCGCAAACTGCAGCGATGGGGAAGCCGCGTACACGACTGCACACGTCGTTTTGACCCTACTATGCTTGAGCTGCTGCGCGGGCGGTCGTGTCGCGGCAGACTGCCTTGTTACAAACTCTGCTGTATCTTGTGCTCCATCACATGTGGGAAGAGACTGCGTGGTTGCGAGCATTCCTTATGAACACGCAGAGAAGTTATAAGATTCCCAAGCTCTATCAAAGCAATAGAGAGAACTAGTTGTGAAATTTCCTTAGCTGAAACACTGGTATGTTCTCTTCGAATGTACGCAACTTTATTCTCTGCTAACGATTTTTTGTCTGAAGGTTCTCTTTAGAAGTAGTCTACGAGCATAGTCAGCAACATAACCCTGCTTATCCATGTACTCACAGAAAACGTTGGAAAAAAGGACACCGCTGCTCACAACTAACTGAACTAATTGCTTAACTAACTAATTGAGGAACCTGAACTAGTCCTGGAATATACCGAGGCTCCAAGATACAAGAGCATTTGAACTGTAAATACAATTCACAATGCTGAGATGTCGAGAAGAGATGAGGAGCCTTTAAAAGTGTTTCTAAAGCTGGTGTTCTTCTTTAATAAATAACGATCCTCTAAACTTAAGAATGTTGGCACTATCGGAGCCTTTTTAGGATTTTTTTTTGAACTCTCGTTTAAGATGTTTAGTTGGAAATGTAGTTGAAAACAATGAGAGACCTAAATCCGCAAGTCAGACAGTCGGGTTCATCTTGAAAAGAAAAGGATTTACTGTGTTTTAGTGGTGCTACGGCATCTGTCTCTTTATTCGTTACATACACGATTTCGCTTTTGTCCAGGATGCTGATTGTTGATGTTGTCAGTGCATGTTGAATTGTCCCTTTTCTCGATCCTGACGTCTACATAAATTTTGTGCTTCGGATTCTCTCCCACTTTCGAGCTCCAGTTTTCACCGTCTGATAATTCAGCGTCCGATTTCCAAACGGTTTAATGTTTCTATGGTGTTTTGCCACACCATGATGATTGGCTGATGTTATGACATGAAAAAAACTCCACAAATACAGAGAGACTTAGTTCAGGATTCACCATCTACATTCTATATACACGACTAGCTTTTGAATTAAAAATAAAGTACGCAGAGTAGGCTAGCACGTTTGGGAATGCGAATTGGCGGCCGATTTTAATTCAGAATCACTTGACGCGCGTGCAGACTTATTATACTTGATTCATCCAGTAGTAAGTGTTTTTCTGCTCCCAGGCAACTCTGGTACCAATTTATCGATGCACTGCAAAGGCTAAAGGCTTGGTTTCCTTTAGGACGGTTTCGAACCAGTGACAGTGCAGTTGCAGGAGACTCCCTTACCGACTTCGCTACACCCGCCCTGGTTTTTGCATAGGAGAAATATATACCGATCGGATTAGTGAATAAGCAGACTCTTGTACACTTTTCTTGTGCAAGAGCTAAATGTGAAAGCAAGCGGATCTTGGTATGCATGTGATCCAAGGTTTCCATACTTTTGATCTTTTCTAATGTTCTATGATACAGCGTTCGTTGCTCGAAGGTGCTCAGTCGACGTGAGGCAGTACCTCCTCGTTGAAGGGGGGAACCGAACGGTCTCCACAGAGGACGTAACGGGTCACTGAATACTTTCAACGCAGACTGTATACTGCTCTGATCTCTTTGAATAATTAACATTTGACAGATATGGCTCACGAATTCCTGATGTCGTCCAACTCTTGGGAAGACGAGCGCGAAGCCACCTGCGTCCCGGTCATGATCTTGTTGAAGATCAAGAAGAGTGTTCTTATAGTATGTTTAATAGTGATACACCACGGCGAGGAGATGGACAATTGCGCTCGGTAATGTCACCCGCCGACCGAGTTTAGCAAGCCACTCATTCACTACTTCACTTCGACTTTTCTATAACCTTCCTTTAACCTGTGTACAATAAACAGTAAAAATACTTGGTTAGTGTAGAGTAGTATGAATATATGTTATCTACTGAGACCTCTGTATTGTTTCCGTCCAAGTCACTTATAGTAGGGTCAAAACGACACGATGCATTTGCGCAAGCGACTGCGATCGAGGCAGTGCGGAGAAGAGTGGCGGTTAGAATCCGGGGACAACGTTGTTGACACCATTCTCGGCTGTAGTTCGTGATGTAGTTCCCTCCTCGATTTCAACCGCTATGTCCATCGTGCCGCTTCGAGCGATGCCGCTTGCGTAACTGACCGTACTCCATGTCGCTTGGACCCTGCTACAGTTATTTGATGTTTGTGCAGTTAAGAATACCATAGCACAAAGCGTCTGTAGTGACGAGAAGCTGCACATCATAACTTTGCAAGATCCTTTATTTTCTCCTTTCATCTCTAGCGATTAATGTAATATAAGCATTTATATCACATTTGCAAATGATACATAACGTGGCTTATTCTAACGAGTAGAAACATTTATCTTCTTACACGAAGACATAGTGAGTATAGTGACCAATAGTTTTTACGAAGATGAGTAAAAGAGAGCTGATATAAACAACATCACAAATCAGAATCATTTTAATTGAGCAAAAACAAATCTTGGTGAGCAACAATGTGCAGAAAATTTGGACCCATACAGAAGCGGACATCACATTGAACTTACTGAGCTGTGCTTCAAGAATTACGAAACTTTACAAAATCAAGTGGTTGGGAATGAAATCACGTTGTGCGGAGACGCGAATGTCACATGAGATGCTAGGTAGTTCGTGGAAGTAACGAAAGTCAAATAACCTGTCTTCGTATTAGCTATGCAGACTTAAAGTGGCACCTTGGCTTTGAATGATCTACGCTTCGAGAAGCTTTTCGTCCACGTCGTCGTCGTCAGGCTTGATCAGCACTGAAATAATGGAACTTATTAGCGGATCCGACAAACTGTCCAAGTATTGACCTATTTGGAGGCGCCAAACATTCGCATGCAGTGAAAATTTTCAAATCAAGAGGAACAATAAAGCCAGAGAAGCTTAGACATATTCTCTGGCGTAAATCTTTACTCTGCAAATATGGGCCTGAAGTAGACGATGCAGAATGGAACCTCTGTTGGAGCATTCCGAGCGACAGAATCCCAAACACTTTGTTGTCTCACGTGACCAAAGGTAAGGCAAGAAATCTACTACGAAATTTGATAAATCAGTGTTTGAACGATCCAGAAAAAAACGAGGAAATCACGCGGAGGAACGGCAGATTTTTGCAACAGTAGAACTTGCTTCTTGTCTATGCACAAAAGATACGTCGAATTTTCAGTTTCCCATTTAATGCTTTGGGGTGCGGGACAAGAGGTACCCATGAAAACCGGCTGACCTCTCCTGTCCTCCCTTCAGCACCGCGCTCCTCCACGTAATTACGGCTGCCTCTCCACCAGCTAGATATCCTCCACGACCGCCTGAGATCACCTACACCCCGCCTTCCTATTGCTCTCTGATCAACGTCGCGCGCGACGTTCGCACCGCGACGAAGCAGTAGATAGTACGAATTTTGAAGGGAGGGGAGTGAAAAACGAATTGACACAGCAGATTCTGATGTACGGATATAGTAAACTAAGCGCATATTATTGGGGATAAAAGCGAAGAAGTAGATCCTTCTATCCAATGTAATTTTACATAAGCAAACATTATCTCAAAAAGATGCTCCAGGGAAAATAATAACATGCATACATTTTCACAGATCTCATAACTTAACATTTTGCCCTAAGTCTTCTACATAAACTAGCAGTGCATAAGTATGTGTTTGTCACGATGCCATGCAACGAATTCGTGTTCAAATTTCAACTGCAGCAGCTATAATAACAGCAACTTTATGCGCTTATTACTTTGTATACATTCTTTAAACTCCTTTCTTCATTTTATCTTTTCAAAATTTTATTTAGATATAATGTTTATATAGAGCGCATGTCAAATATTTCAATACTTGCTTGCACGTTTTATACAATAGAACTTTGTATGGTACTTCAAACTTCTTTCAACATCGTTTTATCGCTTCAATTCTATCTATTCTCTACATAAAATCAATATGACAGGTTAGGTGTATTAGTGGCGAACAGAGACCTTTGTATCTTCAAGATATACCTTTAGGTACAGTGTATGTCTGCGAGACATTATTCGCGCCTCGTTAATCGTTGGATGCCAGTTTTACCCAGCTAGATAAGCAAAAAGAAATTCTTAGAAAGCGCAAAAAAAGTAAAGAAAATAGCATAACACCGATCAGTGAGACATTTTTTGAAACATCTCTTACATTCCCAGAGAAGAATGAGTGTTTTCCACCTAACAACTCGAAACTGGATAATTTCATTTTCACTCGCATTTCTAAATCGCATATCACTTATACAAACCTATTTCATTCTTTCCTTCTTTTATATTAACTTACAAGCACACTTTATGTAGACCTTCGAAAAACATCTAACACCAGGTACTTTCCTTTCCGTTCGATTTTAAAAGCGCATCATAAGAGGCTGTAGGCGCGGCGAAAAAAAAATCGTCGTAAGAGCGGTAGACGCGGCAAAGTGGGGGTAAGGGTGGCGTGCGCGGGGAACGGTAAAGAGGGTCCCGGCGGATTCTCCGCGAATGCCTCCGAGAAATAACGTGCCCAATGGATATGGCGTTACAGAGGTACGCTGTTTTAGGCGACAACCGTCTTAGATGCTCTTCGGGCCATAGAGGTGCAAAGGACTACACAGTTATAAGGAAACATGTAAAGAAGAGTGGTATGAGCTGTCGAAAATTACCGAATAAGTCAAAGAATAATAGTGTTAGATAGAAGTATATGGCATTTTGTATGGTGTCTTAAAAAGAAAGGGAGTGAGTTTGTCTTTATATCACCCTCAGAAAGTCTAGAAATTTCCAAATTTGAACTCTTTTCCTTCCTGTAAGTCTCAAGAAGTCAGAGATACAGAAGATCCTCTGCCCAGAATAAATTAGGCTACAAAAAGCTTGCTTACGGATTCTGTTCTTTCGTTACTTTAAAGCTATTTTTGTTTTAAAAATTTTGTATATTTGTTTAGGTAATTTATTTTTTTATGGTTTTTTGTTTTGCTTACTAATTGGTGATTATATCCTAGCGGTGATGGAATGATTAGGTTTTTAATTTTTGGCCGCTATCCTGACCACCCAGGCGTGCGCGGGCTTGAACTAATCAGAAAGTCACAATGCGTCACAGTTGTGGACTGTTGCAAGTTAATGAAGTCTTACAGGCGAAAATGTCAAAAAAAAAAGAATTATTGCTCCCATATTCTGAATTCTCTAAATGTGAGCCTTTTAACAGACAATTAGTATTTTGAATGTAAAAGGAGTGAAGAACTTGGAACGATACAAAAACATTCAAAAATCAATCTCAGACTTCTGGATGTCAGCCTAGGCCGACATCCAGAAATCCGAAATTCAGATTTTCTGGAGATAAAAATAGAAATATGAATGAAAAAGTAGAACACTCACATTTGTTGAAGAACGGAATCGCAAGAAAAGCGAGAATATTCCCAACCACGTAGACGTACAACAAGAGGTCTAGCCAAAGATCGTGAACAAAACCAATCGAGACGTTTTGCCAGCACCTCTGTAATTTTCTACTAGGATTTGGGTCGTGGATAATTGAATTTGAGAACCTCATGCGATGCATGCTTTCGTAAGTTCAAAACAGTACTCTTCACATTTAAAAACCAGATCACAAATAATCACCGTAATCACTGCACAATTACCGCAAACAGAAGAAAATGCACTGACGACTGTGTTGACGACTATGACAAGAACATAAATAAAAACCACCTCATCACATGCCACACGCGAATATAGAAGGAAAACCAGTGAATTCAAATCGACAAAATTAGAAAGCAAATCTCCGGATTAGGTCAGAAATCCAAATTCCTCAACCACATTCCATAGGTTTACACTAATAGTCAAGTTTTTTTCTGTAAATTGACTCTCTCACCCCTACTCTTGCTTAAAATCGTCGAAAACACTGCATTACTCGATAGTTTCGTTAAACACTGCATAGATAAGCACTAAGCTAACTTTTTTCTGTAGATGTGTAGTGCTGTTCACATTTTCCTAATTATTCCTCGGCTTGCTGTAGTCGAGTCAAAATGACATAAAACTTGCTGCAGCTACGTAAACAGCTGCGCTCGAAGCGGCGCGGTGAAGGTATGGTCGGGCCGAAACGACGTGAATCACGAGCATAGTTGCGGTGCATTGGCGTACGCTCTCGAAGCGGAGGCAGCAGTCGGACCGTCGCGTCGCAAAGTGCAGCGATGGGTGGTGCCAACAAGGGTTTCGCGACGCTCCACCGAAGCGCCTCCAAAGACGCCGCGCCGCGTGCTTCATGTCGTTTTGACCCTACTGGAGCATTGAAAACTGCAACGACCGTTACGTTCCACCTCGACGCTTCGAGCGCTCCCGTTTACATAATTGCACAGAGCTTCACGCCGTTTTGACCTGACAACTCTTAAAGTTAAATGCAATTAGAAACTAATATTGCAAGAAAACTATGGAAAAATTCTGATAGATGACACCGAAGATGATAAGTTAAACATAAATTCTGTTAGACACAACAGAATGTTGGTCCTCGATGCGCCCTCAGTAGAAGGCAAGGGTACGGTAGTTTTTCCGTAATAACTGCCAAGAAACCAACACTCATCGCAACAGAAACATGTTATCTTCAGAATAGTACGATTTGAGCTCACTTTCCAAAACTATTTCTACCCTGAGAAGACGTCGGGGAACAAAAATTTCCGAGTAATGCATGAAGCATGAAGGCTCCATGAAGGATCAGTGGACGTAAGGAGACTCAGGTTCCTAGAGTCCGCCTGCTACGTTGAACGGTGTCGCGGTCAGAAATCTCAGCACTATATGTCCCGCTTGAATTGCCCAAGAATATAGATGAATTTCTCTCTTTTTTTTTTGTGAAAAGTCACCCTATTAAAAGGAGGCGTTTTGGTGTAAAGCATGCTCGATGATGAACAAAAAATTCAAATGAGAAGATCACATCACGCTCACATGCTCGTCAAGCACCTCCTTGTCGTCGTCACTGATGCAGTCGAGTTTCTCCTCAAGTTCTGTAAGAAAAATCTCCTCCTTTTCGGCTAGACCGAAATGTTCGTGGAATGATCGCGACGCCGCTCCACATCCAAACCATGCCCATAACACAGCCAACAGCATTGTCATCACAAATACTGCCATGATGGCGAACATCACCCAACCGAGCCGTCGATGTACAAGACACTGAAGTGAACAGATAATCGGCACATCAAAACACTTCAAAAGAACTACGCCTGTGGTCTCTTCATCTTGATGCCCTTAAATGATTTTTTGGAGAATTTTTTGCAGAGGAATGGAGCTTAAAGAAGAGCACCAGGAGAAGCAAGTTTTAGGATTGATTTGGGACAGAAACTTCCTCGCAGATGCTTCGAATTTGCGCAGACCGACTTTCATTCATTTTCAGCAAACAATATCAATTTAACGTAGTTTTAGAACCTCCTAAGGGGGCCTATTTTTGAAGTATTCAAGAGGGCGTGGGAATAGTCATCCTCAACATGTCCTGCAAACCAAGAGTATTATTTAAAGCGATTTCCAAATAAGCATGTTTGGCAGTACGTAACATGCGAACACAAATATGATCCAAAACACAACCAATACCGTTTGGATATCAAAGCAATTACTTGGAAAGGTTGAAAAGACACGGGATCTCTGCTTTCCAGTTGAACGGTTCCTGGTTCCAATTTTCAGTGCAAGTTGCTGCCTTATATAAAAACAGCAAAGGTGCATTTTTTGTTCTTGATTTGCATTTTTTGCACTTGATTCGTTTTGAGCAAGATATTCCGAAATTCTTATGTATGCCGTAAGAAGATAGTTTTTTTGACTGAGATATGCTGCATCGCGTTTCATCATTGACGGACATTAAAGGCAGCCAGCCTATCAAGGAACCGACAATGTCAGAGTATCTGCGGGCGAACATAGAGCTTGAAGAGCAGATTAGGAGTACGGGCGTAGCTGCGTTCAATTCTCCCTATCGTCCTGAAAAACGGCGTGGGAAACTGCGTTTGTACCTACGAAGTACGTGAAAACGCAACACTCTTGTGCACGTGCCGAATCCATAAAAATATTTTTTTTATGTTTTTTGAGGGGACGGAGCGTGTGCAAGGGTTAAGCGCTCAAACGCATCTCGCAGGACCAAATGCTGTTTCTACGTCGTTTTTCGGGACGATTGGGGGAATTGAGCGGGGCCTATTACACGTTCTGTACATATTTAGAAATACAAAAGATAATACATATTTTAGCAAAATTTAATTAAAGACGAATGGTGTTTAGTAGTTTTCATGGTACAGTGTTTTATCGCAATGTTTTGCACTTCCTTTTCCATATTTCAGATTTCTTAGAAGAAATATTATTAGAAATGAACAGCGAGTGTGCGTATTCGCCTCCGAACTCATCTTGTGTAAGTGTGGCGGTGATGATTACACATTGCGAGGAATAGATCAACTGGTTGAGTGAAATGTAAGTGGAAAACTGACCAGGTGACTGGGATTCCCCTTCCTGTCGTTGAAGTCAAAAAACTGAGGAATTATGATGAGCATACACAGTAGCACTCCAACCGTTGACACTACCCATAGGATCATCATCTTGTATTTGTACTGCAAAGCATTCCTGCTAAATTTCAGTTGCAGGCAGTAAACCCCCAAGATAAGAAAATGGCAACAAAAGCGGGTTCTACGCCAACAGCTACATCACCAGCCTGATAAACATTTGAACTAACCATTTCGAGCTGGTGCTGCTCCTCCTGGGTCCAGTCAAATCCCGGCACATTTTTCTTCACAGTGTCATCAAACATCCGGTAAGCTATGGGTAGAATTAGTGCGGCAGATTTGTAGTAAGCTTCACTTAAATGAAAAACTCTCCTTATATTGTAGAAAAGAGACCGCCGGCAAAAAAAAAGAAATAAAAAACACGATGTGCGAAATTCTGCACTCAAGCTTTTCCTTTAAAATCTGTGGAATCACTTGAAAGGATTGACGGACTTCCTTGTCGTGATATTAGATTAACGCTGGACAACGTCTGACATCGTTTTAGCGAATTTAGAAAAAAAAATCGGAATGCGCCGTCCTCCCTTCGAAATTCGGAATGGACGTGAAAATTATCAGAGAAACAATTATTGTAGATGGATGAGTTTATCAGAATTCAAGAACGGTAGTAAACCCTACATATCTATTTAAACCTTAGCGTGATCAGTCATTAAGGTGACGCATATGTAGAAACATCCCATTATGAAAAGTGCACACACATACAAAGAAAGCGCAAACTCATGTTATCAAACCACGTTTTCATTAGCAATCTATTATTTCTAATCGTTATTTTATTATTATTCACCAGTCTGAATGTCCGACTAAAGCCGGACCTCAGACTTTCGGTGGTTTTAGCTTCGCTCCCCTTCACTGATCAATGAAAGTTAATGGTAGTGGTGTTTTATGTAAAATTAGACTTGTGTTTTTTTAAACAACGCTTTCCTTCTCTTCTTTATATTATAAATTGAGGCGAAAGACTACGGGATTTTTCTTCTAAACGTGTCAATTTTACAATTGGAGAATATTCGACCATCAGCTGCAAACACTCCTTCGATGCCAGAATAATATAGATACAATTTGAAAGCATTACTCGAAGTATGGGCATTCCTCCTGATTTCTCCCAATGTTTATCACAGAATGATGTTTTAACATTAAATGACGTGAAAGACATTATTCTACTGATAAAGATAACGTTCCACGTCAGATCACATAAACATCTTGCTACTATTTAAGCAGCCAGTTTCTGAGAACGGTATGCTACAAATTTGAGGCGAACGAAGAAGGAAATAGGCACGCGGAGGAGTCATAAAGGTGAAAAGCAAAGAGCTCAGTGGTCACGGCAATGAAACGGCTCCAACCATCTATCTTTTGCGTCATGTACACTAAGTTATTGCGCACCAATGACCGGGTCCACCGACGCCGGTGGATCCGTAGCATATTATAGCAATCTGGCGCCGGCGCACCAATCTAACGCCGGTGGACCCGTCGCACCTCTTTCTATAGGTATCTGGCGTCAGTGGACTCGTCGCAACACATTTTATAGCTATCTGACCCCAGCTCACCAATCCGACGCCGGGTGGACCCGTCGCACCCCTTTTTTCGAATTTTGTGACACACAGACAAACACACACACACGCACACACACACAACGGACTAAGCTCGTTATTATATATCATGATATTATTCACAAACCATTTTATCATATTTTTATATTATTCATCTACATATTCTTATTATTTATTTATTCATTCATGGATACAATAGATAGCCCCCCCGATTTAAAGACATCACCCCACGAATCTACGGTACGGATTTGTGGATGGATCTACGGTATGGATTTGTGGAGGTGGTACGGATTTCAGGTGGAATATGCGTATAAGGGATCGTAGATTAAGGAGAGCGGGGTGATTCCGACCATTTCTTCCTAGTTGCCGTAAAAACGGCCCGGAAGATACGGCTTCGAGCGTTCCGGCGCGCTATTTTCTACAACGAGTTCGACTGGAGCGCGTCAGCCTTCTGCACGCGCCGCATCTTCAGGGCCATTTTTTACAACAATTAGGAAAAGATGGACAGAATCGGCCTTCCCCTCTCCATAAGCTACGATCCCGTATACGAATACTCCACTTGAAATCCGTACCACCTCAGATTCGTGGAGTGATGCATTTAAGTGATTTTAAGTTCGTAACCCTGCCTCTTTGAAATACCGCCGCTGTGATTTAGTCGGGGAACCATAATTTTTATGCACCCCATATCGATTAGTGATTAACATGCGCTGCGCAAAAACGCGAAAATGCACCACATGTTAATCACTAATCAATATGCGGTGCGAAAAAATCCTCGTTTTGTTAGTCGTTGTTGCGAGCTTCGCTACTTGACTTTGTTAGCAAATGAAGAGCATTTCCGGTATTAGTAGTAATTGCCGAAACCGAATTAACTGGAGATCGGAAGTAGGGAACAGCGTTTTGCTTCGCATTCTAACACAGCTCTTTTTTTTTCTTTTTTTTTTTTGAGAGAGAAGTAAAAAAGCTCCCCTCGATGCTGTTATTGGTGTGTAAGCACAGATCATTTGAGAAGCAAAAGTACTTTGTTTAGTTTTTAGAGTGTCAATAAACATAATAAATGTGTGATGGAGAGCAGTACTTCTAATCATGTTCTACTACTGCTAACATAATAATTAATTGCTTTTGGATGTGTTCTATACCAAGGTAGATCAAAGAAATTTTCGGATGATGATTCCCAAGAAAAATCACATAAGATCCCCGTATTTTCATGCTACAACGCACACCTTCATGAGCTTTTATTTCATCACCTGTGCCAGTTAGACCGTTATTCCGCCCATTAAACTGAGACCTCCTATTTCTGAAGAAATTTTCACGAGGTACTCTGTTAGAGCGGGTTTTTATTACGCGAACTCATGGGGTTCCATCACATAAGCAAGTAATTGTTCTGCTCCTGTTCTGCGCTCTCTGGTGCCCTACCACCGATAAATCCATAAGCATAGTGTTCTCAGAGCAATTCTTTCTTGTTGAAAAGATTAAGACAGTAAAGTTAGTAGCAGGAAATATGGGCAGTGACACAGTATGTAGAATGTAAGGATGATGAGTGCGGAATTACTCCAAAAATTAGAATTATTTGAAGTTGAACTTCTATTTGGAATAATCCGATTTTGTTCGAAGGAAAAGAGCAGAATGACTGAAACTAAACACAATCGAATACCTTATTGCGAGTACGAAGGCACAGTAGAGAAATTGAAATCCGACGAATAGAAACACCGCGTATTTGTAGTACGGTGGGAATAAACGAGAGACATAACTCATCTGAAAAAAATAGTTCAGAAATCGAGCTGACCAAAACGTGAAAGCGAGGAAATAAGAATCAACAAAATCAAAAAGAGTTCTACTCCTGAAATCGTATTATATCCACGAGAAATACTCAGCCGTCATGCCCTTCAAATATTTGGCATAGTTGTTCTAAGAGAATTTTTTTGACGTTAAACTAATACACACAAATACACAGTGACTATTCCTAGCTTTTTTCACTATTTTTAAATAAATTCAGTTTTGTCAAACGCCTCGCAGAAGTAGAGTTCCAATTTTTTTCTAAATTCATACATGAAGCTTGAGCATTCTATTCAATTAGCAGCACTGCGAAGAATCAAGCAACACTAGAAGTGCAAGTTTCAGAAGAAGGCGAAATCGACACCGAAAAGATAAAAATAGAGCTAACTCGCTTAAATGCGAGACCATGGAAGCTGGCTCCTTCAAAGAATGCCCCCCTAAATCCAACTTTGAAGTCCAAACCAGCAATTGTGCAGTTTTTCGAAGGAACACAATAGGAAGGTAGCATTAAATCCAATAAAATGACTGCAGGCTGCAAAATTGTGGCCCCCTGTTAGTAGTTCCATTTGCCCAGCATCTCTGCACACATCAATGTGACCTCCTCGAAACCGATCCCAAACACGCTCACAATCTTCTTTTGGACTACTAAGATGATGGTGATCATGATCCATGAAAATATGTGCAATGAATTTAGGATTCTGCAGCACGTCCTTAAACTGGTTAGGATTAGTGATAGCGCATTGTTTCTAGAAGGAACTCTTCTCCTTTCCCTGCGTAATGAGATCCTTCGTTTGAGCGAGCGACTCATGGAATGACTCAAAGAATCTTTGCTATATCAACCACGTCAAGAACAGGAGTGAAAAATGTATGGCATCAAAGATGTTGGAGTGAAAATTCCACAAAGAAGAGGTATCCTTCGTTTGATACATTTAACTGGGAAAATACTAAAAGAAAACAACATTTCTGAATAGTCATATTCAAAAAAGGAACAAATTCCAGCCACTATTTGAATAAGCTTTAAACGGCTTCTTCTGAGTGCAAACTAAAGAGTGTCAATACTTCCAAACCACCGAAGTTCGCCAACGACGTCTCTATCTCTATCCAGAACGAAATCTGCCGAAATTTCTAAACACGGAAAGAGATGTGCCGGCGAATGTGATCGCTGTGAAATCAGATCTCTCCAGATAAAAACAAGTCCACAGTGGCAAGCCAAAAACATGCATAGGTTGCTAATTACAAAGAAACCGCTATTAAACTAAGCGTTGACGTCAAACGTAACAGAAAACTGAAGGGAAACGTGAGATCTGCGGTCGGCCGCTTTGGGCAATGAATACTATTTAAATTTGGATTAATTCAGGCGATAGCTGCTGAAAAATGCAGACGCCAACTCTATTTTTAGACCTGCGATCAAAAATCTTGCGACGGCCCAGATTCGGCTTTGCTCTGCAGTGCCGATCTTAAGAAAACCGTGAATAGCTCGTGCATACCAGCGACACGATAGGAACAAGGTATCTCCTTGATCTCTGCTGAGCTAGATATTTTTTAGCAGATGTGTCAGAGTTTCCTCAGCACCAAAAGGCTTTTCATGAATTTTTGACGTTGGAAATGAGTAGTTGTTGATTTCACAGAGGGGACGACAGGAAGGAAACAAATATTACATTAGAATTACAGTAATGGGAAAAGGAAGTGCACCAACATAAAACAGCAAGGCACAGCTGATTGCTCCCAGTCATGTGAACAATAATCCTCTGGAGCATATGTCGTGAAAGAAAGTTGCTGAGGAACGATTTCAGCGAGATTCAAGCAAATAATCTAATAAGGGTACTTCAGAGAGAAGCAATAAGCGAGTTTTGCGTGTTAAGCGAAAAGAGAGGAGGCCGAGAAGAAGCGGAAAGGAACATGTTCGAAATCATAACTAAGTAGCGAGCTAGATGCTAAGAGTTGGAAAATGCTGTCCCCAAACTGAAAGAGGAGGAGGAACTCGAAGAATTCTGCTGGAAATTCAATCTAACGAAAGAACTCCAAATAAAGGATTACTGGAGAGCCTGCTAAAAACAGCCTCAGGAAAGCTGCCTTAGGCTCTTTTGGAATGCGGCTACAGAGGTGAATGGTTGTTGATTTCTTTGTTTACTTGATTATTCATTCTGCAATGTGCATTTCAAAGATAAGGTGATTGAGAAAGCGGACCAGGCAACACGACACTACGAAAACAGACGGAAAAAAGCAGCATAGTCGCGGTGTCCACGACCAAAATCGAAATGGATAGGAAAAACTTCTGCATAAAAGGGCTACCCGGAGAGGGAGAAGAACATCCTAATTAACGTGACAGAGAAAAGTATTGTAGGGTAAAAATGGATCGGCACCAGCACGTATTTTGATTGGTGACTTTGCGCCTGAACTCGCAGACTCCACTTTCATCCTAGTAGTGACTAGCATATAATTTCGCTAGAAAATTCTAAGACACTCTCTTCATTTTGCTCTATGGAGTTATGCAAACCAACGGAGAACTTCTTAAGATTCTACCTTGTTCTCCATTCTCTAGCAGTACGTTAAAAGAAGTCTCACAAGCAACAAAGAACAAAGTTCTCACTTTTCAAGGAAACACGGTTGCGACGAGGGCAATACGATTCAGAGTGCTCAGTCGGTGAATAGGAGTCAATAGATTGGACCTTCTTGAGATCCGCAGCTTAACGAAGAGCGGGAGCGGGGCTGCGAAGAGAGCAGAACTCAAACAACCGGGCCGCGATAACATCGTATAATGATAACGCCAAAAATTGAGTCAACAATTTTGCTACTGATAAAGCCGCACACGGCTGGACAGCCGCTAGGAAACCCGTAAACGGCACAACAGCAGAACGCAGCTGCTGCAGGAAAAGTGCATTCCTCGAGAGATCCTTAGATGACGGTAACCATCTTGTTTTTGCAAGATTCATCTTGCATTTGCATGGCTTCGTTCCCGTAATCTTCAAAGGCTTTGGACTTCCCATCCTTCCCACCATCGTTGCAGATGTAGTATATCTTGAAAATAACGTCTATCAGGTATAAAAAGTTATTTTCAGGGTTTCTTGAGCTTAGCCTTGAAAATGGGTCATGTCTTATTCACCTATGATTTCCTATTCAATTCACACAATCGAGCTGTTTATCTTACGCTAATAAACACAATGTACAGAAGACACATTGTAAACACGAAGGGCGTTGATAACACTCTTCGCATTAGCGAGACGGAAATGAGACTGGAAAGTGGGCAATTAGCACTAAAAGGCTATGACTTACCCAAATGATCTGAAACACAAGAACAAAATTACCTAATGGTGATCTGTAAATTCCAGCCATAGCCACTCGCTGCTTTGAGCAGAGGCTGGAATTTTAAGTAAAAAGGATCACAAAATACCGAGGAAAAGTACAGCAGAAATAACAGGCGGGAGTCAGCTATTTGCTGGATTGCTGCCTAATTTCGAGGCGTTTTATTTCGATTAAATATTTGCTCTCGAATAATATTTTTCTCAATTTCAAATATGTTATTTATGTAGCTCTATAGCTCTGAACCCCTTCGAGTGAACGCTTTTTTGAATTTCTACATTAAACTTGAAATAAAGTAAAAAAGGTTTTCAGCTTTTAAAAGTTAAGAAGTACCGAGACGAAAGAATTGAGGTTTCCGACACATTTTTCTTGTTCAATTCAGTTTGGAGGAGTAAGAGTGAAAAAGAAACTAAGAAACATCTGTAGTGTTTACGGATACGATGTCATTGGTGAAACAACAGATACTTCAGTGTAAAAACACACTTTTCAAAGTGACGAGAGCACTTATTCGAAAAAACCCCATTGAAATAAAACTGAAGCCAATTAAACAAGAATCCGGTATGAAATGGGCTCTTAGTTGAGCCGTATACCTGAGCTGCCACTGCAATTGACTTTTCCAGTTGCGCTGCCAAAGAAATAATGTTATGAGTTGATGAGAAAAACGGCATTCCGCTAGTTTTACTTCTTAGCCAGTTACCATCCACAGATGCTCACAGGAAAAGATTTTGGGTACACAAGAACCATGACGGAAAAAATTGCATTTGATATAATACACGCAATATTGGTATTCAAAAAATAGAGCAAGAAATAATTTCCACAGTCCTTTTTATCCACCACATTGTTTTCCTCTATTCATTAACGAGGCATTCATTGCTTCAAGCAAAAAAACAAGCACTTTGATTAGCACAGATTTCCTGCTTACGAGTTTATTATGTACGAATTCAACTTTTCTTTCTCGACTCCGAAACCGTAGCTGATCCTTTAAAAAAAATTAAGGCAATTAGTAAAATGGTAGTGAATCTCTGTGAGAATGGATGGAACTGCAAAATGTGAAATATTTTCGCCTAGAAAAGCTCTCTGCACTTGATACGAAGAAAGAGAAAGGGAATGTGCTCTATAAAAGAGAATAGCAAAGGCAAATTATTCCCCGTTAATTAAGTATAACTAACGTTACAATAGCAATATCTTATTAATGACATGGAAATGAACATAGAAGCTGATGCAAAAAACCATAGAGCTCGGGAAGTAATTTCTTAGAAACAATTGATGTGCAGTGATGTTGATTAGTTGAGAAAGGAATGACGGAAGATTAAAATTCGACATATTCTAGGGATGTGAACGTAAAATGTAGTGCGATAAAATGCTACAATATTCACCAAAAGAATGGTGATTAGGCATCTTACATTTTATTATTTATTATTTTTTGTTATTTTCAATAAAACAAGAACAGATTTTTTGTACTGCGTGCAATTGTACTTAATGAAACTCCCATTTCAATGGAAAATTTTCCGAGAATTCGCGTTGGAGTCAAATACAAGTAATCATTCAGTTGCTTAAAATCCATGTGTAAAATTTTCTCTCAGAAGATGTCAGCTGTTATAATTCTACGCTCCGAGTATGGTTGAATAAGAAAAATGACAATAAAGCGGTCACGTATTTAAAACTATGGGAAACATTGCAGCAACTTTTTTACGCTGTCGCAATGAAAAATCGGGTTTTTGTTGTAATGCAGCCAAAAAGACAGAATAAAGCAAATCTGAAACAGAGAAATAACTTATTTCTAAACAGAGGAGAAAAATACAATACTTACCCACATACGTAGACATTTCTCTCTTTTGCTTAATAAACAGAAAATGTTACCTATAATGTCTCGTCGCATTTTTCTAATCGGGCGAATTGTACAAAATGATCGAAATTCTCTCGAAAAGCATTCAACGAAGGAGTGGAGCCATAGCTCAACATTCTGTCCCATTTGTAGAATACACTGAGTAACACACTCCGTTTACACTGTTCTCCTCTCTTATATATGTCAAAAACATATCGATTTCAGGAAGTAAATTTAGCTGTAGGACAAATGAATCCATAAATAAATGGATGTCTTTTTTAAGGAATGATACCATTTTTTAAGGATAGATAGATATTTTTAAGGAAAGATAGATAGGAAAAGAAGGACCTTTGTCGAGCATTCGCCCAAGTTTCTTAGTTAGAAAAAGTTTTGTTACTAATGTACTCTCAAAAAAAAAATGACGAATATGCCAGAAAAAACGGGCAGCCTCCAAATTCTGACCACAACTGTAAAATGCCTGAAGGAACAACATGAAAAACGTAAAATCTACCCAAATATACATTAAAATTCGAATTGGAATGAAACCAGAAACTAAGAATAAAGCATGATAGTCATCTTTCTTTGCGGATCACAAAAAAAAATGACCTCCCGGCATGTCAGAAATCCATTGACATTGAAAAACTAGCAATGTTATTGATGGGGTTGTAATTTCTCGACTAAAGCAACAACGGTATCGCATCGCTCAAGTGATGAAAGACTCATTAGGAGCAATGAAGACATCGATTTCTTCGAAAACAGCACGAAAACAATGATCTATACTGATTTTTTCCTCACCGACGATTCTCAGTCGCTATGGATAGTCGTGCAATGTTAGCGAATGAAAAATTCAACAGAAAAAATCCAGCAATAACTCTGCCCATTCTCACAGTTCTATTTTTCAACATGACGACGTATGTGTAGAATAAAAGAGAGAATGGCGGCGAACGGGTGTAAATCAGCGTAATACACATTGCATAGCGATCGTCGAAGGAGAAATGGATAAAATATGTGATAAGGAAATAATGGATAGGCCCAATTGATGGACGTGAAGACAAAACGGGTGGCGATCGAATCGGAGAGAGGTAGATCAAAAGTCGCATAGTGGTCGGCGCATGTTCATCTTGCCCAATATTTTACTTTTTACAGTCATTGTTTATCAAAGGAGAAGACGGAAAACGCATTGTTTTGACATTTGTCGCATCGAGTAAGAAATCATTTCTGATCGATAGCAAACAAACAGGAGATTCAAACGACAGTTCGCTGCTGCGCTTTTGGCGAAGATTAGGCAAATTTCCCACGACCAAATGCATGTCGTCAATGACGAATGCGCTTATGCCGTCTGGAAATAGTATAACAGTAGTAGGTGAACTCAAATTTCTGTGTGCTCACAGTCTTAGAAGCGGAAGGATCGTTCGCATTTTGTGATGCTCACGGCGATGTTTTTCGCGTCATTAACACCTGATATGGGCCTACATACTGCACCCTCAGCGTTCACGCAACAAATTACCAATTAGCTGGGGCACGACCTCCTCTCACCCCACGACTACCTTATCATACCCACCTGAAGAGTGTGTTCTATTTCTGTTGAGGATTCTGCCGATCCCCATCACGTACACATTTCTACAAGCAGATTGAAAGGGAAAAACAATTCTACAATTTCATCTCATTTACGGTGGAATTGTACAAATTTTATAATTTTACATTTTTAAATCTACATTTACATTTTACAAAGTCATTTCTAAAATTGGGTTGAAGAAGACCCATTTCAATTTTCCAGATTACACGAATCTAGATACATATAATGTATTAAATTCCTTTATAAATCTACGAGCACATACAGATTCGACAGCTGACATTTTAAGCTTTCCTCTGGAGAGAAAAACCTCGAGCCATTTTTTCCATCGATTTTCGTTTGTGTAATATTTCAACAGTACAGACGATTATTTCTTCCTTTCTTGAAATGTTCTCGAAATCTTGAATTCTATAGATTTCAGCTGTTTTTTTTTTGCAAGAAAGATTAAGGAATTATTTGTGAGCTTACATTAAAGTGCTGATGTGTGCATTCATCAGTTCTTATATTTTTATGAACGATAATACTTTAATACTTTTATTTAATGAAAAAAAACTAACAAGCGAAAATATTACACCACTCTAATAATACTTGATAGTTAGATCTAGATTTTGTAATTAGAAAAAATCAAAACCAACTTGTTAGTATCATATCTTAGGTGGAATTGTTTGCACCACTAGAAGTCGGTCGACCAGTAAAAAGGGGCAGATTTACTCCAGTAAATCTAACAGGCTGCCAATGCTGCCATAGAAAAACCGGTGCCATTGTGCGGCGTCTGAATGCTCTATAACGCAATGCAGCTCGTTAATCATACCCTCACGCTAATTCCTTGTGGTACGACGCGTGAAGGTTTAAAACTCAAAGAGCAACGTACAACATGGGTGCGACTATTCTTGGATTAATATGTGTGAATGTCAATCTTCATCCTAATCAAATTGACGAATTAGATGTTATGGGATGCTGCTAACGTAGCAGTTGTGCATGTGTTTCTCCGGAAATTCACGTTCATCCCAAAAATGTGAGTGCTTGCAAGGATTCCGAGCAGTTCCGCTCACCGTTGTTTTCACACATATTAGAACAACTCAAACAGCACCAAAACATCTCGGCCAACAACAGATTCCCAATTTAAAAAAAAAATATTTCACGCCAAAATAGCGAAATTCAGAAAGAAAATGTTACGAGAGACTATGCAACTGCCATGTTATAAGTAAAAATGAATGATAATAATTTTCAGACTCTCTCAATCCAATGGATATCTCAAAAAAGTGGTCTTTCATGTTCTTAATAGAGTTTACGATGGTGTTGATTGAAATAAATGCCTAAAAAATGCGTAGCATCTATAAGGCCCTCTACAGTTCTGCGGTGTTTAGATTTTAAAGTGTACTTTGCTATTTGATGTATGTATTCCATGGATTTTCCACGAGAACAGAAAAGAGAGGAGCAAGAAGACCAAGAAACAGCTATCGGCCGGCCGCTGATGTTGGAACTCGACTGAAAGAGTGGGCTGGAAGTTGAAAGAGAACTTTATTTGCGATTGTGGCGCCAGAAAATGAGAAAGGTTTTGTTCTACGCTGATCTTCTCTCAAAACCTAACAAACAAAATTTATAATAGGATTTCTACTTTCTTTTTTCTAAGGTGTTAAAGGTAAAATAAGATGTGCTTAGATCGGAGAGGCGTGTTGTCTCAAGGAGTTGGGAAGATTAGACAGCAGAAAATCTTGTGATAAAAACTATCTGGAGTACCCAAATGCACAAGTATGTATATATTGTATTAGCGCTTCCCACCACTGCAATACTAAGCCGGAGCATGAAAGAAGGGCAAGTGATCCCGCCAAGTATACTTTCATTTTAGCGAGTCCTCCTCCGCACCTTTTTGTAGTTTTTTTTTTTTTGAGAAGAAGAGATGGAATTGAATGCTGGGGGTGTGACCGGTAAGATACGAGTTTTTTTTTGTCAGCTTAGTTGTCACGTTTTATGGTTAGCTAAGAGATTTCGGAAGATTAAAGGACATCACATTAGATCCATCTCTTTAGACTGTGAGTTTTAAGCACATAAAACCCAAATAGCCAATTACTCGGAGAAAATGAGAGGTTTCTTCTTCTTCGGCTTTTCGTGATTTATTATTACAAAGCAGCATTGCAGCACATATGCCAGTGCTGATTTGAAAATCGCATTAAATTGGTAATCGTACATGATCTGGGTCAATTCTAACAAGCTCTGGTTATTTTATTATTCATTCCGGGTTTAGGACTCTTCCTCTCTTCACATGCAGAAGCATTACAGCTTCACAGTAGAATTCCTAAACTGCCACACGTAAATAGATATTTCAGAAGTTGATTTTAAAAGATATATGCATAAAAATGCGCTTGCTTAAGCATTTATACACATGAATATGTATAAAAATGTAAATATTTTGTTGTTCGAGCATATGGTCTCTATTAGATTGTTAGAAAAATAGAACAGATTTTTTGTTACAAGTACTTCCACACAGTAGCGCCGTCAACTTCGTCTGTGGTCAAATACGACCAAGTGTTAACAATAATTAACGTTAACTTTCTTGAACGAGTAAATTTTTCAAAAACGCTAGGTTTATCATTCCACAAATGTTTGTTATTTGAAGCAAATTAGAAGGATAAGAAAATTCGACAAAACGCGAATAGCTTGAAATAGATTGAAACCGGAAAAATCGGCTCCCAGTAGTCAAATTTTTCGCGGAAACTTCAGAATGATGGATGTGTTCAACTTTCGAACGATGCAGTGCTTGAAGTACTATGAAAAAACTGACGAAAGCCACCTAAATCTGCAGAGTCTTCGTTGGGTGTCGGCCACTTGAGGGAGACCAAAAGACGTCTAGGCACGTGCCACTTTACCAACACGGGAAGGGGCAGGACTACGTAGTATAATTGAGATCTAACAGGTCATAGCACTAAGTTATGCTTTGAAAAATTGCATCGTTTTTAACAGTGAACACTAGAGCAGATCATTAGGGCAGTTCATCCTTTCTTCCAAGAACTGGAGATTTCCCCGCATGATTTCAAACGAAGAAGTAGTTTAACAATGAGAAGAAGAGGAGGAAGATTACTGCAGGAGTAAGACTAAAGGTGAGTGCGGTAAAGCCACAAGAAATGAGGAAGAGAATTAAGGCGTAGCGCTCGCAACCAGTCTTTCGTAAGACGCTTGGTTGGCAGCAGAAATCCTCCGGATGAATTCAATATTAATTAGCTGACAACACGTTCAAAATGGGACAAGCAGCGAGTTCTCGACAACGCATCGATTACCGGCTAAGAAGTACATTAATCTCATGTGCGCACTATGCTCTAGGATCGATCGACTGCCCTGGCGACAGGTCGAAGCACATCCCTACTGCTCATCTGCTCCTACTTAGACTGACTCAAAGTTTTGCTCACAACCGCTCGTTTACGAACTCCGCCGCAAAGAGCGCCTACAACAAGAGCTACAAAACAGTACACTGGATTGAGCGAGTTTTGATCTCAGTCATGGAAATAAAATAAGCAGTAAAATAAAAATAAAATAATAAATAAAATGAAATAATAAATAAAACAAAATGATAAATAAATAGATGGACACTCGAAAAAAAGAATGAACTTAAGGAAAATTCTGTTTGTGGAATTAAGTCACAAAAAATAACTGAACTGAATAAACTTCTTCTTTCTGACTTCTTGAGAAGATACAAAACTATTTGAAACAAAAAATGTGCGAAAAACACGAAAGGAAACTAAATTAGCTAGACCTAGATTCCCTGATAACGAGAGCTATCAAACAAAGAACCCGGCAGCTGAAATCCTACTTCACTACATTGAAAATTTTTTACTGGACTGTGATGATTTCTTCATCATGTTTATCATATAGCAAATAACACAATATTTCACAAATATTTTCTATTCATTGCGCATATCTCTGCTCCACAGATCTTAAATGTAGCATCGTAAACGAGGTTTAGTAGTAGAGGATAAATGAAAAGTGCAAGACACATTCGTGAAGTTTTCCTTGCTGCAAAGAACGAAGAAGGATAAGTGTTATGCATACAGAAGATTGGATTTTTTTCTTCTTTTTCAGATGTAACTCCCCCCACCTCTCCACCCCCTCTGCTATAAATTCAGTTTTAAACCAACCGTGATTAGCATTTGGATTTCCAGAAAGAATTATTCAGCATCTTTTTCTAAACGATGACGGTGAAAATGAGCTCTGATAGAGTGAGTGAGCAGGTGATTTATGTACGTTCCACCTACTCTATTTATTTCTTCAAATCAAGAAAGAATTGAATCATAAACTTTTCGAATGATTAGGCGCAATTTATCTCCACACAAGCATAGAAGAAAAATTACGGCTAGTGAATCAAAAAAATCTTCTATTGAATGATGCTATTTGTTACCAGTTACAACGCAGAAGCGACTGTTGTTGAGGACACAGATTAGTTCCAAAGCAATAAGTCTAATAATACAGTTGATCAAAACCCCACATATTTCCATAAATAGCTTCTCAAGAATAAGAAACTCACAAAATGTTTTTTAACAATATTGAAATTTCAAACTCATCAGCTTTGAAGCGATTCTGAACAAGCGCTATGAAAGTGAATAAATTGCATTACAAAGCAGAGAAAGACGTCTGTCGTTTGAAAAAGCACTGCTTAACGTGAAAGAACGTTATCTGAAGAACAACAATGATATATCACATCTCTGAGTTTTAAATACGAGGACTTCCGAGATATTCGCCCCTTTTTTTCAAAAAGGAGAAAGAAATCCAAAGCAGATGGCGAACAAGAAGTTAGCGTAAAATATCGGTCGAACATTATAAGCAGTACTTATAAGTAGGACACTGAAAATTTACTCTCTTTCAAGAAGTTGCTAAAAATCCCGCCACCCTATAGGAAATTTTCGCAGCTTCATTTATATTCCCATCAATAGATGTGTTATCAGGAAAGGTGAAGGCAAAGTGAGGGAAAAATAAGTGTCCAGGAAGTTACGGAAATTAAAGAAAGGACGTTGAGAGTAATTGTGTTGTTAATTGTTAATTAATCACTGAATAAATGAACAACATTAATCATGAATAAAGGAACAAATTGAAGCTTGCCTTCCTCGTCTTTTTCTTGTCCTACTACTTTTTCTTCTTCCTATGCTCAATTATTTACTTCCCGACGTTCTAATGACTTCTCATGTCGGTTATTCTCCTATCGGTAGACAATAGCACATTATGTTAGAAAAATATGAAGTGAAGTGCATCTGAAAGAACGCTTAAAGCACCGTTGTTTCCAGGAAAGGGAGGATGAGGGAGAGATCGTGTGAACAGGGATTCCATCCGTACATGAGTAACTATCAGGACTTCGCTGATCCTTGTGAGCTTAACTAGACCATCTTTTAGCTTTCAAGAAACTAACGTATGGCTCTTACTGAAGGAATGCAATAAGTACATACATAATATCACAGAGCTCATTGTTAGACATTTCTATCCTCCTCTTTAAAGTTTCTCCCCTATCTCTAGATCATAATAACTTCGGCGTTAATTTCCATAACGGATCTACATGATTTTCGTCTATCATACATACATGGGTGGGTGTTAGCGCAATTAGTAAGTAGTTCTGCTGGCTGATCGATGGTTCAAAATCGCCCTAGTGCCAACCAGGCCTTTCGATTCAAGATTCGCTTTTCGATTCGGTTCAATAAATGGGTACCAAACATAATCTGGGATGATTACAGTTCTTGTGTAGACGTGATATGAAAGATGATGACCTCTACATATGCAGGTGAAGACGTGATCTCCACTTCGTAAAGAAAAAAAAACGCGAATAGAATTCGAAACAGAAGTAACCGTAGAACCATAAGAATAATCGGAAAGTTAAGATCTACAGTAAACTGATTCAAATTACTGCAGAGAAAAGGACAACGACAACAACACTCCGATGATATGCTGATAGTGGTCTAGCGTTCTTTCGTGACAATATGCTGAGCGGGCGTTGGGATTGAGTCCAAGATTACAGCGACCAAATGTAACAGTGGAAGAGCAGTTGCCCGTCCATGGCGCAACATTCTCAGTGGTCATCTGGTGATGGATTAAGGACATCCTTCAGTCCAAAAAAAGTTTGTATGGGTATTAAGTCATCCCTTGTGATGAAACTGCTGTTCACATGACTGTGCCTACAACTCTCCAGAAAAATCAACTCAGCTTTCATAGACATTTCCTCAGCACTGGAAAAGGTATCAGGTAGGAAGCAGCAATGATTATTCATGTGATCTGCATGCAGTCACATGCGGTCGTGTGGCAATTACATACATATGCTAGTACACGAAGCCAATTACTGCTACTTCGATCTCTTTCAAAAAAGTTCAATTGTCTCTTGGATGTGCACAGGTTTTGGTGACAGAACGGGTATGTTCGACCATTTCTGAGCCACGTCTAAGAATTACGCGAGTGGCACGCTTTAAGAAGAATGTACAGACTATCTATTAGCGAAAGATGGGTCTTAGTGTCTGAAATAAAAAAAAAATCAAAAATATAATATTCCGATGAGAAACTCACAGCTATTTCTCTTAATTGTTTATAGAACTCCATTTTTAACCAACTTCAAACTCATAGAAAGAGAATGAATATAAAGGGTTTTTGCATTGTTGGTGGATATGTACGTAAATGACGAAAGCACACAAAATACAGAGCAGCAAAGGCTTGTTCGGATGCATTTTGATCTTGACGGATTCCAAAACTTTCGCAATTAATTTCATTTTCAACTACCGCTACCGAGAGACACGGTAGTTCATCTCCTCTGAGGATTTCTACGAACATTATCAGGCGTTTGCTCTGATACGCACCCAAATTGACATTAGACAATAGGAAATGCATCTTTTGTGCTATCAGACGTTGTTCTTATTAATTTCCCAAGAAAGTGGTAACTGTCACGAGAAAATGAGCTAATAAAATGGAACTAATATGCTAAGAAGAAAATTTTGTAACTTGGTATTCTGCTGGCCCGAAATTCTGCCATCTAGTCATTCTTTATTTCAAAATGTGATGGAGATGACATAGCACAACAAAGGAATTTAAATTAATATGATATGACCTGACGGATGTAGCGCAGTCGGTAAGAGCCCCGCTGTGGCCGCACGGTCGGAGGTTCGAAACCTTAGTGGGAACTAGGTCCTTCATCCCTCCGAGGTCGAAAAATTGATACCACACTTGTCTGAGAGGATGAAAACACTGACTTGATACCCCGTAATTCAGCTGGGCCCCGGAAGTCATTGTATAGGTCATTCATTCATTTTCAGTCATGGCATCCTAGGTGAATTGATACGCCAGAGACTTTATCCTTAATCCTTTCAATGTGACATGAACACGAATTAATATGATTATCGAATTATTTATCATTATAAAGAACATTGCAATATCCAATGTCGCATCATCACTGCTACATATGAAACGATCTGAAAGTGCGGGAAACGGTAAATGTGTGGGAATAAAAAAATAAAAAAAATAACGGAAAGAATGTGGGCTTATATTTCAATGTAAAATCACGGAAGAGTTGTGCTCAAGTGAGATCCGGGATCGCGAAAGGTCCAAGCGCAATGGTTGCTTGGCGCAGCTTGGACTTGGTGCCTCTGACGCTGTTGGTTGATTGTTACTGCTGCGAGAGTGTAGTTGTAATGGATGCGATCAAGTGAACACCAAACGATTCGAGAAGTTCCTGCACCAATGCATCATCATTGTCGGTCACCACGCGAGCTGCACTTATCCTCAGCGTTTATCGTTGACAGCTGCGAACAGGGCCAAGCGTGGCGATGGGACACGACCCTCCGGAATAAGAAACCCCCGCCCCCTCTTTTTTCTCTTCCTCCAACACTTCTGCCACAGTTATCGGTTTCTGCCATTCAATATATTGGAGATTTCGTATGTTACGAAAAAACAAAATCGAAAATTAGCCGAGGAACAATAGACAAATGTGAAATTCGGTAGTTGACAGGAGCTAATTAACACCAAGTAGTGGAAATTTGCTGAAATGTTGTTGAAATATTGCTATCAAAATATTTCCTTTTTTATTCTATTCTACTTTCTTCTAAAATCTATTGAATATTTTTAAACACAGGGCGGGTGTAGTGTAGCGGTTAGAGGTTCCGCTTCCTGCACGACCGATCGGAGGTTCGAATCCGCCCTACTGCTCACCAAGCCTTTCATCCCTCCGAGGTCGATAAATTGGTACCAAACTTGTCTGGGAGGATAAAAACACTGACTTGACACATCGGCTAGCCACCGCAAGTCATTCTGAATTGAAGTGAATGTGGGGCGCATCCCAAGAGGATCGATTAACGCCAGAAACTTTGTCCTTTATCTTTTTTTTTCTGAACACTAAGTAAAGCACGTAGTGCGACAAAAAAGAGAAGAGTCAGGTGAATAGGTCGAATTACAGAGGAACGTCAAAAAAAAAACGAAAAAATCAACATTTTGTCCTTACAATATGACAATACGTAGGACGACGCAGGTTCGACACTCCGCTGAGTCAAATTTTTGCAAAAGAGTTATGAACTTGAAACCACTTTTAAAAGATGAATAATTTAGTGATGTGTTGTTTTCAGCAGCTTAAAAGTGGATTTATTGGAATTTAATGACCAAAAAACCTGAGATTCTGTGCACATTGTTAGGCTTGTAGGATCGCGAAGAAGTTTGTCATAAGAGAACCAGAAGAAAAAATTCAGTATTTTTTTTCAGGGTAGAAGGTTCGCTTTAGCAAACAGTCTTACCACTGTTTTTTCCACCTCCTAGTTTTTCTAGAATTTTGATGGAACAAAGATGGGAAAATTGGCATTTTTACTATCTTTGTCCCGTCAAAAATTTGGAAAAACGGCGAGACCCTGGAAACCGAGTGATAAAGCATGCGACAGAGAAAATCCTCATTTATAAAATAGTGGAAGATGACTTGCTTCGCGCTAAGTTACTCTGAGTCACTGAGTTTTATTCAAAATAGCATACCTTCCAGCGCGCGAGTAAAAAGTGGGATTTCGCAAGTTTTCCCATTCCAGAAAATGGAACGGCGTTTTAGAAATCGCCCATATATTCAGATGGGGGACTAAGAAAATCCTTAGGTGCAAAATTTCTGCTTTCCGAACCATCGGGTTAGAATTTAGATGGGACAAATCCAAAAAAAGTTGGAAAATTTTAAATTTTGTTCCATCAAAATTCCAAAAAGAATAGTAGGTGGAAAAAATAACGATAGCGATGACAATTTTTAGAGCAAACCTTCTTCTCTAAAAAATTACCTAAATTTTTTGTTTAGTCCTCTTATGACGAAGTTATTCGCAATCTTCCTGACTTAATGTGAACAGAATCTGTGCTTTTTCGTCATTAAAGTCCATTAAATCCAATTTTAAGCTGCTGAAATCTATGCATAATTAAATATTTTCATCTTCTAGAGGTGGTTTCAAGTATCTAACTCAAAAATTTGACTCAGCGAATCGTAAAACCTGGATCGTCCCACTGTTACATTGTCAACTCGCTGTACATTTTCAAAACAAAATGTTGAAGCTTCCATTCTGTCCTACTGCTGAAAACAAATATAATATTTCCTTTTTATGTAATCATTTAACATTATCTATTGTTTCGTATCGTTGTTATGTATTGTTTATTGTATTGTTTATTTTGCAACTCTGTAATTACCTAATACTACGTAACATTTTGTCCTGGTTATCATGTTATCCCATTTACTACCTCCCACCGCAAAATCCCATCACACGTTTAACCTCGGCTGCGAATATGTGTGAAGTACAGAGATGTCGAATGCTTTCTGCACTTTTCTTGGTTATTATTGTTGTATTCTCATGTGCTTATTTATCATGTGAGCTTGCCTCGTAGAGTTTAACACCACAGAAGCTTTAAGCTTAAATTGAGAGAAAGACAACAGGACATCTGAGCAGCGCTGAAGAGAGCTACAAAGATCTTCATCTTCCTCTGCCTTAAAATTCAGTATAGCGAAGGAATTTTAAGGAATTTTTCCTACTTTTTGGAGGTTTGGTAGATGTATCGCCAATCAAAAGGATGTACCCTTCAACAGCGCAAAAACAACTGTTGGCAAGCAGTGGCCTTTAGAAGAAATGTTTTATTCATGTTTCTATTTATCTTGCCGATTATCAGTGCGAAGCAAGACCCAACATTGTTAACAGTCTTTACTACAGCTGATGTTCGGGCGTCACCTAGTTATCTCTTCCTATGTATTATTAGAGTGTTCGGAAAGTATCTGCCGAAATACGGCAAAATTTCAAAACAACACAACTTTTTAACAACATTTTATTATTCGACGAAATAATCTCCATCAACATCGACAACCTTCTGCCAACGTCTCACAAGATTACGGATTCCTTTGGCGTAGAACTCCGGCGACTTGGAGGCGAAGAAAGCCCGAAGGTCATTTTCGAGTTGGTCACGATCATCGTAGCGCTTCTTTTCCAGATGATGCTGAAGCGATCGGAAGAGGTGGTAGTCGCTCAGGACCAGGTCCATTCGAGCTCCAGAATTTTGCGGGAAGTCTTCTTTGCGATGTGAGGGCGCACGTTATCGTGCAGCAGACGTTCTCGAGCTTCGGGTGCTCCTTGCTCATCTTGTCGGCCAGTCCTGCATTCTTGCTGGTCTCGTCAGAAAACTCGGCAGTAACTGTCGTGTTGTTCGGCAGCAGTTCGAAACGGTAGATTCCATAAACTCCCCACCAGACGCTCAGCATTCTTCTCATGGTTTTGCATTTCACGAAAGGATCCGGCATTTCATCGCCAGCGCACCACGCACGTTTGTGGGTGTGGTTGACCTAGAGGACCCATTTTTCATCTCCAGTGACAATGATGTCCAGCCAGTCGAATCTGCTGCTTCTGGAGAGCAGCTGAGTGTTGCAGATGTCCAGACTTCTTTGGCGGTTGCGTCGCTCAATGCATGTGGGAGCATCTGACCGAGCTTTTTCACCATTCAGAGAAATCGCAGTCCAATGCTCACGGTGGACAGCGAACAGCCAAGACTGGCAGCAAAATACCACACACCTTCATATGGATGTTGCTCCGCCAGACTCTTCAGTTTGTCGAACGATATTGCAGTCGGTCGACCAGAATGGAATTTCTTGTTCCCGGCTTTGAAACGCCAGAACCAGGAGCGCACAGACCGCTCAGAAGGAGCTTCAGTGCCGAATACTTAACTTATGTTTCGATGGGCTTCAGCAGCGGGGTGGCCAGATTCGAACTCGTAAAGGGGTACGTGCCGGATATGGGTGGGATGTTCGGCCATTATAGGATGGAATAGGCAAGGAAGGGGGAGCCGGATATGTTATGTGCATATAAGCGGTAGTGTCCTTATATAATACATCTAAAACGGGGAATTCCAGAACATCTCAAAAAATGTGCGCTATTGCGAAATTTTCATCAGATACTTTCCTAACATCCTAATACTTCAAAGGTCACCAGAAATGGCCACACTTAAGATCAAAGTCAAACAAAGCACTACATAGAAGAGGAATAGAGTATAGGAACAGGGGAATCTTCTGATCCACTCAAAAACCAAATCGAGCTCAGACGCAGCAGAAAAAAATATGGAGGATTGAAAAATTTTGGAAGGGAAGGAGAGGTAATAAACTCGCAATGCAAGCACCAATGGATTGCCAGGATTTTCGATGACTTATTGCAAGAACAAATTAATGTCTTCCAAAAACCTTCCACTATGGCTGAATATCATCGAAGAATACAGGATTCAGACTACAAGAATCAAATTTACGACGCTACTACTCTATAGCATATCCAGATGATATGTCAATATGTATGTGTAACAATCAGAGTTTGACTACAACTAAGCGTATTGCATGCTAGACTTGGAAAAGGAAAGACATAGCAAAATGTTCTCACTTGCGCTTAAGTGTGGAAAATTCTCAGCTCTTGAGAATACAACGCTTCGCTGAATGATTATTAACGAAAACAAAACCTGCAAAGGATCTGTAGAAATTCAAATCTTATCTAAAATGGACGGTGTTGCAACTCACAAAGTATGACGTTAGTAGTACATGCATAGATTCTACTCATATTCTGAGTAAAAATTTTAATTAATTGTTGTCCGAAAGAAAGTTCAAGAGAAACGATTTCAATGCAGTTATTAATTACAAAAAATTTGAATTAGGTCTCTACCCTCATAACTTCATCATCGATTCAAGCAAACACTTCCGGTCAAAATCAGGACTCTCCAAGAATCAGTTTTATAATCAGTGAAGTTAAAATTTTGTATTATGAAAAGTGAATCATAGACGCCACCAGCCCTCGTGGCAGGGGTCAACCCTTTTAACGCCTGAAGAGCAGCGCAAGCGGAAGATGAGGACTCTTAAACATCAGCTCGACTACGTTCTGGCGAGGAACATTTCTCAGTCAGATATTCGAAAATCTAGAGCTGTTTGGTACATCAAGTTCGACTCTGACCACCGTTCAGTTCTTCTCAGCTTCAAGCTAGAGTCGAACTTGATGTTACAGTTTCACAAGAGAAACAGAGAAGCTCTTCTGCAGCCGAAAATCGATGTGTCTATAGATGTTGGAGTACTGACAGGGAGGAGACTTTATGATGCCGATTCCTTTACAAAGTGCATCCAGGACGCTACAAAGGAAACGCTTCTAGGGCCGAAGAAGAAGTTCGCTTTTGTATCCAGAGAGACGAGGTTCACGTATAATTCTGTATGTGCAGCTCACAATACTGGTGATTTCAACCATGAAAAGCATCTGAGAAAGAAGTTGGGTCGTCAGCTGCAACAAAATTGCAAATACCAATGCTTATCAAGAGCTAAGGAGTCCGGATAGAGTGGGAGAACAAGAAAGAGCGGAAAGCCTATGCTTTACTAAAACAGACCTCAACACTGCCAATGGAGTGACTGTTCGTAAGTAACCCTTTCAATGTGGAGGGAATGCTACAATACCTTCCTGGACCCCGTCAGCTCCTGAACTCGAGCACGTAGACACACGCAGTTAACGAGGAGCCATCGAGCAAGTGGGAGGTTTTGATCTGTATGAAAAGATCTATTAAAATATGAAAATGGAAAATCTGGTGGAGACGACGGAATTAAAGCAGGAGTATCTTCCTCCCGTCTGGAATTCGTGAGATGACAAAGATCGTCCGTCCAATATGGATAGAAGAAAGGTTGCCTGACTCGCGGAGACACGCTTTCATAATTCTCTACACAGGAAATTATCCGTCACGGATCCTAGGAAATATCGGGGAATATCATTGCTGCGTGTGATGTACAAGTTCTTGGAGGGGATTATCCTGGACCGAATTATCAAACACCGCAAAGAAACAACGCGCGACGAGCAAGGTGGCTTTCGTCCTCGCCGATCCACGACTATGGTATTCGAAGCCAATGCATTTAGCGTTTCTGGATTAGAAAGCCGCTTTCGACTCTCCTCATCGAGGCCGTCTTCTCAGCGCGTTCCAGGCGGATGGAATACCAGAAAAGTTCGTTAGCCTGCTTGATGACATGATTCAATGAACAGTTGCTGCAGTTCGAGCACCAGCCGACTGTACAACACTGTTTGAGGTGGTAACTGGAGTAAGAAAGGGAGCAGTGGCAGTACCCTTCCTGTCCAATTTCGCCATCGACCACATTATGCAATGAACGGTAGATCAGTGTTCTGACGACATCGTCTTAGCACCATCAGGGTGCCCTTTGCCCCTAGAGTACCCCGACGATGTCGTTGTATTCGAGAGAAGTAGTACAAAAGTTCAACACGTTCTCAACCTCGTTTCGAAGCTGGCTGCAGCCTATAGACTATGTCTGCGCGCTGATAAGTACAAATCAGAAGCGGCCTCTTCGAGATCTCAAACCGAAATCAGAGTGGACGGACATCCGATCGAATTCGTCGTTGAGTTCTGTTACCTGGGCTATACGGTGAAGAACGACGGCAGCTACGAGAAAAATATTCAGCAAAGATTCGAGCAAGGTCGTTTTCGCATTCAACTAATCAACGAAATGCCTGTGGTCGACCCCCCATCACCAACGAAGTCAAGCTGCGAGTCTACCTATCCGCTACTCGCCCTATCATGATGTACGGATCGGAGACTTTGGCAACACCGTCTACGGTGATAGAGAAGCTTGACTGCACAGAAAGGAAGCAGATTAGATGGCTGCTTGGCTACTGTTAGCCTTGGGTATGCACGATGAAGATCTTTACGCGGAATGCGATGTGGTGTATCGGTGGATGAGACATGGAAGGTATTCACACTACCATCAAAAGTGGCTACAGAAAATCGTCCTCGTTTCTATGGTAACATAATAAGGAGCCACATAATCGCCTTGTTCAACGAGTTCTGAGGAGTTTGTCGGGTTCGTGATCGAAGAAGCCACCTGGGCGAAAACGGAAGTTCTGAACTGAGGTGGTGAAAGACGACCTGAGGACACTCGGCGTGCATAAGCAGTTCAGGCAAGACGTAAGGTTTCGCAAAATAGGGAATAGCGACAAATGGATTGATTCTGTGCAAGCTCTCGCAGAAGATCGAGAAGTTTGGTCAGAGCTATGTTCAGGGACGGCACATCTCGGCGAAGCTGCGGGTAATCGCGTCAGGCGATGATATCAGCCCGCCAATTAAGTCAAGTAAGTCATATATATATTTATTTATTTATTTATTTATATTTATATTTATATTTATATTTATATATAGTCCAGTCAAAACGACATAAATCACGAGCGCAGTTGCGGTGCATTTGCGCTCGAAACAGTGCGGTGGAGGCAGCAGATGGAACCGAGTTGGCTCCGTCGCAAAATGCAGCGGTGGCTGGTGCCAGCCAGGGTTTCATCCTTCATCTACACTCTACCGAAGCGCCTCGTGAGAAGCCGCGTATGCAATTGCGTACGCTCTTCATGTGGTTTTGATCCTAGTTTATATATGTATACCAGTCTGAATGTCCGGCTAAAGCCCGTGATACGTGTCACTTCCTTCTACTTCACCACGACACCGGCGCACCAATTCGACATCGGTGCACCTGTCGCCCCCCTTTTACCGCTGTACAACCACGGCGCAGCAACTCATTTCATAGTGGAAGGCGTCCTTACTGTTGTCTTCAGCGGTTTCCTTGGATGCGTGAGTACTTACGATCCAGAGTTTACGTCCCAGCAATCTCGCGGTCGTACGAAGGCACATCTAGACGACGTTGAACTCTAATGGGGTTTCCATCAGCTCTTTTGGTTGAGAGAATTTTCGCCGCAACATAATTCGAGATGGGCTTATAAACCATACGGCGGCCACATCCCAGGCAAAAAAAAAAGACTTCAGAGGAAGGAATGCTCGGTGAGCGACGGTTTAACAAACAGTAGCATGCACCTCCACAGTAATGTACTGATTCCATGACATTCAAAAATTCCCTACTATAATCGGCGCGAATGCAGTTCATCCTTGTACACCCACGCACTGAGCGAACTCTTACAAATCCAGAGAAAAAATCTCATAGAAATTTCTCACATCTTCGCCACCCATCAATAACAATCATAATAACTGCTTTTCTTTCTTCGCTTTTATGTTGCTTTTTATATTTAAAGGGTACAGAGTCGAGTGCGGCAGCGCATACGAGTCTGATTGCCAACTGTTTGGGGTGGCCCCGGTTATACTAAACGCAACCAGAGATTTGAGTATACGCTTTGGTCACGCATTATCTGTGTACGACCCGCATAAGCTACACGCATTTATGCGCAAGATCCCCAGATATTGCAAAAAGATGCCGTCGTTCACCACACTATCGAAGGCCAAACCAGGTGTCTCGATTGATCACCTTGATCACCTTGACTCCCGTTGGTCTTCGAACCGGTCGAGCGGGCGCCAGTAATTCTTCCATTTGTCCCGGTCGCGTGCCAGAGTAGCCCAGTGGTTCCTCCTTTCGCGTGGGACACGAAGAGCATCGTAATTTTCTTTGAAGGACTTCGTGAAGAAATCTGACCATCGGGTCGGCGGTCTTCCTGTATTGCGCTTAATATCGCGGGGAATCCAGTCGCTCACGGCTCTGGTCCAACGGTTGTCGTTAAAGCGCATCACGTGTCCGGCCCACCTTATTTTACTTTCCTTGGCAAACGCGGCGGCGTCTCTGATCTTCGATCGCTGACGTAGGAGAGAACTTCGAATCCCGTCTCTCACTTGCTTGAAACGGGATACTCCTAGCATCACTCTCTCAATTGCGCGTTCAATGACGCTCACCGCGTTTTCTTCCTGCTTGCGAAGTGCCCAGGTTTCTGAGGCATAGGTCAAAGCAGGAAGTACGGTGGTGTTGAAGAGGTGAGCACGGAGCCGGGTGTTCTTGGTCTTCTTCACTACGTCCTCGATGCTCTTGTACGCTCCCCAAGCCGCTCTTCTCCTCCTGCCCAGCTCGGGGCCAGGTCGTTCATCATGTTCAATTCCCGACCCAGATAGACGTAGCTGGTGCATTCGGATATGTTCGTTCCGTTGAGCGTGAATGGGGCATCCGAGATCCATCCGTTCCGCATGAACATCGTCTTTTGAAGATTCAGCTCAAGACCGATGCATCCACATGTTTCGGCGAATTCGGTCAGCATTCGTTCCGCTTGGCTGATGCTAGGTGTTATCAGTACGATGTCATCAGCAAAGCGCAAATGGTGTAGCTGCCGACCATCGATCTTCACTCCCATGTCGTCCCATTCCAACTTTCGCATTGCGTTCTCGAGGGTGGCTGTGAATATTTTGGGTGAGATTGTATCACCCTGTCGAACCCCCTCTTCACGTCAATGATGATATTCTTGTAGAATGGCGAGATTCCGGTCGTGAAGTTACTGTACAACTCTCGAAGCACCTTTATGTACTGAGTGGGAACGCCTTGGTTGTCCAAGGCTTCCACGACCGCTTCCGTCTCAACTGAGTCAAAGGCCTTCTTCAAGTCGATGAAAGTGAGACAGAGCGGCATCTTGTACTCTCGTGATACCTCGATGAGTCTCGAAACAGTGTGAATATGGTCGATCGTGCTGAATCCTTTTCGAAACCCTGCTTGCTCGCATGGTTGTCCTTCATCCAAGACCTTTTCAATCCTATTAAGGATCACTCTTGTGAAGAGCTTGTAGATGACGGACAGTAAGCAGATTGGGCGATAGTTGCCGATGTCATGTGGATCTCCTTTTATACAGCAACACGGTCTTGCTGGTCTTCCACTGTTTAGGGACCTTGCATTCCGACAGGTAACGTGTGAAGATCCTCGCCAGGGTGTTGATGAGTACTGGCGGAAGGTTCTTCAGGTGTTCTGGTTTTATTCTGTCGGGACCGGCTGCTGTACGATTTCTCACCGACATGATAGCATGTCGTATTTCGGACGGGAGAACCGCTGGAATGACATGTCCATCTTCCCTCAGATGGTGAGGAGGCAATGGCACGGCTGTCGAAGAGATCAGAGTAGAAGTCGTAGATGATTTTCTCCATTCCCCTTCTCGATGCAATGGTTGTTCCCTTCGGGTTCCGGAGAGCTGTCATCCTTGTCTTGCGACTGGCGAAGTCTCGGCGGGCATAGCGGATGCTTTTTCCCGCCTCTGCTGCTTCAGCCAGCACTTCTGCTCTTCTCTCTTTAAGGTCTTTCTTTATCGCCTCTCTGCAAAGCCTTGCGAGCTCGGACGTAAGCTCTTGGTTCCCTGCGGCTCGTGCTGCTCCACGCTGGCGTATCAGCTCAAGAGTTTCAAGAGACAGGCGTCTCTTGGTTGTTTTAATACTCTCAGCCTTCTTCGCGCAGTCATGAAGGTGTTTGACAAGCCGGTCGTATTCCTCGTCGATGTTGTCCATTGCGGAATCTTCCCAAAGCCGGCTAACGTAGCGAAGAGATCCCAGTTGATGGTAGTTTTGGGATTTCTCTTGCTGAACTTGGCGGCTTTCTCTGCTCTCCGCGTGAAAGAAAATCTTCCTCGGAGGAGGCGATGGTCCGATCCCGTATAGAACTTTGGTACAACAGCGACATCCGTCAGGCAGAACCTTTTATTGACGATGATGTGGTCTATCTCATTACGGTACCCTCCACCGGGTGACTCCACGTCCAGCGTAGAGAGGAGGGCTTCTGGAATTGCGAGTTCCCATGGATGGTCTTAGTCGTCATGATGAACTCGGAAAGCTCCCTGGTCATTCCATTGTAGGCCGTGGGTCCTGATGTGAAGTTCCTCCGGCGTTCTTCTTGGGCCAACTTTGGCGTTGAAGTCGCCAATTATGACCTTGTAAAGGCATGATCTTCTCGTAGAACTTCTCCAGGTCCATATAGAAAGCTTCGACTTCTTCTTCGTAGCTTGATGTTGAGCGTAAGCGACGAAGATAGTCAAAGCCGATGTGGGACCACATCTTTCATCCGCAGACGTCCGATTCGGTCGAGTTGTTCGAAAGAGTCGATGTTCTGTGCCATACTGTGTTGACGAGGACGCCAACTCCACCAACACCTCTACTGTCGCATGTTCCTAAGAACAGTTCTTTCCAGTTTCAAATACAGCGTTGAGAGAGTGACGTCGTCTCGTCTCGGTCAGTCCGATGACGTCGTACTTGATCTTCTTGGCTTGCACCATCAGATCTTCAATGGCCGCTTCCGATGCAAGCGTGCGTGCGTTATAAGTACAGATCGTCATCCTAGTCCTTTTCCGTTTCGGTAGCCTACATGACTCCTGCAACCCCGTCCTACCTGGCGCTACCGTACCAGGCTTTCTACCGGAGTCAGGAGACTCTTTTCTATTACTGTTTTTTGCATGAAATTTAAAACCCACGGGCAGGTTGCAAGCCTCTAGTCCCTGGTTTTTGGGAGAACCTCCAGGGGAGGGTTTTGTTGGGGGCCAACCCCCCCCCCCCAAAAGTGTCTCGATTACCTACGGAAAACATGAGTTATCTGGAAACGACACTTCGCTTCGTTACTCTCAACACAGTCGAGCTGATGGTGTTCGGGACACCAGTGGTTGATAAGCAGTTCCCGCAAAAAACCAAACCTCGAAGGCTATGGAGAAAACAGTAATGTTAGCATGGATTTTGCTCTTCTTGTAAATAGAGAAGATTAGGCTGTGTTCAAGGACTCCTCGGTGAAGATTTTCTGTGCCATGTGCGCATTACGATGTCAACTTGCAACAGCCCAATCTTGCCATTTCACCTCTAGAGTTTTCAGATAGTTGTGATTTAAACTTCATTATTCCACCGTAGTTTTGAAGTGAATATTAGGCCCACATTCCAAGCGAGGCATGTGCTGTTCATGTGCAATGACATGGTCTAACCTTATACGCATTGACTGTAAGCTTGAAGCTGGGTATATAAGAAGGATTTCTGTAGAATGAAAATAGGATATTTGGCATCTCCCTCAATATGAGCATTGCCCAGCCGTCACGACAATCCAGTAGACCTGCCGAGTCAGCTTTTATATTGAGATTACTCAGAAAGCGCGAAATGTTATCAGTTGAATTCGTTCTTTTCTGGTTTCTAATGTGAATTTCTCCCTATAGTTACAGTTCTACACCACTTAAGAGCGTTTGTTGATTCCACAGGGTATTAATACTCATCAAAAAGGATATCTGATTGATTCGTTTGGTATTAACTTTTATTGCAGCCCTTCAAAGAATGCGTAGAGCGTGTGCGAGGACATGTTTCGCTTTGTTCGATGTCTGAACCTGGCCTGCTTTTATCAAGTCCCGCTCGCTTCCTGTGTTTCTGAGCGTCAGGACTTAATTAGATTGTCCACATATGAAACTGGTGTGCTCTCGTCTTCTGGCGTAAAACTGAAGGATTTATTGAGTTGGAGCCAACTTGACGGTGGTATAGTCGGGTCAAAACGACATGAACCACGAGTACAGTTGCGGTGCATTTGCGTACGCACTCGGAACAGCGCGGTGGAGGCAGCGGTTGAAACCGAGACGAGACCGTCGCAAGCTGGAGCGATGGGTGGTCCTAGTAAGGATTGCACCACACTCCTAGCCGTTACGCCCACCGAGGCGCCTCGAGAGAAGCCGCGTAGGCAATTGCGTACGTGCTTCATGTCGTTCTGACCCTAGTATAATTGCTTTTGATGCCCTCAGCTTGTGCAGAGTGTAGTCGGGTCAAAACGACATAAAGCACGGACAGTTGCACAAGCGCCTGCGCTCGAAGCGGTGCGGTGGAGACAGCGGTTGAAATCGAGGTGGGACCATGCGAAATGCAGAGATTGGTGGCGGTAGCGAGGATCCTTACACGATCCCAACCGCTACGCTCCACCGCGTCGCTTCGAGCGCAGCTGTCCTTGCTTCATGTCGTTTTGACTCAACTATATGTACGTGCACACTGAACATGAAAAGACACATGGGCGCTAGATTGTCTGAAATATGTTGTGGTGTGTGCATTCACACACACTACGTAAACACTTGAAACCTTCGCCAAATACCATTTACAATCTCAGTTTTATAAAGAAGTGGACTAGTCTAGGCACTATTCGCTTTCGTATCCTGCGTTGTTTCCTTTGTTACTGATCCCACTTGCCTTTGTTTTATTACAGGATGAGAAGAAGTTTCGGTGAACTGAGAAAGTCCCTCGTCGGGAGACCTTATTTGATATCGTCCTTTCGGTATAGTAATTTGGTGATTTTTTGCGATGGGTCTATGGACTTTGTGTACGGGCTGTTTAATAATCGCGGATATGCGGAATATACGAAATCTGTAGTAAGTTTTTTTTTTCTGAATTTATTTTCGTTTTTTTTTTCTCGACGCCATGTATGTAAGTTTTATCATGTTGCAGATGTTGTTGTATTGTGTTTGTGCTAATTCCACTTATGTGAAACACTGATTTCACCCCTTGAAATGATAATTGCAGAATGTTACTTTATCACCGCGTATTCCGGATGATATTAATGTCACTTCCATGTCCGTCACAAATGATGGATCGCTTATTGCTCTTTCCTCTGCAGATAATCTCTTTATTGTGCGAGTATCCACGGATTTGTGGGCTTCGAAATCTGAGAACTATATTCCCCTCGATCAGTACGTTTGCGAGTAAGTTTTATATTCTCATTCCTATCGGCTCTGAATGTCTTCAACGTTGGGGATTAGGGCAAGTTGGAGATTTCTTGATGCCTTACCATAAATTGTCGTGACGCATCGCGCTAATTTGGTTGAACATATTCGACAAGTAGCACTTTTTTAAATTCTATCAATGGAGATAAACGAAAATAACTGATAAATTGTTTGCCGTGACATTATAGAATCTGGGCACCTTTTTGTAGACCAAATGGGCTTCACCTTTGTGTGTGTGTATGTGTATGTGTATATGTGTATGTGTATGTGTGTGTGTGTGTGTGTGTGTGTGTGTGTGTGTGTGTGTGTGTGTGTGTGTGTGTGTGTGTGTGTGTGTGTGTGTGTGTGTGTGTGTGTGTGT
The DNA here is from genome assembly GCF_031761385.1 of Necator americanus. Taxonomy (NCBI): domain Eukaryota; kingdom Metazoa; phylum Nematoda; class Chromadorea; order Rhabditida; family Ancylostomatidae; genus Necator; species Necator americanus. The sequence goes on along the minus strand of NC_087372.1, from coordinate 26,690,363 downwards.
GTGTGTGTGCCCCAGTTTTGCTGAGGCGAACACTTTTTCGATCTCGATTGAACATGTGTATTTTGTTTTGTGAAAATTCATGTTCTTCCATTTCTACTGTAAAGGAAACAAAGAATTAATAACTTCGATTTTCTAGGCTTGAAGGGGTGCACCCTACTCTCTTTGAGTCTATAAGACCTCCACACGTCCTGCAATTACGGTGGATATTTGCTGATTCCTTCAACTCTATGGTCAACTTTCTTGCAGTGCTCTTTGATGATAACCGTATAAGGTAATTCAGTGTACAGGCTTCACAATATTTGACGCACTTCTGCAATTATTTAGGATCTTTAACCTGCTGAGATCAATTTAACAAAGCCAACGATAGATAAATGTATCAAACCTTCCCACTAACTTTTGCAGATTATACCGAGCAGAGAATATATGTGACGTCCCGTATGCCGTAATTGACTACTCATTATTTATGTGTGCTAACGACCGACCCCAGGAAACCCCGGGATCGAATTCGTACGGTCTCTTCAAGTCTATTGGTGAGCAATTTAGCTCGCAACTTGCAATGTATCCCTTTATCTGTCATCAAGAAAAGTCTTTGAAAAGTTGGAGAGATTTTTTGTAAAATGAAAGCAGTCATCGATCTTGGAGAGGATAAAGGGTTAGCTGCACGGTGTTGATCAGCCTTGAAGGGATGCGCCTACGTGATCAGCGTCCAAGTAGTCTGTTGAACTCAATCTTCTTGGACATTTCATTATACGCTACAAGACGTGTTTGGTGATATGTTGGTTGGCATGCTAGGCACCAACTGCTTCAATAAAAAACTGAAACCAAATTCGACTTTGATCGAAAGTTGAAATCGCCTTTCACGGTTATTTTCAAAAGTTATTCCATTGCATTCGGTTCCACTATTTGAACTACAGTGCTCAAATATCTAATACATCGTATCCCAACTATTACTCTTTAAAGTCTTCTTTTGTAGTATTTATCTAGACATCAGAGCATTTCAGTGTCATTTGATTGTCTAGCCTTACCAGAAGAGAATCCTGTCGTGATAGCAATTGATTCAGAAGGAGAAATGTACGCGACTGTGATCAGTGTCATCAGTGAGTATCCCCCTTATTTTCTGGTTCATCTGGTTTTCCTCATAGTTCTAGTCCTCCCATCCATTTAGGTAATGCCCAACCAATTGTTCGACCTCTTGTTCCTCCTTCAGCTCTGCCTTGTGATCCTGTAGGCATCCAAATTGTTGATCACCCCATGAATGACGTAGGTTTAATTTTTTTCATTACATATAAAATATATACTATTCATGCCATTAACATATACATGTGTGAAGTAGTGTTCAATTTCATTGCAGCAATGTTTTTTTTTTAATTCGAAAAAATCCACTTTTAACAACTGAAATGAAACTGCTTGTCATGTGTTTTGTTGTGTTAGATCAACAACTTTCGTAATAGTCATTCTTCTATTCTTCTTGCAGATCTTCTCTATTTTTGCTATCCTTTCGTCTGGAAATGTTATTTCCTTTGTAATAGCTCTTCCTGACGAACAGTGCGGTTATAGGTATTCCAGTTTGTGTTTTCACTTGTCATTTGTTGTAGTTCATTTTCTTTTTCTTCAGCTTGTTCCTGCATGAGCAGTTGCAACTTCCTCAAACTTATCCCATGAGCGTATGCTCCACCGGTCTTGAATATACGGTCATCATAGCAAATAAGTCCAGTATTTTGCATTTGGATTTGTCGCAGTGGATTCTAGAATATGCTAGAATGCTTCAGGACCAGGGGTAATGTGTGCTTCTATCTTTCTTTTTGACTTTTTCGATAAAATAGAAACACTTTACAGTGGTATAAGCACGACTCCGTCTTCGAGCCTCTCTATAGTTCGCGAATTGATCAACATTCCATTACACCTTGGTGATACACGTGATCCCACGTTCCCTTGTACTGCTCACAACTGTGCTGTACATCTAATATGCAAATCTACAACTGCTGGAGAAACGTCTACGATCGTCGTCTCATCGTCCGAGGATCCGCCATTGGCTACTGCTTTCTTAAGGTATCCGCCTTTACATTAAGTTCATGGGAAGCGCAAACAATGCGCACTCTGAGGCTTACGTTTATAATTCCTTGTTAGCTTTTCATTGGAACGAATTATGAAGCATGAATAAGATTAGCATGAATAGGATAGTATGAACTCATACCTTGGAACAGAGCCTCCTAAGTGCACTCTATGTTTGCGTTATGAAATATTACCGGTGCTAACTTCATATTTATTAAATGTTTGTTTTAGGCAGAAAGCTGCTGATCCAACGTGGTTTTTTTCTCAGCCTTCTTCCATTCTAGAAAGCGCACGGTCACCATTGAATGAAAAAGTTCTAGAGGCCATTCTGGTTAAAAAGGAACCGCTTCCTCGTATCATGTATGTGGTAGAGGATTCAATCCATTCGTTTTAAAAAAAGGATTTAGATTTTTAAAATGCTCTATTTTTTAGAAAGCTCTTAAAAGTAAAAGAAGTCGTAAGTCATTTGAGTTTATTGTACTTATTGGAAGAAAATTATGTTCATTATCAAGTTTGAACACAAAACTCATTACGATTCATATCTTTTTTCATGTAACTTAGATTTGGTGTTTTGCCTGAATGTTCAGACATGTCTTTAGGAGTTAGCGGCCGTGCCAACATGGCTTAGTCGTAGAAATGTTCATAGGAAGTGCCTCATCAAGAACTAATTACTTTATTTGACTACAGATTAGAGTGCAAATGTTAGTTGATTATTGTGAGAAAAAAAAGAAAAAAGAGCTGAGAACAACAATTTTGCACATGTTCATAAGTTTTTTGAATAAAAATCAACTATTCAGATTAATGAAGATACATGGTAAAGGTATGGCTGGCATGCCTCTTTTTGCTCAAGTGACGGTGCAGTAACTTACGAACTCGAATCTGTTTCCCCTGCCGCAATTAAAGGCAGCATACCACGAATCCGACGTGATGAGGGGATCCACGGCAAAAGCTAGAAATGGAGTTGTAGTTTGCCGAATCAGGGTTGTTACGGTCACCTCTCTCTAATCGTCCTAGAAAACGGCTTGGGAACCGCTCTAGTTCCTACGAGGAACGTTAGGACGCTCCTCTATTTATACGTTCTGGTCCCTTCAGCAACCCATTCATAGGTTTGGTTTGAATAGACATCGAGGAGAACTCACTGGCTTTCCACTGCTGCGCAGATGGATGCTCGCGTGTGCGAGAGTGGAGCGTTGCAACTGAAATGGGACTGAAAAACGGAGTCTTTCAAGCCTTTTTTACTACGATTAGGGAGGGATGAACGGAACCACCCCTGATCCCGCAATCTACAGCCCGGTATAGAGTTTGTCCATCAGAAATCCATACCTCGTCAGATTCGTGGGGTGATGCCTTTAAAAATGTATTATGTCCACTGAGACAAACATAGGAACAGCACAGCATAAGCTACCGTTGATATAGACTATCAGTTCATAATAATATTCTAGTCTTGCAAGATAAGTTTTGTGGGATTAGCATGGTGTGAATGGTGACTGATGTGACACCATGGAGATGTTTGCAGTAACGGTAACTTGTGATTTCCTCACTTGTTGATTTTTTCTTACCATCATTATATTCAATTATTTTTATAACTCAACACAAGTTATCTTTAGTACAGAACAAAATGTGTGTATATCGTTTAATGTCGTTCTATGTCTGCTTTTTCTAGAACCACCAAGTCTCCGCTAGAATTCTTGGAGAGCATTTCCGACTACTTCAACACAGCTCATAAAAATCAGTTGGTATTGGCTGCTGCTCTTGAAATGAGCCAAGACAGGTGTGTTTCTCTAATATTTTCCTGCTCCTACTGTTTATTCCGCTTCTGAGAGCTACGGTTGTATAAACTACTCATGAGCCTCAATTTCTTCAGGCTTGCTGCGTTGCTGAGAATGGCGAAGCAACTGACCGAAAAACAAAACGACATGAATCAGAGGCTGCTTAAAGTATGCGATCAGCGTTAGTAATTTCAACTCGTAGCCTTGAATTCCTGCTACCTATATTTAGGTCCTCCGTCAAAATGTATCCGTCAAGGATAGAAAAGAGAAACTGCGAGTAGATGTTGCGAAATCGTTAGCACGTGCAGACAGAGTTGGCGAACATTTTATTCCCTACATAGAATTTTCTTCTTATATCATCATAGGTAGTACTGGTTATTTCTAGATATTTGCCCGATCCCACGATCAGAAACTAAGTGGCGAAGAAACAAAGCTGTTGGCTGCGCTAAAAGAGTGTCGAGCGAGAATGCTTACTTACGCGATGGAAACGTCAAAGGTCTGTGGAGTTCCATTTGTTTCCAAAGATTGCCTTTTCTACCTTATTATTCTTAATCGTATACTTCTAGTAAACCGTCATGAACTACATTTAAAAATTTAAAAAAAACGTACGAGAGTGTTTTGTCAATGTCTTAGAGCTAAGAGTTATCTGTATTCGTACTCGCTTTCTAATTCATTCATCGCTGTTCATATATATTCGTATTTCTCCCAGTTTTTTTTTCAAATCCAGAAGTAGTGTTGCATGCCCGTCTTAACTATATACCATGGAACTGTGATGTCAACATTTGAAATGCTGACACCACAGTTCCATGGTATGAGCATTTCAAATGTTCCTTTCGAAGAACTTAACGCTCTTCCTACTATTCTGTTAATGAGAATGGATTTTTCGTTCCACTGTTTATAGAGCCACGGATCTTCTTCACGCGAAAAAAGTCATAGTCGGGTCAAATTGATCTGACGCTCGCTCTTCATCCGAACCACAGCGATGAGTGGAGTCAGCGTCGACTCTCCGTTTCCGACCGCGAACTTCACCTTGTCGCTTTGAACGCACCTTCATGGGCAACTGCGCTGAGTTCGAGACGTTTTGACCTTCTGTGTATTCAATACCACTCACAAAAGAGAACAATTCTTTAGAAGCCATTAGGTCGCTTCAGAACTATTACAAGCCAACATGAAAAACTACGAATGAATAACCAAAGTATGGTCGGTTCGTCGGACAGCTGATGGACGTGCCGAACCACACCATCCGATATTTGCTGTATTGGTGCAGTAAAGTTGGTCAATCGGTTCCTTTCGATATACGAGACTCCCAATGAAAAATTGATTAGTTTGCTCTGTTTTTTTCGTCAGTACGATAAACCATCGTCTTTCACGCCCGCTCTGTCGGAATTGGGTTTATAGTTTGTACTTTAGAGCAGTCTTTTAGAGTAGTAGCTTTGTCGTAAATGTCCGCGCTGAAAGATATGCATATATGTTAGCTTGAAAATATTAATGCTAGAAGGAGTACAGCGCAATGGTAAGAGGTTCTGGAGCATCTGTACGACTAACGGTTCGAAAGTATCCTGACCAGACCAGCTGTGGTGAAACTGTTTGCAGATGAAATTGGTCAAAGCTTCGGTTGCCCCCAAGTTACTGTAGAGGCAACATTCGCGTACCAATTAACATCCACGATTCTGAAATAAAGGCGAGGAAGTTGACATCTCAGAGAAGTCCGTCACCACCAATTGTTTTGTTCCTGCACTTTGTCCCAAAAACTTTATCGCATTGAAGCTTACAGTTTACTGTTACATCTTTCGTCTTGTTTCAGTTGCTAGTTTCAGCTGTCATTGCAAGCTGCTGAGCTACAGCGAGAAGCGAGAGGCCCAGCCCGACCATTCACTGCATCATCTGGCGCAAGTTTATTCGTACTAGAGCACGGGTCAGTTTACTCATTTGTGTTTTTAAGACTGGAACATCGATTCTGTTCAAATTTCAGCGAAAAGGAATTGGCTAATCTCAAACAACGGTTAGAGAGTTTGTCTGCGAGAGTGGAATCGTCTACATTGAATAGTTCCGAAAACAAGGAGAACATAGACAAGACCAGGAATTAATGCTGCTCTTACACACAGTCTTACACACAGATTTATGTTTATTTCAAATTCACGATCTCCTTTTGCTGTTGAGTAGGAATAAATATTTTATATAGATTTGTGTGAAGATATATACTTTCCGCATGTTGTTTAAAACATATGGTGCACAGTGCTTGCCAACTTTCTCTCGGATTTTATCGGGACCGTTTCAAACCAGTTAGGATTGCTTGGATGTCGCTGAGGAAACCTATGTCAGAAGTGCCTCCTCGGTTAGACTGGCTATTTCCGCTGAAACCTTTGGCTCCTCTTCCTGTTGTTGCTATTGCGTGGGATGCGCCAAGGTTTTTCGAGCAACATGACTAAAGCATTTCTGATCTTGAATATGGTTGCAGAATGCCTTCTCGACCTACTGCTGGGCAATTCGCCCACTATTAAATGTATAGTCGGGTCAAAACAACCTAAAGCTTCGTGCAATTGTATTGGAATTGCGCTTAAGGAGGAACGCTCTCTAACTCAGATCGGACTGCAGAGATAAGTGAGGGTCCCACGGCGCCTCTTCCAATGGAATCCCGGACTAATCGCAGGAGGCTTCAGCTACTTCCGACTCGACCTCAGCTCGGCGGCACTGTCCTGGAAACCTATTGAGCGAGAGGGGCTTTCACTTTTTTTTTGAAGCGAAGAAGTTTTTTTCTTCTTTCTCTTTTTTTCTTTTCCTTTTTCTTTTGACTCGACTTTTGCTACACCTACTTTCTGTTGCGTTTCGGGCCCATATTTGTTGACGATAGATGTTTGTTGATTGTTTTGGCGAATTTCACTTTTTTTTTCTCTTCGCGTGAACAAGGATGAGAACGGAGCGCCGGTGGCTTCCTTCCTTTTCTTCTTATTAGTCAAAACCTTCAAATTTCTGGTTTTGGCATCTTGGGGCACTCCATAACTGCTACAATCGACTAGCGACTAGAGCACTACACTCCTTTCGCAATCTGCACTTGACAGTCAAGGACGAGCTTTGTGCTCTAGTTAGCAGTTCGATCGGAGAAGCTTTGGAGTTCCCTACCCTTTTTTCGCAGACCCCCTCCTAGCCGTATAGAGTTTTATAGCGATTGCGAAGTATAATACTGTCAAAGCCAGGGGTTATAACATCATGCAACCCGTAACGCTCAGGACGGCACGGTCTCCTTGCCTTTATTGCATTATTACAGGTGCGCGGTATTATAGCAGGTGCGCAGTCGTTCCCACCGCGTAGACGTCTACTGTAGATTTGTCTGAAGGACAATAGGTGCCACAAAGTGCTCTGTTTTAGGATTAATTCGCATACATTAGTATTTTAAAATAAGTTCCTTGCATCTTTGATGACATTCGTTTGATATATTAGAGATAGTAGTATCGCGTAGTCTCAGAATACGCCAAGATCTCCAATGCGAACTCATAATATGAGGTGGAGATGTCTCCAGGGATATGTTTGTTTCTTCCGTGCGCACAGACATGTCTTCATAAACCATTCTCGTAAAAATGTGAATGAAAAGTCATAATTAGGTTTAGCACTTCTATTGGAAAGTCTTCGTTTTCGCAGTCAGCAAGTTTATTGTACATCGACGCAACAGCGCAAAGTCAGTTTCTTCCCAAACAACATAGAAGTATAGAAGGACAGTTTGGAGGTTTCCGAGAGAAAAGGAGAACATGCAAGTAATAAGGAAACAACGCTAGTCGTTGTAGAAGAAGTTCCTTTGCTAGCTGTACTTGTCAGGAAAGACTGTGAAATTAGAAGACAGACAAATGGAGTCATCCTATATTGATAGTTGAGCAAGTGGATGGAATCTTGATAAATTCCATCTCATTACTGCGTTTTTTTAAGCACGACTAGCAAAACATGCTTCTCTGAGTGCTGCACTTACCGATCCCCGCGTGTTGCAGTCCTCTTTCCCTGAGTTTTTGTAACAAGTGAAGATAAAACTGAGGCCAGCAACTCGTAGAGAAAGGATTGGAGTGAAGACTCCAATAATTTACAGAAAATGATGAAACGTGGAGGTGGTAAGATGAATGTTCCAGAGATCGCTACCACAAATTAGCGACTGAAGAGGAGAATGGTGCAGGTTCCTGAATTTCTGGAGAGTAATCAGAACGAGATTTCCCTTCGAGGATCAACATTGGACCCTAGGAATGCTGAGGTGAGCTGTGCGACGTCGTGCAAAAAGATTATTGCATGAAGTTTGCGGGTTCTTGAGGAAGATCGAGTCGGCGCCAAGTCGCATCATATCCAGAGCTCGGCCTACCTCCTCCTGAAAGACTCAGTGTTAAAGTGCCATCAGATTTTTGTCGTCAACAGGTTTGCAGAAGAAAGTACTCACTTGAATGCTGTGTAATCGTGGCGGCTTAACGCCATCTCGAAGGAATCGAACACTGCGAGGCACGACCGTCGGCTCCTCGGCAATCTGTGAGAGAATCTTAGGTTTCCTAATGGAACAGACAGATACAAACTATTTGAAAAATTTGTTCATGCGAATATGTTAGTGCTTCCATTCTCTTCCGGATTACATCAAACTTGCTGGTCAATGACAGTAGAGAAACATACCTATCCGTGACTATATGTCAACTATGGGATGACGGAGAAGCAGAATTTTCCTATCACACATAATTACTTTATGCTCTCAGAACATCTCTCCTTCGAAGTATAAAACCGAAAATGAGAAAACGAGAAAGGCGAAAGCAAAAAAAAACAAATCTCGAAAAGATGTCGGGCGATTTCTCTTTCATAAACGCTGTTTCTTTCACATTTTCTACTTGGCCGACAAGGAGAGGTGTCTTATTTTTCGCTGATCTCAGAATATAATACGACGCACAACTTTGACATCGCGAATGACCATCTATGCTGCTCTTGCGAGATGTAAAACGATATATTCGTTAGTTCGCAAAGTCGCTGTTTGCATTTCCAACACCTACGCTTCAAAAGGAAGAACTGTACCTCATCTGTTTCCTCTTCGTGTAGGACAGGAATAGCAATTCCGACAGGCTCTTTTTCTCCCGTCACGAGAGGTGTGCCCATCAGTGTGTGGATATCCATCCTCTCAGATGGATCCGTGCGAAGCAGTGATCGAATATCATCTTTGGCTAAAATTTGATTCATGAACTCAGGTAGTAATTCATTGTCGGGAATTTCTCGAGACAACTACTCTGAAACATGATTGAGAGTTAAGGAAGTTTAACAAAAGAAGACGAGATTAGAGAATGTAAGACAAGAAAGAGAAAACGCTTCGTGTCGTACGTACCATCATCTTGATCCGGGTCCATAAATTTGAGGGATTGGGGCAAGAATTACTCACGAGGACCCGTAATCAGAGACAATGCGGCGTATGGCGCGGGGCGCGCTGGTCGACGCCGAGGATGAGAGCTACTGGGCTGACCAGTGGCTACTATTGAGGAGGTATGTGTGGTGTGCTACGCTTACTGGATTGAGACACTTGGTCCCATTCCTCCGGCGGAAACGCGTAGTATCCCTTCGCTATTCGATTTCGCATACCCGGCGAGAGGGCAAGGCCCTTCATGCTGTAGAACGGCGGATACCCACATAGTCTGTAAACCACCCAGCAGGTACACATCTCGTTACAATTAAAGTATCGTATCCGAAACACATTTCATAAACGAATGAAACTCGAATGGTGTGCGTCGGTTGATAGATCGGGATGGATTTAGAAGTCCAACATTACCGATATTGCTAGTGTCAAATTTTAGGGACGCTTCTTTTCTGTAATTTCATTCCCTCTGAAATGAAACTTGAAATATCAGTTTCTCAGTGAGTGATCAATTACTTGGTTATACACCCATCCTTCTCCATCAAACGACACGCACACTCGGAACACTGAAGCAGTTTTTGTTGTTGTTTTCGTCGTCTTCTCACACTATCCGACAAATTACACACGTTTGTATGAACACAACAAGAGTTCTCGCCTTAGTTGCATTTGATTTCCTTCTCTCTGGATATCGCTAATTTGCCAATTTCTGTGGCAAAAATAAATTATCCCTCTGCGTAAAAACGAGAGATGTGGTGAGAGGCTGTATTGCCCTGTTAAAATAGAATTTTCAATCAGCTTTCTTAAATTTGGAACTCAAGTGTTCAAATGAATATGAATTATATCGGATAGTGCAGTGATTTCAGAACACTTTTCCTCTCAGATACGATACTGGTTGTCACAAGATGTTCACAAGGTACGACGCCAAGCACGAGGTTTCTTTTTCGATAGAATAAACTAAACACCAACAGTTAGACTTACAGTATATACATAGCCACACCCAGCGACCACATGTCGCAAGATTTGTCATACCGTTCGCGACATAGCACCTCAGGAGGTCTGAAGTGAGGAAATAAATCAGATAGCGACACCAGTTCATTCCGAGGAAATTGGAAAGAACTGACGCATAGTACGGCGTACAGCACGGCGATTCCATAAGAACGTTACGTTCTGGGCGTTTGGCAAACCCGTAGTCTCCCAGTTTATACACGCAGTTGTCACCCGTAGAACTAAAATCATTGGAATGAGGTTGAATTTTTAGGTAAACTGGGGCCTCTAATTTCTGGATTTACAAAGGGTCTTTTGCATTTTCATTGAAACTCTTGAAAACTTCTTTCTGAATCCTACATACTAATGTAAGGTGATTTCTCAGGAGTGGCTCTCAGGAAGAAGGAATTAGTCTGGAATAGTTAATTTACGAATAATATCTGAAACACCTACGCTCAGAAGCTTTGCTTGATTTTGAGTTTTTCAAGTTTGACGAAGTTTGGAAAAGCATGTCTATACTGCTGAGCAAAATTTGTAGTAAGAGCGTTAAAGTGTATTTTCCAAATCGTAACGGTTAAAGGTTCAGTGATTCCACACAGGTAGCTGGTGCTACATTTTTCATAAGTTGGCATTACAGTGACTAACCTGCAAAGAATATTTTCCAGTTTGATATCTCGATGTGCAATGTTCATGCCATGCAAGTACTCCACCGCCGAACCAATCTGACGTATGATTTTCCCCACTTCTGAAACAAAGCTGATTGAGTCTTCACTGTCTAATCGCTGATCGCTTCCAGGCATCAATATTTGTGCCGATGTGTGACACTGCAAACTTTGTCCCCTGAGAGATCTGTGGTGATGGTATTCAGTTCAAAAGAGGGCATAAACTAGCTATGGACTCACTTTCCTCTGAATACGGCTTGCTTCCCTGGTTTTCGAACTGGCTGAGCAGATCGCCACCTTCTAGAAATTCCACCACCATCAGAAGACATTTCACGTTGTCGAACGTGTTTTCGTAGATGTCGATGATCGTCACGATATTCTCGTGGGCACTAAATCAACTCTACCATTACCCTCTGTTGCAAAACAACACAACCCCTGGTAACAACTAGAGATCGCAACATCAACGCGTCTTCTTCAGATTTTGTTTATAGTTCATCGCAATTGAGGAAATAAACTGATAAAATAGGTGTTTACGACAAAAATATCCCTACTGTACGGAACTGGAAGGCTACGGGTATTTATTCTAGACCGACGGAATTAGATGGAATCAGGAGCAGTTTCCTTCAGGAAGATTTTTTTCATTCGTAAATACTTTTTAAAAACCGAGTACGTCTGTCACAGTGAACAAAGAAGAAAAGATGGAAATTATCTTCAGATCATTTCAGGTTCTGGTGTGGTTGCACATGCGTGTATAACTATAATTTGCAAGAGACCAAACAAATTTCCAGTTCTATCTGTTATCAAAACAAAAATTGTTTCTCGATTAGTACATATAAACAGCATAATCAATAAGTTAGTAACACTTTCTCAAAAGCATCAGCTGCACCTCATAGGTTATTACGCAGACTCGATTCGACCGAAAACAAAAATTCGCTTCTGATGAACTAATGTATAGTTATAATACTACCTACACTATTACTCTAGCGTAGTCTACGTCTCCTTAACTTATTATCAAAACAAGATTTGTTGTTGAAACTGTTTTCCGAAGCCAAAAAGGGGTTTCACGATTGAACGCGAAGATAGCACTTTCCGACTGCGTCTTGAAAGTAACTGCGACACCTTAATCTATTTGTTTTTATCTTTTCAGTATAGAATTTCGGAAACAAGAACCTAACATTCCGAAATCAATTTTGCGTGATTTACATCCTTTTATCTTGTTTTATCTAAGGTAACAGCGTTAGTCTCGTCTTACTTAGTAAGGTAATGCAGATCGATCTCACGACGAGCCTTCGGACCGTCACGAAGCACTTTCAAAGCGAATTTCTCGTTGGTGTCCTTGTTGTAGCAGGCCATCACCTTTCCAGACTCGCCAATTCCAATAATCTAAAAATAATTGATCAGAAATAATGCAAATAATGTCAATCTTTGATATGTTCACACTTCACCACTTACCTCATGCGAAACAACGTAGTCCTCAGTGACCGGATGAGTATGGTAAGGAAACATGACACTTTGGCTGCTCTTCCGAGATCGTTGCCCTTTCTCCTGGGTCTGAAACATCTTCTTCCTGTATTTCTGGCCTTGTAACAACTCGTTCGTTTCGAACCTACCTCAGTAGGGTTCATGCTAGCGCACAGACAAAGCTTCTTCTGGTTAGTTGTGGGGCTAAGGTCGTCCTCCGAATCCACAATATCTATGGCCAAAGTGCTGGTGGCGTTCAGACATAGCGACCTCTGAACAAAAGGATCATCTTTGATTACAAACACGTTGCCCGTTTACTCTTTTGTTTACTTATGGCATCATTTAGGAATTGATTTGCATCTAACCGTTTTCTACAGTATTTGGTGCATGGCAATTGATGCGATAAGCTATTATTAAAACATTATGACAGACAATGCACCAATGATTGTGTCCACGAACGGTCCGTGGAAGTTGACAGTTACTCGAAAGCTTCTTGAGCATCTCCCAAGAAACAACATCCGGAGAAGTATTAGGCCTAACTGCTAGCGTCCTGAAGGTTGGACAGGTTCCTAACGAAGTTCCGTTCTCGCCTGCATCATGCGCTTTCGAGCATGCTGTCAGGTGGAAGAGGCACATACGTAGGTAAATAGGAAAGGCAGCTGGGTAGAGTCTTCCCGCTGTAGAATCTCCGGAGAAAAGGACTTTGAACTTCTTCCTGAACAGCTGGTAATCTTTCATCCTCCGCTTATCTGGTGTCATGACAGATGGTGAAATTATCCCAGTCAAGATATTGTTAAGAGTCCTTATTTCCTGGTGTAGATCTTTCAGAGTGCAAAATAACGCATTCACATATTTTCCAGAGAAAGTATTCTTTCGAACAATCATGGTAAAGTGAAGTGCATGTTATTGTGTACTTTTCAAAAAACCTTGGGAACGCGTGGGGTGCTTTTATCCCTTTCATGTACATGCTCCATCCACCCGCTACATTCCTCGAAACGGAAGTGACTGAAGCTCCAGCTATGGATTTGTGCCACAATACTCCGCCGGACAGTTGGGTTAACCAATAAGAGTGAGCAGTAGCTGCAATATGTAGTTATAAAGCCGTAGCTGATCGATTTGTCTGGAATCCAAACAGTTCGACGGATTTATTCATGTTTGACCGCACCAACAATAGTTTGAAACCGCCCTAACGCCAACCGAGTCTTTCATCCCCATAGTGACGTTAAATCGGTACCAGACTTGACTAGGAGGATAGGGACGCTGACTATTCGCATCGACTTCCCAGCACTCCATTGTGAGGCAGCACTCACGTCCATCGACCTCAAGCGATCCTGAATGGAAATTGGACGCGTAGTCGCATCCGCATATGGTTTGACCAACGTCCGTACACTTTATCCTTTACAGTCCGTCAGAGGATGTCAGTTCTTCTTTCGAGCTAGAAAACGGCCACCAGTTGCGCTGCAATGATCCCTTCATACTCGCGTATACTCGATTGGAACTACGACGCTTTTGTTGCACCGTATACCACGTCGGTTTCGACCAGACAGTTATGGTTTTAGACGCTGAGAATAATTTCGGGTGCATCTCTATGGTTAAGATATTACAAAATTGTCCCTATTCAGGGAAATGCCACATCTTCTGAATTCACAGGAAACATTACTCCGCTAATTTTCAACATGGTGTATTTTTTTTTCAAACACTTAAAGTGGTCAGATCAACAAAATTGGGACAGTTACTACACTGTTAATCTTAATCACAAATGGTTGAGACCTTTCTGTCTACCTTCTCTTAACGTTATGTTTTTTTCAGCAAAGATAGGGTCGTGAAGTCACTTGAATATTCTGTTCTTCAACATACAATCACCCCCTTTAGAGGGTTTAGACGGCAGTTTCCGTTCCCTGATCTTCATTCGGAAAGCTCGTCGTACACATTCAGCCGTTGCACATCACGTTTCAATTTGTTTCAGTGTGGTTCGTCTCTTTTACACTACGTTTTTGTGTTTTTCTTTGTCGTTCAGTGTGATGATATGTGAAACGTGCGAAGCGCGAACGACCACACTTGCGCTGAAACCCACGTAGTTAGCGTAGTAGAACTCGCAGTTGTTCCACACGTGACATTATTTTCCAGTGAAGAGGCTACACAACACAGAATCATAGTATAAAGTACACTTTCGAGAGTAATGTTTTTTTTTCTCGGAAAGACAAGAACCTGACAAACCCAGAACAAAGTGCAATGACCTTGCAGTAGTAAATCAAATGGTCTTACTGCGGGTGTAGTTCGGAGCGTTTCGAAGGAACGCAAAAAAACAGCGACCGTGAGAGCCTTCGACTCGGTCCTCTCCATAACAGCTTCATTTTTCAGAATTGTTTTCTAAATTCTGGTGCACACATGGTTGCCGTTTTCTAGGACTTTGCACTGAAGGTAGTCCCCCCACGAACAACGCTACGCGCTCAGCTGGACACGGCTCAAATACCTAGTCAACGAAACGTCATCCACGAAACATGAGAACATTTTGGATGGCGGTGGAGAGGGGATGAAGAGATTGGAAAAGGTGTTGGGACCCTCACGTTCAGTGAAGAGAGACTGTCTAAGTAAGTATGTAAGGTGTTTTCCCTAGTATAAAAGAGACAACATGGGCTTTGTTTCTTATCGCTTATCAAGTACCTCCACACGTGGCCAGAATTGCGCTACGATAAGTTAACGCTGGAACTTTCTTACGGTATCAAATGATGTTGCGCAACCCTCGCAATGCGAAAGCACTCGTTACCGTATCTTTTGTACTAATCTTGCAACTTACACCAATGCATTAAATAACAGCTTTTCGTCCTTTTTTCACCGAAGCTGTGTGAGTATTTGAAGGGAAGCGATAGGAGAGCCCAAACTCTAGTATTCTGCAGATATTCGCAGCTCCTATTAAAAGTTGGGAGTGAATGTCTACAGTGGCGCAAAGACCGGCAATATCAGCGAGAATCAGATGGAGTTGATAAATTGACATGCGCCAGTCATGATGTCGCATAAACATACGCATGGTTGAATAAACAAACCTCCAGCATGACTAGTCTTCGACTGGAGTTAACTGACTGCTTTTATATTAAAACAGGAAGTCTACTTCAGCATTGATGATGTCTGATACCCACCTGCACCGCTGTAGGCGACGGGACATAAATGGGATCCTCGGCGATATCGATCACTAATGAATTTGTGGATGCTGAACGACTGTCACCGAAACGGAATGGATTCTCGGACACAGTCGTAGATGGTGTTGTCGATTCCAGTGGTTCCAGTGGATCGAGAATCTCCTCTTCAATCTCGAACATCATCTTCTCACTGTAATACCAGGAGTGATATTCAGCAAACACATAAAAAAAGAGATGAGATGAAGCAAGCCGCGGAACTTGAGCACCAATTACTGCAGCACATAAACAACAAAAGTAGATGATGGTGTGACGTAAAACAACGCTGAGGAGTTACGTTGAGCAATGGGCGGGAGTGCTAACTGTTTGTGTTTGGATCAGACAAGGCGGCGCAATGCGAACGGGGGGAAAATAAGCTGCAAAGAGAGAGGGAGAAAAAAGAGAGATGAGCAGGGTTAGAAAGTGAGGAATAGGCGGAGGTTGTGCTATGAGTGAGAGCAAATAATGAGAGCTACGCATGCGCGTCAAACATCGAAATCACTAGTCGTACTAATGCAACGGAGAATCCCATGTAGCATTAGGCTCTAGAACGCAATGTCAGTGTTTGCGTGGGCTGTTAGGGGTGTTTTGTGATCCATACTTAATAGATTAGTTCCCAACACTTCCAAATCATTGTTTTCGAGTTTCGCCAGAGAAACTAAAATTCTATGTGTTTTTAAAGAGGAATTTAAGAGAAAAAAGCTATATAGTTGAGAGCAAATCTTTTTCTGTTCGAAGAACACTAAAGTATGAAAAGCTAGGACAGATTTCCCAGCAGATGAAGTGTTTAGTCATTATTCATTGCATTTAGATTCACATGTTCAAACTTCTGTAAAAGAAGCGGAAACGAAAAAAGAAGGAAAGAGAAACTGAACGGAGCAGAAAAGGGAATCAAAAAGTCGGAACAAAAAAAGATTAGATCCTCTCTTGTTCCGACGAGAGATGAGAACTCTGCAGGATTTCTCCTGTTATCATCTTGATGACCTTATTAAGATGCTCAAAGGAAGAGGCCTACGCAGGGGCCTCTATAATGTGTGTCTCGGAGACAGGCCTATCGCTAGAACAAAGTCCATCCGCTACTAACGGGAGGGTCAACATGTGGCGGTCGCACGTTGTGATGTGAAGCGATGGAGAAGAGGGCTCAGAGAAAGTGCCAGCTACGCCAACACCGACAAAGTACAGCGGAGTTACAAGAAGTAGTTCTTCACTTATTTATCCAGTTTATGTAAAGAAATCCTTCACAAATTATTAGAAAAAAAATAAGCGGTTACAGGTTTTTGGTCTACCGTAGGATTTCTCTCGCCAGCCAAAAATGCCGAGTTACGATCGCTAGCCTACGATCGTTTCCGATAGGGAAACGTAAACAAAACTGCCGAGATAGCGAGCATGGAAATTTGCTGCGACAGTGTCACAACGCTCGTACGCCCATTAAAGATCAAAGATTGACTGTGGTATTTATTTGATCAGGTAGGGTCATAAACCAGCTTCAAAATATATTATAATTAAGGAGATATATATTGAGTATACATAATCTCTAAAGATCCCCCTCGAGAATCAGAACTTCCCAAGAGAGCTGCAACCTGGAAAATATGGCAGAGTGATAAAACCACCATCACCTAAACTAATATGGACTGCACATAAGCTTCTTCTAACCAATATTTAGAGTTGTCCTCGAGAATTTTCGCGATCAAGAATTGATAAATATCTATCTATGCGGCTCACTGAATTTATTAATTAGTTGGACCTCAGTTGAAACTAAGGTCATACTCCTTAAACTTTAAATCACTAGATCATGTTAGTATGTAGTAATGCAGTGCTTCCAGTGGTCCGGAAGTGAAATCCACTTAGCGCATAATCGAAGCAATTTCGCCGAGGAGAGGGCTGTCTCTGAATAAAGCTAAAAGCTGGGGCATAATTGGTGCATGTGAATAAATAAATAAGCAAATACTCCTCAAGCATAGCAGATGAAGTTCATTTCTTTGCCCTCCATTTTCTCGTATCTTTAATACCTGTTGGTCTATTATTTCCGAAAGTACTCGTAGAGGATGGGAAATATCTGCCTACTCAACATTTTAGAAGAAAAAATACCGAAACATACATGGAGAATCAAGATAGAGGAGGTAACTCAGTTCCAGAGCATAAAGATTTCGAAGAAGGAAAATTTTCCTTACTAGCTCAGGATTTGCAACTTTACTTTCCAAGAGTTACTATTTTGTTATTATGTATTCATCTATTTGTTTGTTTACTTGGAAGTGCATTAATAGGTGAAGTTTTGCGGTTTTCTAATAAGGAGAAGAGCGATCTGTACATTTCATCAACATGGAACCGGTCCTAACGAGCGATAGTTTCTGGCGGCGGCGAAGGAACCGAGTTACGGTCGGGGAAGTCCCCATGTGGTGCGGAGCCCACGTGGATGGATGGAAAAGAGCGTCGTTCTCCTTTATACGATTGCGGCAGTTGTTTGTTGCTGTGCGCTGCGAATCGCAGCCACTTCGTCACGCCCCTCTCGTTCAGTCGTTGAAATGAAATGTCTCGGTTAATGATCACGCCATGTCACGATCGCGCAACGACTTAGAGACGAGGTCAAAGGCTGCTCCTGCACGGAGTTTCTAGTGAGTTTCTCGTCCCTGTCCCAGACATGAGAGATGCCTCAGTAGATGACTTTTCTGCTATGAACGAAGTGAACGATTTGGAGGACGAGCAAACAAACGCATCTCTCAAAACCTCTTAGAAAACGTTCGGCCTGGTATCAATCCTTTAAGAATGTTTTTTGGATGGAGGAGAAGGGGCTGCGTGAGAGGAATTTCAATCCCACACCACCGGAAGCGGTACCTTTAGTATTAGGAAAATTTTCCTCCTAAAGAGCTTGAGAGCATTAATTTAAAAAAAAAGATGCAAAAACAGTTAAACAACACATATCCTAATTTATGTAGCTCTGTGTTTTTTCTCCAAGAGGAGAAAAAAAACACGAAGTAGATGTGCTGAATGAGATTAGAGGATAACAATTGTTTCAAGAGATTCAACTATTAGAATTTTTGTAGTTATTTCGAGGTAATTAGTTTTCTTTTTTCACGAAGAATTAGAAAAAAGCAATATGAAAAGGAAACAGATAACGGACAAGAAAAATACACATTGTGAACGGGCTAAGTGACCCCAACTCATTTTTCAAAAGTGATCTGCTTTTTTATCCTCACCAAACCGTGAGCATAACAAAGCCATGTGCGAAAAAGCGATGATTCCGGGAAAACCACAAAACTAGCGAAAATTGTTGGATCGGAGAAAGCGGCCAACATGCATGGTGACTGAAGTCCAATCGCATCGCAACGGAATGAGCGTGCGGACGCCTGTGGGGTGAAACCTCTCCGACAGCGGATGTCGGCATTGATCGTGGAAAATCGATCACGGGGGTGGGGAAGTCTCTCAATTCAGCTTGGCGATTCAGCGGATTCGCTTTGACATGCTTTTTCTGCAGTGATATGTCATTCTAGAGCGAAATTGAGACAAAGGATTTATTTATTGTGTAATACTTGAAGCAGACCACGATCCATATCTGTTTCAGTTTTTTCCTTGATTTTTTTTTTGCAGGAACGAGAGGTCACAGATTATCTGTCTGTGTGTGACTGACTATCTCCGCGCACATTGTTCGTGTTATATCAAAATGTTCAGAGTGGTAGATTATCAATGACTGATTATGAGGTTTTGTTACAGTCACGAATGTCTGCAGGCAAGTTAACTGACGTAGGAAGCATCACGAACGTCTTATTTGTGGTCTCCTTAAACGTGATAGTTGCTCAAGTCATCCCTACAATTTTGTTAGTTGACCTACCGTTAGTCTTCTGACCATTGCGCAGATAGTTTGGACTGGTAGGTCGCAGCCATGTGATAAATGGTATTCTGTTCATCCATGTGTTTTGCTTAGTAATTTAAGCGTTCTCGTGTTTTGGAACGTCGGCATACTTCTGTCTACTTTTTCTATAGATGTGCTTGCGAGATTTTTAGATGGGACCTTTATCAGCTTGACGTTTCAGCTTTTTATCCACCTTCAGAGGCTTGAATGGAGTGGTGTCTACACTCGATGGTGTGGATCATAGAATCTCACAAACCGTAAAAGGGTTCTGGCTTCTGATGAGGGCGAAAAAGTCGAAAACCCAGACTAATAAAGATTTCATCTGAAAAGCTCATAGTTTCTTCAAATACAAACTAAGATGCGAGAACACAACTGAATACTTGCAGTTTTCTGCCCTTTTGATGGTGTAGGCCTTTTGCTTTCACTCTATAAGTTAATACTTCACGATAAGTGGAAAAGATTGTGTGGCTTTGAAAATGACGTGACCAAAATAACGCGATAAGACATTGTGAGTACCACGTACAAGAAATACTTGAACGATTTTCGAGAATTGTTATCGACATCCTTTGCGGATTGTGAGCACAGCTAGAGTGTAGATGTTTTGTTAAGCGCTGAAGTCGCACGGCGCTCCGCAACGATTGAAAATTGCTCTATGTCCAGCTAAATGCTTAATTACATCCCTTTGTGTGTAACTAAATCAACTCTTGAGTACTGTAAATAGGTGCAGGTTGAAAAGAATCTATTCTCTTATGCCTTTTGTTTTTTTTTTTTGTTTTTAGAAGATAAATAAGTTCGAAATTGTTGTCCGCCATAGATGCCGCAGAAAATTGCCAAAAGAGCAATGAATTTTTAAAATTGGAGCTGAGACACATAGGTGCTAAGTCGTTTTTCATTTAGTATTGGAATAAATAGAACCCATTTGATCTGCGGAAGCCCTTCAAAGACAGGCTGAGGTGAAACCTGGCCGTACAAGGCGAGATACAAGATGTATTTGTGATTCAGCTTATTCTTTCAGCCATGCGCAGATCATATGTGGCTCTAACAGTTGTCGGTGTGTGTATGCAAAACAGGAGAACATACAGGAAGTCCCTTCAAATATCGAGTGTTCAAATGAGAGACAAATATCCATTGAGCCAGACGCCGCAACACCCAATGTTAATGAAAACTATGAAAGCTCATGTCTCTTCTGTATTTCACTTGCATAATTAGAAGATCTATATCATAGCTGAGGCAACTAACTGAATTCGTGAACTGAGACAACTAAAATTTAACTAGAATAGAATATAGAACAAATAAGACCACTAATTATAGTGCAGTTCTGTACACTACATACGCCCAATGGCGCGGTCCGATTTGGCGATTAGATAGCTGAAGAGGGCCGATAAAAAGCTGCCGTCTCTGATGCAACATTCTGATAGTGGCGGTGGTTTCCGGTTACAGTCCGATTGCGCCATCGCCATCAGAAAAGTGTTTCTGCGATCGATTTGTTCCAGAATAAGTGCAATGAATTTGACTGAGATTTCCGTAGTGTGTCCTGGCATAAGTGT
The DNA here is from genome assembly GCF_031761385.1 of Necator americanus. Taxonomy (NCBI): domain Eukaryota; kingdom Metazoa; phylum Nematoda; class Chromadorea; order Rhabditida; family Ancylostomatidae; genus Necator; species Necator americanus. The sequence continues at coordinate 26,669,515 of NC_087372.1, read as the reverse complement.
GACATCGTAAATTTTTACGACTACGGTTGCCGAAATGAGACAATCAGAAGTTTCAAGTCTTCTCAGAGGCAGTGTATGAAGAAAATTTGATTTTGGGGACTCTGCAAAAATTGGCAGAAGCTGGGGTGTAGTTCACAAGTACGGAGCAACTAAGTAAATAAATAATGATAAAGTGAGTAACAAATACACATATTTCCCTCGACAAATCCATAAGAACTTGTGCACAGTGGCCCTGTGTGTTTTCATCTTCACAACAACGCAGTTTATTCCGCCATCGAACAGGGCCAGCTCTACCATCCTCCAACATCTGATATAGCTGCAGTAAGCAGCAGAAGCTATCTCAGTCACACAATTGGCGACATGTTGCGAATCACCTGCATTTTATCAGTCGTAATAAGTTGCATCGTTAAAGAGCCAAAAACACAAAGGGGTACCACTAAAACCACACTCATATAGATTTGTAGAAGGGTTAATTCGGCGTGATCTCTCTCAAACGCGTGAATAACACTCCTACCACTACCTGCTTGTGCAGAGATTCCAACATTGAAAATTTCGTGATATTCTCTCTCTGCAACGCCTTCCTCCAGCCGTGGTCATACGGTGGCGCTGGAACGTTTGACCATTCACAACCATTGAGTCACCTACTTCTTTTGTTTGACGGCTCCTTTGTTTATCTTGTTGTTCCCATTTCATATCAACTCAAACCTGAGTGTTGTAGAAGAAAACAACTTTCAAAAGAAAAACATTTGTCAATATTGTAATATTAAACACATCCAAACATATTGCCTGCTTTCGTCTCGACCTTTATGACTTCCAAGTTAATATTCTCAGACGTTCGTATAAATGAGACATTTTCTTGCTTGCTGGCTCGCAACAACAATAACTTAATCGAGAAATGAATTGGCGGGATCGTTCCTCTCGTGCTATGCAGAGTTCAAGAAATTTCTGCATGTGTCAGGAAGTTATTTACAAATATCATTATTGCTAAAACAACGAGAAGGAAGAACTGGCGTTAAATTGAAGAGATATAGTGAAACGGAGCTATCGAAAGCGCCCGTTTGACTGACTTTTATGAGGATCCGGTCTATTCGGCAATGTCTTCTATACGGGGTCTGTATTCATTCATATACCGTAGTCCCGTGATGTTGGCGTCTCTATCAGGCTGGCTGTGAACACTCGGTGGGAAGGGGGAACATCAGCGTGACGTCACAGTCTTCGGTCTCATTCGAAGGGGTGCTTTGGAGAATTTCAAAAAGCAGTAAAACCTACCAACCCCGTTAATTGCGATCACGAAGCCTAGTAGAAAATCCGGTGTCTTTGAAATAAAGCGAGAAATTTTATACGTGACCCTTTTAAAAATGTTTTAATCCGTTCTTTTCTCAATTCGGTATTTTCTTAGAGTTCTCTGGAATTGCATGTCCAGACGTCTTACTTACTGTCGCTCTTCTCCCCATTCTGAGAACAATAATTTTTCATTTAAAAAATGAGCATGTAAAAAAGGGGAGTGATCCTGAAGCGCCATTTTCTGCCCTGAACTCCTATAGAAAGAGATGCTCATATCCTTTCTAGTTAAAATTTTCGCGGCAAATATAGTACCACACCATGGACTCGACGTGACCCTGCAGAAGAGAATTTTCCTTTATACAGGATTTTTTTGCGACAAGAAATGACAGCTAAATGTTGTTCACTACTGAGATTAAACTATTACGGCAGAATAGTGAGCAGAAGTCATCGGCGAGATCACTGGAAACTTCGGAACTCAACCGAAGCGATTGGAAGCAGGAACGGTGAAATCGATGCGACATAACGATAGAACTCTTTGTGCCGTTATCTGTCCACCTCGAGGTTCGTCACTAACCACGTGTGCCCAGTCTGTAGTAATCGATTAAACGTTGTCCTTGAACCTGGATTGATATGATTAGGAGCGATGATGTTCGTTGAGATATATCTCTTGCATAAATCTCAATAACCTATCATATAAAAAACGTGACAAATTAGAGGCAAAATGTTGGAAAAGGAGTTTACCTGGCATATTTTTCTGAGGATATTTCCGAAAGTTTATTCCCTACTGTTTTCAGCAATTAATTTTGTTTGCTGTATTTATTATTATTGTTGTGTTTATATTATTATTATTATTATTATTATTATTATTATTATTATTATTATTATTATTATTATTATTATTATTATTATTATTATTATTATTATTATTATTATTATTATTATTATTATTATTATTATTATTATTTATTATTATTATTATTATTATTATTATTATTATTATTATTATTATTATCATTATTATTATTATTATATTTATCACATCATTATTATTAGTATTATTGCTATTATTATTAACTTTGTTTAATGTGTGGTTCTTTCTCGTTTACCTTCATTCTAAATATGATGTGTGTCCTAAACTAAAGAACTTAACTGAAGAGACTTTAGAGCTGTCGTACAGGGTGAAATTCTCGCTGCAGTTGTTCTGCGTAAAGGTACACATCACAAATTGGAATTTAGGCAGAAATGTTTACACTATTTCGGCGCGAATGTCAGTGATGTAGCTACTCCCCTAACTATGCCCATGTACGATGCGATCATCGGTCGCTTAGGTCGTAGTTGCTTCTTTGTTTGATGTAAGAAACTGTGTGTTTGTAGAATTTCCGTTTGAGCGATAATACAAATAACGAATGAGAAGAAGCAATTATTAATTGCCGAGACTTTCCAAACGGCCGAACTTTCTGCTTTTTCGCTAAACGAGTCAACCAAATTACGATGGTATAGAATGTTTGTTGTAGACATACCGTCAAAATATGCATATGCGGTCAAAACGACCTGCAGTTGCTCGAGCGACTGTGCTCGAAGAAAAGAGGAAGAAGAGAGAAGTTGCGGGGTGGTGGACTGGGCCCATCACACGTGCAAAAGTTTGTCTGAGTGGAATGGTCAGAAACAAACTTTGCCAAATCACTGCTTTCTCAGCCGAACACAATTCTAGAAGATGTACCAGCAAATTGTGTTCGACTTGTAAGAGAAGCCCTTTCTTTGAGACAGAAGATCGTCTCAGAAAGGCTTTCTCAGCCATTTCTCGGTGACTCCAAAGTTCCATTCTTTTCGTTTACTCAAGAAGAAATGTTAGCATGAGGAGAGGAGAGGAGGACAGATTGAATAAATATGCACTGATTTCAATTTGAATTTACTGGTGACTTTTTTGAAACAAACCCTATCTATCATTATAAAAATGCAACAGCCTAGGTAAAGCAGTCGTGAAGTAAAAGTGCCCGAGTCAAAACAGATGGTCAGAGAGCATCGGCAGTTCGAAGCTTATACGAGAAACTACATTTTCGATGGTCTGGGGTTCTGCGTACGTGATCTGAGATAATCAGGATTAGCACTCCGGAGTATTACGTTTGGAGCGCTGTTGAGAGAGTCAGTAACAGGACGAGACAACATGATGTGGTCTCTCGATGGACTGCAGCTCAACAGATATTTGATGATAGAGATATTATCAGTGATATATCCCGTGATCAAACGCAAGAGGCATGCTACTGCTTCAGGCCAGGAATTAATCCAGGGAATGGATGGCTATACAAGTAAGAGTTCACTATGTATATCTCGTAGACGTTTCCTGAGCCGTAACCAAGATACGTAACAATTATTCCGCCAACGTTTTCAGTGGCGGAAAGTGACGCATTTCCTCTTCTAGAAGTGATACATGATGAAATTGGCGTTACTAGCGCAGAGACGTGATAGAAAACAGACTTCAGGTGTGGATTACGAATCCGGGCGTGATTTTTTGGAACCACTAAGGGAAACTGAGCGGGAACACGCACATATTCGTAATCTACACCGCGAACTCTATGTTTTCCATTAAGTTTCCACTCTACATCAATTTCATGATACGTTGTCTTTGAAGGCACCCCACGAATCTGGCGTGGTATGGATTCTCGTTGGACTATACCTATATCGAGTCGTAGATTGTGAAGACAGGGGTGGTTCCGCTCTCTCCCTGCGTCACTGTAAACAGACGGCTTCGGAATGCGGTTCCTTACGACGTTCTCTACTGCAACGCGCCACCGTTGTGCTCTGCCCCCGCCTGCGATTCGTTGAAAATCTATTCGAATGCCCTGATATGCAATTCATTTCATCCGACGAATCGCAGATGGGGGAGGGGCGCAAAAGTGGCGCGTTGCAGTAGATAACGGCGTAAGGAGCGGCATCCGAAGCCGTCTGTTTACAGCGATGCAGGGAGAGAGGAACCATCCCTTTATTTATAATCTGCGACCCGATATAGGTGTACTCCATTGTAAATCCATACCACGCCAGATTTGTGGGATGATGCCCTTAAGTAACATTTCAGGTAGGAAGAAAGCCTACATTACAGACAACGTATCACGAAATTGACGATGTTGATAGGCAATTCATTTCATCCGGGGATCTCCCAACGAACACATATAGGTAGTGGTGTAATCCATGAGCGTGGTCATCTTCAGTTTTCCCCAGTATCTAGAAAGAGCACATGAAAAATGTTGTGTGGTTCCGTCTCCCCAACGCTGCAACCAGCTACCGGGGATAAATAGCCGCAACGCGTCTACGATCTTGCGGTACGTCAGCTTCTTCTGCTCATATGATTTACATTAGTTGGATTACAGACGCTGGACGAAAACGAAATAATCCGCGTTTTCGCGTAACAAAGTGCATCGGAGGACGCAAAGGTGCTGCTCGCTCTCACGCCTCTTACCTGGATACCTGGACTTACCTTAATAAGCGGAATTGGGCGTGATCACGCCATACTCATTAACTACACCCTTACCCGTCGTCGCTAAATTTCCTAAATTTTTCTTCTGCGTTTGTGTTGCGTTGCCGCTAATTTTAATACGCTGGGCGTGATCTAGTCTGGTCGGGTCCGTGATTTTTCCAAGACGACGACTGCTCTCCTAGAAACATAAAAAAAGCTAAGTTTGGAAGGGGAAAACGCAACTTTCTCATTTTCAGGGTTTTTTCTGTTCCTTATTGAATGCGATGTAGTGGCATAATTCCGTGATTTATTAATTAAAATTTTCATTCAATGTTACAGAGCTACGAAAACAAATTAGTCAAAGCTTAGTATTCCCCATCTTTCTTCACGAAGTTCTACCCCACGATCAACTTTCTTTTGCCCACTCTCTCTTCGTACATGATGCAGTTGTTTCGGTCTGCTTCGGTGGATTCGGTGAAGCGCGTAGAAGGAGAGATGTCGAAATAACAGAAACGGAGTTTTCCAGAAAACTCCCTTTCGGTTTAATTCATGTTATTCAATATCAGGTCATTCAGGAAAACGATTACATTATGTATGTAGAGTAGAGAAAACTCTTCAAAATGATTCATACATTCTTTCAAGTAGAACGCAAATTGTTCCCAAACAAAAAGCAAAATGAAAAAGCTACCAGCCAGTGCTACAACCTAATATACGTAAGCATAGCTACGCTTTTGATGTAATTAACACCCGTGATTTGCACTGATTTGTACATTATGCTCCACCAGAGCATGAGTGTGTACATACGTATCGAGATATGTGAAAGATATGAGATAGTAGAAAGATTATCAAGCATCCATTTCCACTCTGTATTTCAAGAAAAGGGATAGATAAGGCAATGCAACAAACGAAGGGCAGTTACTTTCAGTAGAATGGCAGCCCAGAATCAACTTCACAAACGACCCTGCTTAAACTTTTTTGGGAGTAATGCACCATAGCATCTGAATAGCACTAAATTAAAAAAAAAAGAAAATCCGCAAGAAGAAGCACATTTCAAATACTTGCTTTTCCGTTGAAATTGCTCCTGACAAACGATGAGATAAACGATGCGTTGAAGTTTAGGGGAGCAAGCTATAAAAATGTTATGTATTCTTCTACCCAATAAAAACCACTGCAATTAGAAAAGTGGTTCGAAGGTCCCTGGAATAATTCTTCTATTTTTGTTTTTCGTTATCCCTTTTGAAAAATTCTCGTCTGGAAAACTTTCTCATCAAACCCCTTTCTTGACTTCTGTTCGACAACACTCGGTTTCGCTTTCGTTCTCTGCATATCTGCTCAATCCACATTCATTTGCTACATAGGTGTGTGCACCCACGGGGCACGGTTGTATTCAAATGGACATCTGTTTCGTTAATTTTCATTATTTCCAACTCCAACGAATAATTTTACGAAGTATTACTTCGGAGTTGCGTAGTTTGTACTTTTCAATCAGAAATAGCACTCACCTTCGTCAAATGTTTGACGTCATTAAACCAACTCCTCGCGTTTCTAATATTATTTTTCAAACACAAATACTGATGTGAAAAAGCAATGCATGCACAAAAAACTTGGGTACCAAATCGCAAAAGAAGTGTATCAATTATTCTAAAAACTAAGAAGGTTTCCATGTAGAAATTGTGAACAGCGTGGATTTAAGAACTTGCCACGCTGTCACGTTGTCACTCCCCACATCGCAAAAATAAATCAATATCACTGATATCCCTGATTACCTAAATCAATTCCCAGGACATATCGATACTCGTATTCATGTGTCATTATCTGAGTATCTGAGTGCTAAGTGATACATTTGCTGCGAAGACTTGAAATGTTGTTGAGATGGAGCGTGACTCTAATAAAACGTCTGCGTATATCCGTGAGTATCGTCGATTTTCCTTAAAGGCATCACCCCACGAATCTGAGGTGGTGCAGATTTCAGGTGGAGTATTCGTATACAGGATGGGAGACTACAAAGAGGGGATGATTCCGTCCATTTCTTCCTAATTGCCGTAAAAAATGGCCCGGAAGATACTGCTTCATTCGTTTTGGCGCACCATTTTGTACGAGAGGTTCGATTGGAGCGCGCCAATCTTGTGCGGCGCCGCATCTTCCCGGCTGTTTTTTACGGCAATTGGCAAGAAATGGACGGAATCACCTCTCTCTCTGTAGTCTCCCATCCCGTATACGAATACTCCACCTGAAATCTGCACCACCTCAGATTCGTGGGGTGATGCCTTTAACGTGCGGCTACCGCTTCAGACTTCTTCTGGTGCCACTTCGCTCGCCTTCACTTATCAATGCAAATTCAAAGCAGAACCACTTCCCGCCGAAAATTAAAACAGCTCTTTTTTCAAGCGAGGTTTATTTTGCTCTTTTTTTCCAAAAACATACGCATTGGTGGAAGATTCAATCTGTTTTCTTGTTGTCATTTGATTACAAAGGTATGAATATTCTACATTTTGAGGATATTCAAACTTGATTTAACATCTATTTTCGAAATAGTAGGCGAGTTTTTCGTCCTTCTACTCAGGCATTAACGTTGGGATGCAAACACGAAATGGCATGAAAGCCATCATTATACGGACAAATCATTCAGTCATAATGTCAGACCACGTCAATTGCCAACTAATATTTAAGCAGCTGTCTGTGCATAAGTGTGCACGCTCCCAGTCTTCGAAGAAAGAGCCCAACAAACACGCTGAGTCAATCTGACTAGAGGGGAACTAGACAGGTAGCGGGTGCATGCAGTTGTCACGGCCATAAAACAGTTCATGAGTTCTCATTTATTATAAAACAAAACCGCTTTGAATTATCAATTATTACACATTATTGTCGCACCAATCGCGTGTCGTGGAACCCCTCTCAGCGCTTTCTGGTGACAGCCTCAAATTGGCGATGCAGGATCAGTCCATCCTCATTTAATCGGATTTTGGCGTCGACGCACTGATCCAACGACGTGGGACCTATCTCACTCCATTTTACCACTTCGTGGCTGCACCGAACCGACGTCGTATAACCCGTCTCAGATCATTTTATCGCTTTCTGGCGCCGGCGCATTCAATTCTACTTTGTGGGACCCGTCTCCACCCATTTTATCGCTTTGCGGAGCAGATGCACTGAACCGTTTCTGAAAACACAAACACATACACCGGTGACGGACTAAGCCCATTACTACATAGCATGATAGTTACAGCATAGACCATACAAGTGCTACGAATATCGCTGGATTAGCGATAACTGCGCAGTCAACAACAATTTATTCCAGCAGCTCTTCTGAACTTCAATACAAGTACGAGAATGGAGGCCTCAAGGTAGGTGTGGGCGATCACATCAACGCCCATCGTTAGATTTGAACCAACGGTAATCAGTTGATAATTGCTGTAGCATGTACTTTTCACACTCATCTACAGCAAATCAAATTTTCTTTGGAAGTTCTGGAAGATCCGATATTCAAAATACCATCAAAACATATCCAGAAAACAAATTAGTTCTCAGCAGAATAGCGTTTTATGCAAACAGCCTTCAGCTAGCATAAAGTGAAATGGTACTCAAGTGAACTGAACCTTCTAAGAGAGCAAGAAGTTTAATCATTTGTTCTAGAACTTAGACTGTATCAATCACATTTACACAGAGTCACAGAGTGCAGATACGCGCAAGTGAACAAAACTTCTAAAACTACTTCAGCACCCGTGAGTTTTGACTAGATTCCTCTTGCTGTCCTATCTAAATTGATTATGGAAATATTATTGTAAGAAAATCAAAGAAGTCTTTTTTTCGTGAATGCCCTTAACATTATGAGATAACTGCCGGCGCTCTCATCAGTACCGTTAGAAGTTGCTTCTATAGATTTTTTTTAGCGAACAGATAAGATCTCATATGCAGGTTTGGTCTGCGATAAGCCATTTAAACAAGTCGTACAAATAAATTAAAAGAAACTATAGAGCATGATATCATCTTTATATAATAAATTACTTATTACAACAATACATAATTCTCACAGTTCGAGTACTCTCCACAAGGCCCAAAGGTGTGGACGCTGTTTCCAACCTTATAAGAATATAAGGAAGGAAAGGCGCTGCCATTCGTAAAAACAAGAACTCATAGGCGAACATCTGTGACTGTCAAAAACATTCAAAAGACGACGAGTTCTGCGGCTGAGTTGGTGGTCGACTTGGTTTCAGCAAATAAATGTCTAGTGCTGCTTCCTTACCGAATACCTAATATAAGTCTAGAAACTGAAGCCACCTGACCCAACCATAGCGCGCCAACACGTCGTTTATTAGCGCATTTCATAAAGAGCTTGATAGTCCCAAATGAACAGAAAAACAGAAAACCCATATATCAACACACACCACTGCGTCAAACTACTGCTATACTATGACACACATGTACAGCAACAGTGATGCTCTTAGTACGGGTCAACGAAACGGGTGAAGTACTCAAACAGAAGGAAGCAATTATCAGTTCTATCCAACAACAACCTTGCCAGTGTCCTCTTTACCTGCCATCCGAGGCTTTCCGACGGTGAATGGAATGTACTTGTACTTGATCATATGCTGGAATTATCGCAACTCCCAATTAAACAACAACACACAACAGCTGCTCAAATGAGTAGATATGTAAAAATAACACTAACAAACAAATAATCTACGCTCCAGCGCAAGACATATTATGCATATTAATCGTCATTAGCATCAACGCCCTCTCCACATTACTTTCAAAAGCGTGAGAACGAGGTCTCAGTCTGTAGTTTATACTCAGAGTGAAGAAATTTGAAAAAACCAACTTCAATAAGCAATTCTTCGAAAATTTATCTTAGAAAGCTGAATAGATTTAGAAACCAATATGTAGCCAACAATCATTGACCACAAAAAAGCATAATGGCTGGAGCGAATGAAAAAAGAACATTCATCTATGCATGGCAAAGAGGAATGCTTTTTACAGTGCTGTCATGATGTAAATGCAATGATTAAAGTACTGTTTAGCAATGCACATAGGCAACTTCAAATCAGATCTTTCATTGTTCATCAGGAAAACCCACAAATTTGCAGCAAACTCCACCCTCCCCGCCCGTACCCCTTTCAGAAGCTTCACTTTACAGGCTCGACCGTGAAAATTATATGAACCTACCATGATTTGCCTCTTCATTGTCAGGAAGAAGAGAATAATGAAGTACATAACAAGAATGGGCCAGAACACTGGTACATCGAAGAAATCGAAGAATGTGCAGGTAATTGCTATGAGAGTAGCTTTCATAGCAGAATGCCTGAAAAGACCAATAATGTATAAACAAGGGTTTTTTCTAAGTTTAGATCACTAGCAACGGCGCAGAAAGCCTGCCTTAGGTTCTATCTCCTACTACAACACCTGCCCAGGTAGTTTTACAGTCAAAAAATAAAAAAAGAAGACGGTGTTCTTTATGCAGCAACGTACAATGAAAAAAAAATTCGGAGAAAAAGCGCTACTTTTGAAGAATTGTCCCTGGGCAGAAAATGGAAAATGGGAAGAAAAAACAGGTAATGGATCTTAAAAGGTATTGAGGGATATGAAGGATCAAATGAAAAAGTATTCGCTAACAAACAAGTAAAAGCATAAAATAAAATTTGTGATCACAGTGCATTATCTATCCTATATATCTAAACACCTAAGAATTCAATTAAAAGCAACATACGACGAATCTGACGTGGTGAGGGAACACCCTGGAAGAAGCTAGAGACGAGGTTGTAGCCTCTCATCGTAAAAAGCGGCGTCGAAGACGAAGGTTAATGAGGTTAGTCAGGTCGCCTCACCAAACTCTTCGAGTTAAACCAATGAATAGGCCACTAAGGGAGACCGGAACGTGGGTAAAGTGTAGTTGGGAGATGTGAGGGAACCACTCAGTCGCGCTATTATTTCTGGAAGAAAATAACTAAATCAGTGGGAGCCCTCAGACCAGCGCATTACTCTTAGAAGATCTATGACATGTAAGCTAAAGGTACTAAGAGATAGAGACTACAGAAATAAGTGCGCGTTTGAGCGCCCCCAACTATATTTTTACATAGAACGTGTACATGGAATTGCCTTCTGACGTACCTCGTAGTAACTAAATCAGTATTACCCCAACCCTAGCTTTTCCCGCTGATTGTACCAGCACGTCAGATTTGTGGTATGCTGCCTTTAAAAAATATACAGACATCGATTTCTCTCTAAAGCTTCCTCGTATGACCAAAAGAAAACGTACCAGCACTTGAACTCCGGCAGTCGACGCATGAAAGGGCGAAATTCGTCCGTGGTTTTAGAGGGAAGCACAGGTCCATCGTCGTCATCCTCTAGTGCAGGATCGATGGAGGGTGTAAGGAAAAGAAGAAGCAAATTCAGGTAGTAAATACCAACAGCATATGCCACTATATAGAAACCCTGAAATAAGAAAATAAATTTTCTAGTAACGAAGCAGTTCAATTTTGAAAACTAACTTGGAGGTAGAGAATCCTAGCGCAAAAAATGAAAATAGCTACAACTGCAATCAGCCATCGGATAGCAGTTTGTGGTGTGAGCCTATCCAGATAATATTGATATTTCTGAAAAGAAAACTACACTCATACTAAGAGAAACTCAATGCAATTCCTAAAAATATCGTTCGACAATCATTTTGTGCCTACTCACAAATTTGGAAGAGTTCGTGGGTACCTTTGTTCACCTGTGCGTTATAAAATATGAGCACGCAATTGCTACTAGGTGATCAGAAAAGAAAATGGAAACAATGAAAACTCAAGAAGCGGCTTAACAATATTCTTAAAGTATTTTTCATTTCCACTGTAGCCTTAACGTCTAATAAACATTCTGTACAACTACATATCAGTTGATAATAAAAGAAGAGTAGAAAAAGGGATTTGGTTTGCGCCTGTGAATTTCACCTTAGTCGCTTCAGGCACATATATTTTACAGTACTGTAACATCTGGTCAACGCGAGAAGAAGTCCATTTGAAGGAAATGCTCGTGGCTTTAAAGCAAAGAAATTAGCCTCGAAGATAGCGTACTTACTTTTAAAAAAACTTCTTTTTTGTATCAGATATTGCTCTTTTTCGCCCAGAAGTGCTCGCTTTCGTGGATAGAACAACAGGCATATCTCTTTCTCGAGCTAATCTGATCTCAAGAATCTACCACTCTTTACGGACCTTAAGTTATTCGTTATTCATCTGAGATACTTCGATTCTGTTGCAATCGCGAAGCCAACAAGAACTGCTCTTTAGAACTACGAAAACAAACAAAAATCTCCAGGTTACCACTTCTTCAACAAAAGTTTTACAAAAACTTCCCATGTCAATTCTGTGCTGTAAGATTACGTACTGGCGTGTCAAAATACAATGTATGTTTGCAGGTCTCGTAATGTTATTGAAATAGATCTCTAGCGTAACTACAACTTCGTCAACGAGAAATGGCATAAGTGAAGTCCTGAACGATTTGTTGAAAGAGATGCTTAAGATGCATGCGTATATTTTTTTTAAGAACTTTGTAGTCCAAAACATATTCGACTAAATGTGAGCCACGTTTTTCTGATTGCAAACGTTTCATCTTCCTTGTAGTGATGGATATTCTTTGTCGAACTGGTTCTATATCTTTACGAAGGCAAGTTTTTATGAGAACTCGAATTTTTGGGAATGTTAAAATGAAGATCCACGATGTCTGCATGAGCTTCTGAAGCAAAAGCTACTCTACTTACTCTACTGACGGCGACTTTAAATTCATTCACTTTCCGACCGGAGACTTCTGGAAGATTGACTGATCTTTGTCTTGAGCTCTGTCGGTGAATATTTCGCAATGCTTCTCAGGTCTGGAGGTTCTCATAGGGATGGAAGTTGAATCGAATCATTTTGACAAGGAATTGCAACTATGTTGATTCTAGTTGTATATATTTTGCGCTCTGTATTTGAAGCGAAGAAGATCCTTGTTGCACCAACGGCAAACACGTTTGTTGGGCATCCCAACATAAACAAAATGAATGAACAAAACGCTTCAATGAAAACAGTAAACAGATCCGTTGTAAGTTCGAAGGGTTGATGGTGCGAATTTCTATAAGTCTATAATAGCAAGAATGGGAGATTTATAAAAAAAAAATACTGCAAATGTGCAAGTATGACACTGCAGAATGTATAATATAGCCAGTTTGGTTTGCGTTTTAGAATGATTTGTGATTTCGTCAATGTTGAAGACCTAGCAAACCTCTAAGCACTTGCAATAGCGATCATGAACACAACATTCATAGAAACTTCCTCCCTATTTCCCGAATACTCCTCAGATCTTGGAATTGATATTTTTTCGAGACAAATAGTATATTTCATAAATATAACTGAAATCTTTGAAATACAGTGCATGGCCGCAACAGCAGTTCGCATTTCGGTGCAGTAGATTTTCCAACAACGGGATTTTGTTCCACTCCAGCCTTAGCCTCAAGCTTTATCTTCTGAATCATTGGCAATCTCTTTCTACTTCGTGTCGTTCTTTTCGCAGTGTGACATTATCCCAAACAAAAAAACCAATGCAGAAGCCAATTATAGGGCACTAATGCGGCATTACTATCTGTTATTCCTGCAATTTGCGCCGCTGCAACCCCGCTCTCCTTCCTCTAAATACAGGAGCCCGTTTCCCTCAGATTCTTCTGCATAAGCACACTGTTAAGCTAACCTTCAAGTCACTCAACGAGAAAAAATGAAGTTCAGAAACTAAACCAAAGCCCTTGATAAGAACTTACGACTTCTATGCAGTGAAAAAATCGGGAAACCACTCCAGGCCTATCCCTTAGGTCGTCATCCATGTTTGAAAACTCTGCTCTGAAATGAAATTGTTTTCATAGCGGAACACATAAAAAAGCGACAAGATTAGCATGACGAACACAGGAGCGATCAAGAGCGCTAACTATGAATAAGAATGAAAGAGCAAAGAGACGCGAAAGAGCGGATCCACTAAGCAGTCTCAAGACTTCCTTAAGAAAAAGTTACCTAAAAACTGAAAACAACCAGCACAGCAACAGCTTCCAGAAAACGTGGATATAAGAATGAGATTGTATCGATCGACTACGATGGACACGTCAGACACGAAGACGTTGCGATGACTCGACGAGCTGGGCCACCCGACGACGGAGGCGTCAGCCTTCGAAACACGTGGAAGCGACCAAGAACTGCGTCGCCAGGAAAAAACCCGTTCTCCAGCCAGAGAAGAAGAAAAGAACATTTTCCCGAGGTTTGGAATGACCAGAGGCAAAGTGCCAACCGAACAGCGTTGTTCACGTACTATTGCGGACCTCAACGGACAACAGATCATTGCACGGTTCGCTGAGTGATTCTTCTTTTACAAACAAAAAAGTCGTCACAGTTCATACAGAGAAAGAATGGTCACCGACACAAACGACGAAGCGGCCTTTCGATCGAGCTACTCTTGACTTCGTTACGAGTGTATGGCGAAGGAAATGCTATCTCCTGGAGCGTGGGAATTCCCAACATCTTCATGTTTCTACCCGTTCTCCCCCTCTCTTTATATATTTAGTCATCATGAATTATGAGCTGGAACAAACTAGCGACATGCCTGTAGAAAACTCATCCTTGGCCTTATTTTCCCGCATTCTAACTTCCATCTATCTGCATTTACCTAATTTCTAGAATTTTTTTGTTTGTCGTATTCACTTGCTTTTCGTTAAAACCACTCTACGAGTTGCGAGGAAAACGCATACATATGAGCGCAGAAAGAGAAGCATATGTTTACTTAGGCCATCTATTCTCAGGCGTATACCTGCATACATACATGTGATCAAAGTTATATTGAGTAATCAACATAACTGCTCCACGTACACCTGATATGTTCTCGAAATCATTCCCCGACGCCGACGTTCTCGGTTGTCGTATATAGCACTATTCGGGGCTTTCTTCCTTTACCTTTCTTCTTTTTTTGTTTTTTTTTGTTTTTCTTTTAGTCTCTTCGTACCTCACATGAACTAAGCAGAACATAATATTGTTCGTCATCTAGATCCTTTCACAAGCAGTTCATGGCAAATTTTGAGGAGATGGACATCCCTACACTAGTTTCCGCCCTCGTGGGATTTCTGGTGATCATGATCTCCTCTGTATTTTACTTCTCTCGAAAACAAAAGGAGGAGCTGGAGAAACAACGGTTAGTTGTTCTTATACTAGGATCAAAACGACATGATGCACGTGCGCAATTGCGTACGCTGCTTCTCTTGAGCTGCTTCAGCGGAGCATAGCGGCTAAGAGCGTGGTGAAATCCTCCCTGCACTACCCATCGCTGCAGTTTGCGACGGTCCCAACTCTGTTCCAACTGCTGTCTCCACCGCGCCATTTCGAGCCCGTACGCAAATGCACCGCAACACACTCGTGATTCATGTCGTTTTGACCGGACTATATGTAGCGTGCTCCGTGTTGTTTGTACTTAACAAGTAATTTTAGATTAGAGGAAGAAAGAGAAGAAGAAGAAGCAGGTGGTGGACAAAAACTGGAATTGGCGAAGAAGGTCACTAAAAACAAGAAAAACGAACAATGGAAGGCAAAGGTACATTACTGCATTTATTTTATGGTAAACATAAGGACGCTTTTCCTATTTCTTTGTCATTTATGACATGCCACAGTATTAAGAGATGTCGATGTACGCTCCGCCAATGTATAACCAGGTCATAGGGACGTGCAGTTGCGCAAGCGGTTGCGCTGGTAGCGGGGTGGTGGAGCTAGCGGTAGGGATCGAGGCATAGGTGCGATAATGAGAAGCCGGACCTTTCTCAGAAGAAGGGGGTTTAGCCCATGGGGTGCAGCTCAAGTGAAGGGGGTCCTTTCGCCAACCGTTCAAAAGTGAAGGGTTAATTTCACCAACCGTTTAAAAGTGTAGGAGGTCCCTTCTCCAACCGCTCAAAAGTGAAGAGGGTCAGAGCACCGGTTCCGACTATCGCATCTATGGATCCAGGTGGAACCATCGCGAACTGCAACGATGAAGGGTGCTAGTAAGAGTCACCCCTCAATCCCAACTACCACACCGCTCCGTGGGTTACGTGACTGCACCGAGCTTTGTGTCGCGTTGATCCTGCTATATTCTAGCATTCGTCCTTAGAGCCTGGTTCTTATGAGCTTGGACATCGGTTCCCAAGCTATGTGGGTGCATTTTATTGGAAAAAAAAATCATAACCTCGATTCTACACAGGCCTTCGCAAGAGGTACCACCTGTTACTATTCACCTTCGTATAAGTACAGTTGGGCCTAACCTGCATCTTGCTGCTCTTGCGTCTGCTCGGAGGCGGTGCGGTGGAGCTAGCCGTTCCGGTCAAGTTGGAAACTTTCTTAGCTCCACTGATCTCCGCAGTGAGAATGAGGATCAAAAGTGTCAAAACTCAATCGGAAACGCTCGTACGCGCCACTGTTTGGACGAACACCTACGATTACATCGATACTGTAGTTACTACTCCTACCTTCGCTATTATTGCTTATTATTCATCTTTAACGCAACGTTCGAAGAAATTCTTAAGATTGGGATCATTCTCCGGTAAGTAGAGACGGGCCATAGTTCACAAGAAAAATGCACGACTCCCTGCACAAACCCAGGAGGTTTCAGGATGACTCAGTAGCTCCAAGAACAAGGGATAGGATCCTACGTATTAACACATTGTAACATCCGTTGCATCGGACTATATGTTGTTCCGTACATATTTCGCTGAATATGTTAAAGGTAGGGTTCGGAGAAATCTTTAAGTTTGAGATCTCCAAAAGAGTAGATTGAGGTAGTTCACAATTAGCACTTTAGAAACGCGGAGCTCCGTCCACAAATCCGGGGATTTACGTCATTAAGAGCAGTCAGACGCATCAGTCCGTTCTCCAACTCAGTACGCATGCAAAACAGCTTGATGCACGCTCTCATATCGCGCCCTCTCGCATGAGGACATTTATTGGACTTAGGTAGTAGAACCTATTGGCAACCTGTTGGTAACTTTTGTGAAAGTATCGTTCGCCAATACTATAGTAGTTAAGTTCCTAAGAGTTCGAAGCCAGTTGTTGCGATGCATTCAAGAGGACAACTTCAATTTCAATGAGTACAAGTATTAAGCTTGAACAATAGTGGAAGTATTTTTTCAAATGGGTTGTGTCAGATCAAAAATGCAGGTGCGGTGTTTAAAAAGCTAGTTTTTGCTCGGCAAGATAAGTCTCACGCAACAAAGAAAATGTTTACGCTTTAAAGTCTACCCATATCGCGCTTACCAATTACGCTTGCAGGCGAAGGATGTTTCATATGAGCACAAATGGTCCGTCACAACTCTCAAAGGCCACACAACTGACATCACAGGCATGGATTTCGCACAAGACGGGAAGAAACTTGTCAGTGTCTCCACCGATAGGGCCGCGTTTCTGTGGGATGTGCGAGTAAGTGTGACAGATGGTCACCTCCTCAAATGCATTTTTTTCAATAATTCGAAGTTCGAGAAATGAACACATCTGGGTATGTGCATGGAATCCTGCGTAGTTTCTACTCAAACACTTGTACTGACGGAATAGCGAGCGAATTCGGTTCACCACACTGGCAGCGAGCAATTATTTGTCTCATTCTTGTTTGTTGGGTGTATTTTGCTTTACTGTCTTTGAACATGCTTCTTCGCACATGTAGATCACCGAGATTGGTAGTATTCTACTAGATCGGTAGTGTTTAAAGAAACACAATAATTTATTTCGATAGTGGAAGCCTATGACATCAATGTGGTTTTCAGTTTCCGTGTGTGCTGCATGCGGCAGTGTAGTTGCCGCAAATTATAACAAAATAGTGTTTAATAAGCTTGCGGCCGGTGATAATCGTGCGAGTCACATTTTCGACGACTGCTCTGCCGGTCATCGCACGAAGTCCGTCAGGTACGAGTGTCTGAGAATAATTGTGAGTTTCATTCCACTGGGTTCTTTTGAACTCATTGTCGTGTTATTTAGGATTTTGAGGAAAAGGAACACAAGAGTGTTCGACAGATTCTGGACTTTGATACTGCTACGAAAGTGTCCTTCTCCCCTGACTGCAAGAGTATGATCTTTGCCATGAAGCGCTCTAACAGGGTAGATTAGCACTTTTACAGCGCCTTTTTTCGTTTAATCTGCAATGTTGTTGTAAAAGTTTGTTTAGTTGGCAGTTTTCAAACTGATGAAAAAAGAAGCTGGTGGTGCATACAAATTCGTTCATGTTGAAAATGTATCGTTTCCCACTGTTCATGCTTTAGATATTTCGCATTGCGGAATTTCTTCAACAGGTTTGTTAATGATAACTTCTTTTATCATTGATACGACTGATGATTTTACTGCATATAGGGAAGTTCTTAATGTCGGCTTCTCCTGATATGAAAGTTGTACTGTACGATATCCATGGAAACATCCTGAAAGTTTTAGAACCGAAGGTCTGTTTCATGCTAGGTTTTGTCAAAAAACCTAACTGCTGCCTTGGGGGACTAAGGCTTAGCCAACTACACAGGAATTTAACATTTTTAGCTGAGTTCTCTCTTTGATGCTGCGCTGTCTCCTGATGGTCGATTTGTTGCTACATGTGGTTTTACACCGGACGTGTTCGTATATGAGGTACACTTGTGACCAAGGAGTTTCCGAAATACTCGTCTACGTTTGCGGTTTAGGTGCTTTTCAATCGTGAAGGTGTATTCCAAGATGCAAAGAAGGCATTCAATTTAAAGGTCTTATTCAGTTCTTTCTACACTTCCAAGACTTCCACTAATTCAGCTTTTAACTATGGTTAAGGGGCATGATTCTGGTGTGTTCTGTGTGGCGTTCAACTCTGATTCATCTCGTGCTATCACTGTGTCTCGTGATGGCTGCTGGAGGGTATTCGATACAGATATTCGCTATCAAGCAGGCCAGGAGGCTCAAGTCCTCAATAAGTAGGTTTGTTGTTGGTTTCAAATTCCAGAACTTATAACATCCACTCGCGCCTGTTCTCATCTTCTAACTCCATAGGAATACAGCCGTAAACTGTCATCGGCAAGTAGGACCTGGTCTTGATATTTAGTTGAAAGGCAGTTACATCTGAAGCATTTGATCTTTATCATAAGCATCAAGTGATTCCCTGTTCTGCTAAGGTGTTTTACGCAATTTTCGATTGAATGGTGTACTTTTCACCGTCGTTGCCTTGGCGCAGCATACGAAGGTTTCGTTCGTACCGAACTCATTTATCCGAATGTTTGCGTATAATGTCTTTTTTATCAGTAACTATTTTGACGATGCTGTAGTAACTTCGGAGATACGTAAGATTAACGTGTCTTAGTCAGTACTGTGTTATATTTGGTATCAAAACAACCTAAAGTTTGGTACAATAGTGTAAGCGGTCGTCCTGAAACTGCGAAAGCGAAACTTGCGGATTTGATAAGGATGGTCGCTGGCTCCACTCATCTCTGCAGTGCCAGCCGTTCGCAACCATAACGATCTAATATCCGACTGACGATTTTAAAAAAGGATGTATCGGTGTGCAACTTCGATTCGATCTAACCATACTTGAGGACTAACAAAGCCTTGTTATTGGTCTTACTTCCGAATGAAATACTCAGAATGTCGGTAAATCTTTAACTATATGATTAACTTGATATATGTTTATTAAGACGCTTGATGATCTAAGAACTCGAAGGGAACTCGAAATGGAACGATGATAGGTTCCTAGGGGTCACTCTACAACCAATGAACATCGCATATGAAGCATTCCCGTAGCACTCTGGATCTACTGTATATGCATAATTCGCATCTAAGGACTTTATATGCTCCATGTTAGTGCACTGAAAAATGTGACCGAATTGTTTGCCTCTTATATTCCAAATACCATCAATTGTTCTGATATTATGTTATAATGTGATTGTAATGAAATCAAGAAGTTTAGAGGTGTATGGACCCTGCTGAAAGGAGCTAGTTCTGATCGTGTTCGTCTAGCAGTAAGTCCTTCCGGTGGAAGTTTTGCTGTCGCTTGCGGATCCACCCTTAAAGTGTTTAGCAGTGAGGATGGAAATGAACACTTTCCGGAATGTAAGTTTTTCATAGTGCAGAAAACATTTGCAGCTAAAAATGGCCAATTACCTTTTTTTATGACATCCTTCATTTGTTTTCACGATCAATTTCCAGTGCCTGAAGTTCATGCCGACCAACGTATTCATGTCATTAGATATTCACCTTGCGGCCGTCTTATCGCCACCTGCGGAGATAGGTACATTCGAATATTCCGAAATATTCCTGAATATCATAGTCAGGTGGTTCGACTGGGAAAGGTACATTACTTGATTACTGTCCTATGTGTTTATACTCATTTTCATGTGATTACTCTTCATAATTTATATGTTGTTCACAAAATATCCTCAGAAAATTCTACATCATCCTAGAGCCTGAAAGATGTAGCTGGAGATGCCCCAAGGAGGCGGATACAAGAGCAAATAGAAGAGGCGACGAAAGTTTTGGAGTTATACTCAGTCTGAGCCATTTTTTCATTTGTGGTCAGCAGTATTCAACGGATATTGTTTCAAATTGTTCATCGTTGACGTTTTAGTTTACAATTTCTGTTCACAACAATCAACTAATTTCTGTTTTGTTTATTTAAAAAAAAAACAAGTTAATTGTTCGTTTTGTTTCGGTCACTTGGGTTCGTAATTTAATGTGCCGGGTACAATAAATATTTTGAACATATATTTTATTTGAGGTGCTCTGAATTTGAATAAGTGTAAGCTTGCGAACACTCCAACTTCAACACAAGCTAAAACTCGCAACCAAAGAATATTGATCGTCAGCGAGTGTTGACTAATAGAGGACATCTCCTCTCCAAAGTCGAGCAAGATTGCTTTGATCCAGACTCCATATATTATTCCGTATGATCGGTCTTTATGAGATCGTCCTTGAACTTTGCGAAAAAAAATCGAAGTGATGTTCGCTCGCAGTGGATGTTGCTTATTACTCCTACAAAAAAGATTTCGCCAGTTCAGATGATTTCGTTGGCCTTTAGGATTTAGTATATATTAGCCTGGACAGAAAGCTTTGTCACCATTTGTCACTTTTTCTGCTTTATTTTTTTACACAGCTTACAATAGAATAAAGGATAAAGTCACTGGCGTATCAATCCACTTGGGATGCGCCAATGCGTTTTACTGCAATTCGTAATCGTTGAGGTTTTGGAACGTGTGTTGGCCTATACAATGTCTTGCGGGGGACAGTCGATGATCAAGTCAGTGTTTTTATCCTCCCAGACAAGCCTGGTACCAATTTGTTGATCCCGGAGGGATGAAAGGTTTGGTGGGTACTAGGGCGGATTCGAACCTTCGACCGTGTAGCTACAGCGGACCTCTAACTGACTGCGTCATATATATCCCATATAGAAGAAATATGGGCGGGTGTAGTGTAACGGTTAGAGGTTTTGCTTCCTGCACGATCGATCGGAGGTTCGCCCTAGTGCTCACCAAGCCTTTCATCCCTCCGGGGTCGATAAATTGGTACCAGACTTGTCTGGGAGGATAAAAACACTGACTTGACCCATCGGCTAGCCACCGCAAGTCATTGTATAGGCCAGTTACACGTTCGTGAACCTGAAACGATTCTGAATTGAAATGAATGTGGGGGTGCATCCTAAGCGGATTAACGCCAGAAATTTAAACTTTTTACTTTAAGTTTAAAATAGAAATTAATCAGTAATACAATCACCATTATTAATTACAACAGTACCCCACCTAATGGGCAGGTCAGCGATCCTTTTTTCCCAGAAATGAGGAAACTGGGAGTCGAAGAAGTCGCTGACCGTCCTTTCGACTTTTGCAAAATTGGTAAAGATTTCCTTAGTTAGGAAATCCTTGAGGGGCCGGAATAAATGGTAATCTTAGGGGACAAGGTAGGGAGAATAGGGGGATGGGGCACTCTAACTTCTCCAGTTTTTCATGGGTCTCCTTAGCTACATGGCGCCTAGTGTTATCGTGGAGGAGGTGCGCCGAAGCTCGTCTCCGCCGTTTTTCTCGAACGGGCGATGCGAGCTGACCAGTGTATATGGGTATATGGAACCGGTGACCGTGTGGCCTTGTGGGAGCAACTCATGAAGCAGCATTCTCTTCGAATCCCAGAAGCAACAAAGGAGACACTTCTTGGGGTAGAGGTCCGATTTGGCTTGCGTAGGCGGGTCTTCTCTTCGAGGGAGCCACACGGCACGGTGCACGTTACAGTCGTAGAGGACCCAACTTTCATCTCTAGTGATAAGATCTTCAAGAAACTACTTTCGATGTGGGCGAAGATTGACAGATGCAAACCCGGGTAAACGGGTGCCATCCGTCAAGGTGTGAGGGATCCATCGAGCCAGCACTTTTCTGTAGTCAAGGGCCTGGAGGCGACTGACGAATGGTTACAACCGAGTCTCGTCGCAAAACTGCGGAAGTTGATCTTCGGATCCTCTTCGACAGCGTAGGTGGAGAATGGCGGAGTCTTCGACAGTGAGGACTTGTCACTGTCGAAGACTCCGCCACCGCTGGACCGGGGCTTGTCTTCGAAGTCGGAGTCTTTGACAGTCCTGATGGTAGTAGCGCCCTCGTGCAATTTGATGTTGATGTTGTGGGCTGCTGCCGTTGCTCCAATGCCGCCATGCCATTCATAGAAGATGATAGCTCGAAGTTGCTCTTGCGTAATTGACATCGTGATTGAAGTTAAGGAAGGCCTGCTCCAGTTTGAATAATATTTGGATTAGTTGAGTAGATAAGATTATGTTGATTGTTATATGCCTAATGAGTATGCTACATTCCTCACCGTGTAAGCCTTTGAATTGGCGAGAAATGATAGAAATTACCATATTTGGAAGTGTTGATGAATTATTTTTTTTAGATCACTGTACTCGCCCCAATTGCCATCAATCTCACGTTTGCTTAAATCTTGATTCGCTTCAACTAGCTCTTAAAATATATAACATTCCTGAAGCTAAAAAGCTAAAATATATAACATTCCTGAAGCTTCATTCTCCATTCAGAGATTTCATTGTTTCAAGATTCTTTGGAATCATATGCTCGATTCTTCCGATGTCTCGGAGATGCGTGATAACCTCTAACTACTTCCCCTTCGTTGTGTCATAGGAACGTTCTTTGCATTACCAAGAACTACTGAGTCGCCCTATAGTAGTCGATTTAATAATTAATAGGCGTATGTCCAGCAAGTAGAGTTTTAAAAATAGCTGAGTTCAGGTTGAAGCTCAAAACTCTGCTGTGCTGATTCATTCATTTACGATTATTTTATCAACCGGCCTGAACGTCCGGCTAAAGCCGGACTTCGGACTTATTTTGGTGTTCGCTCCGCTCGTTTTCACCGACCAATAAGAAATAGCAGTAGCGACATTTTTTTTTTTGGGAAATTATTGCTTTTTATCAAAGCTTTATCCATTTTTTTACCCGGAAACTCGAGTATAGATGAATGATTTTATCTTTTTTACTTAAACTTTCAGTTCTATACTTGGAGAGCAATCCAGCTTGATTTCACGTCTATGTTTCCCTCAAACCTCCACAATTTGGAACATTATTCGAAGTATGAGTCTGCTCCGTCCTCAGCTATCAGCAAAAATGGTGTGCTATCATGGAATGACGTGGATATCACTATTGTAGTGATAAAAATGACGTTCTACGTCAGGTCGCGTAAACTGTTGGTTACTACCTATTGCATCTAAACAGTCGTTTGCACGTGTGTTACCTCCTTTTGAAAAAGGATGACAACAGCGTTAGGGAGACATGCTGGGAAATAGATATGCGAAGGAACCATGGAAACGCTATCATGGAATGACGTGGATATCACTATTGCATAAGCACCGCTGCAGTTCGCGATGGTCTCTCCGCGATATCAACCGCTAGTTCAGCCGCGCCGCTTCGAGTGTGGTCACTTATGCGTTGGGGCTCCCGCGCACTCCGACGGAATGGAACCCGTCTCTCCCCCCTCTAGCTTTCTGACACCGGCGCACCATTTCAATCCCGTGTGACCCGCCTCATCCCATTTTACAACTATCTAGCTGCGGGGCACGAATTCGACGTCGCAGTACACGTTTCACCCAATTTTACCGCGTTGAGGTTTCAGCGCACCAAACCGACGCCATAGTATTTGTCTCCTTCTGTGGAATTTCTTGACTGAGACACACGCATACACAGACGCAAACACGTGGCAGAATAAGCCCGTTATTGTACAGCATGATAGTTAGCAATTTTGGGAGTATACATTCACATAAAAGTTTATTTAATCTCACTAACATATGAGAGAAACTAACTTGCCTAAGCCAACATGCGTGTTTAAGGAGCTCTGAAAATTTTTGCATGGCAATGGTTCGGCACTCCACCGGTACAGAGTTTTGCATCATTAAGAAGTATTTTCGTGACACACAGACAAACACACACGGACTAAGCGCGTTATTATATAGCATGATGTTTGCGTATTACTTTAACGCTGGATAGCATTCCAAGAGGAAATAAAAGTTAGCAAAGAATTCAAATTGAACTTAATTCCGAGTTATCTGGCTCTCCTTATACATTCAATGCTTCAGAAAATATTATGTAAAAGATCATATATCTTGTTTATATGATTGCTCTATTGTACAGATAAAAGCGAGAGGAGCAAAAACACAGAATGATTACGACTTTATTTATTTGTTTTCCTTTTTTTAGATTTTAAAGTTTATTGAAGAGATATAAATACTTGCTTTGTGAGGCTTCGGAATGGTACAGGTGCTTAACAGTTAACGAGACAGAGTTCTTACTGCGAAATTTTGAGCAAGGGATCGTATTCATATGGCAGTAACACAACGGGCGTGGCCTAGTCATCTCATCCCAAATCTCCTTCGTTGGCATCAAACTGGGGCATTTTTTTCAAAAAGTATTCTGGCACGAAGAAACTGTGAACTTTTCGATGCAGTTCTTCTGATGCCTGAAACAGTTCATTCTGAGAAAGTGATGGAAACAAAATTTCCTGTGTATGGTTTTACTTCTTTGACTGAGGAGAAGTAGTGAAGTCAAACACGGTGGAGTTACACAAACGGCTGCGCTCGAAGCGGCGCGGTGGATCGTAGCGGTTCGTATTGAGCGGGGTTCTTCCTAGCTCCACTCACCGCTGCAGTTCGCGATGGTCTCTCCGCGATATCAACCGCTAGTTCAGCCGCGCCGCTTCGAGTGTGGTCACTTATGTAGGTGTACCAATCTTCAGTACATTTTGACTCGACTATATAGTCGGGTCAAAACGACACGAATCACCAGTGTAGTTGCGGTGCACTTGCGTACGCGCTCAAAACGGCGCGATGGAGGCAGCAGTTGGAACCGAGGTGGGACTGTCGCAAACTGCAGCGATGCTTGGTGCCAGCAAGGGTTTCATCACGCTCCCAGCCGCTACGCTCCATCGAAGCGCCTCGAGAGAAGCTACGCAATTGCGTACGTGCTTCATGTCGTTTTGATCCTACTACACCTGCCGTACCTGTGGTACTCCGTGCTTTGTGTCTCTCAACGAACGCAAGTCACTGTTGTTCATCAGAGCGTTCATCACCTGGAATCAATAACGATCAAACAGAAGGAAGTAATCTTTACATAAGATTGAATTTCAGAGTTTTTTATAACAATTGACACATCTAGTCGTAAGATATTATGCGAGACAACTGAAATGTGATTTTGGGGATCGAAGTTTCACTTTTTTCGTTGCGTTGGCTTCTTCCTTGCCGACCACTCCTCTCGTCTTGGTTGTTGATGTGAACTCGCTGCAGTGATTTTGATTTGCCAGAGGACTAGAGCTTAGAAAAATCTCAGAAGATATTTCGTTCTGGTAACGTCTAAGAATAATAAAGAAGAAAAAAAAGCCATTCTACAAGAACATCATCATTGACGTGAAAAGGGGGGTTCGACAGGGTGATACAATTTCACCCAAAATATTCACAGCCACCCTCGAGAACGCAATGCGAAAGTTGGAATGGGACGACATGGGAGTGAAGGTTGATGGTCGGCAGCTACACCATTTGCGCTTTGCTGATGACATCGTACTGATAACACCTAGCATCAGCCAAGCGGAACGAATGCTGACCGAATTCGACGAAACATGTGGATGCATCGATCTTCAGCTGAATCTACAAAAGACGATGTTCATGCGGAACTGATGGGTCTCGGATGCCCCATTCAGGCTCAACGGAACGAACGTATCCGAATGCACCAGCTACGTTTATCTGCGTCGGGAACTGAACATGATGAACGACCTGACCCCCGAGCTGGGCAGAAGGAGACGAGCGTCTTGGGGAGCGTACAAGAGCATTGAGGATGTAGTGAAGAAGACCAGGAACACCCGGCTCCGTGCTCACCTCTTCAACACCACCGTACTTCCTGCTTTGACCTATGCTTCGGAAACCTGGGCATTTCGCAAGCAGGAAGAAAAGAGGTGAGCGTCATTGAACGTGCAATTGAGAGAGTGATACTAGGAGTATCCCGTTTCACGCAAGTGAGGGACGGGATTCGAAGTTCTCTCCTACGTCAGCGATCGAAGATTAGAGACGCCGCCGCGTTTGCCAAGGAAAGTAAAATAAGGTCTGCCGGACACGTGATGCGCTTTAATGACAACCGTTGGACCAGAGCCGTGAGCGACTGGGTTCCCCGCGATATTAAGCACACTACAGGAAGATCGCCGACCCGATGGTCAGATTTCTTCACGAAGTCCTTCAAAGAAAAATATGATGCTCTTCGTGTCCCATGCGAAAGGGGGAACCACCGGGCTACTCTGGCACGCGATCGGGACAAATGGAAGAATTACTGGCGCCCGCTCGACCAGTTCGAAGGTCAACGGGAGTCAAGGTGATCAAGATGAACGTCTAAGAATTGCGAGAGGGAAGGAGAGGTGCCTGTTACAATATGCCAAACGAGTCTTCAAAATGTGTTCAGTGAACCCATGTACGACACCGAAATCAAACTCCGTTGAGGTGAATAGTGCATAAATTGGGCTCTGCATTAAATTAAATTGGTTCTACTGTTTTTTTTTGCTGGAAAAGGAGTTCTCATGGTGTTTGAGGTGATCTACAATATAGTACCAGTTATACGCAAAATCCGCAAACGACTAACGGCTGAGGTGCCTCTTATGTCTTCTTCGGCTTCTGGACCTGCTTCTACTTCTTCGCAACGAACAAGGCATTGCTAATAATGCACATCGGCTAGCTCCCGCAAGTCACTATACTGGCCAGTTACACGTTCGTAAACCTCAAACGATTCTGAATTGAAGCGAACGTAGTGGCGCCTCCCAGCCGCACTGGTTAAGCGAGACGCTTTACTCTTTACTCACTTCACTTCACTTAACGTAGGTTTCACATGTGAAGTAAGGAGAGAATGTCTGGCATTCCATACAAGTAACGTTGTTCCGCCAACTGGTGCGTTACTGTGCCAAAATGTGTTAAATAACTTACTTGAATGTTCAGCTATTTAATCCGACGTTAGTTTCCAGTTAACTGACTGTTTACAATCCTTTTGAGGGAAATCTGGTGTGTTTGAGCTTTCAGTGATTAGCACCCAACGTTCGCCATGTTAAAATCGAAGGAAAGTCGAGGTCGAGTTACATTTTGACAGAAACAAAAAGTAGTTTCAGACGTGGCACGTGAAACAATTATCCCTCATCCTGCCACGCTTTCTTACGCTTTCTTTAAAGGCGGTGTCTGAGGTGGTGCAGATTCCAGGTGGAGTATTCGTATATGGGATGGGAGACTATGGAGAGGGGGGTGACTCCGTCCATTTCTTACTAATTGCCGTAAAAAAACCCGGAATACCGGAATATGCGGCGCCGCACAAGGCTGGCGCGCTCCAGTCGAACTCCTTGTAGAAAATAGTGCGCCAGAACGCCTGAAGCCGTAAATTTCTATGCCGTTTTTTACGGCAGTTAGGAAGAAATGGACTGATTCACCCGTACGATCGACCCCCCGATTAACCTACGATCCCCTACACGAATAGTCCACTTGAAATCCGTACCACCTCAGATTCGTGAAGGAGTGATGCCTTTAAAGAACAATGACCTTTCTTCCACGATTTTGCCTGAAAACTGTGATGTTTTTGAGAGAGAAAATCTAAAGAGGTACAGGTAAGAAACAAAAAAATCGAGTTTTATTGTTTTTGTAAGCGTCACTGAACTCCTGTGACTAGCATGCTTCGTTGTGGAAGAGAAAGCGACTACGATTAACTGCATGCATACATGTAAGCTGAGTACCTCTTGCCGGTTAGCTTTCCGGATCATCACGTTTGATTCGAGTCCAGTTTTCATGTGCAGTATAATAAAACGGAGCACCTGAAAATAATGGAGCGACATAACTATCAAGTTCCAGGTGAGAGTCGATGACTGCTTACTTCCCTCCACAGTATAATCGAGGAATCAACTTCTTGGGCGGATAGTCTGCTCTTCGTGCATAATCTATAAAGGTTACGAGTTTAGTGTGAAGAGAAAGTTTGACAATGAGTCGATCTTGTTGTATGCAGGCCAAAATCTCACTTTCCGTTTGTCTTCATTGCCTTCCTGAAGTGAAACAACACACACTCTTTGAACACAGACCAATAGTGAGGACTGAAATAGTTAAATAGGCAACAGTAGTTTTCATATGGGTTTTCATACATGCAGTATCATTTCAACTTATTTGCGCTTTCACAAAGTTCCCTTGAAGGCAGCTTCTCACGATTTTGACATGAAGCAGAACCCACAGCGAGGAGTTCGGAAGTACATTAGACGTTAGATTGCGGAAACCAGCGTGATTGCACTCAAGGAACCCGCGAGATGGGGTTGTAGATTATAGATACTGGATGGTTCCGCTAATCTCTCGCTGAGCCTTTTAAAAAAACGGCGTGGAAACCACTTCGGTCATTGCGAGGTATGTTAGAGCGCTCCTCTGTGCACACGTTACCCCTTAGAAAAGCGTCGTCTTTGTCAGCGTCAGAAAATACTGACGGCTTTGATACTGACGGCTTTTTCCAGGCTCTGACAAAGGCGGTAACAGCGAAACTTTAGCTGCTAATAAAGATAATTGCCAATCTTGGCCACAGCTGAAGCAAATGAATGAAAAACCACAAATTCAACGTTCCAAGATTCAAGGACAGTCCTACATGGGCAGTTTATGCCTTCCGAAAGTGCCAAATGTTTGCAGCAATTTAGATGCTTGAAGACTAGCATCCGTTAACACTTTAGAGCGGAGAATTCTAAAATATGGTCCTGATAATTACCTATTATTTAGCTGATATCTTGTTCCCAATGTTTTCTCATACTGTCGAGTAATTCATTCTTTTCCTAGTATTTTTTGAAAAAGGCAGCGAAAGCAGTGCACAGTAGACATCTGATATGATTTCAAAGCCACATGTCAACGTACCTGAAACCGAGTTGCTCTTCATGTCGAGCATGAATTTTCCCGAGGTTCAGGAAGATTGGATCTAACGTTTCGGGTTCTTCCAAATGATTCATCGTAGTTTCAATAACCTAAGTGCACGGAAGTGTGTATTAAAGGCATCACCCCACGAATATGAGGTGATACCGATTTCAGGTGGAGCATTCGTACACGGGATCGTAGATTATGAAGTAGGGGTGATTCCGTCCATTTCTTCCTAATTGCCGTAAAAAACGGCCCTGAAGATACGGCTTCGAGCGTTCCGGCGCGCCATTTCATACAACGAGTTCGACTGGAGCGCGCCAGCCTTGTGCGCCCAGACAAGTCTGGCCGTTTTTTTACGGCAATTTTTTTTAGGAAGAAATGGACGGAATTACCCTCCTCTCAATAACCTACTATGCCGTATACGAATACTCCACCTGAAATCCGTACCACCTCAGATTCGTGGGGTGATGCCTTCAAATAGTTTACTCAGCGATTACGGTAGGAAAGGCGCACCCACCTGCATAAATCGAAGAGCATGGAAAATGAGTTCACTGGACTTCTTATCATCCTCTCGTTGATCCCTCATCATAAAGGGGAACATCAGCTTTGCGTCGGGTACTTGCTCAAATATCATTTCAAAGATGTCCACTGCTAGAGATTCTATGTCCCTTAAATATGATCACATCGGAGTCAATGTGCAGAAATCTCGAATATCGGTACTGTAAAGAGAGCACAATTTAAGCTACCGAGAAACACTCACGCATCTAACATGCTACTGAAATTTTACGCTTTCCACTCACTCAAATTACATATGGATATCAAAAGATATCTACTAATGCATAAAGCGCCAATTTTTCTGTGGCTGCCACGAAAATTTGCACGAACACTTAGAGGGAGGTGGCACCCTAAACGAAGAAATTAGAAGAATTCAAACGCCATTTATCTACAGCAGCTGAAGTGAGCAGTTCTGCCACTTCTTGATTGAGACTCTCCTGCGTCGTACAAGATGCAGGCAGAATTCTGGGTTCAAATTAATTAAATTAAAGTAATCAGATCTGCGGGAGAACCTCTGAAGGACTGGTACAGCAACGTGTTGAACAGTACTGTACTGAGCTGTAATGAGGAGCGATGCAAGTCGAATACGTGGAAGTTTGCTCGAGACGATGATCGCGTTCCCGACTTTTTTATCGTATTGAATTTGATGGGACTTGACCTTTAGGGATAACCACGAAGCTAATCACGAACATGCGTAGCTCGTTGACGACATGGTGCAGCAGCAAACGATTTCATCAATTTTTTTGCGCTCCTCCTCAAAGGCGATGCATCACGAAACTGGCAGAGTTGGTAAAATACAAAACACGGAGTGTAGATTATGATTAGCTTCAGTCATTTCCTCCTAATCGTCCTGGAAAACAGTGTTGGAAACAGTGTTTGTTCGTATGAGGTAGTGCTATTTCGTTAGAACTTTCGTATTCGTTAGAACGTGCTGTCCTTAAGCACGCACGCGTTCACGAGCGAGCGGTCGAAGACCAATGAGGTGTCCACACTATCTGCTTCGTGATACGGTGCCTTTAAGGTTAGCGAAATCCGATGAGGACTGCGGCATATTTGATTGTGAACACATATTGGCACGTCGTGGAAAGTACATTCAGGCAGTTTTCGGTATTATTAATGTTTCTATAATTAATATAATTTTTTATATGGATGGTGGAAACGTGACAGCTAATGTTTTCTTCACGCTTACGCTGATCACAATTTTTACGCATGCAAGGGAAACTTTGCAAGATGTTCTGGAGACTCGTTTCGTGATTTGGCAATTCTCTGCTTTGGGCACGCGTTGCTTTCTGTTTCTGCGCTGCTACACAAATTGCACAAATCACAACGACTACCAACCGTGATACAGTATTCCATGAACGCGTCAGGATATCCTTGTCCAGTCGCGTTAACTGAGACAACGAAATCATCTTGAATCCTGAATCCTGAATACATTGCCGGTATTAATATTTCAAAATATACGCGAACAAAAGGCAAGAACGAATAAACACTGAGGATGAATGAGAGACGAAGAGAAATAAAACTTTGTAAACGCAACTTCTGTTGTACAGGCCATGGAAGCATTCAGCCCTTTAGGATTGTGAAACCGTTACCTGCACAGTCTCTTGATTCCTATTTCTTTCTTCTTTGTCGATTGAAAAGAAGAACTATTTGAAATAAAGCTTGTACATCATGTTCCTCCCAATATATTCGTTAAAAAACTTATTCCACTACGAGAATCAAAACATCGTACAAAAGCTGAAATTACGAACAATTTTTTTACTGATTATTTATTTATTCTTCAAAGCTTATCTGGTTTTCCATTGGAACTTTTTCTATGCTGGAGCTTAAGAAAGAATAAAGAAAGAAATGGGTGGCATATCACTATTCAAGCACGTCCTTGAATATTTGGAACCTATATGGGTAGATAATTACAGTGACTATTTTACAGTGACTATTTTAAGGAAGTATTTCATAAGGGAAGGCAAGCGCAGAAAATGGCGAATGAACTAACTAAAACATCATGCTGTTTGGAGTTTTCTGTTTTTTAAGTTCAATTTAGAAAACTTAAATAACAGAGGTTTCTGTTTGACCTGTATTTGGAAAATCTGTTGGTGAATCAATTACTGATCTTATCGGCCGGTAATAGAGGTGTTTTTACATTTCAATAACGTTTTCTTAGATCAGAAACCGTTTTCATTTCACAGATAAGGAATGGAAAATTTGAAAACAAATAAAAACATCGGAAAAGCAACGGTACTTCCCTTCACCTCCAGTAGACTGGATAATTTTCAAGATAAAATTCTTCACCAACTTGATATTATGGCGGAAATGAAGAAAGGAAGCTAATGAGACTATTCTGGTTTCTTCAAAGTTGCACCATTACATTGGAAAAAACATCTATTGAAAAGCTTATTGGAAAATAAAAGAGATCGCCACCAGATGTTGATTTAAAAAAAAGTTGTTTTTGAAAATGCTAACGGCATTAAAATTGTTAGGAATGCGCCAATCGTGGAAGAGAAATCTTGATAACAGGACGTGAATAGCAGCTAATTACAAAACGTCTTAAGAGATTTCTGCGTAATTACCTGCCAATCAAGACTAGATGAGAGAGGGAATCCTATAGGGGACAAGTTGTGAGGTAATTTTAAAATCTTTTGTTATTCCATTTCAGAAGATTCACAAAGAATACGGCTTCTATGTTACTTCTCCTAAAGCATCCAGAGTAAAACTAGAGGAATTTCAGTTAGAAGTATTAATGATCATCTGCTATGGTAATCTGTAGGTGTCACCTGAAAATCACAGTTGGAAGACAAATCACGAGAGGTGCACTGAAATTCCTTGAGGAGAAAGGAAGAAATCGGAGGCTTTTAATAAAAAAAAAACTACCACATCTTATTCCTATTTTAACAATAGAAAAACTCTCTTAGAGCATCAACTACAAAGAAGTACATGCTAAAAGTTACACTAATTTTTTTTAGCTAAGAAAAAAGAGTGTCGTATTGTACATTCGGGAAAACCAACAGTTTTGTGTCTCCAAGTGCTATCTCCAAGCCACAATGCAGCAAAATCTAAATTGTTTAAGAGTGACGTTCATCGATGTTTGAAAATCTGTTCGCTACCAGCACCTTCACGATGCGAATGATTTGTGCTATTTTTGGGGTGTTCGAGATTGAAAAAATAACCAGTGTCCAAAGAATTACAAATTACAAAGAAATTACGATTCAAACTTTTCAAAGTATCTGACGTATAAGTGAGGTATTGGAAGACTTTCGATGGATTCACTTGTGTCGCATCAATTCCATCAGTATACCAACATTTAAAAATGTTTTTGTGAAGAAATAGGAGCAGCATTTATATTGCTACTACAGGAGACTCGTTTTATTTTGAACTAATAATTTTATAAGACATTATAAAACACTTTATCAATTCCTCTACTTCGTTACGCACACGAAATCGATATGATCGATATAGTCGTACTAGTGCTTCAAGCGGAAAGTGTTCTGGTAACTGCACCTTGAATTAGGCGTCCATGTGCAAATTTTGGTGCAAGTCGGTGCAAAGCCGACTGCTTCCTAAAATTTCCTAGAATAATCCCTAGAATTTCGTTCATTTCGTTCACCGTTTCACCACAGCACGAACGCCACTACACACACACACACACACACACACACACACACACACACACACACACACACACACACACACACACACACACACACACACACACACACACACACACACACACACACACACACACACACACACACACATACATACATACATACATACATACATACATACATACATACATACACACACATACATACACACACACACACACACACACACACACACATACATACATACATACATACACACATACATACATACATACATACATACATACATACATACATACATACATACATACATACACACACATACATACACACATACACACATACATACATACACACATACATACATACACACATACATACATACACACACCACATGTATACGTATACACATGCGCATACACTACACATACCACACAAGTAAACAAACACATGTCACGCTACACATGCACTGCACATACACAAGTACACATACAAATACACTACATATATAAAACACACTTCAAGTAGTCGGGTCAAAACGGCGTGAAGCGTGGTGCAGTTGCACAGTCGGTTGCGGTGTGCGTGTGCGAAATTTCTCCTTCCCGGATCGTCTGGTTCTCTCAAATTTAGAAGGAACAAATCCAAAAAAAGTAGGAAAATTTTAAATTTCATCGCACCAAAATTCCAAAAAAACAGCGTTGTGACTGTTCTTCAGGGCAAACCTTCTTCTCTCAAAAACTACCTAAACTCTTTCTTTTGGTGCTCCTATGACGAAGTTATTCGCTATCTCCCAGACCCAACAATATACACAAAAATTAATTTAACAAAATCTGACCTTTTTAGGTCGTTAAATTTTGTTAAATTAATTTTTAAACTGCTGCATACTAGGTAGAATAAAATTCTTCGTTTTTCAGTTCAAAAGTTCAGAGTTTGTTTCAAGTTTCTGTCTCTTTTGAAAAATTTTGCCTCAGCTGAGAATTGAACCTAGGAGGCCACATTGTCATATTGCAGGGGCAAAATGTTGATTTTTTTTTCGTTTTTCTTCTTCGTCCTTCTGTGGTTCGACCTATGCACCTGACCATCCTATTTTTCCGTCATATTATGTGATCAGAATTTGAAGATAATTCATTTATTTAGAGTAGAAATTGAATAGAATAAAAATGAAAACATTTCAATACCAGTATTTCAACAGCATTTCAGCAAGTTTGCGTCTTCTAATAAATGGTATTTCTTCGCTTCGGTCAGCTACCAATTTTCTCATTTACCGTTTGTTCCTCGACTAATTTTCCACTTTTCGAAACTCATGAAATTTTCAGTACATTGAATTCGCAGCAATGGAGGACTGCCACAGGAACGTTAGAGGAGAAAAATAAGGAAAAGAAGGGGGAGGGTCGTATTCGGGAGGGTCACCCCGCTTGACCCTGGTTTCGGGTATTCAACGGAGTCTTTTTCTTGCTAGTTGTCCTTTATTATTTCGACTTGAATGTTTTTTGTCCCAAGTCAAGGCTCTCTAGAGCTCCTCGTTTTTTTTTTTCGCGGTTTCTTAATTCTATCATAATTAAGTACCATGCTATCTCTTTTTAGATACCTTCGGTTAGATAGTCGTTTCAGATAATTCTTAGTTCTTTTAAGTTCTTTCCTTCGAAGAGCTTTGCTGCTTTATAATGGAACTTTATAAATAACGGAGGTGACTCTGGCCATCGAACTGCGATACATAGTCTAGGTTACGGAACTAGGGAGGCTACGGACTAAGAGCTCCGTGCCGAGCTATGTGTTCGAGTCCACCGTCCCTCCAGCGCACTGTTACGCAGCGGAGAGGTGAGCAGACACCGCTGGTACGTAGGAAGCTGCTTACTACTCATAGAGTCCTTGAATGATGTCTTCTGAAGTTCAACCGGCGCACACAACACCTAGACGGTCTTCGTCTTGGACTTAAGGGCACTATCCCGCCTCTGCAACCCAGGGGAATTTATATTCAAAGCTGAGCATATATGGGTCGGTTACATTTTGGAAAAAATCGACGACAGATAGACTAAATGTACGCTAGAGTGGTTCCCAAGAGATGCTAAACGCCCTCGAGAGAGGCCGCGAGCAAGATGGAGTAATGTGTTCGCCCACAGATAGAACAGCTGAGAGGTAGGCTGGTTACTGCTCAAGGACCACGTCTACGTCACTCACGAAACTTAAGGACATATTGGATGGCAATGGTGAGAGAACGAAACAAGTGGAAGAGATGCTGGGGCCCGCACGTGAAGTGAAGACGGGCCATCTAAGTAGGTAAGTTCACTCGTTCTAAATGATGGTACGAGACACTACCTGTCACAGTGATTGGCTTGTTACTTACATAAATAAACAAAACGCTCCTATCAATGACTTCGTTTATTTTCTAGAACGTGAGAGTATGTTTGGTCGTAAAGGCAGCAATGAGAAATAATGCTTGGCAATTGCTGAATGCGTCCATTTTCAGGGATCTCCTTCGCATTTTCGTTGTTTTCGGTTCTGTGAAATTTTTTTGACCTTGTATTAAGCATTTCTAGGAAGTCATATGCGTACTCAATCCATTTTCAAAGTCGTTTATTCGTTCTAACACCGAAAAATAATCGATTCACAGCTGTATGAACTTATACAATCAAGCTGACGACAGAACAGCTCGATCCCAATTTCTCCAGTGGTTAGCTTGCTGCATTCCGAAGCCTCGGTACATCCTCGATTGCCTTCCAGCAAATTCGGGGCCTGCTCTTTGGAAATACTGAGCATTTGTCAAGGACATGAAAAGCAAGCCTAGAAAGCAATTTCGTTAAAGTGAAGATCCATCATCCTGGGAAATTTGTCGCTTTGAATGGAGCAAAGAAAACCCAGCCCTTTCTTTTTCAAGGATCAAAGGAAAACGCCAAAAAGAGAAATCATGGCTTTGTTTCTCGCCCTGTGTGAGGTGTATATACACTGTGCACTCGAAGAGTGAAAGAAACACAACCGACATGAGCGTATGTTGCTGTCTGCGCACGGATACGATACGAGCACATCACGAGTTGCATAATATAGCAAGAATGATTTGAAAAATATCAGTAACTGCCCATGAATAAAAGTTCCACTTCTGTATCATTGCTGTAGTCGCGCCGAAACGACCTGGATGCGATTGAGATGGGACTCTTACTCATCTCTTTAGTCTGTTGGCCGCTAGTGATGATCCAGCTTCGATCGTGACCCCTCGTTCACAGCGTCAAGCTTGCGCTACGGCACCAGGCTTCAAGCTCTTTGTACTGTGTAATTTAAAGGTGCAGGTTGCAGAATTGATGGAAGTAATAAAACAACGACACTCCGCGTTGCGTCAACAAACATCCCCGCGTGACAGCTTCTGCCGTTTATTTGAGTTAGATTAATTTGGTTGCAGACGTTAGACGACGACCGAATTTTTAGTCAGGTGAGAAGTACATGGAGCTTCATGCAGTTGTGTAAGCGCACTGCGCTCGAAGCGAGCCAGCGGAGTTAGCAGGTGGAATCGAGGTGAGACCTTCGCGTACTGCAGCGATGCGTGGTGCTGGCAAGGGACCTCCTTCGTTTCGAACTGCTAGGCTCCACCGCATCAGTTCGAGCTTCGTTTCCACTTACGTAACTTAGCTTCATGTAGTTTTGACCCATAACTTATAAACCCTTTTGACTCACAAATAAAGCTGGACTCAAGGTTACTTACAATGGTTAACTTTTATATTTTTTTCCTATTGACAGCTTCTATAAAGGTTAAAAAGTAAGCGATATATGTAGTCTTCGCCAACAATACCACGCACATTCTATCGCGTAGCGACGTTGGGGAGAAGAAAGCACACAAGACTGTTCAACGCGTACTTTTCTGGATTTCCAATAGGAATTGGATGTGATCGCAGTCACATCCGTGAATTACGCAACAGCAACTAACTGCAGCACCTTTCGATTCGCAGAAAAAACCCAGCAAAGTCTCACAACGTAGGGAAAACCGAACATAGTTTGCCTTCGAACGGAACCCAGCATATAATTCGTTCTTTTGCCCAGACCTGAATTAACGCTATCATTGTAACAAACCTGTGAGAAACGAGAGGAGAGCACTTAGGTTCATTGACGGAATCCGAGCACATCAATGGAAGCTACTGAGGTTTATATACGCATCCGTGGTTTTCACGGCCTGGAGGTGTGGGAGGATCACGTGAGCGGCTGTCAAAGTAGATTCACTCACAAACATCTGATCAGCACATATGTGGTTGGTTTGCTGACTTTGACGGAATGGTTCGTCAAAAAAGATGGTTGAAAAAGAATGGTTCGTCTCCGGGGCAGAGACAGGAAAAAGAGAAAAAAGAGAAGAGAAAAGTGGAAAAGAAAGCAATTTCTTTACCTTAAAAAATAGGCTTCATTCAACAAGAAAACAGATTTAAAGGCACCATCTAAGAAGGAAAAATCCAGCAACATTTGCCATTATTTGAGTGAAGTGATGGTATGTTTAACCAAAACCACCTTTCTTTTATTTTCTTCGCTGAAGTAACAAAAGCAAACACAAAAAAGGCACTTTTCTACAACGAAACATATGAATTGGTTAGTTTCTTTCCCGAAAAAGGATAGTCACGAAGAATTCGCCAGAGAGCATGAAGAGGCACCGCATTTCCTCTCTATTTTTTCGTCAGTCGAATCGAGTCATGATCTCAATCCTGGATTCTTGATGTGAAACACAACAGAACGAAATGTTTGTGGTGTACAAAAGGAGCTTGGTAGGTTTCTTCACTTTTCTGGAGAATAAAGAGACACATATGGAAATGATGGAATATTAATAAAAGAACGCCTTCCACCAATAGTATTTGTTTAGTTATATATTTATTGCGCTCTATTGCGTGCCAAAAAGATGTGGGGAGGACAAATTCGAAAAGAATACAGTAAATATATAGCAAAAAGAAAGAATATGATTCAGGAACCAATTTTGTGAGCGATTCGGACCTAAGTGATTTAGTAATCAAGCACGTCTATATTGAGGAAAGCAAGTTAGGTATCCCTTCTCTTCATATTTATAATAATTAAAAGTTATTGTGTAAACCAGCGCTGTCAGTACGTTTTACAATCGTTTTGTTGGATTATCAAGAGCATTTCGTGAGAAATAAAGATAAACTGCAAACAAATTCATCCTCTTAAACTCCGATGGTTTTTGTGCGGGTCATATAGTATATCATAGTCATAGTCATAGTATAGTCATAGTATAAATTGAAACAATCGCAAAGTTATTAAAGACCGTGTAAATATTGTATACATTTATTTGCCGACAGAGCAGTGGGACAGTAGTACAGGTAACCTGGCTGATCGTTTTACCTTCGTTCCAGATGACTTTTCAGGTTTTTTTGAACTTTAAATATAACTTTAAAAAGTTGTGACGACCTCGAGTGATTTTTAAATTTCTATAGAAAAAAGAAATAATGCTGGATGTTGAAATGTCAGCAACCATATGTACGAGTGTCTTGTTCCATAGTGGTGAGTTTCCTCTCTTATTAACTTTTTTTTTTACAATCTTCAAATTAAAAATTCCTCGAAAATTCAAATAACCATTAATGAAAATGCAGCAGTTCTTTACTATAATCAAAGTCTTTCGTTTCGGAGTTGTTTAGCAGAACAAATGGACTAAACGGAACATAAAAATATCGCAAAAATTTTAGAAAAAATTTTTGAGGTTGTTTTGTAAAAAAAAACTACGTTGAAAACAATTTAAATTGACAGACAACAAAAATTCAGCAACATGGTATGCGGAACTAAAACCAATATAGTATGAGGAACTGGCTCCTTGCGCATGCGAAACTGTCTGCAACTCTTTTTTTCCTGACACGATTCATGTTGTTGTTCGGGGGCGAGAACGACGACTCGCCGTTTGTGCGCTATTTTCACTTTTTGATTGAAACCTTTTTGATCTTCTTTTATTTCATTATCCTGATAAATGTCCTAATAAATGTCTAATTATTATCATAATCCTAAAGTCTTTTTTTAAAATATGAAGTTTAGACTTACTCTAAAAGAACAGTTTTTTGAATTTTTCTAAATTGACGCATCTTTGCCGGACATCGGCAGCGATATGTCAATTTTGTTTTAACTAAACAAAGGACTCGTCTCCGCATTCCTTATCAGACATAGACCATTGAAGAGCTTAGCTCAGAAATTTAGCAGTGAAGAAATGAAGCTTCTACTTGCTCAAAACCTACTTATTTTATCCAATTATATTGAAAACATTCCATAGATTCATGAAGCCCAGGAGATTAGATCTTCCTGTCGCCTACAACAAGGCAAGAGGTGATAAAAAAAATCCTGTTTAGGGCCTTCGATCTCACTTTCAGGAAGGCAGATTGCAGAGTTGTACGAAAACAAGTGCAAAAACTCAAGAATAACACTACCATTAAGGAGCGTCAATTTCATGCTGCGCAACAAGTTTTCGTTGCGAATCTCCTTCTTCAACGCATTCCTCATTGCTTACACAGCGAGAACGAAACTATAGAAAGAAGGACTCCGGCACACTTCGTAGCCTTCTCCGTGTCAGACCAGTCTGACAACCGGTCCATATCCTCAGTTGTTCCACTTCGGAGTGCCCTTCCTGCAGAGTACGACCTCATCGACAGATACGAGTCAGATCGATGGTGACACGCAGTGTGTCTGCGTGGTGATGAAAACAACTATATCATATGTGTCGATGAAGCCGTCGATTCGCTGAGAAACGGTTCTTGTGCGGGAAGATCCAGAGTTTTGTGACAATCCAGCCGAACTCCTTTGCGCAAGACACGAATAGTGTAGCGAACGAGAAATCGGCGCGGTCTTTTGCCAACGCGCTTCAGCAGTTTCTTGTGCTGGGGACTTTTCCGCGCTGATTAGAGAAGAATCGTTGGAATTGAATGCGTTCTTGACGATTTTGCAGCGCCATTATGTGGAAACTCCTGGAGCAGTAGTGAAATCCATATTTTCGACGATGAATTGTTAAAGGAATTGCAGAGAAACGCCTGTAAAACACAAAGAATTCCGGTGTTTTCTGAAAGTGAAAGTCGGACTTGCAAACGAGCATGGTAACTTTCGGGAATCGAACCTCCTTTCAGAATTTGTGCATACTATGCTGTGCTTTTTAAAGGGATGAAGCATAAAGGCAACGAAAACATGGATATTAGGACATAAAATATTAAGAATAAAATAAATGAGTTTGAAAACAAATAAAATTCAGAAAGGACACTGCGAAGTTCTGCAAACCCATCACAGCACAGCTCAATCTAATAAAATATTAAGATATTGTTCCTCTCTCTTTGCTAATCAAGACATATCCTAGTTTCTAAATATGGCGTAGGCTCTAATTTTCTCTGGGAGATTACTACACGGATGCCCAGCCCACTTCATTTGTGTTATGAATATCCTTAAAAATAGGTGCGCTTCTTTTGTTCTGCTCTGAGGAGTTACAAACTCATGAAAGAAGGCGTCGTAATAATCCTGTAGTCAAGTGTCGTAACCATTACCACATCCACAGTCAGAAGCGCCTTCCTTTAAAAAGAACATGCTTGCAATTCACAGCAAGACTTGCGAGTAAGATAAGTGGAAGATAAAAAAAGCATACGCAAATGAGGCTGGAAAATAGCTTATGAATTAGAATAAGATAACGAATACTTTTTTTTTGTATTTTTCTAATTGTGTAACTTAATTCTTTTATAATTAATAGTTTTGTACAGTTCTTGCGCAAGTTCTTGAATAATTTCACACTCCAATGTAGTGTACTTTAAATATTTTGGAGATCAAAAATGACATTCAATTCTTTCTCACAAGAAGTTATGTGATTTTGTACACGTGAAGTATACGTTTGAAAAAAAGCTTAGCAAAATACTGGAGACGATTCCAAGGACAAAACGTCAGCATTTGATGTAGGCATGATGCCAATTTTTAAATGACCTCCAAAAAAAACCTAGGGTTTGTAGAAATTTTTCAAATCTTACGTACTCTGGTGCTCCAGTGAGACACAGAAACGAAAAGGATTCTGGTCCTTTTATGTTGTCTGGTACTACAAAAAACACCTTTTACATTCCATTTTATTCTTCCAACTATCCAGAAACATTCGCTATGCCCTTTTCTTTTC
Source organism: Necator americanus (assembly GCF_031761385.1). NCBI lineage: Eukaryota > Metazoa > Nematoda > Chromadorea > Rhabditida > Ancylostomatidae > Necator > Necator americanus. The sequence continues at coordinate 26,628,162 of NC_087372.1, read as the reverse complement.
CGCTGTATGAGGACGAAGCCATGAGGTTAACAACTGACTGAAAGGAGCTTTCTCATCCTTTTATTAAAATAGAAAGGAGTGTGAGAAGAGCTCCCTCTTTCTCGAGAAAAAAAGAAGGGTATCTTTCCTATCAGTATCGAAATAATATATAGTTGCGACTACACTGAATAGAAAACTAGTACTAGAATATGAGCTCAAAAAAAACGAATCTCTATCTCATTTTCATTCTTCAAAACTATGTTCGACATATTATTCGCCACGGAAGAGCTGCACTAGGTCCCACTGGCATAAAACTAGGTTCCGATTTTTTGGAAAATGATCCGACTCAGACAAAATATACCTCTTTTGCTTTCTTTTTTTTTCTGATTTACTATAGGTATATACGAATAAATAAATAAATAAATACATAATTAAATGAAAACTATTCAAAAATTCTCCATATACAGACTTTCGATAAACCTCGGCATGTTGATGATTTCAATAAATGATTTTTTTAATTAAGCCGGACATGAGGTTATTGCCATCCTTTATTCGTGGCTGACGCCTTCTTCTTAGTCTGAACGCTTGAAATCGAACGTGATAAATCCGCGTTATCCGGAAATTACCGAGATCACCTGTTTATTTTGTTCTTCATTATCCATGAGATTTTGCAAGGCTAAGCGGAACCTCTTCCTCAAACACTATTTCTTCTGAGGTAGTGAAATGCAAACATCGACCAATGCATGCGAGACAGCCTTTCACCACCAAGGCCAACCTTTCTTCAGCCGACACGGACACGGCTTTTTGGTTTTGTTTTCCTGTAGATAATCGCACAACACCCGTTTTATTGCCTCAGAACGAGGAATACTCTTATAAATCTCGTTGTGACATCTTGAAGTGACATTGGACTTTTTTTTACTCTGCTTCTGACTAGGTTGTCTTCTCTAAAATAATTATGCCAAAAATCTCTTAGTCTCCTTCTTTCACTCCAACATCCAGTTACACAACCATGACACTACTGAAGAAAACTGCATGGATAAGGTCAGCCACTTATGTGGGTAACTTGCGATCCTTAGGTTGCCTCTTTCAATACCATGAGTTAATGTAGCCCTCTGTAAGGCACATAAGGTGTATCCAAGCTTCAGAAAACCACGACACGTCTTCCTGCACCACCATCTCTTGGAACCTTTAAAATATTTTCCCTTCACTGAAGAAGCTTCACTCTGGGAAAACAACATTGTTGAACCATCTAGTTCTACTGTTTACCCTTCGTCTGACCCTCCTATTTTATAAACGTAAGGTGCTAATTTGTTTTTTGTTGTCATCTTCCTTTCTGGAACAAGGTGAATTCGTGATTTTTAGATCCACGGATTCATCACCTTTTTTTCGACTGTGTTTTTATCAAGTTTTACATTTTTATGTTCAGTGTTTGCCTAGAACTTTGTTATTTATCGCGTTTCCAATCTCTTCCAGATATTTGAAAATTCGGATTTTGCATTTCGTTATATTTATTTTCTTCAGTCAATCTTTTCCCAGAATCTTCCCATCGGCATAAAAAGTGAGGTTTTACCGTTCATACTTGACAGGAACGATAATCTCTTGATGTTCTAATCGATATCATTTTTAGACATTTACCTTTTTGTTTCTACGATAAAATTTAGATGATTTGACGCTATGTGTAGCTCCAATGAAAAATTTATGGATAGTAATTTCAGGCCATTTTGTAACCTTTGTCATGCTTATTTCGAATCCACTCGGCCATCTCACCAAGAATTTCAGTTTTTCAGGGAATAAAGAGTCCAAGTGTGATCACTCAAGTCTATTGTTTTAATTATTATTATTTGTTTTTTTCTGTTTTACAATATCAATGTTTAAGTGGCCTTCTTAGCAAACTGTAGCATATATGATTTAAAAAAAACATTCCATTTCCATTTCCATTTCCATAATCTGTATCAAACTGTCACTTGGATATAAGAAAAACGTGGTAAAGTTGTTGTGTCGGATCTTAATGACGCACTTTACGCAACACTTCTGCTTTCAATTACTACGTTGCCTTTGTCAAAAAAAAAACAGAGATGTAACTTGCGTATTTTTTTAACACTATTTTTCATGATCTCCTATCTTTTTTAAAGTTTTTTCACTTAATTGTTCTATCATCTTCGATTACAATGCACATACAGCTCATAAAAGTTTATTGGTTTGTCCCTCTCGCCAGATATGCAACAAAGAACGCATTTTGGTCAATGGGTTGGGGTTTCAAGCCAAAATTTCGGGGATTTTATTGGTAAGCATATATCATGTTTCTTCTACAGTAGCTGATATTTCTTCGCGGGCCTTTGTCTGTGCTGTTCTTGGAGCAGCACATGTACGGGAGTTTTTTCTACATTATAAAGTAGTAAGCACTTGTACACCCTGAATATTTGTGTTCAAGTTCCTACATCAAAGGTGTTGGGTTCCACTCCGGTACCAAACCTTGCGTAGCGCATTAATTTAGTACAAAATAATCAGCAAGCCTCCATACCTCGTACTCTCACCACATACTACCTAAGCCTAAGACCTTTAAAATATTCCTTCTAACGAATCCTTGGATCGAAAATGACTGAAGCCTATGAATCTCGTGATTGAAAAAATAATAATAATAATTGCCATATGGATGGTACTCTGAAATATACCTCAGTGCAAAAAAAATCGCTAGACCCGTTTAAGGATCCGTAGAATATGTGCAGCAGCAAAGGGTTCTCCGAGGATGCTCGAGGAGACCTATTGAGGCTTGCTGAATATTTTGTACTGAATTAATGTGCTTCGCAAGGTTGAGCCTGGTATCGGAGTGGAACCCAACACCTTTGCTATGGGTACAAAGGATTAGTGAATAGATATTATGACGAGTTCCGTCTGCCCTTCACCAACCGCAAATTTTCATCTGCTTCGGGTCTTCAAGTGATTGTCGAGCGACAATCACCCGAAAATGAAAAACTGCTGACACTTCTCATTTGAGGAATTGAATTTTCACCTCACTCGAATGGTGTCAGTGCTACGATTTTCGTCAAAAGGGTCCCAAAAGCTAGTTGAGCGCATGAGATCCCTAGCTCAGAAGGTCAATCCTTAATGACCTCACCCCCAAAAAACATATAGCCGGAAGTAAAACAAAACGATACCTCAGCAACCTTGCATCTTTGCGTATTTGATCAGGAAACATAAACTATAGTTCTTGTACCATTCGCATCGTAATTCCGATGAAACGTGCTGGAAGTGTAGTGATAATCATTAGGAGATCGTTTGCACTTTGTAGACTACACATGCCCCGAATTCTTGCTTATCGACGTGAAACTGGATTTCCAGCACAACCTTGCAAGTCATTTGCGTAAGTTCTCGCTCTTCTCCGTGAACAAAAACGTATCGGAAGAGGTGGCGCTACAGCCATTATGTCTGGACTAAGCACGCGTTGAGACATTCCCAGCAAGTTCTTCGATATAAACTTTGGTAGGGATTTTCGTGGAGCGAAATCAACGATCCGTTTTAGAAGAAATCAGAGTTCTAGTTTAGAACGACATTAATTTCAACCAATTCGCTGAACACTCCTCGGGAATTTTTTCCGGTGTGGATTTTAGGGTGGGCCGTGTCGCACCCCGTGTTCTCGTTTTCGTGCTGTCGACGCCTAGCGCCCCGACACGCCCATTAGCCGAACCGGGTGCGAAACACTCGTACGGCATCATCCGATGCAACTAACCACCTTTCTTCCGTGCCTTGCAGGTAAGTCTACACAGGTCTGAGAGTTTTTCTGTTAGGAGTGAAATATCCTTCCCTTAGTCCGTAAAATGCCTCTGTCTTCGCCGAAAATATGCTTGTGGTGAAAAACGTCTGTTCAGTAGAACCCCTCCCACCTCACAAAACTACGACTCCGCAATTTCTTTCTTAGACTTTTGAATGCTCAACCAAGATCATTCATTGGTTGAATCAATAATTACATCTCTACGATTTGTGAAAATGATTGTCATTTGTGGAAAATCCAACTGTGAAACTAGAAAACATGATTTGCCATGGAAAGAAAAATTTGGGATTCATTGATCATTCCTTCACTGGGTCGAAGTGATGCAAAAATCTCAGCTAAGATTAACATGATAAATTGGAAGACGGCGAAATAACAATTCCAGTGATTTTCGAGAAGAAAATCGAAGGGTTTCTTTTTTCTTTGAAAAAAAAAGAAACCCTTCGATTCTTTTCATAAGTGGTAAGCATGTACTTTTGGAAAAGTGTGAATCTCTTGTATGAATCGCCGATGCACACTGACATCGACTATTAGTGATGAAGTTTAGATAACCGAAACAAGTGTTTGCAGAAGATTTGTGAAATCTTATGCCTGAATGCGCTAGTAGATTTGTGAACTAGATCGGACGACATCACATCTCAGCTTATTAATATTTGTGCAGATGCTGGAAAACTTATTCGGACTAGCATGAACCAGCCACGATAGCGTGGATGACAAATAAATAACCCTACTGGGCTTTTTTTAAGGATTTCACGCCTTGAACAGTAGGCCAACCACTAAGAGCAAACTCCTAGTTTGATTAGAGATTGATCACGCTATTCATTTAAACTGTTTTTGGCATGGGTACTTATTTTCATCCTCTTCGGCTTGTAGTTCTCTTTTTAACAGTTCGAGAATATTCTACAACGCTAAGAAATAGTTTTTTTTCACTGAGGAAAGTAAATTTTTTCCCTATTTCTTAGCAACTTTTATATCTCTTTTTCTTTTTTTCCGTGAGTTTTTTCGTTCTTTTTCTTTTTTTTCAGTTTCTTTTAGTAGGAATCCTAACGACGACCCTGGGTCGTTCTGAAGATTTCGGGCTGCATGTGGTAGCTATTGTATATGATGTTGTGTAATGGAATAGATAAAGAAGTAAATAAATGGATGGAAATTGAATGGACCATGTTAGGTAATGGTCCTACTGTAAATAGTGCATTTTCGGTCCATCACTTTGTGTGATCAAATAAATAAACGACTCCTGATAGAGGCTTAACAGATTTAACAGTATTCTTGTATATTAGGTTTATTCTGTAGCGTTCCTTTGTTCAACGGAAGCGCTCGCCGACGTCCGTATACTAGTTTCGAGGCGTTGCTCAAAGCTATTTGTTGCACGGTGAAGAACTTGTTTGGCTGTACGACGATATAACAGTCTCAGCCGCTTTTCCCTTATCCTTCACCCACTTCCTTCGATCGAGAAAAGTTCATTTCTTACGAAAAAAAAATATCATATACATGCTTTATAAGATATATCAGAGATGTATGTATATTTATCCATGCGTTTATATTTATCCAGCGTTTCCGAGGGACTAGCCAGATTCGGGTAGAATTCAATTATTACTCATTATTCAATTCTGCCTCAACCTTTGCTAAATTACTAGGAATTTTCAGTGTTGCTGCACTCCACACATGCGCAATACTATCAGCAAGCGAGTCAGCAGTACTTTCCTCCTCAGCAGTACGCACCTCAACAACAATATCCTGCGCAGTGGCGGCAATGGGATCAGCCACAATCCTACCAGTCTCAACCGCAGTTTCTACCTCAACAACCTGTCCAGGCGAGTTTTTATCAGCATAAACGACGACTAGTTAGCCTAGTTTTTATTCTCTAAAAACTTATCATCTGAACAGTTTTTTAGATAAACCAACAGTTGACGGCACCTTGAGGAAATTACTTCTATAGAAAATTTTAGGAAATTTCTAGAGAAACTTCTGCTATTCCGGTCGTGCTATGTACTAGAGCGATAGCTGAGTTTGAGGGGTTCATTCAGAAAATAAGAGTAAATTGTCGTTGAAACGGTTGAACTCACTTCACTCATTCTCATTTCATCAAATAATCATAAATTTCAGATAAATATTCATTGCCCGACATCGTTGATCTCAAAATTTCTTTTACTCTTTTATGTTTAGTGCAACTTTTACTTTTACTTTAGATTTTCCCAGGTAAATCATATAAATGGACTGTTTTTTGACTCATTGAACACGGGTTAGAACTCCTTCCCAATATTTAGTTTTAATAAAAATTTTGTACACGTTCCTAATCAAACACAAGATGCTTCGAAGTGAAATAACTGTTCGTAGGTGCACTAACAGCGATTGAAATCTTTTAAAGAGAGAGGAGCTTCAAGTAGTTTTTTGGCGCCGTAATAGAACCACTCCAAAACTTTCAGAGTAACTATCAACAAAATCCTCCCTTTGCTTACCAACAACAACAACAACCACAACAACGATATCAGCTGCCTCAATACCAACAGCAAGTTCCGATACCACCACCACAATTTATGCCGACAGCTCAGCAACTCCAGCAGGTAAGAGTTTCTCCTAGTAATAATATCCGAAACCCTCTCATCGAACACCTTCAGATCCCACAATTTCCCCAGCAACAGCAGTATAATTTACGACCGCAGCCTCCTCCTGTAATTTACTCGCAACCTCCACCTCCACCGCCTCCGCTTCCACAGCAGCCAGTGCAGGTAAGAAACGCCGTTCGTTGGGTCTTACACCTTAGTCGATTCTAGCGATTCACTTTCAATTTGCGTCAAACAAAAAGAAGTCGCGTTAATCTTCCGAAGGCCGAGTTCTGCACTGCTGATCCAGTTCATGAATCTCGCAGTGTCAACTCATGCCATAACGCAAAGCAACTCAAAAAGTTTCTCTAGCAAACTATCTATTAGGTTCTTCAGGCTCGTTCGCTCACTTTCAGGCTGTTTTCAAACCAAGACCTGTCTATCGCGAGGGACCGAGGATTTACGAGCAGCAGTTCAAAGTAGGCTTCTTTCTTTTTTAAATGCTAAAAGTCCTGCTAGACGTAAAATTTCTACAGTTTTAAAAACTACTCCAGCTACAGCAAGCCTCATTTGGAATACGTAAAAATGGGGTATCTCGCTCTAACTGCTGGAACTGAGCTGGTTTCTTTTTCTGCGTTTTCAACGTTTTCGTTCTTTGCTTTTTTCTCAAAGCAGGATGTTCTACTGGTTGCTACCGAGTGTTCTAACGACATATCCTGCAATTGTCCTCTCCTCGGAACGCAAATACCAAATCATCGTAAATTTTCGATAACGAGCTTTGAATGCGAATCAAACACTTCGCGAGAATGATTATTGTAGTCTGTGCACTTTCGAAAAACAGGAAAAAGTCAATGTTTATTGCGACTGGTAGATTTTCCTTGCCAACTATCTACAAAAAAAGATTATTCTTAATAATTCAGAGTACTATAATATTACTAGGTTATCACAGAAGTCTTGACTAAATTGGCTGTAACGGCGGGTGGATGTTTTGCGCATCTTTGTTGAATATCTCACTCGTAGCTGTCATCGTTTTTCACTCCAAATAACAGAACTCATCCCGAGTTCAATAGGTTGTCCGTCCACCCTGATTCCCGTTCAGGAGCTCGAGGAGACCTACACCTGCTTGCACTTGTCAGAGGGCGGAGTCGCAGTGAGTTGGCTGCAGCCAATTTCGATAGAAAGGTTCCCCACGTGTTCCAACTTCGCACTGCTTGAAGCGATTGTTATGTCGTCGGCGAACTCGAGATTGGCGAGGAGATGTCCTGATATTGCTAAAACGTCACCAGCGAAATACTGATCAACTTTTCTTGACATGATGTCATCGACGGCAACGTTGGACAGAAAGGCTTCTGGTTCAGCCCGTCTTCTCACCCTACTTTCCACATTGAACGATGAAGCACACCTGGAGGATCTGCAGCACTTATTTTCCTATTGAAGCCATTAATTAATCCTACGGGAAAGGCACTTTCTCATCGTGGGTGTTTTCTTCGCGATTTCTGATAAGCTGATCCAGAATAACCAGGCCCAATATTTTTGAATGCAGAGCAGAACCTCTGACTGTGGTTCTTCGCCTACCGCGGTGCAGGTCAATGGAAGCGCAGTTCACAGACAAACTGCACTTGCCGGTTCACCAAGGTTTTTTTCTTCGCATTCCTGTCCTCCCACGCCTTTTCAAACTCCTTCACTCTTCACGTCCGTTCGTTCCCACGATGACGTTTTAGTTGACGACACAACTTATATCTCAGACGTTTCTCCTAGCTGAAGTCACTAGTATTACGTGCCACACATACAGAATTGTACGTGGATCTTATTTCCGCTGTTGTAAATGCAAACTTCTCCCTCGAAACTAAAACCGGAAGAGCTTTCCTGCAGCATCCTGAATACACTCAGCAAGAGAGTCGGCGTTATCCTTTCTCATCTTCGTTGTAATCTACTACTAATCGACACATGTTGTCAAAATTAGTTCCTATATTCATCATCCTTCAGACCTGCCTAGCCGATCTTCGGTTGATGTAAAACTTTACGACCCCTTTTTGGAACCATACCGTCAATATGAGTACAACGAGGGATAGTCGGTATTTAATGCGACTTCCCAGACAGCTCTAGATTTCCGGCTGTCCGACGGAAGGATGCTCCTTATAAGAACGTAATCGAGTTGAAGTTTGACAGTTAGGATCTTCCGCGCACTTTCCTCTTCTGCTGTTCGAGGTGTTTTCCTCAGCCACGTAAGTTGGTAGTGACTATGACTTTTCTCAATTGCGGATGCAATGATGAGGTTCGCTGCTGGCTTAGTATCTTAGAGGTAAAGGTACTGAGCTCGCCATAAAACGCATCGTCGACTTAGTCTTCATCGGTTTCGTAGGTTTGTAAGCACCTAAGACCCACAATTTGAGCCTTCTGCTATCTTGCAGTCGTACAGATCTTCACGCGCATCTTGACGACGTTGATTTAAACTCCTCCACCATGTTATTCTAGTCATTCCTCACAGTTAATGCACGACCTACTACTTTCTTGTCATCAGCATCTACGCAGGTAAGCGGTGTTTTATCGGCACTGATGATGGGACAATCTCTGATCCGTGCCTTCTGCAGTGCAGTAAACTGTGCTTACAAACATCGTAGTACAGGATATGCTCTGCACAGACAGAGCGGCATGTTGGAGTTCATTTGATTGTTGCTTCTTCGGTTTGTTTGTTGGAGTTACGAGACGGATGCGCAAAGTTTACATGTTCCCCTCAGACAATCGACCTATGAAGACATGGGTCCCTAGCAGAGTTCTGGACGGCAAAACCTTTCTGCAACACTTGACAAAGTTTTACCACCTAACTGTGCGAAGTGTAGAGCTCATTCGCTTCCAGAGGGTGTAATCAAATGTCTGATTGCACTCAACAAAACCAGCGCCATCAAGTGCAGGAAATAATTAGACTTGCATTCTTGGCACCTTAAAGATAACAATCCAAAATTTATGTATAAGCTTCGGAAACTTTTTTATAATGAACAATTCGCTTTGCTCTAAATCCTATACAGTTCCTGAAATCATTGAATTTGATTCAGATTATGAGGCCGGCACCTGTCGAAGGATATTTTCCGCAACAGGTGGAACCACAACTACCCATCCAGCAGAGAGTAAGTGCCTCCTCCTATGGTTTAGGGTTGATACAATGATTGTGAAGGATGTATTGCACGCTATGCATAGATGCGGGTTCCATCTCCTCCTGAGAGGTTCCGTCCTCATCTCGCTGATATCTACGGCCTTCCACTACCAGATCGACCGCATTCAACAAAGAAGCCCACAGTCATTCTCGTAGGCGAGGTACTGTTGGTGTCTAGGATGTGATGAAGTCGCAAGCTTGGACATTTTTGCAAGAATGGCTTTATGTTAAACGAAGAGCTGAACGCAGATTCACGGCGGTTCCACTTTCTGTACACCAGCAGTACAAGTAACGCTTACAAAGTCCACACACACACACACACACACACACACACACACACACACACACACACACACACACACACACACACACACACACACACACACACACACACACACACACACACACACACACACACACACACACACACACACACACACAACACAAAACACACACACAAAACAAAACCACCAACACAAAAACACACACACACACACACACACACACACACACACACACACACACACACACACACACACACACACACACACACACACACACACACACACACACACACACACACACACACACACACACACACACACACACACACACACACACACACACACACACACACACACACACACACACACATCCTCCAATGTGTTGCATGCAGGTAGCACGCTTCCGGAACGTTATCACCTTTCTACAGCGACTCTCACAACCAAATCCTCGTTGTTTCGCTCGCAAGCAATTTTTGTGCATTCATGCTACAGTATTACCTCCCATTCTGCTGTACAAGTACCATAACCCTCATCTTTTTTCTCCCAAAGACAGCGTCCACGGAAATTTTTGAGTTTAGGCACGTTTCATTCCTAAGTAGGGCTCGCGATCAAGTTTGAAGGTAACCACATCGAATGAACAAGTCACGATAAAAACGCGATGCAAACCCCAGAAATCCTAAAATCAGAGGCATCATGGGCTTCCGAGACTTTTACTTCAAAGGGTGTTAAAGAAGTGAAGACGGATAAAGTAGATTACTTGTAAAATTATCCAACAATACATCTTGCTACACCTTAATGAGCATTACAATTCACTTTAGGAAATAACTTTTCCCCTTTTTAAAAAGTGATAAAAGTTATCTGGCTTAGTAAACTAATGCCTCGAGCTTTCTTGAGGCTTCTTCTCCGGATTTGTGGAAGATCTTTTGCGTTTTTGCAGTGACGCTCGGAATTGGTGCACTGAATTTCAGCAACTACCATAGAGAACCCAATATCGAAAATTTCTTACCTTTACCTCTATGTACTTGTTTCTTCCTTCTTTCCTCATCAGGGCCTTGAGCGGGCTCCTTTTTATCGTTCGTACAGAACTAAAGAGGTGTGCAACCTTTTCATCGGTAGAAATGATCTTCAGTGACAGAAGCTTCAGTGGAGAAGATGCTTGTTTTTCTAAAACCATTTTTTTGCACAACACATCACCTCTAGTTTGTTTTTTTTTAAATTATTCTTGCCCCTATGTGTGAGAAGTCACAAAAGTTTGTGGTTCTTAAAGATCACTCCCCAGGAAAATTTGAATGTTGAAACAGAGTTGGCGACACTGCTTATAATATTGGTCTTGAAATTACCAAAAAAAAATCAGCATAAAAAAACCCAAAACTAAGTTGTAGAGTAAGAAATGCTCGTTCAAATAACATGCTACATAACGCTGAAATCCTTTGTCTGTGCGTGAGTTCAAACTTAAAAATTAATTTGAAATAAAATTCAAATTTTAAAAATAACATTACTAAACAAAAATAAGTAAAAACATCCATTACTTGGGTGCCAACGCAGAATCCCAGCAAAAATGCGAAAATCTCAAAATCCAGACTTCCCGTGAACCAGAAATATCGACATGATCAATCCGTCCGACGAAACAGCTTTTTAATCTACAAGAAAGTGCGCAGCGTTTATCACTGCACGTACGCGTGCAAAGAGTTGCTTCGCCCGGTAATTTCAGCACTAACCGACCATACGCGTTTTCATTGCAATCGCTCGTGACTGTGTAAAAAGTTGTTTCGTCGGGTAAACTTTTCACCCTAGTGTTCCAAATCCACTTAATATCTGAACTTGTATAATTCTGTAACAAAAGGGTCCGAGAACATTGTATTTGACACTTCTTGCTTCTCAGTAACTGGTCGCCTTAATTACCAGCACTGAATACACTTTATTGAGATTCTTTCGTTGTTTCCTTTCCTAGTAACTTCTTCCTTTTTCCGAAGAGGAGTTACAAGACAGTAGCAGAGCTGAATCCATTCTCAAATCAATCTACGGAATAAGAAAGCGAAGAAACACTACGCTGAAGAACTAAAAGAACCGCATGTAGATCAGTGAAAATAAGAGCGACACTGCAAAGCTCATACATTTCATTCATACAAAGCTTCAAAATCACCAGTTCCAAATGAGCGGAGGACGCTTTTTGTCGGCGCTGGAATCAAGAATCGGTACAGATACGAAGGTTTGGCTTTGAGCCAAAGCCAAGAATAAGTGCGTTTCCCAAACACCATACGAACTACAGTCTATTCGTATTTTTTCTTATTCGAAAACAACAAAACGGCAGAAACAAATTCTATTACTATTCTTTTTCTTCTCTAACATATACGTTACTTCCTCGTTCCTAAATATGCTTATAGTCGGTGCTGAATATGTTCACCCGACCAGCTAGGCGACACGTCCGGCGCAACACGCACTCTTTCTTGGCTTCACGCACGCTCTCTCCTTCTGCAGTAACGAATGCTGAAGCACGGATCATTGACCTTGTATTAACTTTCCATTTTTGTTCTAGCGTAATGAATTCGCCTTCGAAAACTCAAAACATTACAGAAATAACCCCACATTTAGAGCTATCACAAATTTGTTTTAATTTTTAATTCAATTTTATTCTTAATTTTTAATTTTTTTTATTGCCAATACAATTTGTGTGCGATAAGGATAAAAGATGTCAAGTACCAGATTCAATTTGTCCTCGAAAAAATTATTCATACGTATATTAAAAACGTACACTTTGAATGTTTGTTAGTGAACAATTGCACTTTTAAAAAAAAGCAATCATCCCAGCTATTATCCAGAGAAGCAGCAGCTCAAAAATCAACGATTGTCTCAAGAATGAGAGATTATTTGCCCTCAATTTATGTCCTGTTTCTACATTTCGTGTACGTTTTTATCCGCCACTCGGCCCTGAAACAAACGGATAGAGATGTCTGGTACTAGCTTGACGAGGTTATTTGTACGCTTGCTTGCGGTGACTTTTTGTACGAAAATTCGACACACAAATGCCCTGATCTTTTCTCTTTTTTGTTTCCATCAATTCAGTTCACGCACTTCTCGTTTGTGCTTCAAGTGATGGTCTGCCTGAATGAATGTGCGCTATTTAAAACAAAATAATTTTCCGCACCTCTTTTACTTCTGTTACAGTCCTATGGAACAAGAAATAGGAAAAAAATTATGAAGAAACTGTAGGAAAATCACTTATTTGCTTTATTAGATCGTCGCTAGTATTTATTGAATCGTTATTATTAACTATTACTTATCTACTACTATTATATAAAGATGTAGAATAGACAACATTTAAACTCAAGTGTCGAGTTTTTTTTTTGAAAAAAAAAACTGAAAACATCGGCGGATACGGTTCAAACATTCCCTTTCCTGGAAGCACGGCATTCCTGTTTTGTGTTTACATTGGTGTCCGCACGTTGTTGCTAGCCGGAAATTTCATTGAATATATGACGTTTTGGAGCCTTTTTCATGTGCCTAAAAAGAGTTTTGATTTGAGGACCAACAACGTCAAATCCTTAGAATCTGGTGTTTTTGTTTCGGTATTCGTTCACGGTAAACGGAAAAGCGGAAAATAAAAATCGTGCAAACTTGTGAGCAAGGTAATGGACAGTTTCTCTGAACGTAGGAAGGCTGACAGCACGCACTCCTTCACCACCGAATTAGAGGTACCGGAGCGTAAGCAACGTCGTCGTGAATTACTTTTCAATTTACAGTAAAATTCAAATTTTCTGGTCAAACAACATCTTCACCCCATATCAGGAATTGAAAATTTGTTACATAGCAGAAACCTTCAAGATAACAAGAACTCTTAAATTATGGATTAAGATTAAAACTAAATTAATAATAATACTATACTATTAATAATAGTAGTATAAATTGTTTTGTTATGATTTGAGGGAAGAAGGACATTTCTCCTCGATATCTCCACTAGTAACTCGTAGTTGTAGCCCTGTACCAGGTTTTTGATCTACGTATGCAAAATAAAGGCAGTTTATTCTAGAACAGCACAAATTTCAGAGACTTATCTATCGGATCATCGCATCAATAAGTTCATTGAAAGATAACTCTTAGAAATTCCACAACTCCTCCTATGTTTTTTTTCACTGCGATTCTTCTGTTTTTTTTAGCATGTGTTACACATTTCACATTATAATCAGTTACTTTGTGTGCATCGGATCTACGTCGTCCTAGTTGGGTCATTTGAGATCCTCTTACCAGTTCAACAAATCTCACCATGACATTTTTTTTACAATTACTTTTGCATTTCTTACATTTCTTCACTACAGGTTACATTCAATCTCATATATTAACAATACAACATTAACTTTTAGTGGGTATTGCTTTTCACGGTACAGCTTGCTGATTCGATCTCTGAACTAACGGGTAGACTTCGGAATAGTTGGGAAGCTGCGAGAGTCTAGGATCAGTCGAGAGAACCTAGAGGTTGAAATGAAAATATTTTCCTTTAATGCTACTCGAAAATAGAGGCCTTCTTTTGTAGTTCTTTCTAAAGTACCAAAACCTAATTTGCCAATTCTCTACAAGGCAGCAGAATATGTTTGAAAAAATAGAAAGATGTCCTTCTAAATAATCCATTTTTATTGTCACTATTGCAGTCACTTCCCGATGGAGCCTATGGAGCCGAAGAAAAGCTCATAGATGGTCAACATCCAAGCTACATTGAAGATACTGCTAGAACAACTCCTGTGGATCAGGCACGTCCCGAATGATTGTGTTTACATGTACGAATGTAGAGAGCGATCAGTATTCGACCGGGTTTCAGTTCCGAACTAATATCCAACCGCAAATGGTTGTTCCGAAACCGGCTCCACGAAGACCTGTAACTCCCAGACCTCAGCCACCTCCCAGGTATTTTCGCTCTTCTTTTCTCAAATAGCGACGCGGTAACACTCAGATTTCGAAAAGTACCAGACCTATGTACATGGGTTTTGAAAGAAGCGCCGTTCTCACGCTTTTCTCCGTTTTTGGGATGATTAGGAGAAATTGAAAGGAACCACATGCGCACTCGTAATTTACACCGCATGCTCCATGTTCTTTATTCTGTCTCCACACCACGTCATGATAAGTTGCCTTTAAAATGGTGAATGTCAGTGGTACGGTACAGTATACGGTACAATCAACGCAATATGCTCGAATTTATCGTTTTCAAGCTGTTGAGTACATCCATAAACAGCTGTAAATGTGTACGAAACTGCCGTTGAACTGTTAATGCGACCCCGATGACGTTGCGTTGAGTGCGCTGTAAAAAAAATGGGAGCAAGAAGAATTGTAGCGATTAGTCCACACCTTTCTTCGAAAGGCTGCCATAAAACCAAAGAAGCAGGAAAAAAGTTCCTTGAAAAAAGTCCAATATTCTTTGCGATTTCCACGGTTCCAGAGGAACAAATTATGCCACACATCTTAGGTGAAATTCACTTTGTATTATCGATGAAATCCAGAACCAACATTAATGGTCTCTATCATTAAAAGCGTTATAAGCTGATGAAGAGCAAGGTTTAATATGCAGCTGTGACGATTCGAGAAAAAATTCTTGATTTTCTACTAGCACTTATGACATATCGATTTCTTCTAGGGACAAATCGCTAATAATTTTCAAAGAATGATTTTTCAACACTTTCTTTTCAGGATAGCACCTGCGACTCAAGCTCCTCCTCCAACCATGGTGAAAGCAAAACTTAGTGCTATTGTGCCAAAAAGCATAGCCCCTTCTAATGGTGGTGGAAAGGTGCGCACTATTCCTTAATTTTGCGTTGAAGATCAAATAATACTACCGTTTCTTCGATTATTCTATTCGATAGTAAGCCTTGCGAACAATTTCAGAACCCCAACGCTGCGTTCCTGGGATGCTGCAAAGCGGTAAAAGTGGCCAAGTCCTGCGAAAGGATCTGTAACTTCGACATACTGAATAAGAAAACGGTAAGATTAAATCCAATCAACCGAGAAAGGTTTCACCGAATTGTTGATCTGATGGTGTTCGTTGCAGCTAACGGGAATGTTCCTTGGAACCGATCCTTGCCCTCAGTCGTACGGCCTTGAGCTTCTGCAGTGTGCAGCGCAATCCGACGATCACACAGAATGCTGCCGAAGCAAAGGTGTACACACGACTACCGCTGGAGACAAGTGTCTTGGCTTTTGCAATATGAAGCCAGGAGTCACTTTCCAGGTGGGACTCCATCGTTTCTTCTTCGGCGCTGCATTTCGGCGTCTAAAACGACCTGTCTATTTTCTTCACGTCAAAAAAGTCAACAAAACATTAACCTAACGAGGATCGCGCTTACACTAAGCAAAGGAATCAAACCAGAAAAACTGTTTTGAAAAAGAAATTATTTGGGTTGGGGGGAAACAACGCTACAGCAATCCATTAATGTAATGCAAATAATAGACGTGATATAAGGCCGAATGGAGATAGCTATCAATGATACAAGTTTCTGACAACGGACCCATTACCAAGGTTTGAAATTTCATCGACGTACTCAAGACTTTCCAAGCTGAAAGCACTGAAGGCGCCGTTCACATCATGGGGGCTTGGCTGGCTTTGCACCGGTTACGGCCTTCCTTGACCTCAATTGACTCTACAAGAAGCGCTGGCCACGACCCTGTGACATGTGTGAAAGCCTCATGTAAACTGGTAGGAACGTTCAAGAAATGCGCCTAGGAGAATTAGATCTTCCTGGGTGCTGCGCCATTTGAGTTTTGATCTCTGATTAACGACACTTATTTACAAAAAATTACTGTAGAGTTTACTGGTCATTTTTATCACTTTTTTTGTTTGATATCGCTTCATTCTTTCAAATATTTCTTTGTTATTTTGTTAATTAATAGTTGTTTTAATTACTGTGTTTATACTCCTTTCTTGTTATTGTCCTTGGCGCAGTGGATCTTAGCGAATCTTTGTGAGCTAATCACGAGCGCTGAAATCAACGTTGTGAAAACAATGCGCAACAAAGCGGCGATTGCTGGACAAGTTCCTTGCAATGAAGCCACAACCTGATTGCCGCAGCGTCGAATATAAGTTTTGAAGCGCTAACGGCGGCCGGCGAACGAACAGGCTTACGTGTTGGATTGAAATGCGCCATTATCCGATGCCTAAGGGCGACTACAAAGAAGGCGACGGTTAATGCGAATGTATCGTCGTTTTGGAAGAAATGTCTCCATTACAGGCTGACGTCTCCATGCTACCGTGTTGGGGCGTATTAAATGATATCAAGACATGCTTCAAGGATAGTATCCAGAACAGTTAAGTGCGGTGTAAGCGGTTGCAAATCGCAGCTCAGAGGACAATTCTAGTCTATTAAAAAAGGACTCGAATAGGGAACATTTCTGATTGATACCTTTTTGTTAGATGTTCCGCTAAGACTGCCATTCACGTCTTTCGCCTTATTTGAATAGGATTGTTACAACGTTGTTCTTCTACACTGATATACAGCTATGGGCATTTTCGATTCTGGTCGCCATCTCATCAGTTATGGTTTACCAGTTAATTCCGAACTCTGAATGATCACTATTACTGAGTCTACGGTATAATTTATACCTATTCTACATCTCAGGTGTTTATAGCATTACTCCATTCCATCCTAACCTCTTGCAGTCGAAAAAGAGATACAAATGGATACATCACCTGTGCAAATATGCCCCGACTGCTCACTAATATTGTTAATACGATTATGACAGCACCCTTATCTCCATTTAAAAAAAACCTTAAACAACACCATTAAGAATTCCTCAAGTGTTCTTCCTACTAGTTACACCCGCATTGTCAGATAATCTGAGCAAAATAGACAGTAGATTTCGGAAGCATTTAGTTCTTGGGTCTGACACAATGGTGGTGAGCAGAAACGAAAATAAACATAGACTAGTGTTCTTCGCTCATGTCTGTACATACGATGTGACTGTGATAATTGTCTTTCAATGATGTTGCACTGTGAAGATTGCCGTATATGAAGATTTAATTTATTTTCATAGCAAACTAACAAGATAGTGATATGAATGAAACAACAACGAAGCACTAGATAATAACAACATACAACCGATAACTAAAACTCTAGCCTAGTAGGTGTAAGAATAGTATCTATGCCATTTCAATGATGAAATCTTCAATGATCTTACAAATCTTGAAATCATTGAATTAACAATCAAACACGTGCAAAATTAAGGTCGTTTATCGTCTTTTCTTTCCATCGTTGATGTCCATGTAATCAGAATCAGCAATGTTCAACATAAGACCTCCAGCGGGTAGGTAAACCTGTCAGGTATAAGCATTGTGAAAATAATCTTTTTGTTGGAGATATACGGCGCATGACGCTACCTTGTTGTTATTAGATTCCGAGACGACACGTGCGATCGTCTGGGCCGCACGTATTTTTCGTAACTTCAAAAACCCGGGATCCGATTTCATTGCTTCTCCTAGCTAAAAAAAACCTCCAGAAAGAATTTCAGTGTGAGCGAATAATACCACACTTTAATTTCCAAATCCAATTTCGAATAAATGTAGACAACAAGTCCATGTAGGATAAGAAATAACAACTCTTTTAAGCTGGCAAAGAATTGCAGTATATTCATCTACATTACGATGATTTATGTCGCATTTTACAACAAGCTTCTTGGAATTTTCAAAGCTTGTCAAGATTCACGACAACGAAAACCAGGAATATCTGACTAAAAAATGGAGAGTTGCATACCAGCTTCGCAGACGCGGCTTCTCCTTCAGCTTGTACAATTTTCTCCTGCCTTTGTTGTTTCGCCCTTTCAACTAGGAAAGATGCTCGTTGAGCTTCTTGCGCAGCTACCTACAACAAAGTATTATAAGTATGGGGGAAATTTGTCCAACCACTGCGAATTCCAAAAAATATCTTTCCCACAAAAAACTATCTAATTCGTACTGCATAAGAATAAATTGAGAATCTCAAAACATTTAATTCAATAATTTGAATAATAAAATTAAGGGAGAGTGGAACTATATGTCAGCCTACCTGCTTGGCTTCAACAGCCGCTGAATACTGTGGGGAAAACGCCAACTCAGTCAGTGAGACGTCATCAAGAATGATATTGAAGTCCAATGCACGTTCAATCAAAGCTTTGCGAACTAACATTGAAACCTAAACGAAAAAAAAATGAATGGTGTACCTTCGATGCATCTGATGTAGATTAGGGAAGAATAGGACAGATGGGAATTGTAGCTCACATCAACTCAGGAAAACACTGCTGATCTCAATTTTTTTTAAGTTGAATGTCAGCGTCGAAGGTGCCGCACTTTCGACAACTGAATCCCAGCAGATTAGTTGCGAACAAGTTTAAAAATCTCGTATTACTTATTCACTATAGCGCGATCATCGAGATCGACAGTATTAGCTTGAGGTCAGATTGATGTCGGCACCAAGAACAACACATAATGACATCCCATGATATTGGAAAGGGAATGAGGCACTCTCTTCTCCCATACTCCCTCTAAAATCCTAGGAATTCTGGAAGACGGTAATCATGGTTCAGGAGTATCATGTGTCCTGGTAGCTTGACACAGATAGTGCTGGTAGCGGTTGCTATAGTTGATATACTTCTACATACTTTGTAATTGTAATTGTGTATGGAATGAGCACATATAGTTCACAAAGCGTCAAAAACTGTGCAATGCAATATATCAAATGCATAGAGGACAAAGCATGAGAACCAAATCAAGCTTGCTGGCTCTCTGTTGATTTTCTGTTCATACTAATACGTCTGACGATGCCGTCGGAAATTCCTTTTTTGCTGCGTGGAAAAACATCCGATGATGTAGGAGAGCATCATGAAAATACTTTTTGAGAAGTTGGCCGTTTTGGCCATCTAATCAAGTAAGACAGTCAAATGCAGTTTAACTTTAGCCCTTGACTGATTCAAATCCTTATATTGAATAAAACAAAACCCATGTCTTAGGAGAAATAGAAGGTCACCTGTTGGCGCTGTGTGATAAGCTGCGAAGCATTGAACTTTGCTACGACACTCTTTAAAACCTGAAATAAGAACAATGCTGACTGGACCAAACATGTATACTTCGAAGAAACGAATATTTAAAAAAAAATCAGCAAATCACCTCGTTACAGATGGACGGAAGGACCCTTTCTTCCCAATTTTGTCCTAGTGTGCGATAAATCCTGACTAACTGCTCTGGATTTGGTCGAGACAAGACACGCAACCCTATGTTGACCATTTGCAAATCCTTACTACCAGTCGGAGATCGTATCTACAATTACCGGTAGCGATTTTCTACGTCATCTACCATATATATGCATCAAATCAAAACAAATATATATATATATATATATATATATCCAAGTTCATTATGTTTGTCACCCTTCCTAAGTGTTATGTCTTAAAACACTTACATGATAGACAAAAGTATACTCTAGTTCTAGCTCCAGGAGCAAGCTAAAAATCTCACGTTTCGCAACTATACGTATGTCTGAAAATCCGGGAGTCTCGGTGACACCGTCACCGCATGGCGGTACACCTCGGGAGGCACGATTGGGTTGCGTCTAACTGAAACGGACCTAGCGCGGCTTGGAATTTTCCCAACACGAGGTCTTAAAAGAACGAAGAGAGGAACAGAAAGGAGGAGGGAGAAGAGAGACGAGGAGAACAAAAGAAAAAAGAAGAGCAGAGAGTAGAGTCGTTGTTAAGTGAGTTCGAATTAGCGCGTACTAAGTTTGATGCATGGTAAAAAAAACGAAGCAGAATAAGCAGAAATGAAAACTGCTCTTTTCAAATGTAGTGTTTTAAGCGGAAAAATACAGAAAAATAATGAAATTTTACATTCAGCGCTTAAAAATTAAACGAGGATAAGTCTCATCCAACAACGATAACTTTCCTCATATTATCACTGAAAAAAATGAATTACAACGTCATTACTAAAACTACCAAAAACAAGTACAGCTGAAAGGGGGGAAAATTGGTGCAAAGTAGGTTTTTTATATACTTTTGTCGACAATAGATCTATATTTAAGGGAAACTTGTTGCTCCTATCTTCCATAGCTTTTTTTTTTTGAAATCTAGTCGAGGAAAACAATAAACTTTCCTTACAATTTTTGAATTTCCCCAACTAGCTTTACAGAGATAGAAATCTGCACTCAAGAATTCTCTTTGATGCTCTGCTTGGTGTTGAGACATGGCATTACCATAGTCACGGGAAAAAAGTGTGTTTGTGTGTGACTTGGAACAAAGCACAGAAACTCGCCTCATGAACTCACCCTGCCTTTTAATGATTAATTTAATCTGTGGTTACTTAATCTTAGGTTTCAAAGGTTACTTGGGAGAAAACAAGGAAACTTGCTAAAATTCCCAACTTCTCAAGCAACCCAAAAAACAGGTGACCTCTAACAATGTCAATTTAATTAGTTTACAGCCCAAACCTTCCTCCACAGAACGTACCTGCCTTAAATGTCTTTCTATGCGCACACGAATGAGTAAGCGAGAATGAGAAGCAGGGGGAGTGGAGAGATCTCGTCAAAACTACACGTTCGACCCTAGGACCAAGCAATTTCAGTGCTGGAGCATTTGAACACTTCGAGCGCATCTTGTCTGTCCAAGCACTGTCAAGATGAATATGTTGGCAAATATGCGGAGTAAAAATCTTATTTTTTTTCTTAAATTGGGCCTTTCCTTCGAGAAAAATTCGGTTGCGCAATTAATTATTTGCTGGCGCTATATGCGACTAGGACTGCTTGACTTTAAAGGCATCACCCCACGAATCTGGAGTGGTAGGGGCTCCAGGCGGGTAATGCCTATACGGGGTCGTAGATTGTGGGGAAGAAGGAAGACCAATTCGGACGAATCGCAGGAGGGGCGGTGTGCCACAGTCGCGGATTGCAACAGAAGTCGTCGTAAAAAACAGTTCCGGGGTCGTCCGCTTACACTGATACAGGGAGAGATGAACGGAATGACCCTTTTCCCCACAATCTACGACCAAAGATAAGCATTACCCAGCTGAAACCCGTACCACCCCAGATTTGTGGGGTGGTGTCTTTAACTCGTCTGCCTGTTTGACTCGTTTAATCATAAGCGCGACGCAACGCGAGCTCGCTCCAGAAGTTGCAGCTTCCGAGACATTATACTTCGAATATACTCACCAGTTTTCATCTCCGTGAAGGAATTAATACGTTATACAGAGATAACAACGAGATAAGTCAACAAAAGTAGCACTACAAGCACCAGCCTCGCAAAGAAATTGTGTAAGATAACAAACTGATTTAATTACGTTCAAATCAAAATACGAACCTGGTTTGGTCGAGCACGAATATCATATACTATGGGATACTGGAACCATGGAACTCTGAAGTGGAGCCCCTCTTTGTAAACATCATTAGAGAGCCCACCAATTCGATTGAACATGATGGCTCGATGACCAGCATCCACTGAATAGAAAAACAAGTAGTCAAAACGGAAAAAAAATCCGAGATGTTCCAGAACATGAAGAGATGAGAAACCTTAAATAATGCTTCAACAGCAAAGCAAACAAGCACGTGACCCTTGATTGCAACAGTTTTGTTTCTTCTTGCTTATTCACATATCTATCATTTGTCGTTACTATATCTTCATTTCAATGTTATTTTGTTGTTATTATTTAATTTTGCTCATTCTTCTTTCCCTACTAAAGAACGTTCAGAGGAGGCTGACCCAAGAATGGACCGTCTACTTTTTTTTAATCTTTTGGTTGTGGGTGCGGATGTAGCGCAGATGATAAGTTCGACTGTGACTGCAGAACCGATGGTTCGGAACTGCCCAAGTGTCTACCACGCTTTTCATTCCTCCTGGGTTAATAAATTGATACCAGACTTGGCTGGGAGGACAAAAACACAGACTTGGCACGCAAGGTCCCACCCGCGAGTCATTGTAAGGCCGCACACGTAAACCTCTAACGATCCTGGATTGAATCCGAACGCGTAGGCACATCCCTATCAGGATTGATCAAGGTCGTGCACTTTATCCTCTACCAACAAGAATATATGAGAGAAGTGTGCTTAGTCTGTTCAGCAGGAACTGGCGAAACTCTTCAACAAACGTAAGTTCTCAAATACAATAGAAGTTCTATAAGCTTATATAGATAGGCCAGTCAAGTACACAAAACTAACGATGTGTACTGAAGTATGGAAGTTCTGAAGCTTCAGATTTCTATGTCCTCACCGACTTGCTATCAAAATCCTTAGTCATGAAAATCCAAGATTTAGAACTTCTAAGACGCCACATGCAGGAACAATCTTTACAGAGTAACTTCAACATAGACCCTTCCAAATTCTCTAGATAGAGAATTAACTTTGATGGAGATTGCCGAACCTACTACGAGTTATGGAAGTGATCATGATACGTGAGGAACTTACCGGTGAACATAGCTTGGGAGATTCCATAAACGGCAGCTCCAGCTGCAGCAATTAAACCAATCCCAGCACCCGCACCTTTGGCATTCTGGAGCGCCTTCTTCATGGCTTCTTGACCTTGCTTCGCCATCCTTCAATCAACACAAAAATAGACTGAAGGGAAGTTCCCTACGAAAGAAAGAGTATGTTGAACACATCACGAGCAGAATGGGAGTCTGGCATTACAAAAATGATAAAAATCACCTTTGATGCTATTCTGGCAGTATAGGTTTACAATAATGTCAGAATGGGAGTCTGGCATTATTACAAACCTATACTGCCAGCATAGCATCAAAGCTAGAGAACGTGCTTTCGGAAGAAAGAAAAGAAATCACTAAATAGAACAAGGAAACATCGAAAATGAACATCCTTATGCAAGAGCATCCTGCCCGGCAGGTTTAAAGGAGAGAACTGTCGTCCGTTCGAGACCGCCAACGCTCTAGAGCGACGAAACTACCGCCGAAGCAACTGT
Organism: Necator americanus; assembly: GCF_031761385.1. Lineage (NCBI taxonomy): Eukaryota > Metazoa > Nematoda > Chromadorea > Rhabditida > Ancylostomatidae > Necator > Necator americanus. The sequence continues at coordinate 26,604,537 of NC_087372.1, read as the reverse complement.
GCTGCTCTATCCTATTCTGGAGTTCTGTGCAAGGTTAATTGTTAAAGATTATGTGGTATCTGCATATAATTCCTAGATAATGTCTACGACGTAGTCAGTAACGATTTTTTTCGCAATTCACCGTTCGGTGCAACTCCAGGGATTGAACGGTTCGTTGCCACAACCTTTCGTGATCTAACCTTTGCGTAAGTGTTTAGAGCCGAGGTTAAGGTAACAATAGTCAAGTAGTACAATTGCTTCAAAATTATCTACAATTTCCAGACATTTGGACCCCTAATTCAACAAAATTATGGTGTCCTTTATGAAATAATACACCTAGCGTATTACTTCTTCCTTACTTGTTTTTGTTAAATGTTTAGAGTAGAAAGATCATTAAGAAATACAACTAGAAAATAGTTCCAAAGAAATTGAATCCCAGTTCTCTCAGACCTTTCGTCGATATGTGACGTTCCTAATCAATAAGAGGTGAATACTACAGTTGATTTAAAATAATCTGAATTGTGATGCAATGGTTGCGCTCGCAGTGTGACCAATGTTAGTCCCAAATAGGATCTGAGTGAGGGTCCCACAGCTCAATCAACTGCACAACTGTAGTCATTTGAACACAACTGTTGTCATTTTGACCCGATTGCGTACCCATGCTTCTAGCTATAGGTGTAGACAGTGAGGAGTACCCATGCTAAATACTGAATTTGGCAAATACATGTGACCTGTGAATGACCTGTGATGTGCCGTCATCTTTATTTCACGTAGATTCATTGAAGACGACATCTCGGGTCCAACTGGATAATTTCTTCGCATAATGACGGTGCCAAAGTCTGGATGGATATAGTCAGATCAAAACGAAGAAACACGGTGCAACTGCGTCAGCGGTTGCGCTCGAAGCGGCGCGGTGGAGGTCCCCCTTTTATCTTTCCCGCTACACTCTTCCGCTCCGCTTCGAGCGCAGTCGCTTACGCAACTGGACTCTGCTTCATGTCGTTTGACCCTACCATAGTCATTGGTTCTGAACGTCTAAACCTACCTACTTTACTCACTTTCTTAATTACGACTTACTTTCTTTTCTGGATAGCGTTGATGTCGGAATGTCAAGCATTTAAAGTGGTACATATATCCTTGGTAATCATCCATTAACAAAAATCATTTCTACATCAGCTCCTTTCCTCATTTTTTTTTTCAATTGATTCGTACCTAGATAGACACTTTGTCTGTTCACTTGTTTCATATTTGTTCTGGTCTTCCTGTTTTTTCTGTGTTGTCGGTTGAGTTGTTGGAAACGGACGAACGAAACGTTCTCTCAGCTTCTTTTTTTTCAGTCGCTGATGGCAGATTCAGTGCAAGGCGACCGAAGACCTCTACTGAGACTTTGCACGCTTTGCCGACGGCAGGTCGCTGGAGAGGCTGCTGATGTGGATACTGTTGACAAGCCGTTTGAGTGTGTTCTGTGCTTTGGACTTCTTGACCAGGACTATATTGAAGAAGTATGTTTGATTGCAAACGGGGAACTCACTTTCCATACCTATATTTTCAATATCCATGTTTTTCTTTTTTCTGTGTGGCTTTTCGAGTCGGAAGAGAGCTCTTTTGGCTGATTTGTCGGTGAGCTGAAGTTGATAGATCTGAATACGCATTCCTCTTCTTAAAGTTCATGATTCTTTCGCGAATTTCCGTAACGGATCGCTCACCTTGTAGAGATGTACACGAAGTGAGGCATTAGCATTTGAAATGTCGGCGTTTCTACATTTACATCTCCTTTTGTAGGTAGCTCAGGCGGTTGGAAAATCGCTCGAAGAATCACCTTATGATGCTTCTGCATTCACATTGGCACTAAATTTGCCAATCTCGCAAGTTCTCCGCGAAACAATCATAAAACGCTCGCGGCCCGACCTCAATGGTATATTGGTCTCTGTGCCATATAAGATCAGATGTATAGACACTTATTTGCCAAAGCTCCGTCAGGTATGTTGAGATTAATAGTCTTTAGTAGAAGTGTTTATATGTGAATCCTCAGAGATTATTCTGTTTTCTGTGTTTTTGTATAATTTTCATAATTTCATTTTCGTTCAACTCTGTTTTCATTCACCCTGTTATTAGTTGTAGTAAAGGAGCATTGAAATTCAGTAGCACCAGAATAAAGTATCTGTGTTGTGACCAGGGGTCGTGTTTCAGAACAGACATTTTTCCAACGGTGCTAAATCAATCAAACTCTGTTTCCAGAAATCTGGTTTACGAGCAGCCCTTGCTTCTGATCTTCAGCTGACTATTACTTTCGAAACTGAGGAGTTCACTAACTACGACACAAAGTTCCTTCTCGATAATTTTCCAAACGATTTTCAACAGTCAAGGAAAAGGAGATTCCAAGAGCAGACCGATTCTCAACCTTTTACGAAAATCAAGGTGGAACAAATGTTGACGCGAATTAAAGAGGATGTGGCGAAGTAAGTAGTGGTTTCAATTCTGTTGTGCATTAAAGGCACCACCCCACGAATCTGGGGTTGTACGGATTTCAGGTGTGCAGTGCCTATACGGGGTCGTAGATGATGGACAGGAGGGTGATTCCGTCCGTTTCTTCCTAATCCCCGTAAAAAACGGCTCGGAAGGTGCGGCTTCCGGCGCGCTATTTTCTACAACGAGTTCGATTGGAGCGTGCCAGCCTTGTGCACGCGCCGCATCTTCCGGGCTGTTTTTTTTTACGGCAATTAGGAAGAAATGGACGGAATCACCCTCCTGTCCATCATCTACAACCCCGTATAGGCATTGGACACCTGAAACCCGTACCACCCCAGATTCGTGGGGTGATGCCTTTAATTAACTGCTGTTATCCAGTGTAAATGAAATGAGAAATGAGAATCCAGGCGAAACTTTTAAAAATTTCTCACGGTAAAAAATTTATTGACTAGTACGAATCCTTCCAAAGAGTAGTTGATTAGACGAAACGAAACTACAACGTTCATTCATTTCATAGTAACTCTCACAAGGCTTTCCTTCTCTATTGGTTTACTCATAGAGAGCATGAGCTTTTCGAATGTTGGCTTTGCATTCTTATGTTCTTATTGGTAACTTGTTGGTATTTTTACGTCCTTTCATAGATATAGCCCTATTGTATAATCGCTTTCGTTTTAGGAAGTACTTACTCTCGTCGGCAGCTCGTTCTTGCTCTTTCTCAATCGCATTCGAGCGAAATCCAGTGTTTATTGCCGGACGATATTGTAAATATTCCCGCTCTCTACCCCAGTCTCCTTGGTCAGTCGAGGACAAAACTGCACCAAAGGATCCTGGACATTCGGTAAGCTTACGTTTTCTTTCGGTGCTACAGAGTTCCAGGTTAAATATCACCTCTAAGGTTTCTGAAAAAGTATGTGGGCTTATGAAAGATATGTTCTGCGCCTCTGATGCTCGCTTCGTCGCTTCAGGAAGGGAGGATTTGGATGTACGTATGTTGGGCGAGGGTCGTCCCTTCATGGTCGAGCTGCGCAATTGTCATCTTACATCGTCACTATCCGGGTGAGTATCTGGTAATATTGACTTGCTGAACGATTCCCCGCGTTTTCTTCCGATATCTAGAGATTATTCTGAAAGTAATTGAAAGAACCCCCGGCTAATCAATCAGATGCTCCCCTGTTCTGTTTATTACAACAGCCGTGCTGCAGAAAATAAGTTTGTAGTGACACAGTGAGATCATCAGTCTAGTGTTGGAGATCAACTTTGTTTTTGAAGCGAACTCCATGCGGATTGCTTGGATGTGGCTAGAAAAGAACGAAATCCGATGGAGCAAGATCCGGCAAATACGCTGATTGAAGTAGAACTTCCTTGTTGCTACTTTTACTTCTCGTTAACTCTCTAACAAAATAACTTGTCGGAAATCTCCTTTCTCCTCAACCAGAAGACCATTTAGATAATTTTTAGCTCTCAAATAACATATTTATAATTCGGCATAAAACTTTAAGAAGCATTTGATAGGTGATGTTAAAAGCTACTAAATGACAAAACTATAGAAGTGTTTTTTCGCCAAGAAACTGTCGAAACAAAACTGCTTGGAATTTTGCGCCAACGCACCCCTCTAACTGAGTATATAGCTAAACTTAGTTCACCTCAAAAATTTGCTTTGCAGAACGAACTACTTGGAAACTTTGCGGAACGTTGAATCAGAAATTAATCGTTTGCAGCCCGACATTAAGTTGAAGTATTTGACGAGAATCACAAAGGAAGAAGCTGAACAGATTAGCACCGGTGAAGAAGGTGAGCAGAGAATGCGCTTTTAACATCATTAATATAATTCTGTGAAGCTGATAGTGTGGAATAATCTTAAACCTAAGTGAAATCCGATCTGCTATGTATGTGAGGCAATAGACTGGGATTGTTAGAGGGAATCATTTTGAGTCATGTTCCTACATCTGCCATAGCCTGGAAAACTGAAGATGAATGTAGTCTGCCGTCTTCCTCTCTGGTAGTATCGAATGTGCTGAGGTACCGTCGATCCACTGAAAATCAGTAAACCGTCACTACGCTGTGCACGAATGTAAACGGGTCGCCACTGTGTGCGATAGGCGATTCGACTCTGCTCAAGACCAAAGAAGTTTTTATGCTTAAAGGCATCACTCCACGCATCTGAGGTGGTACGGATTTCAGGTGGAGTATTCTTATAAGGTATAGTGGATTATATAGAGGAGGGTGATTCCGTCCATTTCTTCCTAATTGCCGTAAAAACGGCCCGGAAGATACGGCTTCAGGCGTTCTGGCGCACTATTTTCTACGGGGAGTTCGACTAGAGCGCGCCAGCCTTGTGCGGCGCCGCATCTTCCGGGCCGTTTTTTACGGCACTTGGGAAGAAATGGACGGAATCACCCTCCTCTCCATAATCTACTATACCTTATAAGAATACTCCACCTGAAATCTGCACCACCTCAGATTCGTGGGTGGCCTTTAAGTTGGTAATTAACCGATTAAATCCAAAACAAGTAGTGAAGGAAAACCTACAAGTTTGCTTATCTCTATGATTACGAAGTGAAGTCAAACGCATTTTAAAAGGCAAGCAATGTGTTCTTTATCACTGGCAGGATATTTGATAAGTCATGCCCGAGATCAGCTGATCATTCTTTCGCATTCCTATAGTTTCGTACGTAATTGGGAGATAAACAAATGCAATTGCAACTTTGATTGCAAATTAGCCTTTTATGATGGTTAACGGGCTCGTTTTTTGCAACCTGGTATGTTATTTTCTAGAAAACAACTTGAGCAATATAATATCCATATAATATACATATAATTTTGATGAGGAAAAAAAAACCAACCCGGACCAGTTATAGAGAACACTATGACGATATATCGGTGAATCAGGCACTGTAAAAAAATTGAGAAAATCTCGAAATTGAAACCTATTGAAGACTAGAGGGATGGTTGCTTAGAATTCAAAATCGACTTTGAAAGAAAAGTTGTTGATAAGGCATTCGACGAGCCGTCGACCGTTGGCAGTAAGCTGCGTTTTGTGCAACTTTTAATTAGTGCAGTTACTTATTTGCTACATCGCATTCTTTACCAACGACTCCTATTTTGTGTTGCTGTCGCAGAATTTTATTCTGAGGTCTTGATGTAGACGAGATGTGATGGATTTCTCTTTATTCAACATTTTAGGCTCCGACGAAGTCGAGGATACTGAAACCTTAACAGCACATCACCTTGTAGACTCATCGTCTCAAGTAGTAATATAGACCAAAACTTACATCAAAAGTGTGTGCGAATCTATTCTCATTGAAAAAGTGACTTTTGAAATCTCGTGCTTTTGGTTGATCAGATTTTGTTTTGTGCGTGCTTGATTTCTCTACAGAGATCTGCAACTTTTCTAAGGAAGCGGGTAACTAGTCAGAATGTGTAACTGGAACAACTCTCCTCTCAGTAGACCTCCTCGCGCTTTTCGTTGATTGATTCTCATTGTTTTAACATTTTTATAAATGTTTTATACGTGAAATACGTCAGAAGCGCTATTTAACCTATCTCCGTGCTTTGTATCTGACCTGTCCTTAACCAGTCGAATATTCTGTTCCAGATAAACGAAAGTGCTACGTAGCATACTGCTACAGCACATTACCATTGACCGAGGAGACATTCTCTGCTGTGGCGAAGCTAGCTCCCGTTGATGTTATTCAGAAAACACCAGTTAGAGTTCTCAAGAGGAGATCATTGTTGGATCGCCCGCGAACAGTGTATAACATGGAGATGCTTCCGATTGATAGTCACCATTTTTTGTTAAGGTTTGTTGGTTTAGTCCCGTCAAACCGGCTACGATTCTTGAACTGTTCTTTTCATTCTTTTTTTTAATTTGTGTCGTTGTTGTGGGATGTTGGACTAATTTTACACTTTAGTTTTTATTAGGTAGGCGAATAGCGTAGGTGTGATAGGGATGAGTGGGACCCTCCTCAGGTGAGGGGAGTCTACCTAATGTGGTGCAGTGCAAGTGATGAGGATTAATTCGCCGAGAGTCCTTTCGCTAACCGTCCAGAAGTGAAGGAGGTCCCCTCACCAACCCTCCAAAAGTGAAGAACATCAAAGCATCGGCTCCGACTATCGCATGTATCCGAATAAGCCCTTTCACTTTTTCTTAAAAGCTACTCAACATTGAAATGGGAACTAATATGTCGTGTGTTAAAGTGTAGGCTTACTACTTTATAATCCTTCTTGTTTATGGCATTTTTAAAAAATGATCGAAATTTACACAGGAATATCTGAACTATAACTCGAGAAAACTAGGCAGCCTCGACACGTGCGTTTCTATTACTAGAGCGCGGGAACTAATGCGGCTCAGCCACCAAGAAAAGATTGTGCAGTTTAGTAAACCCTTCTTCATAGACTTCTCATAGGTTTCTTATAAAGCCACGTTATGATGATAGAGAAGCTGTGTCAGGAGCTCCAGTTTTTTCCGACATTTTTTTTCTAAATTTCATCTAATTTTTACAACGTCATAAATAAAAGCGAATGAATTACGAAGGTAATAATTACAATGGTATATTACTTTCCGTGAAAATTCTTTCGTTTAACGTTAAAGCGTCTTTGAAATAAAAAAGCGAAGGAACTAATTCACCAACTGAATGAAATAGCATAATGAAGGGAGTCCCTTAAACAAATAAACACCTTTTGTTAAATTTGCCATGCGCCTCTTTCCTTTTAGTAATCACTTTGAATTTGCAAAGTATCATGAACTGTACTAATTGTATTTATTCGAAGATTACATATTTTCTAGGGTCATTCTTCAATGAAATCTGGATATTTAGGCTCGAAACACAAGCTGGCACTTACGTGAAAGAATTCGTTCATGGTGATTTTGGTAGGACGCGACCTTCTTTGGCTGAACTTCTAGGTGTAGCAAACGGTGATGTCGATATTCTTGATCTCGATGTTGAAAAAGTTGACTTTGAATGGCCTCTTCCAAAAAGTGTACCTGTTGTGTTTAGGTGACGAACTCACTAGAATAGTTAATTTTGTTAGAAGCTAATTGTTTTGTTTTAGTGTCTGTATTTATTGATATTGTTGTATTGCAGCAAAGTCTATCTACAATGTGCGATGTCTTTGAGATATCTCCATTTTCCCAATTATGACATAATGAATAATTTTTGTTATTGTCGTTTTCAACTATGTTGTGTGATCAGTTACCATAGGTAGAACCCACTTCTCACAGTGCAGTAACTGGCTATTTGTAGTTCCGGCATCCGTTAATTTTCATCAGCAGTTCAGCACGAATTTATCAACGAAGAGTTAGAGTGATCGAAGTTTTGTCGTTTCTTGTTGGTTTGTTTTTTGTTGTTTTTTTCATCTGTTTGCTTTTTTGTAGTTTTTCTTCGATAAATGTAGTCTGAGGTTTCTTGTTTCATGTTGATTCTGGTAAGATCCGCATCTTTTTCATGGTTATTTAACGAAATAGAACATTTACTATGGGTCCCATTCAGACGTTATTGTTTGAAGGGATGTCTTCTGCCACCGTCATGATGGTGGCCGAGAAGCCACTTCTTGCTGATTCAATTGCCAAAATTCTTTCGAACAATACTGCTTCTAAACGGAAAGGTAGTGTTAAATTATACCAGTTTGTTCAATGGTATGAGTAATGCGGTTTTCTAGATGTGCGTAAGTTTTAATCGACTTTTCTTTTTTTCTGAGGATCAGTTGTAAGGCATTCGAGTCTTTTGCTTCGGTCTGGCGTGCTGAGTCACATTCTATCTTCCATTCTCTTTCTCTTTATACTCATCCTATCTAGGAATTCTATCTTTGTTCTGCTTTTGATCCGGAATTCCATTTTTGTTGTGCTTCTGATCCGTCCCATTCTTTACATTAAAAAAAAAACTTCTTTGGGAACTACTATTGGTTTTTATCAGAAATCATCATCAACATGGTTTGGAGAGCATATTTTCACTGCAGATATTTGCATTTGTAATGAATAAATGAGCGTTATGTAGAAATTATTTTTGTCATCATCGGATTCTACAATATTCAGAGCAGTGTGTTCAGCATGTTGTGCTTGATTATAGAGAGCGAAAAACGTAAACTTCTACGCAGGAAATCTAAAATCTCCTCGGCAACGCTTCGTCACTTGTAGATAATTCTGATTTTGTAACGTTGTTTTGTCTCTAGTAGCTCACAGATCTGAGGGTTGAGATCTCCCCGATTTCGGTACTCTTCGTTTTAGTCTCTGTGAGTCAGCACGACAGGAGCACTAGTTCAACTTCTCAACCTTGTTATCGGACTCGAAGTCAGCCACTATGCTAGTCACCGAGTCAGAGATTTACGAATACACTTTGCACAGTCCCCGTCAATCTTTTTGTTCCCCCTGGTTGCGACGACCACCATATGTTACCACTCTGCTGTATTATATTAGATTCTTGATTTCTAATCGGGCACTCGTGCCAGCGACGATTGTAAACTGACGACCAACGGAACAGAAATTTCAGTTATTGATTTTCGAAGATCGCTGAGATGATTTTCCTATGTTCGTGCTACATGGTGTCAAATTTTCGCTCCACTTTTCTCGAGTATGAGCTTGTCGTAAATACGGTCGGACACGACTGATTGATCGTGATTGGCATTGAGCATCTTGGAATTATAATCCAGAACTGGAACTGCGACTTCCGATTGCGAAGAGGCGAGAGCCACCGACCCACAGTTCTACATCCGACACAGTCGTAGATCGAGATCAGTTGACCGAATGGCTCTGCTCCTTAGTAAGCTTTTTAATAGAGTTCATAAGAGTTAACCAATTATGATTACTGTAGACGCTGCAGTTCCTAAGATATCAGCAGATTTTGCTTAGCAGTGTTCTTTGTGGTGCTTAAGAATACTCATACATTGTGAACTGCAACAATTAAATTATAGTCACTATTTCAGCCGTAATCACAACCTTACATTACAATATGACATGTACGTAAAATTCGTGATATACTCCAAGAAATCGTCCTATCCCTTCCCCCCCAAAAAAAATCCCGTCGCTCTGCAGCATGGTTACTGGGTCGCTGACTATGTACCATTCGTTTCGGGTTACGAATTTTCGTAACCCGAAACGTAATGATACGAATTCCGTAAACAGATTTTTATGTCTAGTGAGATAGTATAGAGAAAATAATTTGGTAATGGAGAAAAACGTTCTTTGGTCAGAGAGATTCTTTCTTAGCATTGTTCAATACCGGGGCGGATGAAATGCAGCTGTGAGAGGTTTTGAGGAGGCTTCGGTGTCGATAATTTTGAACCGCTGTATTCCAAGCAAACCTAGCGTTGCTGCGCGAAAAGCTCTGGAAGCGTTTTGGATCCGCTCCAAGAGCCAAAAAATGAATCATGAAGAAGAATCTCTCTGAAATATGCGGGAGCTGGCTCTCTATTCAGGGCTGCTTGCGATTGCGCTAGCTCACCACGGACACCTAGCAGCTACATCATAGTCCTCTAGTCCCAAGGTACTATTTGAACGGATAAATCACGCTCGATTTCATCCTCTCAAGCTCTAGAGAAGGTGTACTTCATTGCTAGGTGAATTTGACTTTCTTTTCCGCAACTCTTTTACTGTCGTCTTCTGTATTTTACCACCATCACACTGGCATAGGTGCGATAGGGGGTAGCTGGACCCTGCTCAAGCGAAGGGGTAGGTCATATAGTGCAGCTCAGGTGATGAGGATCCGTTCGCGAATCGTCCAAAAGTGAGAGGGGTAGGAGCAAAGGCTCCGACAATCGCATGTATGCTCGCCGGTGGTGTTTGCAGTAAATGTTTTTCTTTAAAAAAAAAGAGTTCATGGATTTTCCAGTGGCCTTCGAAATCGCAACGAACATCTCTTAAGATCTGCGCTAAGGTTGTGTAATGAATACCTGGTTGCTAAGACTACTGATGATGCACTAAGCGTGATAATTGACATGAACTATGATTCCATTACGATTAAAATCTCGTTTTTTGTAGTTCTGTTTTCTTCAACCTCTTTTTCCCGAAATTCTTGGAGTATTTAGTCTGATCTGGAGTACGTCCGTTAGTTCTCTATTTTTTATTTATTTCATCTAGTTTTCTTATTTGATCAGTCCTTTCCAAGAATATTTAATTATTCTTTTTTTTTAATTTTGTTTCTCAGCAGTTCTGTGACTTCTTTGCACGCTCTTCTCTTTCTTTGATTTGTATCCAGTACAGAAACATTTATTATCACAATTATATGAAAACTATTGATTTTTGAATGGACTTCTACAAATTTTTCACCAGTATCAGATCTCACCCGTGATCTAATGTAAGATTTTTCTTCAAGTTCAGGTCGAAATGGAGTTTGCTCCGTAAGCGAATATAGAGGTCAATTCCAAGGAAAACCTGCCTTCTTCAAGGTACTTACATATTTCTCCGTCTATTCTACTTTCTGATCTCCTAACGAACGTTTAGGTCACGAGCACATGTGGACACGTAATGAGCCTCGATTTCCCCAGTAAATTTAACAATTGGGAGCGCGTAGATCCGATGGAGTTGTACACGGCTCCTACCAACAAAATTGAAGCGAATCCGAAGATGCACATGAACGACGTAAAAAAAAGCAGTTGCATGCAGTAGGCGCCAAATGTGTTCGACCGCTTGAGAGCAATGAGCCTTCGATTAGAGGAGGCCAGAGAGAAGAAAGGGATCTGCGTCAAGAGATGGACCGTGGAATGCGGCAAACGCGTGGCGCTTATGCTGTTGAACACATCCGGCGAATGTATTTTTTTTTATAGTGGAATTAATTGCTGATTCAGTATCTGGCCTTCGAAGCGAAAGGCGCCGACTACCTCGTTCTGTGGCTCGACTGCGACAAGGAAGGAGAAAATATCTGCTTCGAGGCAGTTCCTATATTTTGTCTTGATTTCTACTATACTTTTATGCTACTACACGATAATTTTATATCCACTGCTTGCGTATTACAGGTCATTGATGCTGTCAGCAATTCTATGAAGCGGCCTCGGGATGGCGACTTCATGAAAAGCGTCTATAGGTTTGCGTTTCTGGCAAAATTAAAGAGTTTCTGCAGCTTTCGGCTCATCTGCTCATTGTAGAGCACATTTCTCCGCCATCACCGACAAGGATATCAAAGCCGCTATGCAAAATCTTGTGCGTCCCAATCGTAACGAAGCGATGTCCGTAGACGCTAGACAGGAGCTGGATCTCCGTGTCGGTTGCTCATTCACTCGATTCCAAACGAAATTCTTTCAGGTTGGTGTAGGATGTGATGAGTTTGTTGCTATTTCTACTGCGGTACTTCTCAACTTCTGGCTTTATGAAATTGAAATTTGTGCTGAGAACACTGGCGAAGAAAAAAGGGAAAAATTAAATGCTAATCTGCAAAAGTTATTAGGATCAATGTTCAAATTAAAAACGTATAATTCGATAATCAGTGGTATAACTCACGGAAAAGTGAACGATCTGGATGAAGATCTGCTTCCGACTCCGACTGGAAACATTCATTGACACGGAGGAAGAAAGCCCATTCTCTAGTTCTTTGGTGGAGTTATTTCTTTTTTTTTCTAAGTTGGAGATTTTACGAGGTGAAAATATGGGAGGAAACTATGGAATTCGAGCATGTCGTGCAAATGTGGAGGTGGTTTTTTTTCTTAGTTTCAGAACACTCACTTGAGAAGATGTTTTAGATTATTCTGATAATTAGTTCGTTACTGTTGAAGCACATTGTCGGCTACGCTTACAGGAGATAGTGAGAGATTTCAGCTCCTCTTGGATGTTGTAATCTTGTGTATTTCTTGTTGTCGTCACAAATTACTACATACTCGGGGAAATGCTTCCTTAAATTCTTGAGATCCACACCGTCTCTCCATAGCATGGTGTCCTTGGGTGATGATGGTGGTATCTATGGATAAGCTTGGAGAAATCCTAGCAAAGGTTTTCACTCCGTTATGATTCTGCAAATTTGCGAAAGATTTCACTTATTCGAATTTCGAAACTACCGTCCCGTATATTTATCCATGATAAACAAGGATCATATAAATGAATAAATGAGTGGATGAAATCAACGATAAATGTACAAATATCCAAAAGCTAGTTGCCGCTTATGATGTGAAAATACGCAAAAGTGTGTTTGTTCGAGTATGGATAGTCACTTTTATCCCGGAAAATCTTCAGAATAGTGAGTGAACAAATGGGAATACATTGATGATGACGATTTTGATTGTTAGCTGAATGAAGAAATGTTTCAGAATAAGTACGGAGATTTGGACAGCACTGTTATATCGTATGGACCATGTCAGACGCCCACTCTGGGGTTCTGCGTCAGTCGTCACGATCAGATCACACACTTCAAGGTTTTATTTTTGTCTTCCATTTCTCTGCATCCATAATTTCTTGCTTTCTTTTATTCTACATCGAACACCAACTTCTTGCAGCCCGAACCTTACTGGCTACTGCAATGTGTGTTTGAAACCGCAACAGGATTGCTTGTTCGACCCGAGTGGAAACGAGGTAGAATATTCGACAGAGACGTGGCTCAACTGTTCTTGGATCGTGTCAAAGTGATCTTCCATATTTTCTTTAGTTTGCACGAGCGCATAATATGCCTTTTAGAATGCGGGACGAGGAGCTGTGACAGATGTGAGCACAAAAGAGGGAAGAAAGGAGCGACCGCTGGCGCTTAACACTGTGGAACTGATGAGAATCGCAAGTAGCGCATTTGGTACGTGTATGTTGCTGTGACTCGTTGTTGTGACTTATTTCTTGATCTTTCTGTCTATTCTTCCTTAATTTTCTTTTAGAACATGTTTCTTTTGTCAGCGAACAATCATTGAGAAGAAATGAAACGTCAAGAAATAAATAATTCCTTTCTCTTAATCGTTTGTTACTACACACCTAAAACAATTCGTCATATAATAGGGTTGAAACGACATGAATCTCGGTGCAGTTGCGTAAGCCGTTGCGCTCGAAGCGATGCGGCGGAACGTAAATCTAGGGAGAACCCTTGCCTACATCACTCCTCACTGTAGTTCGCGGTGGTCCCACCTCGACCCTAACTGCTATCTCCGTCGCGCCGCTTCGAGCGCAGCCACTCATGCAACTGCACCGTGCATCATGTCGTTATGTCCTTGCTGGAATTCCTCTCGACCTAACGATTCCCCTTCTGACAGTTAGTTCACTATCTGGTCCATTCCAACATTTGATTTCTTCTCCCGGCCAATATCTAAGACTCTTCTTTCAAGGACTGAGCCCTGCGACAACGATGAGTGTGGCTGAGCAGCTCTACACTCAAGGCTACATCTCCTATCCAAGAACTGAAACCACAGCGTACTCTGCCAATTTCGACTTGAAAGGAACTCTCCAACAACAGTCGAACAATTCAAAGTGGGGAGACGTCGTGAAAAAGGTTTACCTATTCGGTACTCCTCATGAGTGTAGCTCCTTAACTCCGGAGTGAAACTTCAGGTTCTGAATGAAGGTATTCGGCGGCCTCGTGGTGGCGAGGATAAAGGTGATCATCCTCCTATTACACCGATGAAACCTAATAATGGGCAACTTTCTGGAGGTGAGTCAGGCCAGTTTCCTGAGTACTTCTTTCATACCAATCCTGGTAAAATTGTTATTTTGTAGGAGTAATCCGAATCCGATAGCTTTGCAGCCAACCATATCGTTATAATCAGACATTTTTTTCAAGTTATGTTTATGATGTGTCCAAAAGGCTCTTGACTCAATCTATGTACTTTCTCTTCATGAAATTAGCTTCTTTGATTTATTCGTTTTTAGTCATTGCAGCGTCAATTTTAATTCGACATTCAAATATTTCAGAAGAATAGAATTTAAAAAAAATTGGATAGTGAAAGTTGGTGACTTTCTCCAATCAGATTTCTTCACTCTAATGATTTGCAGACATGGCTCGAATTTACGACTACGTTGTTCAGCACTTTGTCGCGACGTTGATGGGACCATGTATCTTCGATGTGACTACTATTGTGTATGTTGTTATCTTGCCATATCCTTGATGTTCCTTATTTCATCTCATAATTGCAGTATTTCTTCTGGAGAAGAGTCATTCACATTGACTGGCAAAACGTTGAAGGATCCAGGTTTTACGGAGGTCATGACATGGTTGAATGTCGACGATTGTGAGAAGCTGCCACCACTTGTCCGTGGAGATCAACTTTCGCTGAAGTACGGAGAGTTTCTTGCGCTACATAACCTCATATTTCTTTTTTTGTTGAAAACTTAAAACAGCCATCTGTTTTCAGTTTTCAATAAAAGTTTTCAACAAACAGCTTTCATTTCAGTCATTGTTCATTTTTAGAGAAGTTTCCTTGGCTGCTCGTGAAACATCTCCACCGGGTTATCTAACTGAATCAGAGTTGATATCATTAATGGAAAAGCATGGAATAGGCACGGATGCCTCAATCCCTGTGCATATAAATACCATCTGTCAGAGGAACTATGTTACTGTAGGTTTCGTAAGGGCAAGGTGTGAACTGTGTTTGGGAATAATAATAAATTCCATACAGGTGGAAAGTGGTCGACGATTGGTGCCAACTCGTCTTGGAATCTCACTTGTTCATGGATATTGGCGAGTAGACCGTGAACTTGTGCTACCAACTATGAGAGCCGAGGTAGAAACACAACTCAACCTCATTGCGCAAGGGAAAGCGGACTACCATGCAGTGAGTAGACAACTTGTTCCATGTTTTTAAAGTCCGTAAATGAATTTCATGAAATTTGGGAGCTGGAACTTCCTGTGTCGAAGAGCTGGATTAGAGGCATCACCCCACGAATCTGGCGTGATATGGATTTTCACTGGAGTATACCTATATCGGATTGCAGATTATGAATACGGGAGTGGTTCCGCTCTTTTCTCCCTGTGTCCCTGTAAACAAACGGCTCCGCAACGCTGTTTCTTAAGACGTCCTGTATTGGAACGCGCCAACCTTGCGCCCTCCCCCCTCCCTGCGATTCGTCGAAAATCCATTCGGACAACACCCCAATACGCAATTCATTTCACTCGACGAATCGCAGGAGGGGCAGGGTCAAACGTGGCGCGTTGCAATAGAGGACGTCGTAAGGAACCGCATTCCGAACCCGTCTGTTTACAGTAATGCAGCGAGAGATGAGCGGAACCACTCCTGTTTTCACAATCTGCGATCCGATATAGGTATACTCCAGTGAAAATCCATATCACGCCAGATTCTTGAGGTGATGCCTTTAAGTCTCAGGTTTTAAACTAATTTTGAAATCGTAGGTCAGAGACCATGCGCTTGAGATGTTCCGCCAGAAATTTGTGTACTATGTCAAAAATGTAGGATTGGTCGATACATTGTTTGAAGGTGAGTTTTTTCTTTCGTTCCTTAATTAACTTCAAAAAAGACTTCTACTGGCTCTGACTTGACATGGACTACGGTGAATGACTGCTTTGAAGCCACAGTACTCTTTAAAAATACAGTGTGCATGATCCTGTGCTTGAAGTTGCACTAACGAGATCAAAAAAAAAAAGAAGACTGAAGTTGATTTACGCTGGGCCATTAGCAGGTCACATCGTGTTACTTCCCTCATCTCCCTCTGGTTATTTTTCCCTTTTTCTACTCGTAGACTTCTTTTTTCCCTTATCATACCTCATACATCAGGCGAACACAAATGCAAAAGGCAAACTCAATTGTTTGAATTAAAATAAGAAGGATATGTTGAGCAAAAGAGCAGCGACCTCACAAATGCTTTATCTATCCAACATATATTCCGGTGAAAAATTTCGCATAGAGTTCTGACAATTTTAGGAAGTGTAATAGATATAAAAAATTCAAGTAGGGATTTCGAGCTGAATTGTGTAGGCATCTGATAGCTTTGACTTGAGGTGTCTTGCTCTAAATCCTAAGAGTCTGCTCTAATTTTACCTTGAAATTTGTGGACTATGTAATTGTAGATACTCTGCGTTGTTTTCAGTTCTAGAGCAGGAGCATATGTGAATAAATTGTTGCGTCTGAAAATTCATAATCCTGGGCATCCTGAAAATTTTTTTTTGTTGCAGATGGTAGTCTATGGCTCATTTTGAGGACGGGACTAATAGCTTTTTTTTTACAAGATGAAGGAATTCATTCCTACACGCTTTCAATCCTTCTTGTTGATCTAAGCATCTGTTCTTTGATTCGCTAGAAGAGCTGATGGTAGATGTTTAGTGTGGAACTGTTTTTCTCTCGTCCAACTTCGGTGGGACCCTTCATCATATAATTAATCATTCAAGAAATTTTGAAATTTCAGCCTCCTTCACCTCACTGTCTGAATCCGGGAAACCATTCTCCCGTTGCGGAAAATGTAGAAGATATATGAAACTCGTGGCTACAAAACCGCAACGTCTATTTTGTTCAACGTGCCAGGTATTTTTTTTCAAATCAACTACTTATCTTTTGCTTCATTATTTGCTCGGAGCAAATTTTGAAAATTTATCTTGTTTTCTCATCATAGGAAACATACTCTGTGCCGAACGCGAGAGACGGAATTCTTCGCCCATTCGGTGAAAAGAAGTGCCCACTTGACGATTTTGAGCTAGTGTACTGGAACGTGCGTTCCTGCTTGATGCACATTTTTCAGCGATCAGTCATTGCCTGTTTCAGGGTTCTGGAGGAAAACTTGCACGAAGTTTCGCGCTCTGTCCCTTTTGTTACAATAATCCACCCTTTGAGTCAATGAAAGAAGCAGAAGGGTGTTCTAACTGTCCTCATCCAGCTTGCCCACACTCATACATGTGAGACTATTTTAATGCTATTCGTTGTGAGAAAAGGCTCCGTACTTTTGTTGCCAGGAACTGAAATAATGCAGAGTTTCCAGATCGTTCGTTTACTTTGTTATTATGCGCACAGCTGTGGTCATTTTAATCGGACTGTCATACCGCTGTTGACAGTCACTGCATAACATCATAGAAGCGAATTTTTTAAAGCATACACATACATAAGTCCTTCATTTTTGGTTGAATTTTAAAGACGTTCCCGAAAAATTTCGAAAGCTTATTCTCTAGAAAAAAAGCGAAACAATTTCAACAAAATGCGGAATCTGAGACAACAGTAACACCCAGAGATTTCAGTTTGTCTAACGACTACAAATTTTAACATTTGTGCAAGCGATGAGATAAAAAGCGCGGTTTGGATTCCAGTACTCACACAAGTTTAGATGGTTCCTCCATCGGATGATTTTTTTCCCACGCCGATAAATGTGAGGAGTTACCTCGTTGGAAGAACTGAAGTTCCTGATTCTGAGTTTTGTAAGGCTTCTCTCGCTCGCTCGTTCTCTGCTATTCTTAAAACCTCAGTTTTGAGCCGTTCCCGTCGTGGAATGAATTCTAAATCGAAAACGTACATATACGCTGCCTTCGACACCTCTTCCCCCGTGCCGCTCCCGCCTCACTTCATCCTTGTATCGTCTCGCGCTTATGGCATATTGTGGCACATGGTGGCACGTCACAAATGCCAACGAGGAAATCTCGTCCGGATTAGGATGTCCACGACTACGCGACCCGCTGTGAGCCGCGAATACGCAGATTCGACCATTTGAACCGTCAAATTATTGTTAATTTAGAGCGACCCAGAAAAAAAAACCAGGCCTGACTCACTTATTTTTCGTTACTATGCAGGTTCAATGGACTCGACGTGGTGACTAGAAGTGGACTAGACTTTGGAGGTAGAGGGTGCGTACAATGCTCCTGCTGAAGAAATGAAAGGGAGTTTAAACGAAAGTTCAACGAGATCTACGTAGGAGAATTATTATCTCTTTAATCAGTGGGAAGTCGGAAGCACAGAACTCTGAACCATCGGGAACGATGTGTCACACTGCTAACAGGTCCCACGCCCAGAACAGAATCACGTGGATTGAAACGTGTCATCAAAGTCCAAGAAAATCTGTTGAACAAAGGTCTGATGTCGTCGAGTTCCCAAAATCAGATGCTCGTTGGATTTCGAATTTTTTTCAAGTGCAGACATTGAAAAATGAAAATTACTTTCATTAGTTTGATCTGGTATGGAAAGCGTATATTTCAATATATTTTTGGACAACTTTTTTTCTGAAGATGGTGTCGGGAAAAAGACATGAATTTTGAAGAATAAATGTTTTCAAAGATGAAGAGGAAATCAAGTACCTGGAGATGTTATGTAGAAAAGTAGAATTGCAGAGGTGAGAATGTTAGAGTTACATGCAAGTTGCAAATTTTTTCTTCACTTTAATTTTCAACGATTTTCGACTTATCTAATAGGAAGAAGGGCGTTCACTCGCTCAGATCACCGTTCCCATTTACATTTATTTTTTCAGAAATTGAATGTGAATGGGAACGGTGATCTGAGCGAGTGAACGCCCTTCTTCCTATTAGATAATTAATGAAATTCATTTTATTTCTCAGAAATGTAGCATTTTTCGACATGAAATGAGGATAGGATATTTTTCACTGCACTAAAAATATATACTTAGATACTTAGATACTTAGATGGCCCGTCTTCACTGACGTGCGGGCCCCAGCATCTCTTCCACTCGTTTCGTTCCCTCGCCATTGTCATCCAAGATGTTCTCAAGCTTCGTGAGTGACGATGACGAGGTCCTTGAGCCGTATCCAGCTGAGCTCTCAGCTGGTCCATCCGTGCAGCGAACACGTCACTCCATCTCGTTGGCGGTCTCCCTCGGGGCGTTTAGCGTCCCTTGGGATCCACTCTAGCGTTCTTTTAGTCCATCTATCGTCGATTCTTCTCATGATGTGACCGGCCCATCTATGTTTTGCTTTCGATACATATTCCGCTGGGTCGCGAAGACGGGACATTCCTCTTAAGTCGGAGCTACGAAGACCGGCAAGGTGTTGTGTGCGCCGGTTAAACTTCAGGAGACATCTCTCAAGGGCTCTGTGGGTAGTAGTTAGCTTCCTAGACGTGGCAGCGGTCTCTGCCCACTTCTCCGCTGCGTAACAGAGTGCTGGAAGAATGGTCAAGTCGAACAGATGGGCACGAAGATCTTGGTCCGTCACTTGGTCCGTAGCATCACTGACGGCTGTGAATGCTGCCCATGCTGCTCTCATTCTTCTATTCAGTTCTTCCTTCAGTCGTTTTCCATGTTCATAGAACGTCCAGGTATACGTATGACGGAGTTTCCACGATTTGGGAGCCTTCAGTTGTACTCTCCGTCCTCGCAGTGCGCGTTCTTCATGAACTGTGTCTTCTTTCTGTTTATTCGTAGTCCTATTCTCTTCCCTGCTTCGTTCAATTCGTTGAGCATCGTTTCTGCTTCATTGGTACTGCTCGAAAAGAGAACGATGTCGTCCGCGAAACGAAGGTTCGAAAGAAATCTTCCATCAACACGTATGCCCCTTTCTTCCCAGGATAGTGATTTCATTATCCATTGCAATGCAGCCGTGAACAGCTTCGGCGATATAGTATCGCCTTGTCGTACCCCCTTTCCAATGGGTATGGTGAGAGGGCGGTGGAAAAGCTGTATCCTAGTCGTGCATCGTTCGTAGCAATTGGCTAATGTCCTCACATACGACGCGTCCACACCTTGATCGACCAGCGCTGACAGTATTGCATTCGTTTCTACGCTGTCAAGGCTTTCTCATAGTCGACAAGGTTAGAACTAGGGCAGGCGGTATTCCCGGCAAACCTCTATGACCCTCGACACGGTCTGGATGTGGTCCAAGCAGCTGAACCCTTGGCGGAATCCAGCTTGTTCTTGAGGCTGGGCTTCATCCAGCGTCCTAATATGCGTGTGAGGATGACCTTGGTGAATACTTTGTATAACACGCTCGCAAGCATATCGGACGGTAGTTCCGAAGGTCCTCTCGGTCACCTTTCTTATGGATAAGAACGGTTCGCGAGGTCTTCCACTGGTCTGGGATCCTTTCTTTCTGAAGATAGGATGTCTGCGCTGCTAAGATTACATGAAGCGGATGGCCACCAGCCCGAAGAAAGTCTGCGGTCCGGGGCTGTGCAGGTTTCATGCTCTTGATAGCGACTCGTACTTCCGAAGGGAGAATCCGTTGTGGAGCTTCGCCAGTGTGGATGATTAGGCTTGACACAGGAGTTGATAAACGGAAAAGGTTCGAGTAGAACCTCTCCGTAATGATTTCCATCTCACGACGAGAAGACGTGCGAGTCCCGTCTTCGCTCAGCAAGGTTGCTAGCGGAATATTATATTCGCGGAGATCCCTGCGGCACTTCTTTAGACTCGTTCTTCTTTGTGCTGCTTCTAGAATCTTCTTCTGCCTGTACTTCAAAGATCCTCCTGCAACGCTTTTCTGCAGTAGTGTTTGCTACTAACCGCTCAATGTGCGATGCATTCGGATCAAGCCTCAAGCCCTTCTTCTTCCTAACAATTCCTTGGTGGTCTTCGAAATTCGATCCAGTTTGTCGTGCGCGACTTCGAGGCACGTTCAGCACAGGCTCGTAATCCTCTGAGCAGCATCTCGTAGTCCACGTTTGGGTCCTCCTCGATGTGCCAGTCACCTTGGGACGGAGTCCTCGAGTACGCAATCGTCGTAGACGACTCTTTCTCCTTCGTTGCCGATAGACATGTTCTTTTCCATCGTGTGGCTAAGTCGTATTTTCGCACGAAGGAGACGGTGATCAGAACCACTACAAAGGATGGTACTACTGAGACGTCAAGTAGACACCACCTCCGGTTGGTGAGTATGTGGTCGATCTCCGCACGAGTCGCGCCATTGGGCGATTCCCATGTCCACCGACGATGATCTTTTTCATGAAAAGAGAGTTCCCATGAAAGAGGCGAGCGGCGGACAACAGCCTGGCGAGACGATTGCCATTTTCATTCCGGTCCCCTAGTCCAAATCTTCCAATCCTGTATTCCTCTTCTGTGGCCTTTCCTAGTTTTGCGTTGAAGTCTCCGACAACGAACTTGTAAAAGGACTTCTCGTTGTGGACTACTTCCTCCAGCTCCTCGTAAAACGCGTCCAATTCGGAATCATCAGCTGCTGATGTTGGTGAATAGCAGTTGATGATACTGATGGATTTTTGGCGCAGAGGGCGGAGGCGAAGAATGGCCAGACGAGGTGACAGGATCTCGTGAGAATCGACGAGATGGACGACAGATGGGTGCACAACGAAACCAACACCGCCTACATTTCGCGACGGAACCTTCTCTCCACGAATGACGAGTGTACCGTCATTCATCTGTCGTACGTCGCTCCTTCTGCACTTGGTCTCCTGCAGAGCAATCACGTGAAATTTGATACGCTCTGCAGCTCCGAGAAGGGAATGCAGGTCGGCGTCTTTGGAAACTGTTCTCGCGTTGTAAGTACACAGTCTGAGACAGTCTCCATGGCGAGTCGTGCGTGTGTCGCCTTGGTCCAGAATCAATGACGTCCTGAGCAACCTGAGATTTGATCGCCTCTCACCGGTCGCCATACCGTCCGACGTCTGAGACGGCAGGGCCCAGTGTGCAGGTACTGAGGCAGTGAATATGCTGGAGTGGCAAAGAGACTTTCCCCCAACCAAAACACCCCCCCCCCCGCGACTTTTCTTTCCCCCACCCCCCCCCCCCCCCCCCTAAAAAAAACAAAAAACCCCCCTACAATTTTTCAAAAAAATGGTTAATTTTTTAATTTTTTTTTTTTACTTATCTTCCCCTTCCAAAAAAAAAAAAAAGAGGGTTTTTTCAAAACCCCCTCCCCTTTTAAAACCCCCCCCCCGGAAAAAAACCCCCCCCCCCCCCCCCCCCCCCCCCCCCCCCCCCCCCCCCCCACCAAAAAAAAAAAAAAAATTTTTTTGGGAAAAATATATTGCTATAGCAAATTTGTACAGGCGCGGACAACCTGCTTTTGTTCACAGTATGGAGCCCTTGTAAGATCCATACCGCTGGGAAATCTTGTGGATTTTCAAGGAAATCGATGAGTGATTAGTGATTGATCAGTTTAAGCGGAAACTAAAGGTAATGTTTGCAAACACGTTCGATGTTGGGTTTTTGGCGAAGTTTTAAGGATGTAAGCGAGAACGGGAAGTACCCTTTTCGAACTGAGGAGTTAGGCATCAATTTACCCTCCCTACGTGGCAACTCTTTACGCCTTTAGAAGTGATGAAACAAAAGTGCGTAAATAGGATCACTGTTGAAATCCTCTCCGTGATGCAACACTTTACATCCGTACTAGTGATACCACTTACTTTACAAGGTTTTCTTCCGCCCATTCTATGGTTGTAAAAAGTTATATCGTCTTTTAAACTGATACCTTTTGGTGCTCGTGAAGACTGTGATTTGTGGATTTGTACTGTGTTTTTGCTGTCATTTGAACAACATTCTAAACTCTGTCTATTAGAAGGAAGGACCTGCCCTCCTTACTGCTATCTGTTACAAATTTGAAACCATTTGAATCCTAGGGGCGGGTAAAACACTGTCGATTTGAAGTCCATTGTGGCCGCACGGTCGATGTTTCGAAACCCCTCCAGTGCCAACCAGGCCCTTCATCTCTCTGAGGTCTACAATTGATACCAGACTTGTCGGGGAGGATAAAAACATAGGTTTGATTTCCAGCTGCCCCCGCATGCCATTCTGTAGGATAACACGAAAACGAAAACGAAAACCTCAACGATTACGAATTGCAATAAAACGCGTGTCTCTAGTGGATTGATACGCCAGTGACTTTATCCTTTTTATTTGCGTCCTTACCGTATGCTTGCGCAATAATGCACAGAGTGCATGCCAAGCGTGCATTACGGTACATTGCTAACGAAACACACTTCCACGCTATTTATTGTTATATCCTTCGCTTTCGTGACAGTACTGTTACAACAACGATCAAAGTTGCTGTACTTCAAATAAAGTATGTCCTCAAAAAAGGTATTGGTTAAATTTTTCCTGATTTAAATTATGATATTTTAAATAAAATGTAATTAGATGGTCTCCAATTGACTTTCTTTTCTTCAGGACAACTGGCGTATGCGGATGCTTACAAGAGTGCGGTGGTACGCCGTCATTTACACATTCCTTCGTACAGCTGAGACTTTAGTTGTATGAGGTTCAGGTGTTATGGTATTGGATCCTCAATCGCATCCAAAATGGAGACTGACATGTAACAAATGTCCATCTGTGGTCGCAATGTTCGAAGGGGCCCTGAAGTTCAGGGTTACGGAGGCGTGTTGTGCTGAATGCGACGCAAAAATTGTTTCCGTTGAATACAAGGTGAGCGCTGTAGATTACTGGAGTTCTTGAGCGGATAATCCTTTCAGTTATCCACAGGAGGTATCACTACACCATTTCTTATGGAAATGGCTCTTACTCTAGTAGTACTAACTAAATACGACACACTAGTGCCTCTTAGCGGGCACTCGAAAAGGTAGCGGTTGGGGAACATTCACCCCTTCAATCCAGCATATCGCGAAATCGACGACGTTGGAAAAAAAGGAGCATCATCACCATCAGTGCTGCCGAGTAATCCGGAAGAAACGCTTGAGAAACACTTCTGTCTGCACCGGTCCCCCTACAGTGCGACGTGTTACGCGACGGAAAGCGCATCACCCGACTAATATAACTCAGGTAGGCAGTGGAAGCTCCTCAATCACTATCACACATGTGTTGCGGATTACCAGCCTTCTACTCAATAGATGGCATCCTTGGGTGTTCGCTTCAGTCGCAATTATGTCTCGTCATGTGAGCTAAATTTGAATCTCGATTCCAACCATATATCCAACGAATTTGGAATTTGCTGCAAGGATTTCGGCTATTCTGCTTTAAACAGGAGAAATGGGTATCTCTTTAAAGAAATCTTACATTCGAAGAAGCAACTGATCGCAATAGGAAGACGAACCAAAATTCTTCGGTTATGTAAGAAAAATTCGAT
The DNA here is from genome assembly GCF_031761385.1 of Necator americanus. NCBI lineage: Eukaryota > Metazoa > Nematoda > Chromadorea > Rhabditida > Ancylostomatidae > Necator > Necator americanus. The sequence continues at coordinate 26,580,289 of NC_087372.1, read as the reverse complement.
GGCATTTGCACGTTGAAATCTTTAAAGGCAATATTAAGTGAAATTTTTGTTGGGTCTTAACCGCTTGTAAATAAATTTCGACACGCACTTCGTATGTATCACAACCATAATTCAAAACATTCTCTACGAATTCAGGAACCAAGAGGAGCCAGGAGCATTAGAAGTTTTCGTTTACGCGACAAATTAATTCCTTACATTTGTGCAAGTGATAAAATTAAAGAACGTAAAGTGAATCTCACCATTCGTAGTTCAGTGAGTCGCTTGGTAAAGTAACTTCACCAAAAATTTGCTTTGCTATTTACTGGATCCTATTTAATACCGGAGAGAACCAACATCAGAAATTTCCTCGAATGGTGCCTTTAAGAAACTCGCTCAACAACGACCAACATTGTTGCGCCATGAGTATCCGCAGCCGATTCGATCTTTCAAAACAGTGAAGTAGCGGTGACCCTCTGAGCATTATTGCATAGGTGTAGCAGCCTCTTTTGTAGCACTCCCCTTGGATGTTTATTTATTTATTTATCTGTTTATACGCTCAGTGATATGCCAAAAAGGACATGACAAGGACAAAATTTAAAACAAATACAGTAAGTACGTACTGGAAGGACAGGAAAAAAAGAATGCAACGAGCAGGGATCAGCTCTGTGTGCGATTCTGGCCTAGTATTTAGTACTGAACGGCCATCCAGACTTAGATCACCTAACTTTTTTCAGTGCTAAAAAATTACGCTGAGAAATTAGAATACACCCCATACTTCCAATTACTAGATATCTGGGATTCTTGGGAGCTGAGTGCATCTGGATACAGAATCACAGGCAACAGTAATGGGACACACGAAAAACAACAAGAGAAAACGCCCAGGTATTTATTTTGACAATGCTGATCTTTTGTGATGAGTTAACTGGCATTTATGCTAAAACTCTGGCAAATTTGATGGTCTCCGAAAACAGGGTGCGAAAGTAAAAGCGCTCACATCGTAGAGATACCGTAGTTTTGCTACCATTTCCCATAATATCTTTACACTCAGAGTTTATGTTGAAAGCGTTAGCTTGGCTGGCTCGGTCACCCAAAAAAAGTAGATGCAAATGTTGCGATACTCCTGAAATCCTCTTTAAGGCACCTATTCCGGCCTTAGCGTCGACGTAGCTGAAGCGTAAAATGATTGCTATTGTTCGATTCCTTCCGGAAGCACCAACGAGTTTGACTTCAGTTCAAAATCGTAAGAGTTTATGAACGCAGTTTATACGATTTGGGGCCAGCCGATGGAGTACGTGAACGTTTTTAATCTCGGATACAAGTCTAGCATCGCTTTATGGATCCAGAAGCAGGGAAAACTCGGTCGATCTCGGATGGTGTCGAACTACACATAAAAATCTATTCAAAATTCAAGTTACATATCTGCTTCTGTCCTGGAATTCTGAGGAGTACATTAGGAGTTTTGAAATTCTACAAACAGATTTATTTATATCGGCTATTTGCAGGATAAGAGTCCTCTGCCGGACGAGAAGAACACATTCAAAGGATGCATGTTCTGTAGCGAGACTGTTAAAGGATTGGTGAATCTGCATCATGCATTCCGCAACGAGGAGGATCAACAGCGACAAATGTTCCAACGAGGTCGGGGACGAGGAAGGGGGCGTGGGCGAGGCCGAGGTGCTTCTAGAAGTGGCAGGGGAAGATGAATAGTTTGTATGTTGTTGAGTTTTTTGTAGTTGACCTCGAAATGACGTGTTTTGCATTCTTTTTTCTTCGTATGCTCACAGACAACAAAATTCTGAATTTTTATTAATTTAGTTATTCATCAACACCTATGCATTGTATACATAAGATCGGTTATGTCAACAATAACGTCAATCAACCAAGTTTACTTTACAAACATACAGTCGCAGTGAAAGTATGCCTTAACTGGATAAGTTCACTCTCTTGAAGAAGATTACCAGATATCATCAGATTGCACATGACACATCCGAAAGCACTACTTCTCCCTCACCTACTACTGCACACGTTCTATCGTTGAAAGAAGAAATACCTAACAGAGAACTTGAAGAAGAGTAAGTGAGCATGGTAAGTGAGGTGTTTCGTGTTCGAATGCGGGTCCTACCGCTGGTGGTAGGGCATGAAAGACAAGTGGGAGGAGACAAAGGATGAGTAGGAATGAAAAACAGTTGAATCACATTTAGGGGACGCAGGCGGTAAGTACCGTGTCCCTACGGCTACGGCACACGAAAATGAAAGACAAAAAGGAGTGGAAGATAGTGTACAGTAGCAACGCAGCGGATCTATGGCACCAGCAGCCGTACGCACTCGGCAGTGGTAGATGACAACTCGGGGTAGAAGGCAACGAATAAAGCATAAACATCAATCATTACATACAAAAATTGAGGATAAGACTAAGGGCAGTGTGAATGGGCAGTAAACAGTCACCACCAGGGGTATGTAACGAGAAAGAACGCCGGGTAGATCGCATTCCCACAATGGAAATACGCGAGAGACGAGAGAGTAAAATTGAAAAAACCTATGCACTTTCGGGCACCATGCGAAGTGCTTCTGAGTGATGTTTCAGCGCCAGTCGCTCAGCGCCATACGCCCATTGCAGGCGCGGCACCACCAAAGGTTCGGATGGAGTTTGAATGACGCTTGGATGGTCCTGGATGGAGAGGACGATCGGAGGTGGCAAGTCTCGCATCGGAATCACTTTCGGTTGGACCGCAGTGAATGCACTTGAGCGATCAGTTGTAGATGTGGGTGGAGTGCTTTTTTCCTCGATTGGAGGTAGAGGGATCGTTGTGATCTGAAATTAAAAACTCTTGTTGGAAACCACTTTCCCATCAACACTTTCCTAACATTTTCTGATATCATAACATACGTTTGTCGTTGGAAAGGAGGTGCATGGGTTCGAGATGATAATTTAAAATAAAACTTATTTCCTATCTTGTTTTCTAATTATTCTTGTAAAGAGTTTTCAGATTATCTCAAAACTTACCAATCGATTTTATGACGTTACAAAAAAGGATTTGAATCCTGCCGTTTTTATTATACATAATTTAGAGTATTTTTGCACCTTTTCTTGTGCTATTTTTCCCAGCAGATGAATTTTGCATAGCTATCTCAATCAAAGCAACATCTTTTAGACCTGGAGGAAGATTTAAGCTCGATATCCAGAACTCCACAGCCATAAAGTATGATCAGATCTGATTTTCTTTGCATCTCTGCTCACCTGAAAATTCATTCCTGGCGGCGGTGGTGGATTTGGAACCAGGCTACGGTAGAACTCCTCGCGGCGTGAGGCCGACCAATGTGCAGGCGGTGTACAACTGGAGGCGGGACGCATATGCTTATGAGCGGGAGCGCCTGGAAGTACTTCTGCAGACATTCGCTTCAGTCGTCGATGCCATGTGTCTCGGTACTGCTCCTCCCATCGTTTTGTGTGCGCTTGCAGAACTTCTCTGGTCAACGGCATTGATGCCACCGTAGGTGACCTGAAACAAGATGAACTGGTAGTGTCTCTGTGGCGACCTCATGGCTTCCTAGCGTTGGTGTATCAGAGCGGACAGATTGTTGTGACAGTCACCAACGGGTTGTTATGGGGCTGTTCCGATATTGCGCAAAGGACAACGATGGCCTTGCTGGTGGCAGCAGCGACAAACAATCCCCGGGTCACCAGCACCACTACTGAATTAGGACTGAGTACAAGGCGACGGGAAAGAGGAGAAGTTTCGTAGAAGTATGTGGAGCAGTAAATCGGGAATGTTAGAAAATCTCAATTCTTGTTAACGTTTCAATGCTATCGATTTCAACAGAACCCAGAGAGCCGGAGCGAGGTGTGCTCTACCCTGTCAGAACCTTCATCAATAACGAGGCCATTTTGTAGAAACAATCGCTTTCAAACAATTCAGGAAATGATCTAGTTTTTTCAAAAAAAAGTGACAGGTTGTAGCCACCTAGCACTCGGTTTCAGCATTAAAATGAGGCGAACAAGTTTATGAGGTGATCCAAGGAAAATTTCGTCAACAAGTGAAATAAACAAAAGTGTTCTGGTTACAACGTGTTTTTGACTTTAGTTTCCGGACCCAATAGTTGCCGGTTACTGTCTGCATCTGGGATTGGAATTTCTACGATGAATATGATAGCGATTGTTGCATAAACGAGAGCGTTTGTACCAGGTACCAATTATCGCATGCGGAATGAGAGCAAAACCAGATGTAACCACTCACACTGCATCCTCTCGTTCGCACTTATGCGGAGTATCCGGTCGAGATTGAGATTTGAGCAAGCGGTGGACATTTTCAAGACAGTTGATCTGGTTGTATGAGAGAGGGAGTTCAGGCAACTCGTCCTTTACCGGTACAGTAGTCAGTGGCGCTTGCACACTCTAAAGAGAGAGAGAGATTCACTGAGATGGGCCTGGAGCCGTGATGTGGACCGCTTACCTTGACTTGTTGTTGACCACTTGCACTATTTACCACCAATGTTTCGACCAGCCGATCGATGTATGCGCCTAGGTCCGCTGGCCGACCATCTGCTCGTAGTGCGCTCGAATCGTACATCAGTCCACCCGTAGCGACACCAGGGTCGCCGTTGCTGGCACCAGCAGTACCGCGACAGGATGTCGACGAAACAGGCTGAAAATAGTGCATATTGAAGGGCGAACCGTATCCGTAGAGAGCTAATGTTGAAAGGAGGAAACGTGAAGAGGGAAGTAATGTGTGAGCTGGACGGGCGCGAGTGCACGGAAGTACGTAGTTGGTCGTGCTGACCAAACACACGTATATACACTACACATCAAACAAATACGCGGAAGGGGCGGGGCCTAGTGCGGCTACCGTGGGAATCTGCACCAGGTGCACCCGGTCACACAGTTTTTGAAAGGTGTCGTCTGCCGGCGCTTGTGACTCACGTACGAGGACGCTGAGAGCATTCCAAAGAACGACTGTTAGGTCAGAGATCTTCCGGGTAGTCCGCGTTAGAACAGATAAAGTGCATCTGTGCATATGAACGCTGGCAAAGCAATAATAATTTGTCAGCAATGAAATTCAAGGGAAATTCCGTGCTTGAGCAGTATCCTTGGAAGACAGGGATTTTTTTACCTGTTTTTTTTGGCCTAAAGAATTCTAAAGTCTTTAATCCTTACTATGAAATATCATCCTTCAAAAATGAGTACACGGAAAATTCCTGTTTTCACTAATGGGAAAATGAGAAAGCCAATTCTATTTTTTTTTTCAGTGTCTCTGTAGTGTTTTTTTTCTTCACAGCGCAGTCGGAGAAAATTTGTGCTTTATTACAAGTTTGACTTCCTCCCAATTCATTTGTTGATAACGATTTCTGATCATTAATGTCCTCTAGATTATGTACTCACGGATTATGCATTGCTCTTAAAACGCGTAACAAATTTGGCGCCTCTTCATTCTGAGACCTTCCTTCAAAATTCCTAACGTTTTTCGTAGAAAAAGTGAACGTCTAAGCGAAAACTCATCCTTTTACTCCACTCCTCGCAATTTACCGATATAATGAAGAGTTAGTGACGAATATAGTAAGTGTCGAATAAACAGAGCGAAACCGAACAAGACTGTGTTGATGTTGGCCTGAGGGCTGTTCTAGCCGGCCGCCAAGGGCCAGGAGTACAATTTAGTCGCGGCGGGAGCCGCCGCGGAGGTCCGCGACGTGGCACTGCCCGTCAGTGGCTAGCACGAACCGCAGCTAGACCGCCCTGGGGGTGCACGGCTTTTCGCAAGTACGCGTCGCACTCTACGTAGTCCAATCATGATAAATGCCCAGATGAGCGATGGGAAGGCGTGAAATTATCTAAGTGCAGCGGCACTGTGCGAGGATGACATTGACTTCGCGGAACTTCTCGGCGTTGGGCGGGGCAGAACAAGAGAAGACCAGACAAAGAATAAAACCCTAAACGAACGAAGGTGATCCGTACGGCCGAGCGGGTGCCAGCATCGCTCGCTGGTATACGGGTCACCACAAGCGGTAGCGGGTACGGTCGCGGCGATTGGCATTAACACCACGCACCTCCTGACACGCGGTTCGCCTTGGGTCCAGGCACGGATGTGACCTATAAGGTCACATCCACGATAGTCTCCGGGTCGGATTATCAACTTACATTGGAAAACTGCAAAATGGCGAACAGATCTGTAATCCAATACATATAACAATTTAAATGGCAACAAAACCATAAAGTCTCACATGTTTCAAGGAAAAACTTTTTTCTTTATGATTTCGAATAAATTGGTTCTAAAATATATCCCAAATTTTACTCCTAAAACCAATAGAATAACAAAGTGTTTCAAATCTTCACTTTTTTCCGTCGACACCAACTGTGGCCAGGTTTATTTTCGAAAAAAAAAATACAAATCAGATGGGAGAAGGAACAATTGAGAAACTTTGAAGCAGTCGAAGTCGCGTGATCAGTGAGGACCTGTTCTTTAAGTTTTTACTTCCCACAACTGTTCTTATGCGTCTATTCCGCAACAGGAACGCAAAGTGCGCTGAAGTAGAAATGGCAGTAATTCTTCCGAAGCGTGTGTTAAGAATCACTCGTCAAGAATTAAGAGAGCCATTACTTATTTTAATAGACGTCACATTTGTTCCGTTAATGAATCTCGTTTAGTTGAAGAGACTTCCAGAGAGATTATGTTAAATTAAGTGCTAAACACTCTTAACCACCTCAGCCCTCGCATCTCTGCAGTCCGTATCAGGACGCGTAAAGCGACCAGGGCAGCAGCTACATCATCGCCGCTGGCCGGTGCGAACGAACACCCTAAACAGCTGATAGTGACGCGGCGCCGGCTGGCACGCGTCCCTACCGCACTTCTAGTGTGCCGCAGCCTGTCATAGAACCCGCACTGGAGCAAGGCACCACCCGCTGGGACTCGTAATGCTGCGTCAACGCGCCGAGATTTCCCGAAAAGCAGCCTCACCTTGTTCATCAACGCTCTGAGCTCATCCTCAAATGTCTTTGCCATCGCAGGTGGAAGGACGTGAAGAGTTTGTCCATTGGCCGGTGAATCCAGAACGTTTGCATCTAAATTTGTGCATTGTGCTACGATTATCATGTGTCTCCTATCTACATGAGTTAACGGTACCACGAAACTGACATCTGTGCACAAGTTACCAAATTCTCTGGATTATTGTAGCTTCAGGATGACTATCTTTATTTACAACTATAAATGCTTGTGAAATGCAACCTCCAACCTCCAATCGGTGCGTCCAAGATACGATGTCGTGCTACAACCATGTCGATCTTCTTTGTCCATGGGTTCACATAGGCGGACCATTCAGTGTCCGCTCGCAGTAGCGCTCCATTGTAGGCGACGAAACGTAGTGGTGCCACACTTTTCACCACTCGTCCCTTCGAATTGTGCACTGAAAGTCCAGGATGAGGCGGATAACCTTCCTTCATCCATAAACAGTTGAAAAAAAGTTGAAACTTACAGTCGACATGAGCTTGTCGAATCACGTGCACGTCCGGAGCGTAAACGAAGGCCAGAATGGATCTGCCTATTAAGTCAGTCGGCAAATGGCCAAGGTATGGGATCGATCTAAAAGGCAGGATACTTGTATTCTTGCTTCCCTGGAGAGAGAGTGATAGTCGGCGACCGCAGTATTTAATGAACAAGTAATCCCGAGAGAAATACCGCTCACGACCCACACGTCCTCATTTGCATAAGCACACATCGAAAAGGAGCTTGTTCGATTGTTCCCAGCTAGAGAGCTTGAAATAACTTACGTATAGTCGATGTGCGTCAAAGCGCAACTGGCTGCATGCTTTGTGGTGAAGGTGAGACTGTGAAAAGGTGTGCTTGGACCGTAGGCAGCCCTCAACGCCAGAGCGGTGACCCGTGCTCGCTTGGACTCGAACTCGCACAACAGCTCGCAAGCGTGGTTCACCAGTCCGCTGAAATGTCTTAGATTAGGATGTGATCCAAGGCTGACGATCCAACCGTCCCTCCTTATGCGGATCGCGTGGCGGATCGACAAGGTGACTGCGGGCGATCTTTCGTCGTGAGTGGTGGTGTCATGCTGTGGACTGCTGCGGGCGCGGCGACTGCGACCGACTACGACGTTTCATTAGGAGGCACGACGACTCGTACCACTAGGTGACCACCTGTGTCGTGCACTGCTGGCGTGGACCAGAAAGCCACTTGAACCATGAACTAGACGGTCAGTGCTGAGTCATACATCGCCATACTTAGATGCGCTGCAGCATCAACTACCGTATTGGCGGCCGGTTACCGTAACGCACCCAGGCATACAATCAGCAGCGTAGCAAAAAGAAGGAAGTCGTTGAGGAGTTTTTTGGGCGCGCGTACGTACGTCCCGAATTCCGCTTTGTCCCGCAAATGACCACTCTCGTTTCTCTCGCCGCTCTTACTACGACACGCTCTTCTCGCGTCTCTGCAGTCTCGCTGACTCCGCGTTGTCTCGCTCAGTTGTCACCCCTCTGCTCTCCTCCGTCGCGTGCTTGCTCTCCGTTCCCACGTTCTGTGTCCTCTCTCCCGCATAATCAGAGCAAGCCACAACACTTTGCTCACACGGACTTTACTATTGCCAGCTCGCTCACGCGCGCACATTAGGTCACGAATTTCAGCACGAGCGCTCAGCTGTATAGCGCTGAAACACGCAGTAATTCACACTTACCAGTTGATCCGGGCGAATATTCGTTGTCGTATAGAGGTAGCAGCAGCTGAGAGGAGAATGGATTGACCTTTCCCTACGAGACATGAGAAGAAACGGTTTCCAGGTTGGAGCATCTAAATAGGAAACTAACCAAATCATCAGCGATTTGCACATGGGAACCTTCAGTTGTGAATTTGAATTTGTGAAAAAAGAAATGAAGTTGGAAGAATTGATCCCAGAAATGGTTAGTTTCATTTTGGTGGGCAGTGTAGATGAGTTCCGTGAACTTCCCCAGTTACGCATAGTTTGAAGAGCAGGAGCTGTTTGGACGGGCTCAGATTACGACATGCTTCCCGGAACAAAATTGGAAAACATTTGACACATGCGAGGTAGACAGTGAGTTAAACAGTTGAGAAATCCAATCATCCGAAATATTAGCAACAAAACTGCTGAGAAGGACTATCCAGAAAATCTTGGAAATGTTTTTAGTTCGAAGGAATAACATGGTCTCTGTATTTCCGCACACATTCTGGATCTGTACGAGAGAAATTTCAAGTTTCGATGTATAGTGCGTATCGTCCCCGACATTATCCCGAAGATCGCTCCCCTATGTTCTTGGCACCAATAGGACCTGTTCCACCGCACTAGGCAGAGGGTGGTACGACTGTTGGTCGACGCAGCTTTTGGTTGAGAACTTTTTGCCTCTTCATGAGATCTCTACGAATCAGGTTTTACTCGCTGTTGAAAATAACCCGAATAGACGGGGTGAACGTAGAACCACCACCGTCGTCAAATGTACATCGTCTACGGTATACATCAGTGCTGGATCTACACGCAAGAATGAAAGCGAACAACAATAGAACCGTTTCCTACACCTACTAGACATCGCTTAGTTCCATTATGTCGTGAAGTTTGTAATTGTAGAAACTTTGTTTATTTGTTTATGGATGCAAGAGTGTTAAAGAAATGATGGGTTCTGTCACACATCAACTTGTTTCTTAGCAAAAATATTCATCAAATAGTGATATAAGTAGAATAGACCGTTCAACATCAACACTTTACCAAAAGAATCTAACCGAGCAGAGGAAAGCTTACCTCAGCTGATACACTTTCTGAGATGACCCTCGAATCCAAGATGTGACCCTCAGGCAAGGTAACAACGACCGTGAACAAATGTCGGCTCTCAGCGGTATCTTCATCGTGTTCGGTGGATTCGGACCAGGTATGCGGTGGTGACAGTGAGGAACCTTCTACACGTGAGGCTCGTCGGACCTGAACAGAGTGGTCGTTTAGGAGGAGGTCTCAGAGTCGTTCAAAACCGAATTCGCCTCGTTGTTCGTCATTAGGCTGTCATCACTCGATCACATCACAAAGGTCACGGTTTTTAGCCTTATGTTCAACCAACAATTGTCCTCCACAAATCGTGGCGAGCGAAAATTCTCATCAAGGTTATCACTATCACAGCGCCAGTCAACTGCCATTTTCAACCACGCACACAGGTCAAACCTCGTAAAATGAAAGGGAAACCAATGCAGAAATGGGGAAAACTCTCGGAACTGACTAGTTGAATATTATTTCCTAGGTTCGGCGTAGATGTCCCTGATTGTTGCGCTTGATCCGGAGCCGAGGATGTCATCGGCAGTGGCGACTGAAATTATTCAACTATTCAGAATAAGAGGTGTGGTCACGAGAGGAATATTCTTTGCTGATACGAGTTCCAAAATGGGACCATTGAGTATATGATGAGCAGACACGCAAAAAGATGGAGAGGACAATAAAGAACAGAATCAAAGTTTAAACAAGATTGGGAAGAAGTCGGTTAAAATTGTCTTAATAATGTTTTGAAAGTAATTACTAGTATAACCCATTTATTATTGTTGTGAAAAAAACGGAAAGGAAATCATATTAAATGGGGAGAAGAAAGAAACAAATTTTGAACAGCTGAAAAGTTGCAAATCTGTCACACCATGTTATAAACACATGAGAGAGGACGAGATAAAAGAATACGGTACTAAGAGACTGCTATACTCGGATCCGCACGGATCTAAACGTTTGATTGCACGAGGATAACAGCCAGTTTTCTTTCTTTTCATCTAAAAAGGAGCAGAAGTGACCAGAGCAAAATTGCTGCTCACGTGACTACTCCTCTGAGTTCGGAAGAAATGAGCAGAAAGAAAACATGCAAACATTTATATTTACGAGTGGAAAAACCCAGTTCGAGCCCGTATTTAATTAGGTGAAACCGTATGGTACTGTATCGCACCGAGTATGTAGTTGTTTACGTTTAAGTACAAACAAAAAATGACGGTAAACAAGAGTTCATCTTGTGAATAGGTTGTTCTACTTGGTAGTCACGGAAAATCAGCCAAGTGAAAAGGCTCCGAACCAACGAGCAAGAGTCCCGAAATAGGGATAGGCTGATCAAACAATGTACAACATAAGCATGCGATTGTTGCGAAGCGAGGATGTTCGTGAAATTCTGGATTAGCGGCACAGTACGCATGAGCGGTGGACGATCGGGTCCTTCAGTTGCAGTTGACTAGGCAAATATTCTGTAGAGACATCAGCTAGTTTCCTTCAAGCTTCATCGGGTGATCCGACATAACTAACGGAACGAGCCATCAGAAGGAAACGAGAAACAGCCACCAGACTCGTCTTCAGGATAAACTTAAATTTGAGGTCAAAATTGACCAACAACTTGTACTCTTTTGCTAACGTAGTCCAGAAAGCTACACCTACTATGTTTTCCTCCAAAAAAAAAAACCAATGTTTCCATATCTCCTATGGGGGTATTCAGCGCGCAAATACACATACATAAAATGTAAACTATTCAGTGAAAACGCCGGTACGTGGGAAAAATCACTACGGACAGAGAAAAGAATAATATAACTTTGAGCTTTTGACATAAAACATTTCTTGAAGCAGAAATCACTATAAACGGAAACCTTTCAAATACGCAGCACTCGTCAGCCGTACCCGACTCTGTGTAAAAATCGCAACAGTGCGTATGAGCCTCATTCCGTACGCGCATAAAAAGTATGCACTGGTTCCAGGACACACATTGATATTTGTAGAAGATCGAACAGATGAACAAATAATAGCGACTTTCTGGAAGGGTGACGATGGCGTAAATGTTAAGAACTAGCGCATCATGAAAGACTAGGTACTTCCGAAGAAGTTGCGAAAAGTAGCAAGGTGAAGCTATGAAACAATCAGTTCTTTTAGCAAAGAGGAGGTACTTAGTGGGAGAACCCTCTGGTGGGTGGCGGAGAATCGTGCGATAAAACAAGAGGCAAAAGCGAAGTTGCTGGAAGAAGTGGGAGGCCGGCGGCCAAGAAACTCAGCAAACGACTCATGAATACGTGACTTCGGCATAGAAGCTGTGTATGTATGTGGAACCCTTGTGATCAGAATACACACAGGAGGCGATGCTGGCCGGACATGCGAGTCGACTGACCAACCAGCTGGAGAGACCATGCCGCTCGTGCAGGTTGCGCAAAACTCAAGTGAAGACCGTGCGAACGAGGAGAATTCGACATCGCGCTGGGGAGAGACCGTGGAAGGTGCGGAGAGCGTGAAACGTAATGGTGGAGACAACGCGTCTCGCGAAGAGTACGACCGATCGCAGGCGGTAGACAGAACGTGACGGGCGGAGGGCCGCGGCGTGCGGGTGGTGCCTAGCACGGGTGTCGCGTGGGTCAGTGTACGGGGTTTCGAATAGGGCGGTCCGGGTGGTACGCGAAGGGAGCCGCGACGTTCTCTTCTCGCTGCGCTAAGTACCGAATCCGTCTCGCTGCTACCCACACCCGCACCTCACAGCATTCATCCGTATATATGCAGTCTGCGAGCGGCTGTATGGTGGAGGGTCCGTTACGGATGGAAATGAAACGAACCCCATCTCGATCTCGTGAAAAATTGTGGATCAGATCTACTAGGTCGTAGTCAGCTGCTACAGGAGAGCTGGAACCGTTCTATGATCGTTCCTTGTCGACAGACGTTAGGTGACATGAACGTCAGCAGGGTCAAAAAACACTACGTCTAGTGGTTGGAGTGTTCACCTGTTCACGAGTCAACACATGAATTTGCTGAACTTCACTTATAAGAAACGAAAGAAATACGAAATGTAGCGAAAACCACAACACTTCTCTCAAATTACTTGGAAATGCTCGAAATTATGTCATTATCTCCTACATTTTCCAGCACGAGCCTCAGATCTTAGGGGGACAACAATTAAATGTTATTCGGACAATCTACCGGAGGAGATTGTGGATATTTCATTTTGTTACCTAGAATCTGTACATACCTCGAAACCTAAATGGTGCTCCAGATTTTTTAGATGTAGCCACGTATCCTGGACATCATTTATAAAATTCAATAGCAATACACTTCCTAATGCTAACTTTATTTTTCCGTTAATCTTTAGTCAGAAAATAACGAAATGTTGCTTGAAACTATCGTGTATAATTCTCCTATTTTATCAGGATATCGTTTCCTTACAAAATCCTGTAACAATAACAATCATTCGCACAAAGACCAGCTCTTTTAGATGTTCTTTATTCGATCACTAAGCGTAGATGCGTCTTTCATATAGGCTTAACTTCAAGCCTTTTAGATTCTGCTGAAAATTACATCCACAAAACACTGACGTAATGCTACACATGCAAAAAAAAACTATGTGAAAAAAATGCTAATAGGTTCTTCAGTTTGTTCCGAAACTAGTCGAGTTAGGGGCAGTGTTTCATTACAGTGTGAAGGACTACAGTACATGGAGGAGCAAAAGACCGCAGATCTACTTTCAGTGGGGCAGGTTGGGGATCTCTATCCCAACAGCTTGGTACATAGATGATACCAATCCAAGCATCAGAGAAATCAGCAGAAGTGCATTAAGAGAAGTGAACTGGGCTCAATTACTGCATTACGAGGAATGGGCCAAACTTAATTAACTCGGCAAAGAGCTTCGTTGAAATGGTTTCATAAACGTCCTCCATCGTGTGTTGTTTTTGTTTTCTTTTTTTCATTTTTGACTCATTTTTTTCATTTTTTTTTCATTTTTTAATCATTTTTTACTTATTGTGAGACTATGATTCCGGGTGACAGTAACATGTTTAATGTTGTGTTCAATTAGAAGAAGCAAAGAAGTATAAACGATCAACTTGCAGAGTTTGTCTCCGAAGATGTGTCGATGTACAGTGCAGATCTATCGGATTTTTCCCCAACTTTCCTGAAGTTTTCGTTTCGTGCAGGTACATTAGCAGTTGTGTATTAGAGAACAGGTGCAAGGTCTTCATACATACGCCAACCTGTTCGATGATCACACTTCCGGGTGCAAAAGGCACATTTTTCGCTGCAACCGTCGTTAGCCAACCACAGAGTTCGGTCAGTTGTTCTCTGGTTTCCCCAGCTCACCTAGCTGCACTATTTCCAGTCCTCTCAACTTCCAGTGGTGCACTTAATATTAAATGGGTCGCAAAAGAAAATCTGTAGAATTCAACGAACATTCACGAAAACACAATTAGCTTATGTTTTACATGTTCTGTGTAGGAATCCTGTTGATCTGACAGTTCAGCACCCGTTCCATGGATTCTTTGAAAATTCAACACCTTATTCCCGGACACCTTCTCCATACATTCCCACGTTATTTATCAAGACATTCAACAATTTTTGAAGCGGAAACCACTTTTCAGAGCCATCTTGTCCAAAACTGCCGTAAACGAAGATATTTCTAGATAGGCGAATAGAAACTGAGAAGATATAAAATCATTTTCATGAAATATTCATTGATTTACTATGGGCTCACATTGGAGAACAATAACATCGATTTTTAAGGAGCAAAACTTTTAGAAGTTTAGGAAATAGCGGAATCTTGGCTGTTTTCTAATTTAATTTACAAAATTGTACTAACACTAAAATTACTAATCGGCGTTCTGTTAAGACATCTGAACCCAACTCCAGGAACATATTCCGCTTGACTTCGTCTGCAGTGCACTCAGATTCTGTAAGACCAAGAGGTGTGCTCGCTTAAGCGTGCGAATTCCCCAGCGAGAGTCCACATATTATTTTTAGTTCTACGGGAGATGTGAATCGTGCCTATGCGAATGTCGTGTGTGTGGAGAGAATAAACAGAGCGCCGGGGTCGAGGCGAACGGGGCCCGCGGGTCCACATTTCGACTCGTTTAAAGGAGGCGCTTCTAATGGCCCAGTCACGCCGTCGAATATATCAGTTTTCACACAATGATCTTTCGGATCATGTCTTCGAGCTTCAACTTTCCTCTTTCCGTTTAACTAATTCGGAAGAAGAATTCCTTCAGAGAGCGGCAAATAGGAGATGTCACGTTAGAAGAATCACGTTTCTCCGCGAACTGTACTTCTTTTCTCATCGTTCAAAAAATTGAAAAAAAAGCGGAACTCAGTGGGCTGGAAATGGCAGTCCGTCTGGAGAGCGTTTTTTTCCATGGAACACAGGCAATTTTTTCGCCTGATGGTACCACCTATCGCCTGGACGGAGGAGGCAGTTTTTTTGCATTCGTGCCTGGCCCAGCGTCCTTTTTTCAAAGCGATTTCACGAGCAAAAAAAAAGCCACCACTACCAGCACCAGCCTTCGCTACACGACATGTCGCAAACGACTATTCGGGTCATTTGAAATCGTTGGAGAAAAAACACAAATTTATGACTATTGTCTTCGAAAAACATCGTTGAAAAACCGAACCAATGGCGTAAAAAGCAGCACTATGAAGATTCGCCAAAGAACGTTCTGTTCGGTGTCGGGATGTGTGACGGAGGTAGGTCCAAAAAGGGGTGCAACATAGGTCCAGTTTCTTCCTTCTGTCCAGCAAAATAAACATTAGACAACTGATCTCTCATAATTCAACAAATGACGCACTGAGCGAAAACATCGTCATTAAATCGTGGTCATTAAATCGAATGAATAAGTCAGATCGTTACCACTCGTTCTGTTCCTTGTTTCCCAGTATCTCTATGTGAAGCATTTTTAAAATCAATCTGTAATTTGAAAATAAATCGAAACAAGAATATTGACGAATGTTTGAAGTGCATTGTTTAAATTTTGGGCACGCAATGTTTTCAAATTGCACACGATCTAAAAAAACGTTTAAAAGAGAAGATCAGAGATCAGAGGTGAATAATTTCCTCAACAAGAACAGAAGCTCTTTTGCTGTAACAACATAGAAAATGTTCTCTTGAGCACATGAAAGCGATGCGCTTGAAATTTAGGCACACAACATTGAATAACATCCTTTCTTGCTGAAAATTCAATTTTTAAAAATATTTATCGTGTCAACAACAGGCGCAACAACAAGACAATGTAGGAAAGAAAACCGAACAGAAAGAGGGATATAGGAGAAAAAGAAACTTTTATTAATTTCTTTAAAAAAAAACTTTCAAAGCTGCAGTTAACCTTCAGTGCTGCATATAAACATGTCTTCGAATGCTCGCTGTCCTTCCACTTGCCTGGAGCTGTTCCTTCTCGACAGCACTGCTACATTCAACTCGTGGCGGAATTCGGCGTATGTTTCCGTACTTATCAGCAGAAATCCTAGCGCCTTCGCCTCTTTTCCGTATGAATTTCATCAAGGCCTAAATTCCATCCTCGTAATTGAGCTTTTTTGGTTTATACAACCTAATGCTAACTCAATTTTGAGTACCAGAACTAATCGGAAAGCATAGCTTCAGCTCGTCAAATGTACGAAAACACTAGGAATACAAAACTCTGTTATTCACTATGCAAAATTCAATTACCCTTTTAAACACTGCCGTTGTACTTTTGTTTTGAAGTGCTGAAACACGTACACACATAATTCTTTATTCTATTTATTCATTCCCTCAAAAATCTCCAGAAATCCTTCGTCAGACTGTAGCCGAATCAAGGCATCGCAGATGAAGCGCATTCCTCAGCAATGCTGTTAAATCTCACCATTTTAATGCACCTCGAATATAATTTAAAGTTCGCAGTAATAACCTCAGAGACCTGATTCTCGCTCGAAAATCGGCTCCTGCGAGTGCTCGATTAATTTCAAATGTTCCTCCAGAGAAAAGATCGCTTTAAAATGACTGCATTTCCCATTGACATCATGTGGTTTCCATCTCCAGCACAAAAAAAAATGGATTGATTTCAACATTTCTTCCAACATTCATTCTATCGTAATCTGCCAATATTTCGGAGGACGTGTGACTCTACATATCTGCTCAAATTATAACAAAAATAAACCGCAAGTTTCTTCGTCGGGGATCCTGAGTCTGTTCGGTCGAGTTTTGTCGGGAGGTGAAATCGTCTCTGCTGCGTGATATTCATTATCTAAAGATTTCTGATGCGTTCGAATGAATTTGACGTGAAGATGTCGTCGATCTCAGCAGGAATACACACGCACTTTTTATCAATGGACATTTTTCTCCAATGCGCACTGTACTTTACGATGTCATCAATTACGGTTCGTTTTCAAACGAATAAAGAGAGAGTTCTGGGCGGGATTCCGTTGTGAGCCGGACGACGTCGGTTTTCAATTCACAGTTCGAATTCCACAAAAAAAACCCTCAACACAAGCTCTCAGAATGTTTTTTCTGCATGGAAAAAAAACACACAAAGAAAACATTTCCAAAGACTGACGCTATGAAATCTTCAGCGCCCCTTCCTCCCTTATTGCAGCTGGGGTCGGTAACAGTGTGGTGTTATTTTCCGTCCAAAAAAAAGTATCAAAAAACGAAGGAACTCAGGCGAGGGTGCACTCGGACGACACGTGCGTAAAGACAGTAAAAAAAGCAATACTGTACTTGCAGATGTGAGAATGTCCGAGTTCCCGCAATGGCTTACACAGTATGAGCTCGAAATGAGAGTGGTAAAATCAACCATTGATATCCACTTTACTCCCAATTTTGTTGATTTGAGATCACTCAACTGATGTCCTTTCGGTGAAAAAAAGTCTTTTTAGTTGACTCCTCCTACTAACAACTGTGAACTTACCTTTGAAATAAAACTTCAGGGAAGAGCAGCAAAGTTTCACGGACCTTCAAGGCAGGATCACCATAACTTCTGGATGTTTTCAAATGCGGCAAGTGTAACACAGTGGTAAAATGTTTCTCCCTAGGGGTG